>NC_136177.1:1655010-2255010 GCF_965212315.1 Lampetra planeri | reverse complement strand
GACCTGTTCAGTTCAGGACAAATTAACTTTATACCATGACATTTCAGGCAATAGGTCACGTAGATGTTTCGTGTGTGTTTTTACTTTAACAGGTATGACTTAAAAGGAACATTCAAATCGCCCCATGCGTCATCATGTCAGCTATTATGCAGGATTGAGCAAGTCCAGGAGAAATGTTCTTTACAGGTTGTCCGTCCTTCATACAGTTCGAGGAAGTTGAGGAGAAACGCCAAGGTAGAAGGGAGGAGGTCAATGATTTCCAGGCCGTGTTTGAGGCAAACTGTCTTCCTAACAGCCGAGTTTTCCAGGCAGATGGTTTAACACAGGTCCCAGAGTTCAGGTAGTTGTAGACAGGAGACTCCGGGGCTATCAGCGTGTGTGGTGGTCATACCCAAGAAATTAAACGTTGGAGTAACCGAGTGGAGGCAGAGTTTATCCAGCATTCACCCCAATACAGATAGACGGATGCGTCACCGCTTCAAAACCCAGGGATCTGAAGACCACAAAGAATGTCTAGTCAAGCCTCCATTAGCGTTGTGGTTGTCTTTTCCAGGGGAAGAGCACTTTCGGCAATGTAGACAGACGCTTTGTAATGCTACAACCAAGGTCAACCAAACCTTTACTTAAAGCTAGAAGCATTCCATTTCTCCCCCCTTGCCCCACACATTCTTGATGTTCCTTTGAAAGAGTTTGTTAGTGTGATGGAAAAATGTATCTGGAACATGTCCACATTTGCGAGTTTGGGGAAAAAGGATTCATTAGGTCATAAATTTAAGTAACCTGGATTCAGATTCTTTAAGCATGGCAAGGTGCTCTTGTTTGAAGCCAATGGCCTAAACCTTGGTACACGTTGCTGCTATCGAGGGACTTGCCTTGGGGAGGAAACGTGGCCAAATGCAGCACTAATACTTCCTACATAGTACACAATCCTCGTAAAAAAGGTCAAAACAGCAGTAGCGGATTTCAGAATTTTATTTTTGACAAAGGTCAGCAAGACATGCAAGTGCCAGCAATCACAAGTAGTCATCAATAGCCACTCCCGTCAAGCGCCACAGCCCGGCTCCTGCGCCTCCGGACGGCAATGGCAGCAGACAGGAGAGCAATGACGGCTGTGGCAATGACGAGGAGAAAGGACAGAGTCCCAGCCGAGGCCCACGATGAGGAGGGAGCCTCCAGCAACAGCAGAGCAGCGTCGTTAACAGGCGCTTCTTCAAAGAGCACGGGGCCCTGCAGCGACACCACGTGCTTTTCTACCACGCTGGAAGCGTCAGAGATGGCGTTGCGCTCTGGAACAACAGAAATCGGTCGATGACCACTGGCCCATACGAAAGGACATCATATGTTGCAGGTCAAGTTCCCCAGAAAATCAAACGACTAGGTAATTATGGCATGCACGGGTTGTCAAACCAGTCTGCAAAGGTCACAGCAAATGCACTCTAAATATAAACGATAACATAGCAACATTAAAGCCCCTTCGTCCTGACAAATCGTTACTCTGCGAGGCTTTTCTGGGTAAACAAGCACAAGATATTCAATAGGTCGCGGTGGTGCTCACGGTAGCGCCTGGTCTGTCCACACTGCCGATTGCACTCGGTGACGAAGTTGGGGCTGGAGCTGTCGCACACCACGATAGAGCAGTGCAGGTAAACCTGTGGCAGACAGAATGCATCGCTCCGGTAAGTAAAGTTTCCCCATGTTTTTAGGTAGTCCTTTTGCCCTCTCCAGTTGTACACCGTAAACGTCATCCCTCCATGGTGACCTGGTTTTTAATGGATGGAAAGAATCGGGCACTCACGAGGTCACGGGTGGTGCTGCGGTCAGAGTTCATGAAGGCGAAGGCCTGGAGTGCCAGACGCTTGTAGTGAGAAGGCAGTGGCAGGTCAGCAACACCAGGGAAGAACACACTGCAACAAGGAGACTGCACGGGGCAGCTGCACAGGAAAAGGTGCCGTTTACCCTCAATTCAAAGCAGATTGAATGCACGCATGTTTATTGAAATCTGCACGCAAGGATGAAGGTCACCTTAATCAAGACATGCTCACGACTAGCAAGGCAGCCCAAATGCCAATATGCAGTGCATCCGTGCAATGCAACCATCATTGCATGTAGTCGGGCCTTGTACAAACCACCAGCTCTGGGAGGCAGAGGGTGGCTGTGTTAACATCCAGAACAACCCAAGGAGCGGTGGATATCGACATTTGAGGATGGCACTGCAATCTTGCTTAGACGCCAGTACTTGATAGTCACCATTCCACAAACCGTTGTCATTGCATGGGGACGTAATAAGCACAACTCTGCTTACGTGGGAGAAGAAAAAGAGACAATCAATGCCTCAATCCAGGTTGCCTCTGCAGGCCCTGCTGTGGCAGTGAGAGAGCACTACCCCACCCAGCCTCACCCATCCACCACAAGCTTCCACTGCGTGGGGTCGGTGGCATCTGCCGTGGGCGTGGCCCAGCAGTCCTTCAGGAAGAGCACCAGCGTGGGGTCAGAGCGGTGCAGCAGTGACGCCTGCACGTAGAGCGGCGTTCCCAGAAGCGTTACCAGCGGGTACTGCCAGGGCTGGTACGGCGTGGTGTAGGAGTTGTCTGGCAGTGTGCAGACATGGTTCAGAAGGCATGTGGATTAGTGATGTAAAGGACATGTTAAGAGCACATTGGATAAGGCAAAGCACAAATCCCAAAACGTGCGCATTACTTTTGAATTTAACCAGTGCACATCTCAACATGTTCCTGGCATAATCCGTGGTTTATATTTCATTTGTATTTTCAGAATGAAATGGCTGTGACCCTAACCTACATACGGTGTTATACAACGGCATCTCTAAATGTCTGTAGATGTTGTAAGGGGCACGTTTTCACACGGAGGGATGGGAATCGGGTGCTAACAGTTGGCCAAGTTCTAGTCCTATTTTTAGCCAATTGGTAACCAATGAAGCTATTGATAACAATTCGTTCAAGCAATTGTGACCTGACAAATGAGGCTAGGAAAGCCAGTCCAATTGCCCTGTAAACAAGGCCCTCAAGGAGACCGTTTTGATTAATAGGGGCCATTGTCATCCCGTTCAATGTCGGCCCCACACCAACATGGTTTTAAGATAATAGCTGCTAGATCAAAATCTCAGCAGAAATTAGCATTTGAAGTTACACGTCGTACTATGGAGAATGTGCAAGTCGTTCTAGTTCCCTTATGGCTAATTATGAATTGTTGGCAGGTTTACAATACTTTCAGCACAGCCTAGCACGTCATCCGTTTGCAGTTCAAGTCCAGCAGCCATGCCGATTAATGTTGCAGATGCATTCAAAAAGCGCATGCAGCCTGCATCAGGCGAAATTAAACCAGGGCTGAGCTGCTAGCTCCGCAAAGGATAAAATAAGCACGACTTACAGCTGGCTTCGCGGCAGAGCTAATACGGAGAATACCGACTCAAGCCTTCCCTGGGCAGAGCAACATCACAACCCGTGTTCCCCTGAAGTGCCATTTGTCCGCTCAGCTGCACAGGGTGTGGGAGGGCAGTACTCACCAGTGAAGACCTGGAGCAGCAGGGAGAGGGGCCCAGTGGCTGTGGCTGGCGGTGGCGGTGGGAGAGTGCTCACCTGCACTCCAAGCTGCAGGTCTCCACTTCCAAGGAAGCGGCATTGAAGAACCATCCTGGTAAACAAACACCACCCATCAAAAGGTCATGCACAACGTCCTCACGGCAGCAAGAGATTGCAGGAGCCACACACAGCAGACACGGTGCTTTGCAGTCGTACCAGTCAAGGGACAACTTTGGTTAATACCGTGTTTACATTAGCCATAAACCATATTCCTCCTACTTCAGGCGATGTTAAAAAGATCCTGTGACGAAGAAGTTGCCCTTGTGCGTTGAATGTCCCAATTTGAAAATTAAATCGTTGAATATGGAAGCAGATTGGTCATGGTTCTGCAGGGAAATGCTGCAAATAGTTCATGTTTCAGTGACAGTGGGCATCGATTGGGGTGGGTCTCCTCTGCAATCTCGTGCTTGACCCTCATGAGCACAGCACGTGCAGAGGGGTGGTGGCAGTGCTTACTTGTACGTGGACGACTTGGTGATGGCGACGTTTCCATCGACGCAGAGCTCTCGCTCGGAGACCAACATTAACTCGTACACGAGCTCCTGTCCACTCCACTGGTCACAACAAAAAGTAGTTTACACAACGATACTTCCATTGAGTGATCAAGCAGAAGACTGATAACTGGTTCTGGCTAAGAGTCCAAATTGCTCAAAAATAGATATTAGGATCCTCCTAAATTCTGCTTTGACACGCAATCAGTGACCACGCTGTTCTTTAGCAACTCGTGCATGATTGTACTCAGGTAGTTGTACATCGTGCAGGGTCCGATGCAGCACTTCAACAAGGCCAAACAACAACCAGCAGGATGGGGGCAGGGCAAAGCAGAGTCCAGGAGCCCATTACCTGTACAGTAGCACCACACGCTGCCATGGGTATGTCAAAGACTGCAAGGTCTGCAGACACCAGCACGGGGCTGCACTGCGCACTGCTACTGCCAGTCAGATGCACGGTGCTCAGGTCCAGCGGTGGAGACGTTAGGTTCCGAGACACAGGCACCACAAAGCGCCCATCTGTGGTGCACACTGGGTGGAGCATGGTGGGAGGGTAATGGAGAGTTCGGTGAATCACGAAAGATGCCCTATGTAGCCCGTGGTGATGCAACAAGTTCAGAGAACCAGCACAGCAGGATGCTACTGTGCCAACATTGAACCTCGCAGTAAGAGCCTAGTTTATGTAGTAAATTATGGAATCTCTGTTTTGAGTCAGCTATGTACCAGCTTCACTGTAGAAGCAGCGGCGTTGAGTGGGGTCGAAGCAGCAGCCACCCTGTGCACAGACGTCCGCGCTCGGGACACTCTGCACAGAGTTGCATGGGAAGTTCCTGCTCTGACCAGAGCACGTGGCGATCTCTTAAAAACAGGAGCACAACAGGTCATCGTACAAAACGACACGTACTTAAATACAAGTCATCGTTTGAGCCACGTGTCAAGTATGTGAATGAATGTTGCTTGGCACATGACAAAATCACCCGGGCAATACACCCAATCTCAGAAGCGGAGCAGGGTTGAGTGTACAAGCAAAGATGGGCAAACAGTGCTCACTGGCTGTAAAAGGCTATGGCAGTGCAGCACAATGTGTTGTATTGCAGGTCAGTGCTACTCAACCTTTGCCAACAAGGAGCGGCGTTGTAAAGCATGGTCAAATTAACCCTCAAGACCCAGGGCCGCACCAACCAGCCGTGCATTAGGAAAACGCGTTTATAATGGTGCAATTATTGCAATCAGCCATTGGGGGGCGGGGGGGGGAAGTGCATCGGAAAAGGAGTCCAGCTGCAAGTTTGTCCATTAAAAGCCAAGGGCATGAAACGCATTTGCATGAAATGCAAAAGCACCAGGAGAGATGATCTGGGTCGATACAAAAAGGCAGCCGTTGACCCAGCAGACCCATTCTAGAGCACCAAGTCAGAGGTAGTGCAGTCTGTGGGTCTGATTAGCAGTCAAGTCAATGGCACTAACCTCCAGCCCTCGCAGATCTAAGGTTCTCAGGGCAGTCGATGGTGAAAGCCCAGACGAGCCCATTCAGCCCCTGCCGCATCTCCTGCAGCTCCACCTGGATCTTCCTCCTGCCGTCCTGGTCAAATCAGCAGCCCTCAAAATCGGATTCGGGGGCCAGTGCTCCAGGAAGGCTCAAATACAATCAGATTTCGTGCATTCTAAAGGTTTGGGTGAGGTCAGGTTAACGACAAGTAAAACTGTCAATAGGAAACACGCCACCACCTGCCACCCAAATTATGACAGGCAGACCCCGCACGTGGGGGTTGCATTCCTGGGTCCGAAATCACTTTCCCAGGTTAACCCTCGTTATTGTACAAATGGATGCTGCGTTCTACGTGTAATACATTTTCCATATTGACCTTGCCACAAAACTTCCATTACTCTTCGCACAAAACAACCGTACTCACAAATTCTCACCCTTTACACGGGCATCACGATCCCTGGGCAGATAGTCCATTGTGTCAACTACACATTTATTATTAGTTTCCACTTTCATGTCTTGTGCAAGTAACCTCAAGTAGTGCAGTCTTTCTGGCACAAAGCTCGTATGTTGGTTAGGTCTGCCAAAAGTTAAATTTTCTTGTTGTAGATAATACATGTGCAATATTTTTCTTACATTTACGTTGGTGCTTTACAAGCCAGCTTGGATAGAGACTCTGTAGCAATACATAATGCTGCTTATTCTACACCAAGCAAACTGTTCCGATTTCCATCTTTACATTGATTAGTACTGCGAAAGCTGCATCCATTGGCAGGCGTGAAATACATAAACTGAACGCTTGTTTTGCAGTGTTTTTTGTGTGATGGAAACAGTTAACCGTTCACACATTGCCTCTATTAAGGTAACATGTACGTCTAGATGGCAAATCCTTTACCGTTAAGCACAGGAAGAAAGATTATGCTAGAGATAAGACTGAGGAGACTGAGAATAAAGAAACAAGAAATGCAAGGCGAGGCAAGGACATGGGCAAGAAAGGATACTTAGGAATGGATGGAAGAGTAATGTAGCAACATGGCATAGAGTGAACAAGAGCACAAACAAAGGTAAACTGATAAAAAAACAAGGATGGTAAGATCTTGATAACAAGACATATGGAATGAGCACTGCATCGATTGTACAGGGATAGCAGTCGAGAGAGCTGCTGTATAAATTAGAAAACAAAGTCGATACCACCGAGGGATGATCGAAATAATTACATTTTGTAGGAATAAACAGAAAAAGCAATAAAAACACATTCCAGAGTGCACGGCATGAGCTAAAAAAAAATATTGGAATAGACTTTAAAACATAAATTTACGAGCCAAGCAAACGTGGAGGGGAAAATACCAGAGTAGACAAAATTCAATTCGAGTCTGGCCAGACAACATCGGTGGCACGTGATGGTCGATCGGTTATGGATTGCGAAACAATTTCGCTACTGCCACAGCAGTCCCAGCGGGTACTAGGATCGACGCAAGTCAACGGTCTCCTCGTGTTCACCTCCACGCGCACGTGGCAGGCATCACCAGCAGCGGTGAAGTGGAGCGCAGCACCGTCCCTCGCGATGGAGAAGCCGCACTCCCCCTGCACAGACTCCACATCCACGGCCTCATTCCGCACCGCTGGAGACAAAGAACAAAGTTAGAAAAATATGCATCTGGATTGCGTACCACAAGTTCATGTGGGTAGCGTGACTGCAAGAGAACAATAAAGTATGGTGTCAGCGTCAACGCGAATAGGAAGTCTCCACAGTACCAGGAACGTCTCCAGGACACAGGATACTCAATACACTGCTGGAGTTACGGTACTCCCAAACATGCACAACGACCTGCGTGTCAGATTTAGCGACAAGAGCGCCCAAGTCGACAACGGAGGACTTCCGGTGGGAAATTACGTACGTTGCAAGTAGAGAACCAGAGTCTGACAGGCGTCACCAGGTTCAGGTTATAACAGAAGGTACCACCTTGCATGAAATGTTCCAATGAAAGGAAGGGCCTATTGCGTAGGCATTGATAAGGTATTCAACTGTTTAGTAAACACATGTACCATTGGAACCTTGTTTGCCAGTAGCAAAATATGATAATTGGGTCTAAGGAAAGCCGTCTCGGGTGTGGACCAATCAATTTCAAGGACAGTGCATACATTATCAGAGTTATGTTTTTGTTTGCATTCCGACTGCAGGTTAAATGGTCAATGCAAACATAACTCCTTGTAAAAAAAAAGTGTCAGTTTTGTTGCCAGATAAAAGGGTAAAAAACGAATTGTCAAAAACACCACGCATTTATCCTATGGAAAAATAAGGGTTGATTATTGTCGTCTGCTGTATTAGACTAGTTGAAATGAACCCAATACAATATCATGCTTTGAACCAAAGATTCTTAAATTTCCCATCGTTCATAATAATTACATTTCACAATGGAGAGTGAACCAAAAAACCTAAAAAGCGACACTGAATAGGAAAAACTGCAGAGGTCAGAACGCATCGAAAACGAAGCAGTTGGGACCAAAACAAGTGGCCAGAGAATCTCAGCCCTGAATCAAGTTGCTAGGATCCTTGAGAAGCTTGATATATTCAATCATGCAATGGATCAATATGGTTAATTATGTCATCACGATTGAAGTGAAAGCTCGTGGACTCACTCCGTACAAAGACACGGTAATCACTGTCAGAGGAGCTGCGCCATCCCACAGAGAAACCCAGAGTGGAGGACAGGCATTGCTTCAGTAGACCTGGGGGAGGCAGTTCAGAAGTTGAGACGTCAACATCAACTACACCTTAGGGAGCAATTAAAAACACAGCCCGTGCCGGTTGCTGGGTGGGCGCACATCAGTCACTTACCTTTTCTGTGCACACAAGTCTGTAAGGTGTTGCAGTGTTCTAATTTGGCGCAAATTAAAAAAAGGCACGTGCACGACTCGACAGTATGAACCTCATACCAGGGATCGTCAACCTGCAGCTTCGAAGCCACAGGATGAAACATGGCTCTTGATATTTTGGTTGTAGACCCCTGCATTAGACTCTTGAAATTGTAGTGGAAAGTTGCCAAGGTAGAGCCTGATAAACGCAAATTATCAACGCGATTGTACAGTTCGTTGTTACTACAATGGAAAGGAACAAGGCCATGATGATTTTGCCACGTGAGTGTTACGTATAGTCATGTGCTGTCCAAGTTGTACAACTAACTATTTTAAGTACAGTTTCAAGAGCCGTACCAATCAGTCAAAAGCCGTATTTTTCGAAAGGGTTATTATTGTAAAAAGAAACGTGCAAGGGAGTTAATGTCCCTCCCTGAACGCCCCCTTTTCCATGCGCTGGAGGATTATTAATTATCCCCATGCCGGCCCCGTACCCAGCAGCGATCATGTCGCGTCACGTGACTGCTGCAGCGCACAATACAGGCACCCCCACCTCGTCCAGGCAGCGCTCTTGTGGGCAACTCATTTCGCCGGTAACGGTTTTCCAGTTCACCGAGAGACGCCGCCCTTCTAGTCTTGCGCACGGCGGTGTCTGTACACACGAGGTGGTATTGAGCGAATGCGCGATGTGGTTTTGTGGCGGCAGTAGCGCCCCCTACCACTCGGCTCCCCCAGCGTCCGCGGTCCCAGCGACTGGCGAAGCCTCGCGAGGACGGAGCCCAGGCAGAGGAAGCTGTTGGGAGCACGAGACACGTGATCGCCAAGACCAGAGGACGCAGGGAAAGAGGAGAGGCAAACACACCCGCCGCCCCCCCCCACCCCCCAAAAATAAAATAATATTAAGTGGCCAGTAGCGATTTTAGGGAGCACCTATTCAAGGCCAGCACGGTGCACGATGGAGTTGGTGTGAACAGCGCCACGCAATGCCACCTTTGGAACCCTTACCACCCACAAATGGTGTAAGCGAGACATTTCAGGACCGCACTTTCACATTTTTATCTCAATGCATTTCTCCATGCAGTTCAGTTACCCAGAGCGATATGGATACGCTCGCTCTTACAAACGTACAAATGACTTCATTATCCAGAGATGTTGAGTAACATCCCTGAAAACCACTCAGCACGCTCCTCCACCTCCTCACCTGGTCAGGAGCAGTAGAAGAACTCGCAGGGTCGCCATCGTAAAACAAATCGGCTGCGTCGCCTCCTTTAGGCCACGGCCCCCTTTTATATGGAGAGCCCTCAGCGATCCCGATCCAGATTGGATCAGATCCACCCACGCATTGTCTCATCAGCGAGATTGTATCAGAGCAGATCCACTCACTGATTGTCTCATCAGTAGAGTTTGCTTGATCTCGGCATACGTGCATGGATTGGAGCAGCACCGCAATCACGCGGC
Organism: Lampetra planeri; assembly: GCF_965212315.1. Taxonomy (NCBI): domain Eukaryota; kingdom Metazoa; phylum Chordata; class Hyperoartia; order Petromyzontiformes; family Petromyzontidae; genus Lampetra; species Lampetra planeri. The sequence continues at coordinate 2,245,123 of NC_136177.1, read as the reverse complement.
ACGTACGCAGGAGGATTTAATTGGCTCATTACTGAAACTGAATGAGGCCGGGCGCAGATAAAATCCCCGAGTCGGGACAGTAGCTGCGTTGGTTCTGCTGGTGCCGTGCTAAGTCTCGGTTTTTGTTGTCCTTGCGATGGAGACCACGAGGGCTTTGTTTGCGGTCTTGGGGTTGTTATGTCGTGCCTCTGGTGAGTGCAGTTTGGTCGAAAGATGCCTTTATGAGCTTGTAGTTTTGTTGTTCAATGCAACTACCGTGTTGACTGATGTGAACGCCATAATATACCCGCACTGACCATGGGTTTGGTAGTGTGGCGTGGTGGTTAATTCACTGTTCTATATACCTGAACACTAATTTGCGTCCCGGTAATGTTAACATCGGCGACAAGTGTGTAGACCTGGGCTTTGCCCTAAATCGGCCCGTTCTGATCTGTATGGTCAAACTGACGACCGCAATGTGCGAGACTTGATCCAGTAGTGGATTGCCAAAACTCATTCTTAACCTGTCGTAACGCGTGTATAAATTTATTGAGGTGCTACTGGGGAATTCGAACCCTAGTATTAGTAGCTCCGTGTGCATGATTGTGACTCGCGCCTCAGACTTTGCATGGCTTCACTGACCACCTGTGTCACTTTGGGTAACTCTCGCGTCTCGTCCCGTGCGGCACCGCCAGCTGCAGTGGCCACCTCCGCCACGGTGAGTGTGGTGTGTGACGAGGCGACGCTCACGCTGACCGTGAGCAGGGACCTGTTCGGCACGGGTCACCTGGCCCAGGCGAGTGACCTGTCCCTGGGAGTGCCAGCCTGCCCCGTCACTGGGAGCGACGCCCTTGCTGGGACGGTGACGTTCCTCTACGCACTAGAAAGCTGTGGCAGCAGCCTCCAGGTAACTGGCTACTAATGCTGCTGTAACATAATCTGCGCAATCCAACTGCTTTCTTTTTTCACCGAGTTTAGATGCAGAACTAAAATTCAGCATTCTAGTCGAGCCAAACTTCTTCATTAACAGTGGGGTGTATCACTTTGAAGTCCCCTTGATATTTGTAGATCGGTTATTGCATTATTATGCTAAGATTTGTTCTGGATGACCAGTCGTGCATTAGAGCGTTTTTATTCTTACATAATAGATTGGGAATCTGCATCTGCCATGGTTTGTGTGGGTGTGGTTTTTATGGTGGACATGCGCTAGGTGAATTATTTAAACCATGGAACTGCTGCATTGGGTCTTCCACCAAGGTTTTTGAGCATGTTTTTTTACTTCCACTAGTATTGCAATGGGTAAAAAAACCCCACGTCTTCCCCTCTCCTTAGATGAGTGAAGAGCTGCTTTCTTACGAGAACTACCTCTACTACCGCCCCACGTCCAACACGGGCATTATCCGCACAAACTACGTCGCCGTGCCGGTCGTTTGCCGCTATCCCAGCAAGTTAATCCACTGATGGAAGGTCGCCGTGTGCTGTCTGCCGGTGGGTTTTTGGTGCAAACTTTACGGATGGGTTCACATCATACTCCTGTATGGCGTGGCCTGCCTCAAACATCCTGCCTTGCAAGTGTCCACGCCTGAAGTGGTGCATGCCTTGCATACTCTGAACCCCGGTCCCCTTAATTATACTCAATTGCACCAAGTCTCTTATTTGGTCCTCGTTGGATATAAGTCTTGCACGTTGCGATGTTAAATATACTCTGAAAATATGGTTAAGTATATCTTCGCTTGTCTACTCCTTGTAAGATGATGTTAACAGCATTACAATAAGAATCTGGTCACAATTAGTGCTGTTGAGCATCGCCCACCTCTGCTCGTTTGTCGAGAATGTGTGCCTGATCTCCTCCTCACTGCAGGAAGGGGAACGTGTCCAGCAATGCCATCAAACCCACATGGATCCCCTTCAGCAGCGCCAAGCTTATGCAGCAGCAGCTGAGCTTCACGCTGAGGCTCATGACCGGTCAGTGGTGATGTGAGGATGTTGATTGCCTATTATGCACATGGCAACTACCAGGATGGCAGTTTAGACTATAAACTTTCCAATATGTTTGCTTGGTATTGAAAAATAGGCCAGATATATATGCCCGAGGTCCCTAAAGAATAGGTTTTCTCCTGTTTGGCAACAGGTGTTAAGATGTTAAAACGCCGAACTGAAACCTTTTTTTACAAGGAATCATGTCTGCATTAACCACAATCCTTGGTCAGAATGCAAACAAACTGTAATGTATGCATTGTCTTTGAAACTGGCCCACAACAGACGGCTTTCTTTAGAGTTTTTTGCATTCCGACCACAAACATTGTGGTTAATGCACAATAGTCCTTGTAAAAGGTTTCGGTTTTTGAGTTTTAACATCTTAACACCTGTTGCCAGAAAAACGTTAAACCAATTCTCATCTTTTGGTACTGGCAAAGGAGGTCCCATAATTTATCTGGGATTCTTCCACAAGCAGTAGCGTGAGCAAGCACTTTCCTGGCTTTGTCTTTAGTCTGCACTTGGCCTTGGCAATTGTGTTTTTTGAAGTTGTCTAATTGATTTCTTTTTTTATGGAGACGACTGGAGTGTGGCGCGACCTTCCACCGTATACCAGCTGGGCCAGACTCTGCATGTCGAGTCGAGCGTGCAGACACTGAACCACGTTCCACTCCGGATCTTCGTGGTCAGCTGCTTTGCAACCCTGGTTCCGGACAGGAACTCTCCCCTCGGCTACCAAATAATTTCTAACTCTGGGTGAGATTTGGCTCTCCTAATCCCACCTGATGAATGTGTATGCTCCTTGTAAAGGTGGCATTCCACTGCTTGAGTATATACCATCCTGACGTTGAAATGCTGCTGAATCTTGCTCTGATGGTTATGCCTAACCAGATGTATAGTTAATGGTTTTTATCATGTGGTGTCTGTCGGTACACTACTGATGAGAGCTGTGGTCAATGTGTGTTATTGGTGACTGCTTTGGTTTTCGGGTGGGAGGAACCCCTTAAGACGTGGGCTCGGTACAGTATTATACTTCTGATGGCCTGCCCTATGTAAAGCCACGTGTCATACGTCTACGGTGTCTGTGCAGGTGTCTTGTGGATGGCAAAGTTTCGTATGATGCTCACCTTACTTCTGGCTTCCTGATCCGGCAAAGTGACAACGTCCTTCGCTTCTTCATAGATTCATTCCGCTTCCTTGCGACGTTGACCAACAATGGCGATCAGGTGATCTACTGTCATGCGGGCCTCGACAGAAACCATCTTTAGCCAGGTGGTAGGCAGTGTGGTTGAGTAAGAACCCATCTTCCTCTTCTCGGTCCAGGTTTTTGTCTTCTGCCAGCTGTAGGTTGCAGATCTTGCTACATCTCCTACGGCTGTCAATTAAGCTTGCACCTACAGCCCCTCGGCTGCATACAGGTTGGTCTGCTTCCTTGCAATTTGTTTTTCAGTTTTCCATCCAATAGCTCAATCCATGCCTTGCATGCATGTGCTCGACAAATCCCTGAGACCTGACTTCGGTTTCTAACTGCAACTGGTATTACAACATTTCCTGTGCAGTTCCACGGGTCTGCTCTTGTTTAGATGTATTCAGGTGGTTATTGGTCATAGCCTCCTGCACTGGTCTTGCGTTTAGCAACAAGTGTAGAAGCCTGCATACGACGTCCGTAATTCGTTTGAGCTCATTTTGACAAGTCTCAGCCTGGTAGGCAGAGTTCAAATCTCACTCGTGGCTAAATTCAGGAGCATCAACTGAGCCGTGCCTTAATATATATTTCTCAAGCTAATCACTAGGGCTGGTGTGTAACACGACATTGAAAGTGGTGCTGGCCACAGACTGACCCTTGATGCTACAAATACTTTCAGTACTTTTCCTATAAAGCTCTGACTCTACAGGTCGCGTGGCATCATACAGTTAAACAAAACTATGCCCAGAGTTGTATTCCTGGTGTTCTGCCTCAGGACAGGGATCTTGCCTCACGGCAGATGTGGAGCGTATGTACACAGGAATTTCCTGTTTTTGATGCTAAGTTTGGTCACGTGACCAGGAAGTTGCGATTTAAGATTCCTGCTCAGCCATGGCGGGCGCTGGCAATTACATATATAATTCAAGATGGCGGCACACATCGCGTCCCAGTGAAGCCAGCCGCAATTGTCCATTGTGGGACTTTAAGAAACATTGTCTAAGTTCGTTTATGTTTTTTATAATATTGGCAATGCTGTTATAATGTTAGAATGACCGTTATAATGATGCAAATGCCTTTATAATGCTGTTAAATTGTTGTGATAAATACGAGGCCTAGTTAACGAAGCCTGCAACTTTCCTTATTGTGAATGTTACTTGTAATTTAATAAGTCGAGTCAGACTTGTACCCAAGGTAACTATTGTGATCCTGAGAGCAAGGATGACGAAATATCTCATCCACAATTTAATGTTAATACTGTACATTTGTGGTGCATAGTGATGAATATACGATGTGCCTTTATGTAACAGCAGCTTATGCTCTTGTATAGTTATTCAGTGGCAATGTAGGGGCCTGGTCCATCCAGGATCTATTGTTTAGAGACATGTTATCTAAGACAATGTTATGATGCTGTGATGTTCATTAATCGTGTTGGTGTTTCCAGTTTTACCTCGTTAAACTAGATAAATGACGTTTGGAGTCGGACGTTCACCCTGGCTCTGAGGGTTTATTGGACGCGAGATTAACTACTCGGCTAGCGGTGCAGCACACAGCGAGGCCGAGACACCTGGCCACTGCTCCCATCGACTGGTGTTGTCGCCATCGGTCTGGTCGAGTGTGGTGCTGACCAAATGGTACATTGCTGTACGTTGCTTGCCCTAAACGGGTGCTCAATCGTCACTTTCCTCAAATGTGATGGGATACGAGTGAGCATTGCCTGTGTAACTACAGACGAGGTTTGTGTGCAATGCAGGTGGGTCTCTGCTGATGGGTCGGACTCGGTGTGCAGCTGCTGCGAGTCTACGTGCCCCAGTGGAAGAAGGCGCAGGGATGTGGCAGCAGTGACTGGTGAGTACATCCGTCGTAATCGGACATTTAGTCTTATACAAGAGACCCTTGAATATCAAGCGAGTGAAGTTCTTGGAAAGTGTCAGAAAAGCCAAACTGCAACATTCGCTATGTAAGCCTTTCCTAAATAATGGTGTTAGGTGGCAATCAAAAGTGGGAGGCAGGCATCACGATTGAAATAAGTACTGTAATGTGCCAAGTAAACTAAATATAAATAATTTCGATTTTAAGCTTTTGTGACCTGCAGGGATTCATATTCCTGGTTCATTCAGTAAAGTCACGTAGAAGGGAAATAATACAAATAACACTGACGGTTCGATTGCAACACAAATAATCCTCAGGTGTGTATGGGCTTAAGCCTGGGTTTTCGCCACATTACAAATGTGGTTCTCTCACTCAGGACCGTCGTATACGGTGGAAGATGTGATGCTGGGCCCCATCGTGATTGCCAAGCCCTTCTCAGATGGTGCTGAGCCAAGCAGCCCTGCAAAACAGCAGCAGCCACGGATTTCTGCATCCAAAGGTAATCCTACCAGATTATTTCATGGCACATTTTTTCCAGTCTCGGGGTTAAAAGCCATTTCTCGTTCTTCGATACTGGCAAAAGGTCCCCTGATGTATCTGCTCGCCCAGGGATATAAATGCTCTGATGCATGGATTGTCTTTGTACTGTTCGCCTTTTGGCGTTTTCTGGTTTGACTCGGGCTAGGCCATAAACAAGGTTGTCTCTGATGTAGACTAATCCGTTTCAAAGACGATACCTATGTAGTGGTGATACGCGCTGGGGTAGGGATCGCGTGCCAGCGCGTAGTGATTGGCTGTGTGTGGTGACGCGCGCTGACGGTGAAGGATCAGGGGTCAGCGCGGGGTCGTGGGTTATGTGGTGCTGATTGGCTGTGTGCCGGTGATGCGCTTGAGAGGGAGTGATCGGGTGGCAGCGCGGCGTGATTGGTTGGGTAGTGGAAACACGCGCTGGGGAAAACGGATCGTAGGAACAGCGTGTCGTGATTGGTTCACTAAGGAGCGATGCTCACGTCGAGGTCCGCATCCGCTCCGTCTCCCGTGAGCGGGGACTATATAAGGTGATGCACACAGGCGCACGGGGAGTGTAACCAGCGAAGACTGAAGACGGAGAGGAAGAGATAGGGCGCTGTGGTACCTAGTCCCGCTGTCCTGTAGGGACCGGGACTCTGTAACCCAGAGGCGGAGTGCAGGGTGAGCATGCAGTGTGAGCATGCGGTGTGTAGCCAGAGGCATAGGCTCTACACGAGTTAAGTGAAGTGTGTAGTCAGAAGAATAGAGACCACACGTTGTATCGAGACAGTAGTCAGAAGAATAGAGACCACACGTTGTATCGGGACAAGTCAAGATTTAATAAAAAGTGTTACCCGTCAAGGAGTTTCCTGCCGTCATTTCCAATACTTCACCTATATAAAAAGGGCATGTTCACCAAAAGTACGCGAGGTTAATGCAGACTTCATTCCTTTGCAAAAGGTATCAATTTGGTATCAATATATTAACACCTGTTTTATTGCCAGAGTAAAACCTCTTTTTGTACCATCTGATTCAATTAAGGCTAAACCAGGACGTCCATGAGGCAATGACTCTCTCAGGTTGACCTTGGATTGGCAGTCTGTAATACTTAATCTCTATACAGAACTATGCAATTTGGAGGAAGCAATTTGTTTTTCTAACTCTGGTTTAGACTCCTTTTGAAAGGGCCTATGACATCCAGCTACAACCCCCTTCCCCAATAACTAGTTGAATAGGCGTACAAAACACTGATATTACAGCAGTGCCCTGAAGGTATGCCCAACAGATTGCCATGATCCTCCTTAAATGTCCTTTAGTCGTCGGATGTAAATATGTTTAAGATGGGAAGCTGTTTAACAGACCTAAAATGATATTTGTGTGTGGTTTTTAATAAAATAAGATGTGACATGCTGAACTAAACCATCCACTGTTAAATGGCAAACCTTGGTGAGTGGCATTTGAACAGTGCCTTTCACACCTTGACCAAATACTTGTGTAGATCAAATGCCCGCACAACCTCCAGCATGTGGAAACCCTAGTTTTATGGCTCCGGTTACCCACCAGCCCTTTCTCTCAATTGTTGTTTTACAGGTGCTGCTCCCGTCCTTAGTCTGGGAGTGGCTGCGCTGGTGATGGCTGTCGCAGCAAGTGCCACGGTGGCTTTGTTTGTTTTGAAGAGGGGTCGCACGACTCCTTCAAAGTGATTGGAAACGAGCTTCTGATCTTCAGTTCCTATACTTAACCTATGATAATTAAACTGTTACATTACTTTTCTGGTCTTGTGGGGTCTTTGCTTCGTGTTGCGAGCACTTTGTAACTACACCATAGCCCAGTTCATGAGGGTGAATATGGAAACGATTAGGTGGTCTCCAATTCTTGTGTGCCAGGACTAGTAAGATGTACCTAATAATGGCAAATCGTTTTTTAAACTTTCCCAATTGTCCTAACTGGCAGTCATTCTTTGACATGTACAATGGAGCAGTTGAACAATTTCACGTAAGAAATGCCTTCCTATGCCACTTTGATCTACCATAAAAATGGCCCCAGAAGTTTACAACCGTGGCAGTAATTGGGCATTGTTGGTATATTACAAAGACAGGCAAGGTGCAACAATCGTGAAAAAGTAGCCTTTAATATTGTACTTAAGCTGTCGGTTGGCGTTTTACATGTGGAAACTTGTTTCTAGAGTGCCCACAGCCTTAAATCTAAATATTTATGAATCCTAGTGACATGAGCTCTGAAGCTCTTTGTCCGTTGGATGCATGTCAAAGTTACAACCAACAATACAAACTATGGGAGTGCATAGTTTCTTCAAGGTACATAAATTACACTATACAAAGTATATACTTTCATATGGCATGAATACACCAATTCCCATGCTTGGGCAAGTTGGTCCCAGACCAGAGAAAGTCCCTTGCTAAAATTTAACTCCTTACATGAGTAAGGATGGAAGTTACAAATCCCATTTGCAAGTGGAATTAGCACTGATTTCGGATATGTTTTTAATGTCTTAATTTACAACGTCAAGGTTCCAACGGTACTGCACAGGCCTTGTTACATGCTCTTTGGATGGGTAGATGCAGTTATTGTTAACCTGAGGTGCACTCGCCCTCTGAGTTTGCAAGATGCCCCTTTCTGGGTATGAGACATGCCAGTTTTTTTAGGAAGTGAATTTTCAAACGAATTATTCACAGGGCACGTAAGTACAACTACTGTTTCATCATTAACATTATGCATGGTTTAACGCTTGAGAACCACAGGGGTGCAAGGCTGCAGTAAGTGGTAAGAACCACTGGTTGGGTGAATATTAAGTTTCTTTATGACAATGGGGTTAATTATTTCGTAATGTGCAGATTTACCAAATGAGTATATTGTGGCTGAATCGGGCCATATATTTATCTTGCATCAAGTGATTGTAGAAAAATTATATTGCCTGGCTGTTTTTTAACCAAACGAGGACCTGATGCAGCACAGATCTCGTAACCGAGTGTCATGTCCTGGAAAACAGTCCCAACGCAACTGGAGCATGTACAGGGGAGCTGCTGCCTAAACCACGTGAGGATACCACGTTGTGGGGGATCAGGTGGGCAGATGGACATTTTCAATGGAGGGGATGACGGAATCGGGTTTCAGATAGGAATCTGTGGGTACCTTTTCTGTAGATGGTGTCCCAAAGAGCCATCGGGCCTCTCAAACAACATCCAGGAATGTTAGCTTGCCATTCTTCTCCACTTCCATGGTGAAATTGATGGATGGGTGTATGGCGTTAATGTGGTCAAGAAACTGGTTCAATGCTGGCAAGCCATGTGGACAAATGACGAAAGTGTCATCCACATCTCTTCCACAGCGAAGATGGATGTCTGGATGGCGTCTTTCAAATTTCTCCATGAAAACATTCGCTACCACTGGTGACGAGGGGGAACCAATGAGGGTACCCTAATTTTGGTTGTAGAAAGTACCATTCCAGGTGAAGTATGTTGGTAAGGCAGTGCCTAACCAGAGCAGGAACATCAGTGGTTCAGTCCTTGTTGGACCAAGTTTTCAATTATTGCTATGGTGTCAGGCACTGGAACCTTGGTGAACAGAGAAACCACATCAAAGCTGACGAGGAAATCATCCGGGGACGGTGAAATGTCATTGATTAGAGAAACCAAGTGAGCCGAGTTCAGTACTGCTGAGGTAGTCTTGCCAGTGAAAGGAAGCAAGGTATCTGACAGAAAACGGGCCAGCTTGTAGGTAGGTGAGTTGATCGTGGACACGATGGGCCGAAGTGGAGTGCCTTCTTTATGGATCTTGGGAAGACCATATAATCTGGGTGGTCTAGCAGCCGAAGGTGTTAGGGAGAGCCGTTTGACTGGTTCCATTAGAGAAGTCGAACTGGTAATGATATTGTTGGTTTTTGTGGTTAGGCTGTTAGTAGGATCTTTATTGATTTTGGAGTAGCTACCAACATTGAGAAGGTCCTGGATTTTGTTGTATGTGGTTTTATCCATGATGACAGTAGCATTGCCCTTATCGGCGGAGAGGATGACTCATCCCTCTTTTTCAAATTTGCGAGTTCAGAGCGCTCGTCTTTGCTGATGTTGCTAATGTGTCCCAAGCCTTTGAGGGCTACCTCGACCTGGGAGATTATATCATCCACTGGGATATGTTGAGGGGTAACTGCGAAATTCAGTCCTTTAGCTAGTACCGATTTTAGGTTGTAGGAAATTGGGATGCTACTCTGATTGATGACAATCTTGTTAACATCGAACTTTTTAATATGTGGATCTGGCTTCTTTTTTGACAGGAGGTTGAATTTAGCGATCAATGTAGCTTTGCATTTGGTTGACAATGAATTATCAGAAGAGACTGTCATGTTATCAACACAGTCGCAATCAGAAGGGGACATTTTTCTGTTAATGTTAAGTGTGATTGTTAGATAATCTTGTCTAAATTATCGAGTTCAAATCGGAGCAATCTTATTCTCTTTGAGATTAGTGATAGGCTAGCTTTAAACAAAATCCGTTTAGCGTTCAGTGAAGTGACAGCAGCAGATGTGAGTGTAAATGCGATAGGTATTACCTTGTTATGGCGGCATCTCCTTGAGGAAGAGATGAAAACTATGTTATTAACCAAGTAAAATGTAACAGTTCATAGTTGTTCCATCTTATTTACCGGACACTAGTCTATTTTACCGAGTTAATTACATCCTCAGCGCTCAGCAGCGTGGCTATTTTGTTGTGAGTGCCACCATCCGTTTAGGCAGCAATTGTTGCCCAGTAAAACCCTTTGACTCCGGCTTCTCTCCCACTTCAGTAAAATGTTTTGCTGTGATTGTCACACCTGATGATGATTGCTTGTGTTTCAATCGTAACGTCGTGATCTAAAATGTTTTAAATAGTTTTTTTTACTTACGTGACATTACCGAAAGAACCCAGAGTATGGATCCTTACAGTCAAGAAAACTTCAAATCAAGTTGAAGGTACCCCCATGGGTTATCCCTTATCTCCACTTGTAGCCAATGTTTTCAAGGAGAAATGTGAGACGGATTCCATCCAGGCATCCACCATACGTCCTTCCTTGTGGAAGCGATACGTAGATGACAGGTTCGTCATCTGGCTACATGGCCGACCAGCTCTAGACCAATTTTTCAACCACATCAATCCCATACACCCAGCCATCAAATTCACCACGGAGGTGGAAAAGGATGGCAAGTTACCATTCTTGGATGTTTTAATCGAAAAGAGACCTGATGGCTCAATAAGACACTGTCTCCAGGAAAGCCACCCATACGGATTCCTACCTAATACCTGACTCCCACCATCATCCATTCCAAAATAATTCTCTCGTCAAAACTCTACACCAGAGAGCTCGTTATATTTCTGACCATCACCACCTAGCCAGTGAATTGGAGCACGTACACCAAGCCCTCAAGATGAACTACACAATCCGTAAAGCTATCACCCCAACCGTTGGGAAATAACCATTTGAGGACCCAATCAAAACCATCACTTTGCCGTACATAGCAGGGGTCACCAAAATATTTCCAAAATCATGAGCAAACACAAGATCCAGGTTAGATTCAACACAATACATAAAATTCGAGATCGGATCCCATCTGGGAAGGATGTGATCCATGACATGCAATACCCCGGTGTCTACAAACTAAGCTGTGTCTGCGGCAACAGTTACATTGGGGAAACTAAGCGACATGTCTCGGACCGGGATCGTGAACATAAGGCAGGTCTGAAACACGACAGGACCATACCTCAGCTGTGGCTGATTATGTTTTAACGCTGTGGGCACACACGAAATTGATTCTTCCAAGACGAAGGTACTCTGCAAACCTACTGGCTATCAATCTTAATTTGAAGCTTTCGTGACTGCAGGAATTACTCTTTGGTTCTTTCGGTAAAGTCACGTATAAAGATAAAATAATAAATAAAAAAATAGCATACGACGTTTCGATTGCAACACAAGCAATCATCATCAGGTATTAATGAAAGAAAATGAAATAGCAACAAAAATCTAACCAGAAAACTATAGACAGACATATAAGCAGACAGATATCACCAAGATACATAGAGAGAGAGAGCAACACATAGGCACACAGAGAGAGAACGTCTCTGTGACGAGGCCTTAAATAGAGAGGGGGCGGGAGTGGAGAGAGGAAGGGGGTTAGAGAAAAAATTAGCATGTCAATGGGTAGGACGACGGGTGGTAAAGTACGCAAGCTTGAAAATTAGGAAAACGGGAGAGAGACGCATTAAATTAAATAACCTAGCAAAATATCGTAATGTAATGCAACACAGAGTCGGTCAACACACAATTAACGCATAGACTGGTCGATTACGTTTTTCAAAGATTGCTAAGTTAGAATTTAAGTGTGAAAATTCCAAAGAGAGACAAAACACAAAACACGAGGAACGGAGACACACAGACAGAGCAGAACATAAGAACGACAAAAAAACGAGTGGAGACAGAAAAAGTACACTAAATACACAGGCAGAGAGAGAAAACAAAAAAACCCAGAGAGAGAGAAAAAGATAAACTTAAAACTTCCCCGTAGAAGTGGTTCAATTTTAATTTGGAGCTTTCGTGACTGCAGGAATTACTCTTTGGTTCTTTCGGTAAAGTCACGTATAAAGATAAGACAGCGTCTGAATGAACGCCACCAAGCTTGGCAGCGTATATTTAAGCTGGGTTAGAGGGGGGGAAGAGCGCCTTGACCAAGGAATTTGCATATCAACAGAGGAATTTAGCATATTAATGAAAAATGCAGATTGGTCACTACTTGTGGAATGCGTAGGAGGGGGGGGGGTGTCTCAAAGTCATTTTATGCCCGTGCATTATGTAGGATTAGCAGCAACAAAGGGAGGAGGTAGGGTTAGCAGTAATAAAGGGAAGGAATTTTAATAGTAAGGAGCTGTAGCAGCTAAACCACCACGTAAAAAACTAAAATATAAACTGCATCAATATCAATATACTAAATTTACTCTCCAATAAGCTGAGTTACTAACAGTAAGTCATACATTACAATTCTTTGTCGCAAAAAATATAATATGCCTCGAGCTAAACTTTTTTCTTACATCACACGGATCTACCCCGTACTATATACTGCCATAGACAAATCCAACGTTAAATTATATACTGCATTACTATACACCACCTTAGACTATACATTGTAATATTACACTGCATTATTCTACCCACCCTACTGTATACCACACTGCTGTATATTCACTATACAATTACGATACTATATTACCTTATACATAATGGTAACAAGTACCCGTCTCTTCCCCTGGCTCGGTGCACCTCAAAGAAGATTACAGCAGCATCAAGACCTTGCTGGATGCCTTGAAGTATGATGAGTACGGCTGGGAGGTCATCGGAGACTTCAAAATCGTGGCATTCCTGATGGGTCTCCAAGGCGGTCATTGGTATATTTGCCTTTGGGACAGCAGGGACACCAAGGCGCACTACCACAGGCGGGACTGGTCACAGCGGACAGAGTTCTCTGTGGGAAGGAATAACGTCAAGTGGGTGCCGCTGGTGGACCCTCGGAAGGTACTGATGCCACCACTGCACATCAAATTGGGCCTTATGAAACAATTTGTCAGCTGTAGATAAGGAGTCAGCAGCTTTCAAGTACCTTAAAGACTTCTTCCCTATGCTGTCTGAGGCAAAAGTCAAAGCCAGTGTCTTTCGTCAGACCACAGATAAAGAAGATCCTGGAGTGCAATGAATTCCCCAAGAAGCTCTATTAAGGAGAAAGTGTCTTTGGACAGCTTTGTCGCCATGGTTCATGGCTTCCTGGCCAATCACAAGGTCAAACTATGTGGAGCTGGTTGATTCTCTGGTCAAGAACTACGGCATAATGGGCTGTAGGATGTCGCTCAAAGTCCATATCCTTGATGCTCATCTTTATAAATTCGAGGAGGAGCAAGGTGAGCACTTCTACCAGTATATACTGGACTGTGAACGCCGCTACCAAGGACAGTATAACGAGAACATTATGGGAGACTGAGAATGAATTTTTCGCCTTTTATCTTGCAACAAAACAGGAATCATGTCTACATTAACCACAATACTTGTGGTCAAAATGCAAACAAAAGACATACTCTGATAATATATGCATTAAATCTTGACTTAAAGCTTTTATGACTGCAGGAATACATATTCTATGGGTCTTTCGGTAAAGCCACGTAGATAAAAATAATAATAATACATATCACGACATTTCAATCGCAATACAAGTAATCGTCTTCAGGTGAGAGAGAGAGAAAGCTGCTGAGATAAGGTCTTTTTTCAGCCTGAGAGGGGTGCATCAAGGTAGGTGGGTGGAGCTAAAGATGGTCCAACCACAGAGGCTGGGGCAGTGGCCTTTGTATTGTGAGAGATTAGCCTGTAAGGCGCCACCAAAGCTGTGGAGGTGGCCATTGTATTGTGTGTAGCCCAAGGGTAAGTGGGCGGGGCTAGAGATGGTATTTGATGGAAATGTAAGAGCGGAGGACGCCCTGAGGCTGTGGAGGTGGCCATTGTGTTGGGAGAGATTAGCATGTCAATGTAAGAGAACCACCGCAATGGTGGATGTGCTAGTGAGACATTCAGCCCATTGAAAAACAAGTAAACCCGTAAAAACAACGTTTTTCACTATAAATCCTTTATATGCGTGGCGGCTAGAGTCTTCTCGTCCTCTGGCTTGAGATGGCTGCCACCTATGGGTCAGATGATTGTCTGCCAGTATTAAGCAATTGGTAATTAAATATTTAATTTGTTTTCCCTAAACAGTGTAAAATTTTGCACGGTCCTAAGCAAGCAAGCGAATTTAATATAAAGGATTTAAAAATATATTCGCCTGCGGAGGACGCGGGGATCGATCCCGCGACCTTTGGCATGGGAAGCGAGGGCGCTACCAACTGCGATACTCCGCCACGGCCTGTGGAGGGGTTACGCTCTGGGCTCTTACACTGTGACGTTCAGCCAAAGCCATGAATGAGTTCTATTTGAATATATGTAAAATAATTTTTTTTTGCCTAAAAAGTGTAAAATTTTGGGAATTTTTTTTCACGAACATTAATTGTCTCGCACAACGAGTCTGTTTTGGAAAATGTCAGCTCGATTGAATCACGGGAAGTGGGTTAAAAAACGACCGAAAGATTTTCACGGTCGCAAGCAAGCACGCAAGCAAGCAAGCAAGCGAACTTAATATAAAGGATTTAAAAAAAAGAGCCACCGCCACATTGAGGGAAAGGAGCATCGGTGACTGTGCTAGTGAGACATCCAGCCTGTCAAAACAAAGACATCGAACCTGGCAATGCAACTCAGAGAGTCGGAAATAACAGCTTAGATTGACAGGTAGGATGGAAACATCATAGTCAGCTATGACTTAAACTGGTTAATAACATCCTTCCAATGATTGCTCAGCTTGTACCCATATTCTCGGTTGAAATTGTGTCTGTGTTTATATATCTGGATGGGTTCATGAATTAATCTTTGTTGATATCCAGTAGTACCTTCGTCTTGGAAAAATCTATTTCGTGTGTGTCCACAGCGTTAAAACAATGATCAGCCACGGCCGAGGTATTTTTATTTTCAAGAGGATGAATTTTTGCAGACATGATTCCTTGTAAAAGGTTTAAGTTTGGTATTTTAACAACGTAACACCTATTTTGTTACTCTTTGATTATTTTGGTAAAGTCACGTAGGTACAAAATAAATTAAATCACGACGTTTCGGGCGCAACACAAGTGCCCGTCATCAGGTGGAAACAACCACAGCAGGGGGGGGAGGAGCCAGGGAGGATAGATAGAGAGGGTGGGGGTGTGGGGTAGAGGGAGATGCACTTGTGTTGTGCTAAAAACGTCGTGATTTAATTTATTTTGTACCTACGTGACTTTACCGAAAGAAAACTTCAAATCTAGACCTGTTTTGTTGCCAGATAAAAGGGGAAAAACTCATGCTCATATTTTGGTACTGGCAAAGGAGGTCCCATGATGGGAAACTACATTTGGAGGCTGATTCGTGAAAGTGATTCACAGAAAATCGCAAATCTCGAAAAACTACTCGCTTCGAAATCATTTTTTTAATTACTTTAGTATAAATACATGTAAATTTTTATTCATGTTTTTTTTCTGACTTTATATGAACGAAAAGACACAAATTTGCCCGTTTTCTCATTGAAAATAGGTAAATATCCAGAAATGTGTGTAACACGCGTGACGTCACTCCACATGCCCCCCCCTCCCCGTCATTAATAATAAAATAATCATGAGCGAGTGGATTTTTATATTCATGTGGAAGATGGTCGAGCGGAAAGATATTTTTACTCGATCTTAAATTTGGAGCTTTCGTGACTGCAGGAATTACTCTTTGGTTCTTTCGGTAAAGTCACGTATAAAGATAAAATAATAAATTAAATAATAGCATACGACGTGTCGATTGCAACACAAGCAATCATCATCAGGTATAAATGAAATAGCAACAAAAATCTAACCAGAAAACTATAGACTGACATATAAGCAAACAGATATCACCAAGATACACAGAGAGAGAGTAATACATAGGCACAGAGAGGGAGATCGTCTCTGTGGCGAGGCCTTAAATAGACAGGGGGGGCGGAGAGAGGGAGGGGTTAGAGAAAAAATTAACATGCGTGGTCAATTACGCAAAGTCGCCTCAAATATAACGTTTCTTTACAGAGGGTGACGGTAAATAAGTATAACCCGTAAAAACTAAGTTTTTCACTATAAATCCTTTATATGCGTGGCAGCGAACTTAATATAAAGGATTTAAAAATATATTCGCCTGTGGAGTACGCGGGGATCGATCCTGCGACCTTTGGCATGGGAAGCGTGGGCGTTACCAACTGCGCTACTCCGCCACGGCCTGTGGAGGGGTTACGCTCTGGGCTCTTATACTGTGACGTTCAGCCAAAGCCATGAATGAGTTCTATTTGAATATATGTAAAAAGTGTAAAATTTTGGGAATTATTTTTTTCACGAACATTAATTGTCTAGCACAACGAGTCTGTGTGGAAAATGTCAGCTCGATTAGATCACGGGAAGTGGGTTAAAAAACGACCGAAAGATTTGCACGGTCGTAAGCAAGCAAGCAAGCACGCAAGCAAGCAAGCAAGCGAACTTAATATAAAGGATTTAAAAATACATATACGCAGCACAGTGCTACATCCGTATGTGATGTCACTGCAAAAGCGCCACGCCCCCTCATTAATAATCATGAGGGGGTGGAATTTTACACTCCCGCAGGTTGAGCGGAGAAACATATTTTTTTTACGCAAATTCGCTTTAAATTTGACGTTTCTTTATAGATTTAAAAAAAAAAAATTCAGCACTTGAAACAAATGTAAGTCGATTTTTTGCATCTAAATTATGATAACATTTTTACATTTCTCCGTGATTTTCCAATATTGTATCGAATTCAAATTGATTTGAACCCCAGCGAGTTAAAGCAGAAGAAAATAAAGTATCAGAGCAGTGATTTTGAACTAATTAAAAGTGAGTTAAATACAGTGCTACAGTGGCATGAATTTACGTGTTTTATGACATGGTTTCGTGCAAAAATAACTGCCATTAATACGGTACTACAGTGAAATGCAGTGAAATGTTTGATTACATCGTTTTGTGTAAGATTCACTGCCAATAAATGACACAAGATACAATAATACTCTGGTATTTTTTTGTAACTTTAATGGTTATGTTTGGTCTTTTTTTATATAGAAAACTTACTTCTGACAGTATCAGCAGTCTACTTTCTTGACTCTTCGCTATCAATCGTCCATCGGGGAAGAAATATTTTTCAGTTCAAAGTTTCAAGTGCGTTCAAAGTAGTGCTAAAGTTACGTGAAGTGTTTATTCAAATTCTTTTGAGACAGATATTGTTTGCCTTTCAAAATTTCACAAGATACACAAGAGTCCGCGCTCAAATAATGAACAAATTTTAATGCTTTTTTGCAAAATTTGACATGTCTGGCGATCTCACCGCCCATATACACTGTCAAAAACGCGAGAGGAAACTTTATTCGCAGTTCCAGTCCAGGATTGCCAACCATCATGGAAGACGAAGATACTGCAGCTAAGAAACGGCGTTTGCAAAGAGAAAGAACGCAGAGATGCAGAGCTCGCCAGAGCCAAGAAACTTTGGACAGAATTCTGAGAAAATTCTGAAAAGCAAGCAAATCGATGAGAACAAGAAACTCCTGATCAAAAACAAGCTCGCCTCGCTGTAAATACTGATTATCGTCTTGCAGGACAAGAACGTCGTAGTCAAGCTATTCGTGCTGAGGCAAATCACTTTGTGGAAGCTGAAGTGATTGAACACAACTGCCAGTTCAGTGGTTCACGAAATTTTGCTGCGGAGCGGCCATCAGATGAAAAATTTACAAGTTGCTGTTGGAAAGGCAAAGTGAAAGTGGAAAAGCCGATCGACTAGAATGGAATCGTGGTCCAATATCCTCCATTTCTCCGTGAGCATCTATCAAATCCTGAGCATCCCGACTATAGAAATTTTCGTTAAAATGTTCGCTCATACAACAGCGTATTGTCGTTTGCATCGATGGGGGCTAAGGTTGTTGACTTTAATAGAGGCGGTCCTTACGTGTTCAAGGTTCATGGCCAAATTTACCATAAGACAAGCCATCTTCAACCAACTAACGGTCAAGCAAGACAATATGCTCAACTTTACGTTGTCGACAGCACACAAGCAATAGAAATTCGAACGAATCATCCTGTCAACGCTCAGTACAATCCACGGCTTCTGGATCAAATCGACCGCTACTATCGAATCCACGATTGACTCGCCAACACATACACCATGCTTCGCGAAGCACAAGATCGAGCTGCACAACAAGCAAATGCTGCAGGCGAGGCGACGCCGATTGTGAAATTGGTGTTTTGGCGAGATCGTCATTCGGATAAGCGTCCCTACAATGCATCAACTGCCAACGAGATCGCTATGGTGTTTGTGAACAACGATGGTGAGCCGCCCTTTGAACGTGACATTCACGTGTATCCGAAGAATCCAGACAACTCCCAACAGACTTTCATTAATCTTAACATTCTGAGCCCAAATTTGGAGCCAATGTCCTATCCGCTGTTGTATCTGTTTGGTGAAGCTGGATGGCAACCAAATTGGCAATGGGAGGCTTATGCTGGAGCTCAAGTCAAGACAACGAGAGTGAATGTCACCATATTACAGTGTTGCAGCGCTAACGGCGATCAGAGGCACATTCAACCCACGAATCAGTGCTGGAAAGTTCACGCAATAGTGGATTGTCGATTCGTACCTGCCGGTTGAAGCCAATAATTAGAATTACATTCGCCAACATAAGCAGAAATTACGAGTTGGGCTCTATCAAGGACTTGCCGATCACATGGAAAACGCTGGAGGACAAGCCGGAGCACAAGCCGGAGTTCCTGTTATTCTGCCGTCATCTTTTGAAGGTTCACCGCGGAACATGAAAGAGCGAAGTACGGACGCAATGTCAATTTTCGCGAAGCAAGGCGCTCCCGATCTCTTCATTACATTCACTGCGAATCTAAGGTGGCAAGAAATCACCAACAATTTGCATCAAGGTGAACAAGCATCTGATCGACCGGACTTAGTGGCACGTGTTTTCAAGTTGAAACTTAAAGCGTTGATGCAGGATCTCACTGTACATGTTTTTTTGGGAATCTCAACGGCTTTCGTCTACACCATCGAGTTCCAGAAACGCGGACTGCCTCACGCACACATCTTTATAACATTGCGAGTTGATGATAAATTCACTAGCTCTGAGCGCATCGATCAGGTTGTGTCTGCTGAAATTCCCGTTGCGACTGAAAATCCGCGGTTGCACGAAATTGTGACTAGATGCATGATGCATGGCCCATGCATAGCTGCGAATCCTCGAACACCCTGCATGCAAGATGGAAAGTGCACAAAGGCGTTCCCGAAGCAATTTGCTACCACGACAGCGCACAATGTGAACGGATATCCTCTGTATCGTCGGCGACAAGGAATTTCAGCAGAAGTTAGTGGATCGTCAATGGATAACAGATATGTGTTACCGTACAATCCCTATCTGCTGCTGAGGTACAATGCTCACATCAACGTCGAAGTCTGCAAATCAATAAGAACTGTGAATTATATTTATAAATATATTTACAAACGATTCGACTGTGCCAATATGACGATCACTGCCGGCGAGAATCCTCAACTTCGACACGACGAGCTGTCAATTTCATCAACGCAAGACACGTGAGTGCACCAGAAGCTATGTGGCGTTTGCTCGAGTCGCCAATGCACGATCGTTCGCATGCCGTGATGAGATTACCCGTGAATTTGCCAAATCAGCAAGGCGCTGTGTTTCAAGAAGGTCGAGAAGAAGAGGTGTTGGAAACCGCGCGAACAAGTCGCACTAAGCTCGAATCTTGGTTTCAGCTTAACGTGATTGATCCAAACACCCAATATTTTCTCTAGAACGACATTCGCTACAATTATGTGTATGTCAACAACAACTGTAAGCAGAGGAGGCACTAAGATTGTTGCGAGATTGTACACTGTTGGAATCAAAGATGAGGAGCGATTATATCTTAGGATGCTCTTGCTGTATGTAAAAGGCGCTACCAGTTTTGAATTCCTCAGAACCGTCGATGGCGTAGTTTAAACCACATTCAAGGAAGCTGCCTTTCATCGTCATTTGCTGGACTCGGACAAAGAATGGGATCGATGCATGCAGGAGTCCGCGACATATCAAATGCCGAAACAAATGCGACAGACGTTTGCGTACATTTGCTGCTTGTTGTGGAACAAGCATTCACTTGAAATGTCGCTGGATTATCTACGAGGTCATGACGAAAATGTTGCATTGAACATGGCTCTGCACGACATCAACGCGATTTTCAAACAACATGGATTGTCTTGCGCATAAATTGGTATTCCGCAACCAATAGGACATGCAATCGAAGCTCGGCTACATGACGCAGTGCAAGAAGCTGAATTTGCTCACTAAATGGGAAACAGTTTGAAGCTTTCACAGCAATAATGAGAGCTGTCGATGATGAGCATGTCCACAACAGACTTTTCTACTTAGATGGTCCTGGCGGCTCTGGAAATACTTTTTTTGTACTCCACGCTGCTCTCATTTGTTCGTGGAAAAGGTCAAATCGCTCTTCCTTTTGCGACAACTGGAATCGCAGCGACTTTACTGAAAGGTGGACGAACTGTGCACAGCGGATTCAAGCTTCCAGTTCCACTCCTCGACACATCGTCTTCATCGATCAGACTGAATTCGCCAGAAGGCGAAACTCTACGACAAGCTTCACTCATCATCAACTCTTGTACACAGAAACCTGTTTTTTTTATCATCACCTTCAAAATATTCACATAGTTTCGTTTGTGTGCTCACAACTATTATTTTATTATTCACTTGCTCTGCATTCTTTTTTTTTGGTGTCAAATCACCTTCATAGAAACCTTTTTTTCAATAATCACCTTGATAATATTACATTCATAATGTTTGTGTGCGGACAAATTATATTTCTGTTCCAACCTTCTTCCACTAAACTCATGTACAAAGAAAATGTGTGTCAGTCCATGCGTGTGTCTGTCTTTTTCTCCCGGGCAACGCCGGGTACTGACCAGGGGCGGTTTCTTCATTAGGGCGATTGGGCGACGCACCACCAATGCCATTCAACCACAGAGTCACGCTAGCCGTCACTGTGCCTCTGGCTATAGTCCAATCAGCGTCATGTCACGTTCTGTGGAGTACCGCCTCTTTTTGGGCGATTTCACTCCGGCTGAGAATCGCCCAGAGTGATCCCATAGACTTACATTCAAAGATGTTTTTTTTCGAACGGGGGGCGCTGCAATGCATCCTCTATGGCTTCCGGGAGGGCTCGCACTAACGTGCTTACGTCATCATACGTAAGCACGTTGCATCCAACAATATTATTTGTCGCCACCTAGTGGAATCTTTAATAAAAGAAACTTGAGTGGATTGTATTAATAGTGAGTGTAGAAACAAACAAGATGTATTGTAAGAGTCACTTTATTTTTCATTAATATTGAAGAAGTGAAGTTGCCTTTACATGCTTAAGCTATTAATTTATCCTTTGCATGGGTGGACCTTATCCTTATAAATCATCCAGACATTTGCCCCCCCTGAGAGATTTTGCAGGAGCCACCACTGGTACTGACCGCTAGTACCATATACTATGAGCATGTCTGTTTGCACGTTTCACCACAGGACCGGTTCAGATAATCGTCACCGGTGCCGGTAGCGCCGTGAGCAGGGGCGGGGGGAGGGGAATCGACCTCGGGTATCCTGCCCCCGCGGTTCGAGGCGGAGTGCAGCGCTAACCACTGCGCCACCGCTCTCCCCGGGCCGCTTTGTGGCCACGCCCCTTTGTCGGCCACGTGGTTCTGGGGTTCCGGCTCGCACGAGAGTCCGAACCACAGCGAGCAGCGGCGTCAACATCGCGAACATCAACAACATCATCACTAACATCAACAACATCACTAACATCAACAACATCATCACTAACATCAACAACATCACTAACATCAACAACATCACTACCAACATCAACAACATCACTAACAACAACAGCAACAGCGGCGCCAGCAGCGGTGAGTGGCCGAGAGTTTACTCGCTTAGACAGCTCTCTGTGTGTGTGGCTCTCTCTCTGTGTGGCTCCCTCTCTGTGTGGCTCCCTGTGTGTGTGGCTCTGTGTGTGTGTGTGGCGTCGTGGTGACGTCACCGCCACTTAGTGGCGAATGGCGGTTGTTGTTGTTGTGTGTGTGGGGATCTCTGTGTGTGTGGCGCTCTGTGTGTGTGTGGCGCTCTGTGTGTTTGTGGCGCTCTGTGTGTGTGTGTGGCTCTGTGTGTGTGTATGGCGCTCTGTGTGTGTGGCGCTCTGTGTGTGTGTGGCTCTCTGTGTGTGTGTGTGGCACTCTGTGTGTGTGGCGCTCTGTGTGTGTGTGGCTCTCTGTGTGTGTGTCTGGCTCTGTGTGTGTGTGTGGCTCTTTGTGTGTGTGTGTGGCTCTGTGTGTGTGGCCCTGTGTGTACAGTATCTCTCTCTGTATGGCACTATATGTACAGCATTGCTCTATGTATGGTCCTGTATGTACAGTATTGCTCTAGAATACTGGCGAAACTTCGTACTCAGATTATAAATGTTGTGGCTTTGCTCTCCAACACCGGTGTGCTGTACTAGTAACGAATTGGCATGTTCTGTTTCCATGACAAACCTTACTAATTGGCTGTGTCTGGTGGTGGCGGGTTTAACGGCACATGTATATATTTACGTAATCTAACCCAAACAACCTGTATTATGGATGATATTGGTTGCAAAAGCCTGCGTGTTATACGGCATTGCTCTATGTATGGCTCTGTATGTCTGTGGGTCTCTATGCGTGTCTGAGTCTCTGTGTGTCTCTGCATGTCTGTGCGTGTCTGTGGGTCTCTGTGTACGCCTGTGGGTCTCTGTGCACGCCTGTGGGTCTCTGTGTGTGTCTGTGGGTTTATATGTGTGTGTCTGGGACTCTGTTAGTAGAGGGGGTCTCTCTCTGAGTCAAATGAAAAAAGATGAATCCTTGATTCCTTCCATAACGTAGTCGGGGTTAACATTTTCAGAATCGGAATCTGCTATTAGTAGCGAGTAGCAGCAGCACCTATGAAGGCCGTCTCTGCACATGAGGGTATGGAGTGGCCAGCACCACGCCCGACCGCCTTTGTCTCCCCAGGGGTGTTTTTTTACGCACCCACACCAGGTACTAATTTGAGGCTGAGTCGACCTCGAGGAGGCCCAGGACCGATTCAGATTATCGTTACGTGTTGGTGGCCGTGAGTGGGTCGCTGGGTTCGTAGCGCAAGCGTGCTAACCACTACACTACCGCTCCCGACAGACTTGGCTATACACACACTCGCACCTTCGATTAGCATGGTTGGCTACGTACGGTGTGAAAGAAGTTCAACATATATACAGAACACGCAAAATCCACAAAGAACGAGTTGGGAATAAAACCCAGTCCCCTTGCTGTAAGGCACAGGTGTTACCACTTGTGTAGTGACTGTACTCGTCACTGGATGGTGCCTGGGCTTGCGAAGTCACGGCCGGTAATGTCATTACGGGCAGCCCGGGTTACGGGCTGCAGTACCAACCCTAGCGGTGGTTGGTTGAGCGCTGGTTAGCGCGAAGGCACCGCGAGCAGTGTGCGAAACTGGCTCCCAGTGAGGGAGCGAGAGGGAGCGTCAGCCAGCCAGGCTTACTCTGGGGCATGACACTCTGGCTGACCTGTTGTTACGTGACCGGACGATACTGGAGGAGGGCCACCGGTGGACGGGGGCCGAGGGGCGGTCACGTGGTCCCGAAGGGCTCTCGGGAACATTCGAGAAGGAGCTCGAGAAGCCTGGAAAGTGGGCGGGGCTAAGGGCGGAGCCAGCCCCAGCCCGGGAGCATATAATGAGAGCTGCATGACGAGCTCGGGGTTCTTCAAGTGTTGGTGTTGGAAGAAGAAGCCTCGAGCCACACGGTCCAGGACCCAGCTTGTGGTCCATTCCGGGATAGCGAACCGTGTCTAGTTCAGCCGTAGCATGGTTAGATGGGCATTCCAGACCCGAGCGTAGATTGTGTTGTGTTACGTGTTAATGCAGAATAAATAGTGTTGCTCCCAAGATAACGTCTGCGACTCAGTTGGACTCGCTACACTTGCACCACCTCCCTACCCACATGTATGTACATTTGTTCAACTTCTTTGCACCATATGTAGCCAACTGTGCTAATCAGAGTTGTGAGGGAAGGGTAACAAACTAAACACATGAAGCAGTTCTAAACATATGATTTTTCAATCTTGATTTAAATGTGCATATCTCCAGGGGCTTCCGAATATGGGAAGGAAGAGTTATTCAGATGGCCACATCATCAATATCACCATCATCACAATCAACGTCAACATCCCCCACTTCATCGTCATGAAGGTATCTCATCAATATCACCAGCATCAACAGCATCACCAGCTTCACCACCATCATGTATGTACACACACCTCCTCTACTTACAAACGAGTTAAGGTCCAGAGGTCTGTTCGTATGTCAATTTGTTTGTAAGTACAACTTTACTCCTGTTGATTCCAAACCTGTTGTACGACATGTACACTAAATAGAGTGAATGGCTTTAAAAGTTGTATAATCTCCTGTAGATGTAGAAGCTACTGGTTCTTCATGTTCTGCGGATGTAGATTCCATCACCGCCATCTATTATTGTGCAGCGGTTGAACTTACGACTCTCAGTCTGAACAGGAAACTGGACATACGGACAGGTTTTTTCGTTTCTCTGAAGGTTTGTAGTGTGAATGTTCATAAGTAGAGGTGTCCCTGTATGTATGTTGAACTTATTTCGCAGCGTACGTAGCCAACCGTGCTAATCGGAGGTGCGGGAGATGGACAACAAACTTGACACAAAAACGTTCTAAAGAAATTCGTTTTCAATCTAGATGATTTAAAAGTGCATAGCTCCAGTGGCGTCCTAATCTCAAAAGGAATATTCCAGACAGCCGCAGAAGCACATCTGAAAGTGTACGATGCAGTAACCATCTTTGTTCTATGGCTACCCAAAAGCCACTGCGAGGATGACTGCAGTTTGTGTGATGGCTGACGTTCCTTGACAAGATCAGCTGGGTTATGATAATCTGGACGGGTGCTGGACTTGAATGGGAACCTCTGCACCAAGCGGCGATCATGTTTCTTCTTCTTAGGTATAGCTGCTGATGTAGAGAATCTATTGAAATTGATATTCTAACTCTTCTCATAGCTACAGACGTATTGCTGATTGGAAGCGTATTATCAAATAATACACAGGTCACCATACATGATGGTGATTAACTGTGAGCAACCAGTAACAGGTATTGTTCTTTATTTTACCCAAAAACAGCAGAATGTACATACATAATATACATGCATAATGTACAGGCATAACATGCATGCATAATGTACGTTGATTACAATATGAACAACCTGACTAATTTATATTAAGACATTAACCCCCCCCCCTCTGGTCTTCGCACCTGATTGGCTCAATCAGGCTGCCGCCTCATGATGTCGGTTGTAATTACTGGTGAAACATCCTACTCAGATTTTAAATGTTGTGGATTTGCTATCCAACACACCGGTGTAGTGTACTAGTGTAGAGGAGATAAATGTGCGGTGCGCACAGTTAAGCGGGTGCAACTGAGGGGAAACAGGTGTGCATGTTGCAACATGAGGTTTGCACCGACAAACCGACAGTAGTTAAGGGGAGAAGCGGGTGCAACCGAGGTCGAACAGGTGCTACGATGTGACCAGAGGTTGTTGTCAAAGAGACGGGAGATGGGGGTTGATAGATGGGCCAACAGGTGCTGGCCTGGCGGCATCTTAAGTGAAAGCACGTGAGGATTCGAAATGAGCAGGGGGATATAAGCAGGAGTGTGTGTGAGCGAGGGGGGTGTTGCCGGGAGCCAAAAGTGAAGACATCTCGCCGCTGCCGCTCCAGCCGTCAATGGGACCCTCAACCCTCATGTCGTCGCCGGGCGGGTGTTGGCTGAACCCCCTGCCTGGGACAGACGGGTGAGCGGGTCTGAGGGAGCGTAGGTGAGGGCAGCGGTGGAGATGCGGAGTTGCTGTGTGCAGAGTCGCTGTGTGCGGAGTCCCTGAGTGTGAAGACGCTGTGTGCGGAGTCGCTGAGTGCGAAAACGCTGTGTGCGGAGTCGCTGAGTGAAGACGCTGTGTGTGAAGTCGCTGTGTGCGAAGACGCTGTGTGCAGGATAAGTGAGGTGCAGATAGATAAGAGGGAGGAGAAGTTAAGTATATGTGACCATACAGATAGTTATAGGAGTGCCTCTAACTGGCGCAAGAACAGGTGAATAAAGTGTAAGCAGATGACTTGTTACAATGTGTCGGTGCGAGTAATTTTTTAAGGCACTACACTAGTAACGAATTAGCATGTTATTTTTACGTGACAAACTTGACTAATTGACTGTGTCAGGTGGTGGCGGGTTCAGCAACACATATTTACGCGATCTCACCCAAAAAAAACCTGTTATGGATATAGTAGTGCAGTGTTTAGTAGTGTGGTGTATATAGCATCTGAAAGCACACCATGCCGAGTGACCGTCTTTGTTCGATGGAAACCAAAAAGCCACTGCTGACAACTGCTGTTGAATGCAGGACTCTGGTAATGTGGTTCCCTGTCTCTCTCTCTTTCCCCCCCTGTCCCCCCCCCAATAGCCATGGAGCCTGAGGCGTCGCTCAAACTGGAGGACGAGGGACGCCACGTGGGCGTGGATACCTGGGCTGGCTTGAAGCTGGAGGTCGAAGGTAGTGGTGGAGGCTTCCGGTGGGCCTGGGGCCATGCAAGTCACCCGTCTCTTGCTGTAGTTCTTCTCCTAGCAAGCAGCAGCACATGTAGAAAATTATCTGGCATGTGTCATGACGGGTACTACAAGAAACCTGACCATCTCTGTCCGGTGCTCGCTGAGCTACATTGACTTGTGGTTGCGGAACGAATACATTATAAGGTCACGCTCATTAGACACAGTGCTTGCCACAAATTAACCACAATATCTTGCTCATCTCATCAAGGGGCATAAACCATCATGCGAACTCCGGTCATACTTGCAGCTACTTTTGGCTGGCCATCAAACAAAGGTGATCACCGCATTGCGCGCTTTCAAATGCACTTCTGCGGCTGTCTGGAATGCTCCTCCTGATGTTAGGAAGCTACTGGAGCTGTGCACTTTTAAATCATCATCTAGATTGAAAACTCAATCTAGATGTGCCTCCACGTAGCTTCACACATGGCATTGGGATGCTGCTGGATCCTTCTGGATGCCACCCACGTGCCTCAGTCTTTGTTCAGCCTGCATACGCATCTCACATGTTATCGTTATAGGAGAACAGACTGCACATATGTTCGCGTGTGCAGTGGGAGCGAGTTTCAGACGGCTGCCGGTGAAGCCACAGAGAAACGCCGCTTGGCCAGTACGGTCCTGGTTCTGGGCTCGATGAGCCATTTGTTAGATTAATGACTTTGTAGGATGCGGCGATTTTGCTGGGGTCAGTAGAGTACGGCTGATGTAGATGCAGGGCAACAATTACAATTTCACATACTAGCTGCCAAGACAGGAAACCGCGTCAGGAGCAGCGGAGTGTATCGCTGTGTTGTCTTTTTCGTATTTGTGGATCGGAGGTCTCTCTGTCTGCGTGACGCATGCCTCCGTGTCTGTGTGATGCGTGTCTGTGTGACGCGTGCCTCCGTGTGGCAGCGCTGGTTGTCGGAGCGGATGACTGGAAACCGGAGATCGGTGACATCAGAGTGAAGACCGAACCGGACGATGGTGAGACGTCCACCACAACCACTATAACGACCACCACAACTACCACCACAACTACCACCACCACCACAACCATCACAAGCATCACAACTACAGAAACCACCACAACCACCACCACAATTACTACAACCACGATCACCACAACCACCGCAACCAAAGACAAAGATCCCCCGTATAGCCTTAATAGACTGTTGGTGCTCTTGGCGAGCACCTATGAAGGCCTGTACGGTACAATAGGGGGTGGGTGGCCAGCACCACACCCAACCGCCTTTGTCTCCCTAGTGGCGATGTTTGCACACTGCACCAGGTACTCATTTGAGGCTGAGTTGACCTAGGAGAGGCTCAGGACCCATTCAGATAATCTTCACCGGTGTTGGCCGTGAGCGAGAATCACACTCGGGTCGCCGGGTTCGTAGCACCGCGCTAACCACTGTGCCACCGCTCCCTACTCAACCTCCACCACAACCA
The DNA here is from genome assembly GCF_965212315.1 of Lampetra planeri. Lineage (NCBI taxonomy): Eukaryota > Metazoa > Chordata > Hyperoartia > Petromyzontiformes > Petromyzontidae > Lampetra > Lampetra planeri. The sequence continues at coordinate 2,216,781 of NC_136177.1, read as the reverse complement.
CCAAAACAACAACCACCACCACTACAACTACTACCACAAACACCACCACAACGTATGTATATTGAACTTATTTTTGCACCAAGCGTAACCACCACCACTACAACCACTACTAGTATAACGACCACCACAGAAAAACAGTTGTGAGATGTGAGACGCTGTGTGTGACTTGTGCCTCCGTGTCTGTGTGGCACATGCCATCGTGTCTTTGTGACGTGTGCCTCCGTGTCTGTGTGATGGCCCAACTCCGTGTTGCCAGTGCCGGTTCTCGGAGCGGGTGACTTGAAGCCGGAGGTCGGCAACATCAGAGTGAAGATCGAACCGAACGATGGTGAGATGACCACCACAACCTCCACATCCACCGCAACATCACCACGGCACTTGTGCCAGGCTAGGTGCAATCTGAGGCCATGTGAAGTGTCGAATGCTCGCTGAGAGAAGGTTACAGGACAGACCCAGGTGACATCGGTTGACTGACTGAAATGACTGGCAGATGCACCAGCTGTACCCCCTACTGTGCCAACTTGCTGCGTTTTAACTGCTCTGCCCTCTTACTGCTGGAGGGCGACTGCCTCCAGCTGTCCAGTAGAATCCTTAACGAGCATCCTCCATAGAGGCCGATTTTGACACTGCAGGTACCGCTCATTGACAAGTCCAATCGGCTTCCACATCCTTCTGGACCCCATTGGTCCATCTCTTCTCTAGCCCATGCCACGCCTATTTAGCCTCATCTGTCTGGCCAAACAAAAGGTTATTCGGCATGTGGTGGCTGGGCATATGGGCTACATGACCCAGCCAATGGCCACCTTGCCTGCTGGAGCTCACTGATGGGACTGTGTCCAGATCTTTCACGGATGTGTGAGCTCCTCACACAATCTAGTTTGGTTAAACCCTGGATCTTAGGCAGGCTAGCCTGAATGTTTCAAACTGGCTCTTCTTTTAAGAGGGCGCCATGTCTCATAAGCATAGAGAAGGGAGGGCATAACAGTAGCCGAGAAGACCGGAAGCTTCGTGCAGAGACCCTGCTGCTGAACCTGGAGTGTGCCACTAAGAGGTGGGGTCTTACCATCAGTCCCATTTTAAACTAAGCACCTGCTTGGGTATTTTGTGCCATCAAACACTCCACCCCCCAGCTCCCCATTGGTGATGGAGCAGTTGTGGGGAAAGTGGAGAGTTTCCCATACCTGGGCAGTGTGCTTATGACCAGTTCTGGTTTGACAGCAGAGGTCTCACTTCAAATCAGTCGGGCGGCATTATCTTTTCATCGGCTGCGTAATGCTATGTGGAAGCTACCTGGTCTATCACTCCCCACTACACCACAACTATTACAATCACCACAACCACCACCACCACAACCAGCCGTGTGAGGATGAGGAGCCGTGAGAGAGGCGGTTTTCTGTGTCTCACTGTCAGGCGGGGAGGGTGAGGAGGGATGCTGGGCCTTCGCTCAGCCCTGCGCACAGCGGCTGGAGGTAGAGGTGATGATGGATGACCCATTGAATGGTGAGAGTCCTGCTCACACCCCCATCCTCCTCCCCCTCTTCTCATCTCAATGTCTCACTGCTCCCTCCGTCTTCACACGCACAATCTTGGTGGTCCTTTTTAAGTTTAACTTTTTTAAATTCACGCTTATTCACCCAGGAATGCGTTGCAGAGTCTCAAGATTATTTTTCAGTTGGCTGCATTTTGCTGCTCCCGTGCGTAATTCCCAATGGGAGGTTTTGTCTAACACTAGTTACGTTGTGAGTGCAAGCATTTAAGTGTAGGGAAGAGTGACTCCGGAGGAAACCCATGCGCTCCACTCACACTCTATTTTAAAACTATATATATTTTTTATCAGTCAAGGCCCACTGAGCTATATAATAATAATACGCACTTATACAAAGCGCCTTCCATATTGAATTATCTGAAAGCGCTTTACGTAAAAATAAAACTCCACTCACAAATATAGATACAATCTAAGCAAAATAGAAAGCTGATATTAATATCAATGACTACTCTCAAAATTGTAATAAAATAAAGAACTATAATAGTGAATAATTATTACAGAGTAATCCGCTCTTTTTCAAAAGCTACTTGCGCAAAAATTATAGCTCCACCAAGTGGCTTATCAACATGTGGAAATGTATAGCAGCCAAATACTCCAAACGCATGTTGATATTGATTCTAAATTTGGAGGGAAAAAGCGGAGGACCCGGAAAAAACCCATACGCAACCACGGGGACAGAGAGAGACACGCAAACTCCAAATATCCAGCAGCAGGCATCACCAGGGTCGGGATCGAACCCACGATCTCCTGCGCAACAGGCGAGGAAGTTAACGTCTCCTAGCCACCGCAGCTCGAGTAACTTCACAGGATCTCTAAAGTCTGCTTGTTAAGCAGACGGGGCCACATCACATTGTATGGTCAAAACGCAATGTAGCATTGGCCAGGGCGACTTGCAGGATTGTAAGCGTGAAGCTCTTGCTCAACTGCTCTCCACCGTCCCAGAGATTGAGCAGTGAATGGGTAGTACCACCCTCGGTGTCCACTGGGAAACTTGTCGGGGGCAGAAACGTACCCACGTAGGCCGTCGCGACCAATGTTATCCACCATGAAGGTTCGTTATACCTGCCACCCCTCGACAGCTGATTCTGACTAATCACCTGACGAAGCTGGTTGTTGTTGTAATCTCCGGCGAAACGTCACGATACTCGAATTCTAAACGTTGTAGTGGGTTTACGCTCCAACACAACCAGTTTGTACTAAAGTATTCACTAATTGTCACGTTTTGTTTAGGTGACAAACCTCACCGATTAGCTGTGTCGGGTGGTGGTGGTGGGTTTAACAACAACATGTATATCCACGTAATCTAGCCCAATACAAAAAAAAAAACTTTTATTGTGCAGAGATGTCCCCATTGCAGACTGCACAGATTCAAGCGCTGAGGCATCGTTGGCTTTCATAAGCCCCTCTGGGGGTTCGCAGGAGGTCGCATTAAGCCTTTCCCACGCGTGTTTATTTGCTTCATGTTTTACAAAAGATGGGTTCGACACCGCCGACTATGCTTTTCTGTTGTTTGATATACAGGGTGACCCAAAAAAAACGGGCCCCAACTCTAATTAGGCCCCGTTTCTTAGTGTTTTGTCCGAATGAAATGAAACTTTGGTCATAACTAGTTTATTATATTCAAAACATCAAATCAAAACACTAGGGTCTTTGGCCTTTTTTTCTCCGTTCTACAGCATGTGCTCTAGATGGCCTCCATTTAGCTCCGTGCATTTCTTGAGGCGCAGCACGAAGTTGTCCATGACGTTCTTACAGACTGAATTGGTAATGGCTCTCATCTCCTCCCTGATGGTTTCCTTGAGTTCCGTGATGGTTCTGGGTTTCCCTGCGTAGACTCTGTCCTTAAGATAGCCCCAAAGAAAAAAATCTGGGGGGCTTAGGTCCGGGCTATGGGGTGCCCACTCAAAATCAGTCTTGAGACTGATCACTCGGCCTCCGAAGTTCTCTTTCAGCCAATCTCGGGACAGGTTTGAGGTGTGAGAACTTGCTCCGTCTTGCTGGAACCAGAACTTGCTCATGAGCGACGGGTAGAGGGTCTGGAGCTCACTCTTGAAGGTTTTGAGGACCTCCACATACCGCTCCTTGGTGACTGTCACTGCTGCGCCAGATTCTTCGATGAAGATTGGTCCGATGATGCCTCTGGCCGAGATTGCAGCCCACACCGTGCACTTAGGAGAGTGCAAGGGCTTGGTGGCTACTTCATTGGGTCTGGAGGACCCCCAGAAGACATTTGTCTTGGAGTTCGCCTTTCCGTCAAGATGGAAGTGGGCTTCATCTGAGGTCCAAAGGAGGTTAAGGAAACTTGGTGTCTCCTCGATCTTCTCGAGCATCTTGACTGCCATAGCGCTCCTCTGCTTCTTGTCTGAGGCTGTAAGGGTCTGCAGCGTCTGTATTTTGTATGGGTAAGCCCTGATATCGTTCACCAGCACTCTCCTGCAAGTCTCACGGGACATACCGAGGGACTGACTTCGCTTACGCACAGAGCGTTTCGGACTCTGCTGGAGAGACTCTCTCACACTTTCGACCAGCTCGGCTGTTCGCTTCTTGGGACGTCCCGAGTGGCTTGGACGGTTCTCACTGGCAGCGTTGAGGTTCTCCACGGTCCCATACTTCTCGAAGTGGGCCACCCAGTTCTGAATTCTGCTTTTGGATGGAGCCTTTTCACATTCGAACTGACGCATTAAACTGTCCTGGGTTTTCTTAAACGAGCCTGTCTTGTAGTAAAATTTAACACAGTGTATTCTTTGTCCCAGCTCCCACTGGGGTCTTGGTGTACTCACGGTCGTTGATTCTGCCATGTCCTGTAAAATAAGGGCAATCGGTGAATAAATAAAGGAGATATCACATAAAGTGTACACGGGGCCCGTTTTTTTTGGGTCACCCTGTACATGTGTACTGTAATAGCGCCGGCTGTTTGACAGCAGCGGCAACTGTGGTGGACAGACAGTACACACGCTGGTGAAAGTGTGCATGGTGTGTTGGCAAAGAGGAGGAACTAGGGTAAGGGTTGCAGAGGACCCCATCTGAAGGCCCCTGGAACCTCTGCTAGCAGGTTCGAGAAGGGAGGCGCGGTCAGGGCAGAGCCAGGCCGCGCTGGTAGCATAAAAGAAGCCGAGAGCGGGGCTTGAGGCTGTTTTGGGATGGACTCATCTCGTCGTTGCTGTCGTCTCGTCGCCGTCGTTGCTAAACGTCTCTGCTATATATTGTGCCATGAAGGATAGTAGTTGGCTATCTCAGTCAGCGCCGTGAGTGTTAGATGGCTCGTGTAATGTACAAGCTAGGCTGAGCTACTGCGGAGAGTGTGTGGACGAGACCGGGAAAGTTTTTAATAAAGAAAGTGCCTCCTAGAAACTCTCTTTGAATTGTTGACACTACATATGTAATGTATGTTTCATCTTCTTGGTTCTTTCGGTAAAGTCACGTATAAGGGAAATAATAAAATAATAAAAATGAAACATTAAATACAATTCTCACGACGTTTCGGCCACAACGCAAGCAGCCGTCCTCAGGTGAAGAACAGGTATGTCGGAAACACAGCGTCTGAATGACCTGTTCTTCACCTGAGGACGGCTGCTTGCGTTGTGGCCGAAACATCGAGAGAATTGTATTTTATTATGTTTTATTTTTATTATATTATTATTTCCCTTCTACGTGACTTTACCGAAAGAACCAAGAAGATGAATCCCTGCAGTCACGAAAGCTTTAAATCGAAATGTAATGTATGTTTGTATGTTTTTATGTTTGTATGTTTATTTGTATGTATGTTTGTTGTCTAACTGGTGTGATCCTGCCAGTTAGACTCAATTACTCTATTGTGGGATGGAAAAAGTGAAGAGTGAAATTATATATTTTCTTTTATAGCTTACTTCCACTCTAAAGTACTTCATATGCTCGTGTTATTTAGTTATGAATTTGCATGTTACGCATATGTTAATCATTAATCTCCTTTCAAAACTGCAATCACCTCGACTGGACCGCTTACCCTGCATGTGTCACATGGCTCTATAGCTATGTGGGCTGACGTCGAATCACATAATATGAAACGTGCACGCGTATGCAATCAATGATTTATTTTCATTGTGCATTTGGTGCTCTTGCTGTGTGAAAGTCACATGTCATAATGCTTCGCTAAATCTCTCTGCTAACCCCCCTTCCTCCTCCATTCCCTCTCTGCTCTGCTGTCCCGGTGGCCGCAGCAGGTGCACACGACGTGAAGGTCGAGCGTGACGGTGAAGCGAGCGTGGACACGAGGACATTTGTGGACGTGGAGGTGGTGGTGGATCACATCGGCCGCTGCGGTGAGTTTGGGCATTCGTCATCGGTTTCGGAGTGGCAGAGCTCACGGAGGTTCACAGCGTGGATCTGTCCAAAGTGAGATCTGGCACTCATTACACACAAAGTTTTGCCACAAATGAACCACAATAGCTTTTTGATCTCATCAAGGAGCATAAACCATTGAACAAAGACAATTAGCGCATCACACGCTTTCAGATGCACTTATTTGGCCATCTGCAACACTCTTCCAGCAGTAGGAAGCCACTGGAACTACACTTTTATACATAATTAAGATTGAAAATGTATTTTTTTAGAGCTGCTTTTTGTTCTTCGTTTGCTGTCCTGCCAATTATCACGGTTGTCTAGGTATGGTGCGAAAAAAGTTCAACATACAGTGCATCACAATCACTAATTAGCTGTATGTAATCAATAAATCATACCTGTTAAAACTATTAATACAATTACAATCATACAATTACTCAAAATTTTGAACTTATTTCTTTCTAATTGCAAATAAGTTCAACGTACAAACATCCACACTACAGTCTAATTAAGACCATATGCACGCCCACACCTAAATAATGCATAAAAGAACAGATTATGCATACACACATCAAAGCAGTAGTGTAACAGATCAACGTACATACATACATGTGTAGTGACACAGGCGGAGACAGTAGTAGTTGGAGGCACCTTCTTTTCTTACACATAGTGAGGACTTCACACACCCTACGTGGGTGCACACTATATGTATACTTTCAGACACACACACAGTCGTCTATCTTCGGCGGCACCTAACTAGCTAGAACAATTGGCAGGCTCTCTAGCTAGACGGCAGCGACGATGGTGTCGAGACGACAGCACGGCGAGATGTTTTATCCCCTGTATATACTGTCGTCCCTTGACGTGTGTACTGCCGTACCTTGTAGTTATGCGCTATTGCGCTACACATGCATACGAAGTGCCCACCCGAAATCACCTGCCCCGCCCCCATCCCACTGTGTGCCCCTCCCCTTTGCTTCCACGCTCCGGCCCCAGGAGGTGACGTGAAGGTGAAGCGCGATGACGGAGAGGCAGACGTGAGCACGAAGGCATGGATGGATGTTGGGGCGCCCGTGGATGACAACGGCCACGGTGAGTTTGGGCAGTCGTTGGTTGGGATACAATTCACGGAGGTCAAAAAGGTTGCTTACTACAAAACGTGTGCAAAACTCCCTGGCACGTGTCATGATGGGTCCTGCAAGATCTGACCATGTCCGTCCGGTGCTCGCTGAGCTGCATTGGCTACTGGTTGTCAAGGAGCTTAAGCCATCATGCAAAGTCCTGTCATTGCATTGCGCGGCACTTTCAGATGTGCTGCTTCTGCGGGCATCTGGACCGTTCTTCCTTCAGATATTAGGAAGCCGCTAGAGCTATGCATTTAAGTCATCATATAGATTAACAAACTCTTTTCTCCATAATAGAGGTTTTTTTGGATTTGATTGCGTAAATATATAAATGTGTCGTTGAAACCCGCCACCACCCAACACAGCCAACTAGTAAGGGTTGTCACGTAAACAGAACAAGCAAATTAGTCACTAGAACAGCACACCAGTGTGTTGGAGAGCCATTTTGCCAGTAATTACAACTAGCTTCATCAGGCGACAGCCAGATTTGTGGAGAAGTTCCACCTGTTTCGTCACTTATATAGAGGCGTAGATGTGGTGACCGCACTTCTGCGCTCTTCCGCAGAAGTTTGAGTCAACGTACATTATGCATGCACATTATGCGAGCCCTTTGATCTTTTCCTTCCTGTCCATTGCGTGTATTGAAATAGCCGTACCAACGCTAACCCCTATTGAGGTATGGTGGACTGTATAGGCATGCATTTAAACAATGTATTATTTGATGATTCGCTTCCACGCAGCACTAAATTGGTAGCTATCCGAACGGTTAAAATTATTATTTTTTCTTTCAATTTTGATAGATTCTCTAGTTAGTCTTGGCCAGTAGTACCTAGTTTTGCACAGAACTTAAACATCAAAATCAATTGAGTTCTTGTTGGCATGCGTGTTCTGATACTGCTGACAGTTGTATTTGGGAGTGTTTAATATTTCTCTGATGTTCTTTTCGTCTCGTGTTGACCATTCGTCCTGTTTGCCCAACATAGCATTTTCTACAAATGCAGTTAATCCTGTACACACCTTCTGTTGATAAGCAATACTTTATTTTGGTGATTTCGAAAAGTGTATTGGTTTAGCCATGTTTGTTTGTTGTAGTACAGAGTTAGACTAATGGCCTTAATCTAAGTTGTCTTGTGGTTGTTGTTGGTTGTTTGACTTGCATCCCACTGGGATTTTTGCACACAGCGTTGGTGTACGGTGTTTTTTCTGCAATATTTTGCTGTCTTTAATTGGATTTTCTGTTTGCACTCAGTCACATATTCACTTTAAGATGTTTTTTTGTTCATGTTTTTGTTTTTTGTTTGTTGCGGTTGCACCCGATTCAAGAGCCGAATGGCTCATAGGGCTGTACCTAATGAATGAACTTGAACTTGAATACATCTTTTATACCAGATATTAATTTCTATATTTTATGTACCGTGCCAAATCTGACTCGGATGTTTTGTTTTTCCAAACATCTGGTTAGTTTATCAGTTACTCCCGCAATGTATGGTATTTTGATCATTTTTATTACTCGGGCAGTTTGAATGCTCGTGTTATTTGATTTGGTTTTGGCATTCAACGCCCTGTTGATTTGTGCATCATTGTAACCGTTCATTTGCAGCGCTTCTGTAACATGTTTAATTTCACTTCTCAGACTGTCACCATCTAACACTTTCTTAGCTCGATGGATGAGCGTCTTGATAAGAGCGGATTTCTGTGCGGGGTGAATTTCGACCCCGTCCGAGCAGAATATCCAGAAATGAGTTCTGTCAGCTTCCACTTCCATCGTGAACTGGATGAATGGGTTTTGCGAGTTGAGATTATTTAGAAATCCATTAAGTGGATCTTTGCCATGTGGCCACACCACCAATGTGTCATCCACATATCTAAACCAAGCAGAGGGTTTTAGTGTGCTTGAAGCTATTGCTTTTGTTTCAAAATCTTCATTGTACAAATTTGCTATCACAGGAGACAAAGGAGAGCCCATTGCTGCTCCTTCCTTTTGTTTATAGAAGTCACCTTTCCACAACAAATAGGTGTTTTTTTAGACAGTGTTCAGCTAGTCTTGGAATATCTCTGGTTACCAGAGTGTCGAGTAATTTAATTGACTCGTTGACCGGAACCCTCGTGAACAGAGAAGTCACATCAAAACTTACGAGAATATTATTAGGGTTAAGCTTAATATCTTTAATTATATTTCCGAGATGTTCAGAGTTTTTGATGAACGAAGAGGTCCTACCAATGTAGGGCTGTATTTGGTTCTTTAAGTATTGTGCTAATTCGTATTTGGCAGAGCCTATTGTACTAACTATGGGTCTTAATGGGACATTAGGTTTGTGAATTTTTGGTAGCTCATCAAGTCTTGGTGGTTTTGATGCCCTTGGTTTGGTCAGCTATTGCTCTTCCTTGGAAATTGATGACTTGGCAATGATTGCCGTTGTTTCACGTTCCAAGCTGCTGGTTGGGTCTCGTTTAATTTTAAGGTAAGTACCTTCATCGAGTAAATCTTTGATTTTTATTATCGTAGTCCTCACGGGGCATCACAACAGTTGACAGGCCATTATAAGCAGCAAGGAAGGTGTAGCAATGGGCTCTCCTTTATCTCCTGTGATAGCGATTTTGAAACAAAAGCAATAGCTTCAAGCACACTAAAACCCTCTGCTTGGTTCAGATATGTGGATGACATATTGGTGGTCTGCTTGGTTTAGATATGTGGATGACATATTAGTGGTCTGGCCACATGGCAAAGATACAGCCACTCGGTTGTGTATTGTTTTACTCTTAGCTGGTTATTTTAACAGTTTCAAAACAAAATGATTATAAAAATGTATTTTTTACTTAAACTAAAGTCTAAACTAATTTTTTATTTCATCAGGTAAGGCCCACTGAGCTATGTAGATATTTTTCAGAAGCGACCTGGCCACAAATTATAGCTCAACGAAGCGGCTTTTCACGTGGAAATGTATTGCAGCCAAATACTCGAAACTCCTGTTTCTAAACATAAATTTGAGGACCCGGAGAAAAATCCATGCAGCCATGGGGAGAAAGCCATGCAAACTCCCAATATACAGCAGGGGTCAGTGGATTGAACTCACGAACTCCTGTATACTAGGTGAGGTAGTTAACATCTTGCCACTGTGGTTCCCCACTACCACTTCCACCAGGTCGACCTCCTCCATCGGCGTGCGAGACGGCGTCAGGCACTCGCGTGGTCTCTGGGAGCGAGCAGAGGCCGGTGCTGCGCCCGTGCTCCGTGGTGCTGCGACTGCTGCGCACCGACGAGGGCCGCCGCCCTGCGCCGCGCCCTCGCGGCGGCGCCGACGACATCATGGCCACGCATGCTTGCGACCGCTGTCCGTACCGCGCGCGGCAGCGCCGGCAGCTCGTGGCGCATATTCTTTCCCACACAGGCGAGAAGCCCTTCAAGTGTGCCGCGTGCGGCAAGTCGTTTGCAAGCCTCAACAATGTCAGGAAGCACCACAACACCGTCCACCTCGACCTGAGACCGTTCAAGTGCCCGCGTTGTGGCAAGTGCTTTACCTCCCGGACGTTCCTGCGGATGCACATGCTCAGGCACACGGGGGAGCGGCCTCATGAGTGCGCGCGCTGCGGTAAGCTGTTCCGGCACAGGTCCTCGCTGGATGTCCATAAGCGCACGCACACGGGCGAGAAGCCCTTTGGGTGCGCCCAGTGCGGCAAGATGTTCTCCCGGCGGCACCACCTCCACCACCACGAGCTCACCCACACGGGTGAGAAGCCTTGCAAGTGCACATACTGCGGCCGCACGTTCTCCCACGCACACAACCTCAAGACCCACATGCGCCTCCACACGGGGGAGAGGCCACATGCCTGCTCGTTCTGCGCAAAGACGTTTACCGAGACGGGCACCTTGAAGAAGCACCTGCGCGTCCATACGGGCGAGAAGCCCTTCCGCTGTTCGGAGTGCGGAAAGGCGTTCGCGCTGGCAACCAGCCGCAATGTGCACGTGCGCAAGCACACGGGCGAGAAGCCCTATGGCTGCCCCGACTGTGGCCTCGCTTTCACCAAGTCCGGCGCAATGAGGTCCCACCAGAGGAAGATGCACAACAGGACGGGGGGAGCACCATGCATGCGCTTAGTGCAGCAGGAAGTTAGCGTGCCTGGGCCACCTAAAATGCATGAGCGCAGCCAGGAGCGGAAAAATAAGTGCCACCGCCCATGACAGGAGAGCTGAGGTCGCGGTGCAGGGCGGCCGGTTTAGTGCTGCGCTTGGCCAGCTCACAGAGCCGTGGCGCATCCACGATCTGTTCACACTAACGTGCGGTCCCCATTGATATCGGCACTTGTGGACGACATCACCGGTGTTGGCCGTGAGTGGGAATTTAACTCGGGTCGCCGGGTTCGTATCGCAGCACGCAAACTGCTACACCACTACTCCACACACTCTGTCACTGACAACACGTCCCTCCTACCTGCCCCACCAGTCACACCCTCGCTCAAACACGCAGTCGCCGATTACTACCCCGTGAGTCACCGAACCTCCACGACACTCTACACCCTCACTCATTTGCCTCCCCCAACATTCCGTTGTGTCTCTTCCACTTAATCAGAATGTCCTTAAACTAGAGGGGAGAAATCCGATGAGCTTTAAAGCTCTCTTTCACAGATGTCCAGTAGGGGCACGGGGTCAGAAAGTTACAACAACAGTACACACATCATTGGACCTCCAATGATGTAGATGCTCACCCCGAGCCCTGATTACTTTGATATTGCATTGTCTTTGAGCTGCACGCCTTTTGGCGTCCTCTGGTCGAGCACCAATTGAGTCGAGGCTCAAAAGAAAGCCGTCCCTTGGTGTGGACCAATCAGTTTGAAGGACAATGCATATATTATCAGAGTGTGTTTTTTGTTTGCATTTGACTGCAGGTATTGTGGTTAATGCAGACATGAATCCTTGTAAAAAGGTTTCAGTTTTATTGCCAGAAAAAAGGGGAAAACCCCTATTATAACAGTACACACAAACACGATAAGAGTGCAAGGTATAGGAAAGGTAATGACATCACTTAAATAATACATTCTTTTTTTTCAGGCAAGGCCCCATTGAGCTATTAATTTTTTTTTTTCAAAAGCGACCTGGCTATCACAAATGATAGCTCAACGAAGTGGCTTATCATCATCGCGTGGACATTGCAGCAGCAGCCAAATACATATACATAATCTAAACGCACGTTTCATTCTATAATGTGATAACGTTCACCTCCTGTGTGGGACCCTGAAGGTGTTATTCCCCTACGTGTTACCCCTAAAAGTTATTCCTCGTGATACCCATCACGTTACCAAACCCAGCACCATACTCCTGGTAAACAATGGTAATCCGTAAAATAGCTTAAAATGTAATTCTCATCAGACCCCATGGTGTATGTATGTACTGTACGTTGAACTTGTTTCGTACCGTACCTAGCCAACCGTGCTAATCGGAGGTACGGTAAACAACACTGACCCACACTGCTAACACTCACGCTGACATTGGCAGATATAATTTACGTTACAATTGTGTTGGACAAAATTGCTGAGATGTATCATCCGGCGTATAAGAAATCCTGTGGCGTCAAAGAAAAGTTATTTATCTCTGCTCAAATGACCATCGAGGCATTGCCGCCCATCGCCTGTTTACAGCCCTGCAGAGCCAGCGGTGGAAAATCCACATTCCTAGGGCGGGTGGAAGTGAGGGGGGGATTCTCCTACACAGGAGGACGACCACTGCCGATGCCTCCCTCAAAGTGGTACTCAGAATCATATTTGTACTGGATTAATCCGATGAGCTATAAAGCTCTTTTTCACAGATGTCCAGGAGTTCACATGTTGCCGGAGGGAGGGATGATGATGGGCTGCGTCAACCTTGCAATCAGCATTTGTTGAACTTGCAACCCTCCCGATGCGCGAGCCGCCCCGAGTGAGTCGGTGGACCGGCAGGGCCGGGTCGGTGAGTGGGTGAGTGGGTGGGTGGGTGAGTGGGTGGGTGGCCAGGCGAGGCCGGTGGGTGAGTGGGTGAGTGGGTGGGTGGGTGAGTGGGTGGGTGGGCAGGCGAGGCCGGTGGGTGAGTGGGTGGACGAGTGAGTGGGTGAGTTGGTGGGTGGGTGGGTGGACAGGCGAGGCCGGTGGGTGAGTGAGTGAGTGAGTGAGTGGACGAGTGGGTGGGTGAGTGGGTGGGTGGGTGGACAGGCGAGGCCGGTGGGTGAGTGGGTGGATGAGTGAGTGGGCGAGTGAGTGGGTGGGCAGGCGAGGCCGGTGGGTGAGTGAGTGGGTGAGTGGGTGGACGAGTGAGTGAGTGGGTGGACGAGTGAGTGAGTGGGTGGACGAGTGAGTGAGTGGGTGGGTGGGCAGGCGAGGCCGGTGGGTGAGTGAGTGAGTGGGTGGGTGGGTGGGTGAGTGAGTGAGTGAGTGGGTGGGTGGACAGGCGAGGCCGGTGGGTGAGTGAGTGGACGAGTGAGTGGGTGAGTGATTGGGTGGGTGGACAGGCGAGGCCGGTGGGTGAGTGAGTGGGTGGACGAGTGAGTGGGTGGGTGAGTGAGTGGGTGGACAGGCGAGGCCGGTGGGTAAGTGAGTGGGTGGACGAGTGAGTGGGTGGGTGAGTGAGTGGGTGGGTGGACAGGCGAGGCCGGTGGGTGAGTGAGTGGGTGGACAGGCGAGGCCGGTGGGTGAGTGAGTGAGTGGGTGGGTGAGTGGATAGGCGAGGCCGGGTGGGTGAGTGAGTAGACTGGTGGGGCCTTGGACATTCACCCGCCCACGGATGACCTCACCACTGTAATTGCTTTCACAACACGCGACGTGTCTCCTGTCTGCCCTGGGAACTAGTTTGGTGTCACAATGAACGAGGAACCCCCCCCCCCAATCATCATCACCACTCGGGACTAATATTGTTAAATTAACCACGAATTATTTAGATTAATTTGCTGCTATAAATTATCCACGTGATAAGCCACTTTGCTGGGCTATCATTTGTGGCCATTTCGCTTCTGAAAAATAAGTTCACATCTTAGTGGCCTTTACCTGGTAAGAATTAGTTTTTTCTCATATTTTTGAGTGATTTGTTTACATTTCCTATATTTTTTTACTCCGATCGAGTTTGTGTTTGTTGTAACTTTCTGACCGTGCCCCGGCTGGACATCCGTGAAAAAGAGCGTTATAGCTCATCGGATTCCTCCCGCATTGTCAATAAACATTCTGATTGTGAATTCCCTGAAGTGTTGCGTGCTGTGCTTAAGACGTCATGAAGTCCAAGTTCAAGACTTACCCGGGTTGGAACAATTGTAAAGAAGAATATCGAGCACAACGCCTTAATCTGATGTGTATTAACCCTTTCCCGTTCAGAGACGTCTGCAAGTTGCAGGGTGGGTGTCTCGTTCACCGCTGAATCTCGGAACGCGCAAGCGACTCCGCTTTAATTTTATTTAGAGAGGTGCAGCGCCGTTGTTTTAAAGACACCGTAGAGAGCCGTGCGATACGACCGTGCCGGGGGAAGGACAACAAACTAAACACAAGAAGCAGTTCTAAGGAAATGTTCTCAATTTAGTGTAGTATATAGTGTATAGTCTAGTAAGCGTTATGAATTCGACGCCGATGTTGTAACCGTCGGAGATAATTGCAACAACACCGAGCGGGCGGTCATTCCTTGTGCCGCCATGAATCACGGTCACGCATTGGGATTGCAGCGTCATCCGCACCCGATCGTTGAATGCGTTAACGAGGAGGCCCTTGTTAGGAGCGCATGGAGGTAATGGACGAGGCAGAGCTCTCATTTAATCACCAGCTCCTCCACTCCTATTTGTGGCAGTGACCTCACATTGGCGCTTTGTGGGCTCACGCGCACGCAATAACCACAACAACAACCATTGTGCCAGGCTGGGTGCACCTTGAGCCCATGTGGGGGTGGTGAAGGGTGCGACGTAAAACTAGAGACTACATCTCTGGTCTGTGCGTGTGTGCTATAGAGAAGGGGCATTTCCCGAAATGTTGCCTGCTATATACTTTTTATATTGTCACACGGACTTGTTGACGAATCCGTGTTGATTTTATTTGACTTAACGAGATGTGCCACGTGTGTGCGCGTGCTTTACACTGCGCCAGCTATCAAAGATTCCCCAAATAGCCTGTAACAGACTGTTGGGGCAAGTGCTGTTAGCGAGCACGAGGGGGGTAGGTGGGTGGGCAGCATCGCACCCGGCCGCCTTTGTCTTCCGAGTGGCCGTGTGTACACAACGCCCAAAGGTACTAATTTGAGGCTGAGTCAACCTAGGTACAGGCCAAAGACCGGTTCAGATAATCGTCACAGGTGTTGGTGGTCGCGAGCGGGAATGGAAATCAAGGGTCGCGGGGTATCGTAATGTAGTCGCGCTAACCAGTGCGCCACCGCTCCCCACATCGCCGTGTGACCCCACATGGTGGGGTCACACGGCGGTTGGGGAACCGCCCACGTGGTCACACAGGCGGTTGGGGAACCCCCCACGTGGTCACACAGGCGGTTGGGGAACCCCCCACGTGGTCACACAGGCGGTTGGGGAACCCCCCACGTGGTCACACAGGCGGTTGGGAAACCCCCCACGTGGTCACACAGGCGGTTGGGGAACCCCCCACGTGGTCACACAGGCGGTTGGGGAACCCCCCACGTGGTCACACAGGCGGTTGGGGAACCCCCCCAAGTGGTCACACAGGCGGTTGGGAAATCCCCCAAATGGTCACACAGGCGGTTGGGGAACCCCCCACATGGTCACACAGGCGGTTGGGGAACCCCCCAAGTGGTCACACAGGCGGTTGGGAAACCCCCCAAATGGTCACACAGGCGGTTGGGGAACCCCCCACGTGGTCACACAGGCGGTTGGGGAACCCCCCACGTGGTCACACAGGCGGTTGGGGAACCCCTCAAATGGTCACACAGGCGGTTGAGGAACCCCCCACATGGTCACAGGCGGCTGGGGAACCCCCCACATGATCACACATGCGGTTGGGAACCCCCCAAGTGGTCACACAGGCGGTTGGGGAACCCCCCAAATGGTCACACAGGCGGTTGGGGAACCCCCCACATGGTCACACAGGCGGTTGGGGAACCCCCCACATGGTCACACAGGCGGTTGGGGAACCTCCCGGAGCCGCACGTGGCTCTTTTAAAGACCGCCGCTTCCGTGGCGTTATTCACACGCGATTGCAGCTCTTGAAATATTTCGATGGGCTTCTTTTTGTCGTTTAGGCAACATGTGAGACACAACGAGGTGCCCGCGACGTCCGGTGACGGCCCGATATGTCATGAGCGACCGATCAGCTATCGGACGTGGTGGGGGCAGCTCGAGCTGAGAGAGCGAGGAGGGTGTGAGATGGGGTGTCTGTGTGCGAGTGTCAGTGGAGAGTTGTCCATACCTGGGCAGTGTGCTCATGACCAGCTCCCGTATGACAGCAGAGGTCTCACTCCGAATCAGTCGTGCGGCATTATCTTTTCATCGGTTGCGTAACGTTGTGTGGAAGCTACCTGGTATGTCGCTCCATACGAAGCTTCTAGTCTTCTCGGCCACAGTCATTCCCTCCCCTCTCTACGCTTGCGAAATGTGGACCACCCTAATGGAGCATCTTCGCCGGTTAGAAACATTTAGGGTGGCCTGCCTACGATCAATCCTGGGTTTAACCAGTCTGGATTTTGTGAGGAGCTCACAAATCTTCCAATGATCTGGACAAAGTCCCATCGGTGAGCTCCTCCGGCAGACAAGGCTGCGTTGGCTGGGTCATGTGGTCCGGCCGGATTGAGGAGCTAAACGGGCGCGGCACGTGCTAGAGAAGGGATGGAGTGATGTGCTACAGGAGGACGTGGAGCTGAGTGGACTTGCCGATGACTGGTACCAGCGGTGTCAAGATCGGCCTCTGTGGAGGAGGCTCGTGAAGGACGCTACTGGGCAGTTGGAGGCAGTTGCCCTCGAACAACAACAGAGGGCGGAGGAGCGACGCTCACAACAACGAGAGGAGCGCCGGGTGCCTAAAGCACAGCAAGTTGTCACAGTAGGGGGCACAGGTGGTGCATCAGCCAGTCATCTCAGTCCTCTCAGTCAGTCGGCCCGTGGCACTTTGGTCTGCCCCGTGACCTCCTGCCAGCGGGCGTTCGACACTTCACGTGGCCTCAAGGTGCACATAGCCTGGTACAAGTGTTGTGGTGACGTCACCGCCACTTAGTGGCGAATGGCGGTTGTTGTTGTTGTGAGGGTATCTGTGTGTGTCTTTGTGGCTTGGCTCTCCAATACACCGGTGTGCTGTACTAGTGACGAATCGGCACGTTCTGTTTACGTGACAACCCTTACAAGTTGGCTGTGGCGGGTGGTGGAGGGTTTTAACGACACATTTATATATTTACACGATCTAACCCAAACAACCTCTATTATGGAGTCTGTCACAGGTTACAGAGGTGGATCTTTGTCATCGTGTCACGTGCGCGTGTATTTATGACTAATCGCTCATTGCCCGAGCGTGACTCGCAGCGGCTATTCGCGTCTCGCCGTCACCCGCGCCCACCACGGCTCACGGCAGCTGCTGCCCTCGTACCTCTCCGAGTTCACTCCTCTGCGTGCGTCGCGCCGATCACCGACCATCGTCTGCGTCGCCATCACCACCACCGCCAATATCACCATCAGCATCGCTGCTCAGTCCACACCGCCTCATCTGCTCTACGCCTTTTAAAGGTGCTCGCGAACATCACCGCCATAGCTGCTCGCGACTGCAGAGCTTGGGTGAGGGGTTTAACATCTTGCCGCGGTGTTACATCCCTCGTCTGGTACACAGGAGGTAGTGGGTTCGATCCCCACCCTGACGATGCCTGCTGTACATTTGGAGTTTGCATGTCTCTCTCTCTCCCCGTATTCGCGTGGATTTTTCTCCGGATTGTCCGGTTTTCCCCTACACACTTAGAAACATTCGTTTCGAATGTTTGGCTGCTGCTATATAATTTGCACGTGATACGCCAATTTCGCTGAGCTATCATTTGTGGCCAGGTCGCTTCTGAAAAAAATAACGACACAGCTCAGTGGGGCCTTACCTGGGGAAATACAAAATATAGTTTAGTTTTAGTATACTTGTACAGTCTGTTAAGGCTGTATGGGGGAGGGATATTTTTGGCTTTGTGTATGCGAGCGTCTTTTAATTGGTATATAAGTGTAAATCATTGTGTGCATTCGTGTTAATGTAAGGGCATGAATCGGTAGTGTAGCGGTTATCACGCTGCGCTACGAACTCGGCCAACAACACCAGTGATGATTATCTAAACCGGCCCTGGACCGCCCCTAGGTCGACTCAGCCTCAAATGAGTACCTGGAGCAGTGTGTAAACATCACCACTGGGTAGACAAAGGCGGCCTGGCGTGGTCTTGGCCACCCACCCCCTCGTGCGTTGTGTCGTCCTTCATAGGTGCTACTCGCTAACAGCACTTGCCACAGTCTGTTCAGGCTGTACGAGGGATCTTTGCCCTTTTCACGATGCGCGTGTTGCGTTTTAAACAGAGCTGGACAGCAGCCGCAGCGGGAGCTCAGCCCGATGCAAGTGCGAGTGGAGTTCGCGTCGCCGCCAGTGACGAGGCAAGGGGTGAGTGCCGCAGAGGGCCACAACAGACGCGAAGGCTTGCACATATGTGCGTGTATGTTGAACTTAGTTTTCACCGTACGTCGCCAACCGTGCTAATTGGAGGTGCGGGGAAGCACAGCAATCGAAATACAAAAATCAGTTCAAAAGAAATTATATGTCAATCTCGATGATTTAAAGCTGCGTAGCTCTAGTGGATTCCTATTATCAGAAGAACGTTCCAGACAGTCGCAGAAGCGCATTTGAAAGCGTGCAATTCAGTGACCGTCTTTGTTCGATGGCCAGCCAGAAGCTACTGCTGCGAGGATAACCGGAGTTCGCGTGATGATGGATTATGCTCCTTGACGAGATCAGCAAGGCATTGTGGTTCATTCGTGGCAAACACTCCGTGTGTGTAATCAGTCAGACCTGATACAATGTATTCGTCCGGAAACTGGAAGCCAATGCAGGGGGCTACTCATGAAGACCGGTCCCCTATCCACGCAGAGGAGCCAGAGGCGATGTTGCTTTGGGGAGATCGCTGTCAAGCCACTGTCGCAGGTTATCTGACTAAATATGGCAGGGAACGGGTCACTATGGAATGTCTTGGAGACAAAAAACTGTAGAACAGTCAAATTGTATTGCTAAAGAATAACCAAATGGACCCAGTTTATTCCATCACCTATGTTGTTAATTTAAATCAGGATGTGTGTTGTCATCTGCTGTATACCTCCTGCTGATTTTGTGTACAAGGGCCTCTGCAGTGTGATGCGGCTTTCAAACTATTTTGGTCAAAGACAAAAAAAATGGCTCTTTTTCTTCTTTGAAAGGTTGACGACCCCCTGGTCTAGAGGCGCCATTAGAGGCTGCTCTATCATTGTCTAGAACCCCCTAATCAAAGACATCTGTGTAAAAAGGGCTTTATAGCTTATCGGATTACTCCAGTATAAATTCTGATTCTGGGATGGAGGTGGTTAGTGCTGAATTCCGCGTGATTCTGTAACGAGTAGAAGCAGAGCCCTAGCTCACTCACAGACGCACGCAGGTGTCACCCGACTAGGCTCAATCGCTCGCTCCACTGCTGCTGCAGTTGACGATGCTGTCTCCCTAGTTGTCGCTGTTAATTGATTTGTTCTGCTCGTCTGTCTTTAGACGAATTCCATCATGGTGGACTCCTTCTCCATCACGTCAGCCCAGCCCGGCCGACACAGGGACACGAGGTCCGACCTCGTGGCGTTGAAGGTAACATGTCGCAGTGAGGTGCCCTGATCCCCCCATGACTTCATTTTATGGGGCACGCAATTTCATTTGCCCCATGAAATAAAGTAATTTCATGGTCCCACTGTGGCGAGACGTTAACTCCCTCGCCTGGTGTACAGGAGGTCGTGGGTTTAATCCTGAGCCTGGCACCTGCTGTATATTTGGAGTTTGCATGTTCTCCGCGTTATCGCGTCTATTTTTCTCTGCGTCCTCTGGGTTTTCCCTCCACATTTAGGAACATGCATTAAGAGTATATTCTTTGAATCTTTCGGTAAAGTCACGTAGATAGGTTAAAATAATAATAAAATAAACATTTGTTGACCTATCTTCGTGACTTTACCGAAAGACCCAAGGAATATGAATTGCTGCAGTCATGAAAGCTTTAAGTCAAGATTTATGCATTTAGAGTATTTGTCTGCTGCTATAAATATCTACATAATAAGGCACTGCGTTGAGCTATCATTTGTGGCCAGGTGGCTTCTGAAAAAGAGTTATATAACTCAGTGGGTCTTACCTGGTAAAAATGTTAAAAAATTAACACTAAAAAATATTTTATACGGCCCGCGTTTCAGATGCAAATGTTCGTGGGCAATCAAATCCCGGGCCCAATGCTGTAAGCAAAGGTGACTGAGGGTGCCAATGCATTGGATTCTTAGTGTGGGAGACTGAGGGAATCCTGCTGGGCATGAGAGACCAACACTGTGGAGGTTCCCTTTGCTGCGCACTGCGTGCAGGAGGCACTGTCCCGCACCGAGGTCGCGTTGGCGGCTCTGGGAAGCAGCCTCCAGAAGGAGGCGGCCACGACACGGGACACTGCAGGAGGGCCCCGGGTGAGAACGCCGCTCCACGCGAAGTGAGCGAGCGAGCACCGCGGCCCATCTCTGCACACACACACACACTGACAGGCCGGACTGGCCATAGGGCAGCAGTCCATATCGTAAATTTCCGATGGGGGCGGTCCATTCTGAGGGCTGGTGGTCCAGTCTGTGGGGAAATTGCAAATGTGTTCAGAGTAAAAACATATTTGTTTTATTAAATTATTTCATTCCCTATAATCTGTCCACTCCATTGCTTATGTACGCTCTCAGTTGGCATTATGTCCCCATATTCAGCAGCCCTAAAGATTATTCCTCACTGGCCCCCCATTCGCTTTTTGGACCAGCCCCAAATGGGCCAATGAGATCTCACGGCAAAATCGTGCTCATACATCACATCGCAAATCTAGCGACTAGTACTGTACAGTTTGCCGCACAACCCATTAAAAATAGTCAAACATTGCCCAAATTTTGGCTGGTGTATTTACAAATGCTTGGGCCGATTTTTAGTCCCAGTCTATCACTGAACACGCACAATATTACGACTATGGGCTCACAGTGATGACATCACCTTACTCTAAATAAGACCGAAGCAGGAGGAGGACGTATTCACAATTCTGGATAATTGCCTTATAAAGTTGGTTGTAATCACCAACGAAACATCATACTCGAATTGTGGTGGCACCTGCTATGATTGCAGCAGTGCATACTGTGGTGGTACCTGCTATCACTACAGCAGTGCATACCGACTGTGGTGGTACCTGTTATCACTACAGCAGTGCAAACCGACTGTGGTGGAACCTGTTTTCTTTACAGCAGTGCATACCGACTGTAGTGGTACCTGCTATCACTACAGCAGTGCATACCGACTGTGATGGTACTTGCTTTAACTACAGCAACGCATACTCACTGTGGTGGTACCTGATTTCACTACAGCAGTGCATACTGACTGTGGTGGTACCTGCTATCACTACAGCAGTGCATACCGACTGTGGTGGTACCTGCTTTCACTACAGCAGTGCATCACGACTGTGGTGGTACCTGCTTTCACTACAGCAGTGCATACTGACTGTGGTGGTACCTGCTATCACTACAGCAGTGCATACCGACTGTGGTGGTACCTGCTATCACTACAGTAGTACATGCTGACTCTATCTATATTTTCTATAAAAGGGAAATGTGTGAATGTGTGTGTCTGTTTGAAATGTTTAGCATACTTCCCAATATGCAACCAACTTATATTAAACGGGAATAGGCCGATTCTAAAGAAATCTCCAACCTTCGATTCCTTTGCGTGATTTAAAGAATCGAATCTTGGCGTGCTTGGGTTCTATTTTATTTTTAATTAATTAGTTTTCTTTTCATTTGTATATGTTATGTTTGTAAGTTTTCAGAAGTTTTTAAATATATATTTTCCCCCGTGCAGAGCCCCCGGCCTTGCCTAGATTTCCCGGCCGGCCGAGGCTAGGGGTTGGGCAACTACCCCCCCCCCCGCGCGATAATAATCCTATCTAAGCACTATAATTATAGTATCTACCGACCAGATAAAAGTAAGTGCACGCATTGGGGTGGGGGGGGGAGAAAAGTGGACGTACACTTTGACTAATTTAATTCAGCGTTGCGTGTACATTTTTTTGCATTTTGAACGCGAATGAGAAATCCCCCCCCACCCTCCAGCGATGGCGTGTGCGCGTTGCCAGGAGCAACTCCTGTCAGCGTTTCGCACATGCGCAATAGCGTGCTTTGTCCCACGCCGGGCGGCAAAAGTAAATAAATAAAGAAAAATCGCACAAAAACGCTATTTTAGCTACTTTAAAGTTTACCCATGGGAAAACGGAATAGCCTATTCCCACCGCGGGGCTTAGGGCGTGCTGCTCGGAAAATATTTTTCGACGTCAACCTCACCGTCTGAGAGCCAAATCCCTTGCAAGCGCGTGTACGCAGACACACGGACAGACAGACGGACAGACAGACAAAGATAGCTTATTATAGGTTAGATGTGAGAGTCATCGATAAATAATCGTGTATGAATCTGCCAATATGAAATTACTACGATTAAAATTTTAAATCAATATGGTAACCTAGAACGCTATAAAATACCATTCAAAACTCGTTGATCCTAAACGATGCGGGTTTCCAAGAGTAACGGGCGAGGACAAACAGATTACGTCACGCATGCAGGGCATCCAATTATTATTTTTCATTCACTTGCAGTTACTTGGCTCGTTAGGATATACCTCACAAAATGGACAATTGGTTAAAATATTGATGTTCATTATTCATACTTTTATTTCTCAGAACCTTGTTTGGTAAGGGAAGGGGGTCCAATAGGTTTAAATTAAATTCAATTAGAGGGTACAGTCCCCAAAACAAGGGTTGAGAACCACTGTGAAAGGGGAATGCATGTGTGTGAGGGGTTGGTGAGTGAGTGGAAGTGTTCATGTAAATGTGGGCATGGCTAATTATAGAGTCCCGCTGGGAGATCTCCATGAGTCCTGGCTGAGCCTACCTGATATGCGGTAGGTATAGCTGAACAGCTTTTTTTGGATGATGCAGAGCAACGGGTGCATTCAACTCTTTTTAAAGTTGTTTTTTTTATTAATAAACGTATTCGCTGTTTTTAAATGTTTTTATTGCATTACAAACAATAAATTAGCTATGTCCGTTTGTAACGTTCAAGCAGCAAGCAGGAGTGACATTTTATGATACATTTCTGTCGCTCTAAGGGACATTAACCCTAAAGACAACTGCGAAAATCAGAAAATGGTTGTCCGAATCTCAGCAGAAAACAGAAGTGATAAGCCAATTCACTGAAGTCATACCTAGCCCCGTGGCGTAAGTATGCATGATGTCACATATAATATTTCCCTGCTTGGGGCAGGGAAATATTAGGTTTGGAAAGGGTAGTACCCCTAGGAACATACCCGAATCGAGATCGTGGTTGGACCAAGTTACTCATTACCATGGTGGCGGGATGTTTACTACATCGCCTGGAATACAGGAGGTCGTGTGTTTGATCATGATCCTGACACATGCTGTATGTTTCGAGTTTGCATGTTCTCCCCATGTTCACATAGATTTTTCTCGGGGTCCTCCGGTTTTTCCCTCCAAATCTATAAAAACGCGTTTTCAGTATTTGGCTGCTATAAATTTCCACGATGATAAGCCACTTCGTTGAGCTTTCATTTGTGGCCAGATCGCTTCTGAAAATTGCCTATTTAGCTCAGTGGGGCTTAACCTGTTTATAGATTTAACGTTTATTATGTTTGGTCTGTCCACTGCTGGATGAATACCAATACGATGTTTATTTTGTTTGTTGTCTGATCTTTGTGTTGAGGCATCGTCTCCGAGTGTAATTCAAAGAAAGCATCTCTGAACTCCTTTATCATTATCATGTTATCATGATGCTGCATGAAGATTACATTATGTATTTAACTTGGTTATGTCCTCTAATCCTTGCCTTACACTTTCCTTCTCGATGTGTTGGAATTCAAGTGTACATGTTTTTACTCTTTTCAGTGTTCAGATGTTTCCAATTGTCGATGGTTCTGATCCATGTCATGGCAGTTCATACATATTATTTAAAACATGTCCTCTATAGGCACATTAATATGGTGCTTTTAATGAATAAACTAAGCTTCTAAAAAACACTCCACCTTGTGTTTATCGGCCTTTCAATATCATACACACGCTGTTATAGTTTCCAGTTGTATCCAGTATTTGCAAGCGAAATATCATTATAGGAATGGACCATTGTATGAATACATAAGACGTATCACTGGGAACAGGGAGAAGACAGCAGTGAAGACGAGTCACTGGTGACGGAGATGACGTCAGTGAAGATGAGTCACTGGGCGTCTCGGGTGTCGCGCCCACGCATGAATACAACGACGATCATGCAGGTGGCGCAGATCAACAGCGAGGCGATGGTGGCGAGTGAGGCGAGAGCCACCGTGTGGACACATGCCGCAAGCCCAGGCGGCTGGGATGGTTGCCCGCTGTCCTCTGTGTAGCCGGGGAGAGTGGTCGGCTGGGATGGTTCCCTGCTGTACGTCGGGAAGTTTGGGGGAGTGGTGCTCTGCATGTTCCACCAATCGTAGCCTAGGAGAGAAATCGAGAGAATAACCAAAGGATAACCCCCAATCTAGATTTGAAGTTTTCGTGACTGCAGGGATCCATACTCTTTGGTTCTTTCGGTAAAGTCACGTAGGTATAAAATTAAATAATAATTAAATCACTACGTTTCCATTGCAACACAAGCAATCATCATCAGGTGTGAAAAGCACAGCAAGAATTTTTTTTTCTGAAGTGGGAGAGAGATGCCGTAGTAAGATGTTATATCGGTAAGAGAGGGGGGAGGGGGCAAGGGGGGAGAGAGGGGGGTAGGGTGTGAGGAGCGTTGCGTGGACGCTAGAAGAGGGCACGTGAAGCTGGACGGGGGGGAAGTGGGCGGGCTGGAAGTGAGAGGCTGAGAGAGCTGGGGATGCTCGGGGGGAAGATGCAACAACACCGCCACTGCAGAAACAATGGCAATGAAGCAACAATGCCAATGCAGCAGCAATTCCCAAACGCTGGGGCTGCAATTAACTCGGCAAAATAGACTAGTGGCCGGCAAATATGATGGAACAACCATAAACAGTTAAGGTTTTACCTGGTTAATAACATCCTTCCAATGATTGCTCAATTTGTATCCATCTTCTTGGTTGAAGTTATATCTATGTTTATATATCTGTATGGCTTCATAATATATATGATAGTAGCCCGAAGGTTTGCAGAGTACCTTGGTCTCGGAAAAAAAACAATATAATGAGAGCCCACAGCGTTATAACAATGGTCAGCTACTGCAGAGGTATTGGTTCTGCCGTGTTTCAGATCTGCCTTGTGTTCTCGAACATGGTCCGAGATGTGTCGTTTCGTTTCCCCAATGTAACAGCCACCACAGGTGCAACTTAGTTTGTAGACTCCAGGATATTGCATGTCAGGAATGACATCCTTCACAGATGGGATTAGATCACGGATCTTGTGTACTGTATTGAATCGGACCTGAATCTTGTGTTTTTTAATATTTTGGAAATATTTTTGGTAACGCCTGCTATGTATGGTAACGTGATGGTTTTGATCAGCATCTTAGGGGGTTGTTTCTCCATGGTGTTCCTACTCGCTGCCCACCCGAGGGCAAATACAGGGCAAAAAGTCAAGAGTCTCCCTCGCTGTTTCACTCTCGGAAGTAAACAAACACTGGTGCTTGGAAAGTCAAAATGTTCCAATGCCAACCATGCATATTAACATTTTTAAGCATCCTGGCATTAAACATTAACTATGGTGATAGGATAGATTGTTACGTGACAATACAGCAAATAGTCAGGAGGTTTTGAATACGACGAGTTGAATGTTTTATTAATATCCACATATCTATACATATGTAATGC
This sequence comes from Lampetra planeri, assembly GCF_965212315.1. Classification (NCBI taxonomy): domain Eukaryota; kingdom Metazoa; phylum Chordata; class Hyperoartia; order Petromyzontiformes; family Petromyzontidae; genus Lampetra; species Lampetra planeri. Next base: position 2,190,746 of record NC_136177.1, on the reverse strand, counting down.
GAGCAAGGAAAGAGGGGGCGGAGTCTGGGTCACGTGAGGAGAAGGAGGAGTCAGGGTCACGTGAGAGAGAGGATTTAGGGGGAGAACCGGAAGCGATCTGGGAGTTGAGAAGGAGTGGAAACAGGAGGAGGCCACGCTGGGCAGTGGCGAGAGGGTGGCACCATTTGCCACGTGGTGGGAGGCCACGGCACCGTCGGCCAGCGGTGTACGTGGGGCACAGCAGAGCTAGTGGGATAGAGTTAGTGGAGTAGAGCTAGCGGAGGAGAGCTAGTGGAGTGTGGGAAGCTAGCCGGGCGTGAAGAGCTAGCAGAGTGTGCGGGGCACACAGAGCAGCGGTGTGGCTGCAGAGCGGAGCAGCGGTGTGGCTGCAGGGTGCACGGTGGAGGAGGTGCGGGTCTGAGCGAGGACGCCGCAGGGGCGAGAGAGACAAGAACCCGAATAAAGGACAACGGAGACCTACACTGTCTGAAGAGTCCTTTATTACACATAAGTGCCATGAGATCTGGGTTAGGCATATAAACTCGATAACGTATTATTTAAGTTTTGTATTGAATTTTTGAATCAAAGGAGCATTCAGAAGATATACATAATACGAATTATGGAAATTCTCCACGCCAGAATAATATTTATTCCAGGGGTATAACCAGAGCCTGTCCAACCGCCTTTGTCTTCCCAGTGGCTGTCATTGCATACTGCAGCAGGAATGCATTTTAAGGATGAGCAGACCTAAAGAGGGAGGAAGGCCGTTGCACAATAAACAAGGCTACAGATACACACCGTGCCTCTGGGTAAATAAGAACATCTGCGCTCGCACAATCTTGGGATGACCTCCGGAGGGATGGGTGTTTAAGAGGGGTTGTAACATCAGGTGTCACGATGCCTGTGGAGCCAGAACAAAGGGCAACACGACTGACCAGATCAATGCAAGGGGCATGATAGGTGGAGGAGGAGAGTTGGGCTTTTATGTGTCTTAGGGAAGCAGTCCCTATATAACAATATCCGAACATCATACCAGTCAGTCTTGCAGAGGCAAACTCTGGGGTATGGTCATCGAAATCAACCATAAGTGTAAAGAGTCTTGCAGACGCAAAAATTCTGTGTTGCTAAGTGTTGAGTTATGCGCTGACAAACTGTGAGTATCGGTGAAAGTTTTATTCTACGTTTTTCCTCATATTTTGATTCACTTGCAGGAGTCAAGGACTTCGAGAAGTTGCACTGTACTAAGCTAAGAGTCGGAAGAAGCTAGGAGGTGTGCGAATGCATTTTCACATAATACTGTGATCAGCTAAGACGTGTGACAAGTTAAGTGGAGATTTGAGTCATACACCAATATCGAGTGTGTATGAAATGTTGTCAAAGCTAGGGGCTGAAAAAGTGATGTTGTCCAAGTGACTGATACTCTAATGATAAGAGTTTTGATGGGCGGCGAACAGCAGGAGACCTCCCGAGGCAGGGGTGGGGGCACCAAGGGTGCTCGTGCGAAGCAGGCAGCTGCTTACAAGTGAAGTACCGTTGAGGACGCTTTGACACCGATGTTGAGGCACACGTATTTATTTCGTACAAGTGGTCACAACAGGGGACATACAGTACTAGAGGGGGTATCGGCCCCCTCACCCGGATAGCTGGGGATACACTGCTAGCTACCCCTGACCTACCTCCTAGTCCTCCACTAACGGGCTAGGGGAGGCTGTCTGGCCCGACACTGGTAAGTCGGGCTACGGTACCCGGAGTCCCAGAGTACTGACTCTGGTTCACGGGACCACGCCGCTGGCTCGGTCCTGCGCGGCCCTGACAAGGGCGGCGTCCCAGGTGAGTCCAGGGCTCTAGCTAGCCGGTCTTCAGTCTTCCCTCCTTAGTTCTAATACTGAGCCCCGAGCTCTCCGGCTCATGCCCATTTATACCCCCCGGAGGATCACAACCCCGGGCAGCCCCCCCAGGCTGCCCGATGCGGACGTCGTTGCGGGCACCTCCCCGTGTACTCCCGGAGCCCCGCCCACTGTGTTTGTATTCCGTGTGATCCTATGCATACAGCCCTACACATACAGCCCCTCCGTAACAGCCCTACATCACCCCCCCCTGTACAGCTCGCAGCCGTCCCGGCTGCAACAATTTCAATAAAGGTTTATTTACCCCTTGACCCTCGTGTGTGCCTCAATTTTTTCAACATAACGCGAAGAGAACAACAACAATAACCATAACCCCTGAAGGGAAAATAACCCGACGCACCCCCCCCCCCCCGAATAAATACGAATTCCATAAAAGCAACGTATATACAAATCGCCAGGAACCTCCAGCACACACACAACACAACACACACAATGTGCCAGAAGCACACCACCAACGCAGCGCACAGTAACCATAACACGTGAAAATATAAAAAAAAATGTCTTCTTTTTGTGCATTACAAGAGTCTGCGCATTCTCGCGCGCGTCCTTGCCGCAGGCCCGTCACACGGGGCAACCCCGGATGGCGGACCATCCGGTGGCAGCTGTCCATTTCGGAGTGAGTCCGCGCTTGATGTCGCGAGACCCTCGGCATCCCCCGTAGGGGTTGTTGGGCGTGAGCCCGTCATTCCTGGTGCACCTGGGGGCGGGACAGCCGGCAACACGTCAGGCGAGGGCAGCAGAGACGGACCCTTTGAGTCGGTCGACCCCCCACATGTTCGGCCACGCGTGTGTGGAGTGGGGCCTCGCACCGCAACGAAGAGTTTCAGCCTAGAGGGGTGCACAAACCACCGGCGCTTCCCCCATTTGATGCGAACGCACTGAGGCCGCAAAACCTCGACCACCTCGACGGGGCCCCGCCACGGCCGCACCAGTTTTGAGGAGGTCGCGAGTGGTACCTGGGGGACAGTGCAGCCATGCCCTGTCCCCCGGCTTCCACTGTAGCACGTGCGCGCGACCCAGTCTGAGGCGCTCATTCGCTTTTTGACGCCTGTCGGAATTTAGCATGGCAGCATCCCGCGCCTCAGTCAATTTCGCAAGGTTAAATTTAACATGGTCGGCCAATTTATTTTTTCCCAGCGGCGCGGGGATCTGCAGCTGTGCCCAAACAGGTGGGTCAGGTTCGCGGCCATACATGAGGAAGAAGGGTGAAAATCCCGTCGCAGCATGGGGGGCCAATCTGTATGCTGCCAGGACCCCTTGAATTTGCAAGTCCCAATCGGTATGTGAGTCCGAAACCTGCTGCGACAACATAGACGTGATGGTGCGATGCAGACGCTCGACCATCCCGTCAGTTTGCGGGTGATAGGGAGAGGTACGAATTTTTTTCGTTCCCAGGAGCTCACAGACCTGTTGGAGGAGTTTGCCGGAAAAAATTTTCCCCTGGTCGGTCAGCAGCCGCTCCGGAGCACCTTTGTCCATGACGTAACCTTGGACAAAGGCCTCCACGATGGCTGCTGCCGACTGGTTGGCCAGGGGCCAGGCCATAGGCCAGCGCGTAAAGTATTCCACCCCGGTCAACAAATATCTATTGCCCCTAGGGGTGGCGGGGAATGGCCCCAGAATATCCAGCGCGACAAGTTCGTTCACTCTGGAGACCCTGATAGACTGCAAAGGCGGGTTTGACTCCCGTGCTGGTGGTTTTCGCTGCGCACACCGAGGGCATGATGCCAACAGATCTGCGACATCCCTCGTCATGCCCGGCCAAAAAAAATCAAGTTGGAGCAAGGCGAGGGTCTTTTGGGTACCCAGGTGGAGGAGGCGCTCATGAGCAGCCCACACCACCTTACCCCGTAACCCAGAAGGGACCACCAGCCGGTGTCGATGGGATTTCCCGTCCCAATGCATCAGCAACCCCGCGTGCCTTTCCCATGCGTCGGCATCACCCGTCCCCTGCCCCCTCTCCCCGGCGCGACGACGCAATGCGAGGAGGGAGGTATCCTCCATCTGGAGGCGCCCCCATTCATCAACGGGCAACCCCAGCAGGGAATCTTTCCCCTGTTCTGCGATAGACTCGTGAACCAATGTTTTGTCGTCGGCGGCGGCCGCCAGGACCGAAACCGGCATGTCCCCTGCTGGCTTGCAACGCCCCGACCCCAGGAGGCATGCACATTCGGAGGTGGTTGGCATGCACGACAGAGCGTCCGCGTTGGTCTGGCGAACGCCCTTACGGTAGGTGGTTTCGAAATCAAAATCCTGGAGGACCTCCAACCATCGGGACAATTGTCCCGATGGCTGTTAAACCCGCAGGGCGTACTGCAGTGCCGCATGATCTGTGCGGACGGTGAAATGCCGACCATACAGATATGGGCGATACTGTTGGATGAAATAGACAATTGCCAACAGTTCCCTATGGGTGACACAATATCTTTGCTCCGCTGGAGACAACACCCGACTGCCGTACGCAACCACCCGTTCCACGCCGTCAACCACCTGGGAAAGCACACCCCCAATACCCGTGTTGCTCGCATCGGTGTCGAGCAAAAACGGTCTAGAAAAATCGGGGTAAATCAGGGGAGGAGCTTTTACCAGGGCGTCCCGAAGGGAGCAAAAAGCAGCCTCCTCCTCCTGACCCCAGTGAAACCGAACCCCTTTTGATGTTAAAGCGTGTAGGGGTTTGGCTATCGTTGCAAAATCAGCGACGAAACGTCGGTAATACGACGCGAAGCCAATGAAACTCCTGACCTCTCCCACCGAGGTGGGAGTCGGCCAGGAGCTGACACACTGCGTTTTGGCGGGATCGGTAGCAATACCTGAGCGCCCCACGATATGCCCCAAATAACGCACCGACTCGCGTAACAAATGACATTTTTGGGGTTTGAATTTCAAATTAGCAGCCCGCATCTTTAGGAAAACCGCCCGCAACCTCTGGAGATGTTCGTCAAAAGTTCTACTAAAGACAATAACGTCATCCAAATAAATCAGGCACGACTCCCATTGCAATCCAGCCAAAACCAATTCCATCAACCGCTGGAAAGTTGCCGGCGCTGAGTGCAAGCCCATCGGCAACCAGTTGAATTGGAACAGGCCGTGCGGTGTACGGAAAGCAGTTTTAGGCTTTGAATCATCGTCCAGAGGAAGCAGCCAGAATCCCGAAAGTAAATCCAGTGTGGAGAAGAATCGCGCTCCCGCCAAGGCGTCCAGCGATTCGTCCATCCGTGGGAGCGGGTATGCGTCGGCAACCGAAATTTTGTTGAGGCGCCGAAAATCGACGCAAAACCGCAACGAGCCGTCCTGCTTTTTAACCAGGACGATCGGCGCTCCCCAAGGGCTGGTGGAGGGAGAAATGATGTCGGCGGCTAACATGTCATCAATAGCCGATTTGACATGGTCCTTTTCGGCGGGACTTAACCGAAACGGATTCTGGCATATTGGCGCGCTGTCACCCGTGTCAATATGGTGACGCAGCAGATGAGTGCAACCCAAATCGTACTTGTCCCGACTGAAAACGTCGGAAAATTCCCGCAGTAGCGTTCTAAGCTGTTGGCGCTCTGAATTAGACAGGTCCGTCGATCCCGCACAAAGCGCATCGAGCCACCCTTCATCGCTGTCCGAATGTGGGTGTGGCCGGGAAGCGGTGCCGACGTGATTCGCAACAGGTTCCTCGCAGGGCACCGGCGTCGCGTGAGCAAGCACCGTCCCTTGAGGAACTACCACTGTCTGCGACCCCACATTGAGGACCGCGATGAAAGGGTCCCCGTCCCCTCTTACGACAGTCTGGGCCGGAATCAAATGAGGTCCACTAACCCCGGCCCTAGATGGTCCCAGCATAATTCCCTGGTCCCCAACGCCCTCAGCGGAGGGCCGACGAAGTTTTAGAGGTACCAACATTTGAGCTCCCGGCGGCACACGAACTGTCTTTACGACGAATGCCGGTACTGTTGCGAACGCCGTCCGAGCCGCAGTAGGGGAAGGCAGGAACGCCGTCCCGACGGAAGCTCAATGCATCCCTGGTCTATTAAAATACGAATCGGCATTTTGCCCAAGAAGTCCGTCCCCAGCAGGCACGGAACCGCCAGCGAGGAGGAAACAAAAATCAGGCCCGACAATTTGATATCCCCGATACAAATTTGCGCTCGAATCTGTCCAATGATGCCAAGAGAGCCCCCGTTAGAGGCATAGAATGGGACGTTAACCGGCAGTAAAGGACGGCTCTGGACAGGTAGAATATTGTAAAATAGTTCGGAAATGATGGTCGCCGATGCCCCCGTATCGACCAGGATGCGTACCTCTACCCCGTCAATGTGTCCCACCACGGCCGACGACCCCGACGACGCGGCCACAACGCGATGGGCTAACACGGAACACTGCCTGGGTTCGATTTGAGTCCCCATAGTGATGCGTGTTGGCCCGTCGCAGCGCAATGTCGGCCCCCCGTTCGTTGCGGTGTGCGAGTGTGTGACGGGTGTGTGCTTGGGCCAAACATGAGGGGTGCCGCGACTCACCGGATTATGTTGATGGAGCTTGGGAGGAGGAGGGCCGGCGTCCTGTCGCGGCGTCGTCCCGCGCTGTCGAGGAGAGCGGCACCCCGAGGCGACATGGCCCCGGACGCCGCAGTTGAAGCAACGCGGGAGCGCCGGCGGCGATGACGGACGGTCGAAGCGGCTCGACCCATCCCGGGCCGACCGTGCCCCCGTCCCCTGCTGCCGTCGACGGTCGACGGCGTAAACCTCCTCCTCCGGGAGGGTGGCTGCAGCCACCGCACGCCCGGCCGCTGCCCTGCTGGCCTTCCGTCGCTGTGACAGCAGGTTGGCGTGGAGGAGCCGCGCAGCCTGGAGGGAAGTCATCTCCGTGTCCTCCTGTGCAACGACGGCGATGTCCAGGTCGTCTGCCAGCAGGAGGATTTTCTCAGTGACCATTGCGTCCACGCCGTCATTGTCCATACGAGGAAAGGCCGTCTTCGCCAGCGCCAGGAGACTCGTTCTGTACGCCAGGGGCGACTCCTTTGCACCCCGCTGGCGATCGTAGAACTGCTGCCTGCATTCCGCTGAAGGTCCGTAGACCCCGGCCAGCAACTGCAGCGCCATCCGTAGCGTGGAGTGCTTCTCCCTCGGCGCCGATGTAAGAGTGGCGAGTGCGTCGCTGTCGAGGAGCGCCGGCAACGCGCAGAGAGCTTCAGCGTCCGACCACCGTGCCATTTCTTGGTGGGCGAGGAAGCGTCGCTGGAAGCCGCCCCAGTCGCCCTCCGCGCCAACAAACTCTTTTAGTGGAGGCAGCCTTTGGTGCAGCGCAGCGGTCGCCGTGGAAGCACGCAGGCTGCTGTCCTCGTAAGTCGGCTGCGCTTCGGCGCGAACGGCTGATGGTATCGCCTGTCGCGGCCGTAATGACGCTCCCTCCGCTGGCGATGACGCGGCAGCCCCAGCGAGCCCGAAGTCGGACCCGAGGTTCAGGCCGGCCACGCCCTCGGCAGCTGCTGCGGCGATGGCGGGAGATTCAAAGTTTGAATCGGTAGAAATGGCGGGAAGGCGCATCGGACGTCGGTTGTCCTCGCCCCGTGGTGGTCCACCAGCCCCCAGCCGCGTGATGTGTTCGAGTGTGGCGGCAGCGGCGTAAAGCAGCTCCGCCAGCCTCGCGTGAGCCAGCCTCAGCCCGTCTGATGGCGGCTCCTCTTCATCCTGATGCCCCGGTAAGAATGCGTCCGGCCCCGGCTGCACGATGTCTTGTTGAGCCGTCTCAGGCTCGACAATCTCAGCAGTGTCCTCCTCCTGCGGTACTCTGGCTCGAGCTGTCTGGCGCGTGTCCATGTTCGTAGTTGTTCTGACACCAGATGAAGTACCGTTGAGGACGCTTTGACACCGATGTTGAGGCACACGTATTTATTTCGTACAAGTGGTCACAACAGGGGACATACAGTACTAGAGGGGGTATCGGCCCCCTCACCCGGATAGCTGGGGATACACTGCTAGCTACCCCTGACCTACCTCCTAGTCCTCCACTAACGGGCTAGGGGAGGCTGTCTGGCCCGACACTGGTAAGTCGGGCTACGGTACCCGGAGTCCCAGAGTACTGACTCTGGTTCACGGGACCACGCCGCTGGCTCGGTCCTGCGCGGCCCTGACAAGGGCGGCGTCCCAGGGGAGTCCAAGGCTCTAGCTAGCCGGTCTTCAGTCTTCCCTCCTTAGTTCTAATACTGAGCCCCGAGCTCTCCGGCTCATGCCCATTTATACCCCCCGGAGGATCACAACCCCGGGCAGCCCCCCCAGGCTGCCCGATGCGGACGTCGTTGCGGGCACCTCCCCGTGTACTCCCGGAGCCCCGCCCACTGTGTTTGTATTCCGTGTGATCCTATGCATACAGCCCTACACATACAGCCCCTCCGTAACAGCCCTACACAAGGAATGAGGAGCAGCGTGGCCACAGAGCACTCCAGCTGCTGATCGAGCCTGGCGTGCAGATAACCTGCAAAACTTGCAGCGCAGCATGGATACAAATTGAGCAATCATTGGAAGGATGTTATTAACCAGGTAAAACCCTAACTGCTTTGTAGTGGTTGTCTATCATATCCGCCTGGTACCACTACACCACGCAGCATTTTCCCTACCCCATACCCCCACCCCTCCCTCTCCCCCTTGCTCCTCCCCCTCTTTTACCTATATAACCTCTTACCACGTCAACTCTTTCTCCCACTTCAGCAAAACATTTTCTTGCTGTGGTTTTCTCACCTGATGATGATTGCTTGTGTTGCAATAGAAACGTCGTGATTTCTTTTATTTTATACCTCCGTGACTTTTCCGAAAGAACCAAAGAGTATGGATCCCTGCAGTCACGAAAACTTAAAATCTAGATTGCAGCGCAGCAGTTAACTGCTCACCACGAGCGTGCTGACTCAGGAGGCCCGAGCACACTCCAGCGTGCATAGAGCACGACGCATAGACAACAGTGCGAAGGAGCAGCGAGTAGCTCGGGTCGCGAGTGCACTCTAACTGTGGACGAAGCCTTGCCTTCTACACGTTGCTTTGGGACTTGAGGTATTCTTCGGCAAGAAGAAAGAAAGAGAAACATAAACTTTACACTCACTATTTTAACCGTAGCTTGTAAAGGTTGTGGGCCAAGAAGAATCTCAGCTTGCATGCCTCACACACCATAACAAGGGAATTGTGTATGGTCGCTTTACCATGAGACAGCCGATTGTTTTATTTGAATTATGTGATTGTGAGATCAGATCGTTGACGTTTTCTGACTATTTGATACGCATTTGAGAATGTATTCTGTGAGAATAATGCCATTTTGAGGTCTTGCCTATTGTTCTGCGTTAACCACGTGATCGTGAGATTTGACCATTGAGGCTTTTATGATCATCCAGTACGCATTGATAAGTATATTTGTGTAGTGGTGTTATTTCACACGGACAACTTCTTCTTTTCTCCTGTGTCACTTTATTCGTACAGACCTCCTCGCGTTCAACACCACGCGTCTGCGTCGCAACTCCTCTTTAACTGCTCGTCTGCTGTGCTCCGCTAGCCTGCTACGTTGCCCTCTGCCAGCTTCTCCACTGCCAGCCTCTCACTATACACTCCGCTAGCTCCTCTGCTGCTAGCCTTATCACACCCACACTTAGGATTTTGCTAGCTTACTATACTTTCTGCTAGCTTCTCGACTGCTTGCCTCCAGCGGGGGATCAGCCAACACCGCTGGAGAGGACGAGGTGTGGAGAGCGGGGTGCCGGACTTCACTTGAATTCACTCGTGTCTTCACTCCAACCAACTCAACTCCTCTGCCTCACACGTTCCCCTTTTATCCCCCTCCTCATTAAGTGCCCCCAGATGGCCCTCATTAAGCCGGCGTCCTCCCCACGCCTCACGCACGTGTTCTCCCCCTTATCGCCACTATCTCTCGCCTCCGTGGCGCCTACTCCGCGTTTGCATTTGCAGCCAGCCAATCACTGCATCTTTCCCTAATTGCTGGCCTCTCTCTGTCTGCGATTACCCAGGCCACCCGCCTGCACTTTCTTATCTTGAACTGACCTCACTGTCTGCAACCCCGTACATAATGCAACTGCTGTTTGCAAACCCTGTGCGCGTTACGCCACTACATTTGCATGGGTACTGTCGTTGCGATTAATTCATGTTCATAAGAGAATTGGATACTAGAGTAAATTGATATTAAAGTTTATTCGATTAAAAACAGGTTTACGAGTGCTTCGTTCCTAAACTCATGCATCATTGTCGTAATGACGAGATGTAGCCTGCGGTGAGATCTGAATCCCGATACATGACGTAATTACACACCTAATTCTTAAAGCGAGAACCATTAATGTTAAAGCGAATCATGTATCTTATCAAAATTGGTGATACAGTGAGGGAAAAAAAGTATTTGATCCCCTGCTGATTTTGTACGTTTTTCCCACTGACAAAAAAATGATCAGTCTATAATTTAATGGTAGGTTTATTTGAACAGTGAGAGACAGAACAACAACAAAATCCAGAAAAACGCATGTCAAAAATGTTATAAATTGATTTGCATTTTAATGAGGGAAATAAGTATTTGACCCCCTTTCAATCAGAAATATTTCTGGCTCCCAGGTGTCTTTTATACAGATAACGAGCTGAGATTAGGAGCACACTCTTAAAGGGAGTGCTCCTAATCTCAGCTTGTTACCTGTATAAAAGACACCTGTTCACAGAAGCAATCAATTAATCAGATTCCAAACTCTCCACCATAGCCAAGACCAAAGAGCTCTCCAAGGATGTCAGGGACAAGATTGTAGACCTACACAAGGTTGGAATGGGCAAAAGACCATCGCCAAGCAGCTTGGTGAGAAGGTGACAACAGTTGGTGCGATTATTCGCAAATGGAAGAAACACAAAAGAACTGTAAATCTCCCTCGCCTGGGGCTCTATGCACGATCTCACCTCGTGGAGTTGCAATGATCATGAGAACGGTGAGGAATCAGCCCAGAACTACACGGGAGGATCTTGTCAATGATCTCAAGGCAGCTGGGACCATAGTCACCAAGAAAACAGTTGGTAACACACTACGCCGTGAAGGACTGAAATCCTGCAGCGCCCGTAAGGTCCCCCTACTCAAGAAAGCACATATACATGCCCGTCTGAAGTTTACCAATGGACATCTGAATGATTCAGAGGACAACTGGTTGAAAGTGTTGTGGTCAGATGAGACCAAAATGGAGCTCTTTGGCATCAACTCAACTCGCCGTGTTTGGAGGAGGAGGAATGCTGCCTATGACCCCAAGAACACCATCCCCACCGTCAAACATGGAGGTGGAAACATTATGCTTTGGGTGTGTTTTTCTGCTAAGGGGACATGACAACTTCACCGCATCAAAGGGACGATGGACGGGGCCATGTACCGTCAAATCTTGGGTGAGAACCTCCTTCCCTCAGCCAGGGCATTGAACATGGGTCGTGGATGGGTATTCCAGCATGACAATGACCCAAAACACACGGCCAAGGCAACAAAGGAGTGGCTCAAGAAGAAGCACATTAAGGTCCTGGAGTTGCCTAGCCAGTCTCCAGACCTTAATCCCATAGAAAATTTGTGGAGGGAGCTGAAGGTTCGAGTTGCCAAACGTCAGCTTCGAAACCTTAATTACTTGGAGAAGATCTGCAAAGAGGAGTGGGACAAAATCCCTCCTGAGATGTGTGAAAACCTGGTGGCCAACTACAAGAAACGTCTGACCTCTGTGATTGCCAACAAGGGTTTTGCCACCAAGTACTAAGTCATGTTTTGCAGAGGGGTCAAATACGTATTTCCCTCATTAAAATGCAAATCAATTTATAAAATTTTTACATGCGTTTTTCTGGATTTTGTTGCTGTTATTCTGTCCCTCACTGTTCAAATAAGCCTACCATTAAAATTATAGACTGATCATTTCTTTGTCAGTGGGCAAACGTACAAAATCATCAGGGGATCAAATACTTTTTTCCATCACTGTATATACCCCTAGACAACGAGAGATCCAATAATAATCGTACTATAGAATAATCGTACCATATAATAATCACACACACATAATCACTAACACATTATCACACATACATACCCCTAGACAACATATTTTTCATTAATTATTTTAATCATTCGTACACACATGCATTACCCTACCCAACATAAAATCACACACACAAACACTCACACACATGAATAATTAATCTTCATTTGAAGCTTTCGTGACTGCAGGAATCCATACTCTTTGGTTCTTTCAGTAAAGTCACGTAGGTATAAAATAAAATAAGCAACGACGTTTCGGGCGCAAGCGTCCGTCATCAGGTGGGAAAGCATGGTCTTCTGCTGAGGCAGACTGTCTTAAAAGGTTTGAAATTAGTGTAGCCCAAGGGTCATAAAGAAGTGGCCGGGGCTAGTGATGTTAATGTGAGAAATTAGCATGTAACTATAAGATAGGAGAGCGGCCTCCCTCGCCGAGCTCGGCCAACACCGAGCTTACATTTTTGACATTAGCTGCCCCGCCCATCTCTAAACCTTTATAAACAGCCTGCCTCAGCAGATTTCCCCCTCGTGCTTGTGTTGCGATGGAAACGTCGTGATCTATTACTTTTTTCTACCTACATGACTTTGCCTAAATAACCAAAGAGTATGGATTCCTGCAGTCACGAAAGCTTCAAATAAAGATTGAATATATAATGCTTTTTAAAATACCTAAATTTTTATTTTTACAGTGAGAAAAGTTGTATTGTGTATTTTTTTACAATGGGAAGTTGCTTAGACACCTCCAATGGTTATATTTCTGTATGGTATTTTTTTTAATGCCCGTTCTCACCTCGTATCATCAGATGGGTTCCTCGAAGTATCTGGAATGCAAATTTCCGTGACTTCATGTGCAACATTATCTGGCAGAAGTACTCGTCCTGGTCGCTGCGCTTCATGTCGCTGATCTGTAGAGAGGCCTCGCGTTCATTAAGATTTCCCACCAGGGTCAGGCGGTTCGTGAAGATCTTGTGGATTAAAGTTGGGTTGTCCGTATTGTTAAAGATGGGTTCGCCATGAAAGGTCCCAATTCTCCACGCGACACTGATCTTGCTCGGCTTCTCAGATTCTGGAAACGTGAATCTGCAGGGGAGAGTGGCGGAGCCTCCCTCGACGCCCTTAACAAACGCCGCCATGCAAACCGAATAGCTTTCAAAGCTGGTGCAGATCTCGCCAGCTCCATCATCTGTGGACAATAGCAGGAAGGTGGATTTGACACATCATTTGGCCACAAATGATAGCTCAACGAAGCGGCGTTGCACCTGGAAATTTATAACAGCAAAACACTCAAAACTATTTTTTTTTATTTAGAGTAAAAAATAGGAGGACCCGGAGAAAAATCCACACAACCATGAAGAGAGAGATGCTAACAATGTCAGAAAAAAGGTCCAATTTTGTAGCTGCTCATCCCGCGATATAAATGCTCTGATAGTGCGTTGTCTTTGCGCTGTTCGCCTTTTGGCGTTCTCTGGTCTGACACTGGTGAGACTAGGCCCTAAAGATGGCTGTCTCTGGTGTAGGCCAAACAGCTTCAAAGACAATGTATATATTATCAGAGAATTATTCTTTGGTTCTTTCGGTTAAGTCACCTCTAAAGATAAAATAATAAATTAAATAATAGCATATTACGACATTTCGATTGCAACACAAGCAATCATCATCAGGCATAAAAGAAATAGCAACAAAAATCTAACTAGAAAACTATAGACAGAGATACAAGCAGACAGACATCACAAGGACACACAGAGAGAGAGGTCGTTTCTGTGACTTAACCGAAAGAACCAAAGAATAACTCCTGCAGTCACGAAAGCTCCAAAATTAAGATTATCAGAGAATGTTTGTTTGCATATTTACCACAAGCACACGTGGTTATTGCAGACATTATTTCTTGCAAAGGGTTTCTATTTGGTGTTTGAACATCTTAACACCTGTTTTATTGCCATAAAAGGTAAAACCTATTCTTGTTTTTTCATACTTTAATACTGCCAAAAAGGTACAATTTTAATGTATTACCTATATATTCTTTACTCTGATCACATTTGCAATTTCCCCATACAGACCAGCTCAGTGGCCCTCGGAATGGTCTGGGCCTTTCGGAAGCTAAAGCACTGCTACCACCCCTGTGTTACCTGCAGCAAGATTAGCGTGGAGGAGCCGCTGCAGTAGGAGGAGAACGGCAGGGAGTAGTGCGTGATGGCGCCTCCAGCCCATATCTCTACCAGGAGTCGGGAGCGTCTGAGAGCTGCGCAGGCTGCGTCATGGATGCATAAGCTGACCATTCTGTGGAAAACACAACAGGAAGTTTGAAATATTTTTCTCAGAAAATTAATGTGGTTTAACCACAGCCTATTGTTTGAGTGCAACTTTTTTCACGGCAGTGGTCCTGTTAAATAATTTACAGTTTGTATTTGTTCAAACGCTGTCTTTAATCAACAAAGAACAACTAACTATACATTTAAAAACATATTAAACTTCACAAAAAAAATCTGATCATATGTACATATTTCCGATTGTGTGCATTTTGACGGAATACTTGTAAAAGTAAAAAACACAGAGGAAGCACAATACGTCAGCTACTTTATTTCCTTTTCACACTGCCGATTGTGTGCACGAATATCTATACAAATAAAAGAGAATTGAAAAAAAATATTTCGTTTACATGTTTTATTGTAATTTTGACCTCTTTTTGCTATTTGAATCGAGGGAGGTAATAGATGGAGGGGAAAAAGGAAGAGAAATTGAGGAGGAAAAAAAATAAGTGAGAGAGGAAAAAGAGAAAGGGAGAGACGCAGCGGAACAAGAGCCGTGGAAGTTGAAGGAGCCCCCGGCGAGGAAAAGATGGTGGGGACGGGGCTAAGCTTTCCCGGGTAAATCATTGGGAGCGTTTCCCGGCTCTCCCCACCAGGTCCCTATGCAGAGTTAAGAGAAGATTCCTCTTCTTGGCGTCCGCCAGGGTTAAATCAGGGGTAATAGAAACCGGTTGCCTTCCAGAAGAATGCCCCTTTCATCACGCTGCCTTCGCCACATTCAGCACATCAGAGGCACCGTGATGAGTCACAAACAGGATCAACAGGGGGCGACGCCTCACGTTGGTAGACTCCATAAGGTCCCCACTACTTCTCCCTCCAATTAAGTAAACCTGCGCTGTCTATTCAGAATGAACAGGTTGCATACACGACGATGCCAGCTTGCTTAGAGCATTAGGCAAATGTTTCTGAACGTAGATGAGGGCTCCTTGGGGAACGTTGCACTCGACTCCCTCTGGGAGGCCAAAGGCTTTAGGTTGATACTCCCTCCCCTTTGCATCCAGCCTGTCAACGGCTTATTTGAGCTCCAGCAGTCAAGCTTCATTGCATCTTGACCTTATCGCCCTGTTCCTCAAGTGAGGATTGAAAGGTAGTCACGACAGGCTTCCTGCCTCTACACCTACCCGCTGACCCCACTTAACTTATCATTGAGAACCCAAAGAAAGTCAGTGTCTTCCTCGATCTTTTTCAGGAGGGTTTGTAGAAGTTCCCACATTCCTCCCAGGAAGGTCTTTGTTCTCGCCTTAACCGGGTGTGTTTACAAATCCCTAGGCCGATTTTTTTTCCCAATCCATCACTCGATGTGGGTGCTCCCACGTGTTCCAACGTAGATGATCAGCATGGAAGTGCAGATCAAAATACCCCCTAGGACTCCATGTCGTCAAGGCCCTTCCACCAGCAGTGAGACGAACAGGAATTATTTCTCAGGATGCAGCTTTACCTTTTAAAGGTTATATTGAAATTACTGACTTCCTATGTCCCTACTTCAAGTATTCGAACTGAAGTTCGAACACTTCATCGGTGCAAGAACACACACTGCTTTAATGCTGTATGTAGATTGTTGATTAGTAGCAATGCTGCAAATATCCTGCACACTAGGCGTCACGCGCTAAATAAATGAATAACATCTGACACGATCATTTAGTTAATAGCAATATACATAGAAGTGGTGCTGCACTTCAAGTTAGGCGCCGTCCATAAAGGACGCCACGCACCTGGGGGGGGGGGGGGTCGGACATTTGTGACGATGTGTGACGAGGTGGGGGGGGGGGTTGAGAAATGTGACGTCACGTAAAAATTCGCAACTTTAAATAAATATATATAGACAACACGTTCTACTTAATTAAATATACTTTTTAATAAATGTTTTCTCCTACAACATCAGAGTGCAGCGCCACATTAAATACGCACTACAATGACAATAGTTTAAAGCGATTTGAAGCATGTTTGATGGTTTTAGAAGGGGGGGGCAGAGCTTTGTGACGTCATATTTGAGGGGGGGTCTGACTTTTTCTGACGCCGTGTGACGAGGGGGGGGGAGGTAAAAAATCGTCCAAAATCTCGTGACGTCATTTATGGACGGCCCCTGACCAAACGATCTGGATTGGCCAGGAAACTCCCAGTTTCATAATGTCTGTCACAGTGTACCCTAAGCATTTGCAAAGTCAATATGTGATTTACCAAGTTTCACATTTTTCGACCTCATGCTTGCCTCATGAGATGGGCAAGGGGGCAGCGGTTCTCATTCAGTAGGCGGGGCCTATGAGCAGTAGTTGGGGGCACCGTCAGTCAGAGGCGGTGGTTCTCAACCAGTGGGTTACGCGGACCCCTGTGGGTACGTGGCAATGTAACATGGGGTACGTAAGGTGATTTATAAATGTGAAAATATATATTGTACGTGAGAGTCATCGGTAAATAATTGTGTATGAATTTTCAAGTATAAAATACCTACGATAAAAAAATGTAAATCCATATGGTAACCTAGAACGATATAAAAAAAAACGTTCTAACGTCATTGAGTTTAGAGCGCGAAAAAAATACGTCACGCATGCAGCACATCTGATTTTTTATATTTGCTTTCCATTACTTGGCTAGTTAGGATATGCATCACAAAATGGACAATGGGTGAAAAGATTGATGTTCATTATTCATACATTTATTTCTCAGAACCATGTTGCGTCAGGCAAGAGGATACACTCGGTTTAAATAAAATTCAATAAGAGGGTACGGTAGCCCAGACAGGGGTTGAGAACCATTGAGAAAGAGGAAGCCACTGACTGTGTGCAAGGGGCTGGCGAGTGAGTGGGTGTGGTCATGTAAATGTGGGCGTGGCTAATTATATCGGCCCGTTGGCAGATCTCCGTGTGTCCTGGCTTGGGCCTCCCTGATATGCGGTAGGTTTAGCTGAACAGCTTTAGTTTGGATGATGCAGAGGAACGGGTGCAGTCAACACTTTTTCAAGATGTTTTTCATTGATGAAGATACTCGCTGTTTTTATTGTTTGTATTGATTTACACTATGAGATCTCTTTTACCAGTGGCAAAATATAATGGTAGGTTTTTACCCTTTTAACTGGTACAAAACTGACACCTTTATTCAAGGCATCATGTTTGCAATGACCACAACACAAGTAGTCAATAAAGCAAACAAAAAGAAGCAACTCTGATAAGGATAATAATATGCACTGTCCTTGAAGTTGATTGGCCCACACCCGAGACGGCTTTCTTTAGAGCCTAGTCCCCATTGGTGTAGGGCCAGATGACACCAGAAGGCGCCTTCTGGTGTCATCTGGCCCTACACCAATGGGGACTAGGCTCTAAAGAAAGCCGTCTCGGGTGTGGGCCAATCAACTTCAAGGACAGTGCATATTATTATCCTTATCAGAGTTGCTTCTTTTTGTTTGCTTTATTGACTACTTGTGTTGTGGTCATTGCAAACATGATGCCTTGAATAAAGGTGTCAGTTTTGTACCAGTTAAAAGGGTAAAAACCTACCATTGTTTGTATTGCTTTACAAACAATGCAATAGCTATGTCCGTCTGTAACCTTCAAGCAGGAGTGACATTTTGCGAGACATTGCTGCCGCTCTAAGAGACATGAACCTTATAGAGAACTACAAACGTCATAAAATGGTTGCCCGAACCTCGGCAGAAAACAGAAGTGATAATCCAATTCACTAGTCATACTCGACCTCATAGGGTGAGTATGCATGATGTCATCTTACGAGATGACATCATGCATACTCACCCTGCTTTGGGCAGGGAATTATTAGGCTTGGCAACAGTAGTACCACCAGTATCATAACCGAATCGAGATCGTGGTGAGCCCGAGTCACTCATTGCCATGGTGGCGGGACGTTTACTCCCTCGCTTTGTATACAGGAGGTCGTGGGTTCGAACCTTATCATGACGCATGCTGTTTATTTCGAGTTTGTATGTTCTCCCCATATTCGCATGGATGTTTTTCCAGGTCCTACGGGTTTTCCCTCTAAATCTATAAACATGCGTTTTGAGCATTTGGCTGCTATAAATTTCCACATGATGATAAGCCACTTCGTTGAGCTATCATTTGTGAACAGGTCGCTTCTGAAAAATATACGATATATCTCAGTGGGTCTTACCTGTTTATTGATTCATATTTTGTTATCCTGGTCTGTCCCTTTCTAGATGAAGACCAATACGATGTGTATTGTGTCGCATGATCTTCGTGTTGAGTTATCGTCTCCGAGTGTAATTCAAAGAAAGCATCTCTACACTCCTTTATAGTTATCATGTTGTTATCATAATGCCGCATGAAGATTACATTATGTATCTAACTTGTTTAAGTTCTCTAATCCTTACTCTTAGGTTTTTTCGGTAAAGTCACGTAGGTAAAAAAAAAATAATAAAATCCTAATCCTTGCCTTACACTTTCCTTCTCCATGTGTTGGAATTCCAGTGTGCATGTCTCCAAGCGTTTCAGTTTTTGTTGAGATGTTTTACGAATGACGATGGCACCTGATCCATGTCATGGCAGTTCGTACATATTATTTAAAACATGTCCTCTATAGCCACATTAATATGTTGCTTTTATTTAATAAACTCATTAAAAAGCTCCGCGTTGTGTTATCAATCTTTACATTTCACACACACACTGTTATACTTTCCAGTTGTATTAATTATATGCAATCGAAATATCATTATAAGAATGGATAATTTCGTGAATATATAACACGTATCACTGGTGACAGGGAGAAGACAGCAGTGAAGAGGAGTCACTGGTGACAGGGAGATGACGTCATTGAAGAGAGTCACTGGGGACAGGGAGATGACGTCAACGAAGACGAGTCACTGGTGACAGGGAGATGACGTCAGTGAAGAAAGTAACTGGTGACAGAGAGATGACATCAGTGAAGACGAGTCACTGGTGACAGGGAGATGACGTCAGTGAAGTGAAGTCACTGGCGACAGGGAGATGACGTCAGTGAAGAGGAGTCACTGGGGACAGGGAGATGACGTCGGTGAAGAGGAGTCACTGGGGACAGGGAGATGACGTCAGTGAAGAGAGTCACTGGTGACAGGGAGATGACATCAGTGAAGAGAGTCACTGGGGACAGGGAGATGACGTCAGTAAAGAGAGTCACTGGTGACAGGGAGATGACGTCAATGAAGACGAGTCACTGGGGACAGGGAGATGACGTCAGTGAAGACGAGACACTGGGGACAGGGAGATGACGTCAGTGAAGACGAGTCACTGGGGACAGGGAGATGACGTCAGTGAAGACGAGTCACTGGTGACAGGGAGATGACGTCAGTGAAGACGAGTCACTGGTGTTGTTTATGCCGGATTATGAAATTTTGATAAAAATAAAAAAAATTAATATAATTTAGAAAAACACGTAATTCACATAAATTATGCTAATGTATATAATTATATGCATTATTTATGATAATCACGGAGATAATCGTATTAATGTATGCGGATGCTTGCAATTATGTTAGTGTGTGCAGTTATGATAATTAGGCTTAGCTTCGTTATCCAGAGTTGTATCAATCAGGATAAAACGATTACTTTGATTAAACGTTTATTGATTATCTTAGTGTGTTTATGTTATGTTAGGTCTCCAAATTCATATCTCAACGCAGGATACAGTTCTTATAAATAAGAGTTTTGCATGGACTTGGAAAGAAACATTCAACCACTTTGTGTTAAGACATTTTAATTCTAAACAAACATATGCCACTCTAATATGCAAAGGCGAAAGCATACGTCAATAGATTCATGAGCAAGATTATGCAATTAACGAAAATGAATTACTAAAACACTTCTTATTCATGTAACTCGACGGCAGCAACTGCTTTGCACGATCAGTTGATATTGAAAGCACCACCTTGAAATGGCATCCCTTTTTGAAACACAAAGATAACTTTTTGAAAGTCTTATTCGTGTGCGTGTTGTGTGTGCGTTGTCCCCTTGTAAAATACATTTTTTTTTGAGCCGGGAGTTGTGTCGTTAGCTTGCGGGGGGGAGGGGGTACAACCATCGGCCAGAGAGGTTCTCTCTAGCTTGGGCGTGGCCACAGCGAGCCCGTCCTGCTTTTCCTCACTCGGGCGTGTCTCTGCTCGTGCGCTCTCTCTCTCCGCTGCTAGATGAGTGGCGTCGGCACGACGCTCGCTGTCGTGGCGCGCGATGATTCCGTCGTCGGATAGCGCGCAGCTCCGCCACTGCTGGATGACGAGTCGGCACGACGCTCGGTAACGCCCGGGTGTGCTGCTCGTGCGCTCTCTCTCTCCACTGCTAGATGAGTGGCGTCGGCACGACGCTCCTTGAAGAAACTTGGTTGCTTGGCACTTGATGGCGCCCGGGGCTTGGTGCTGCTCGTGCACTCTCTCTCTCTCTGCTGCTAGATTGAGCGGCGTCGGTACAACGCTCGCCGTCGTGGTGCGATGATTCCGTCGTCCACTGCTGGACGTCTTGTCTATTCTCAGCGGGTGCTGGTCGGTGTGTGTGTATCAAACACACAGCGCATTCGATGGCGCTCTAATCTTCCTCATTTTCTCCGTGCTCTCTCTTTGATCGCTGCCAGCTTCACAAGGACACCCGCCCTTGCTTCAGGGCTGCTCTGGTCCAGGCTTTTTCCACCGCTCTTGTAATTTCTCAGTGGCCTCTCCCTTGGCGTGCAATGATTCTTCATACGGGCACTCGCTGATGCCTCTCCCGCCCTCACTTCGGGGCTTGGCGGGTTTAGGTTCTCTCACGAGAATGATAGCTGGAATTTTGCAAGCTTCACTCGCACTTAACCACACCTCGCCACTTCGTTTTGCGAGAAGTGACACCGGCCATCGGTATCGGTGTTTCCTCCCTCACTACGGCACCCCCAGCCGGAGCACGGCTGAAACCCAGCCTCGACCCTGGCTGAACTCAGACTTCTGCAACTCTAACGACTCCTCCACTTCCCATCTCTCCTCGAGGCGCGATGCGCCCCAACTCAGCCTCCCTCGCAACGCCGCGTCGCAAGCCGAGAGCAAGACTGAGCGCGACTCGAACCATACTACACACAGACTTCTGTGCGTTTGTGCGTTGTGCTTAAAACCCAAAAACGTGGAAAAAATAGACGCTAGAAGTGTCAGGCACAGACCCCCCCTTCGCGACCCTTTGACCCTCTCCTTGCGCATCTCTTGCGAGAGAAACAACAAAACCAAAAAAACAGACACCCTCCCGACCCCTCCTCGCGACCGCCCTGACCCCCCACTCCCTTTGAGTGGGTCATCCCGAGGCCAGAGAGGTTCCCTCCTGGATTTATTGCGCGTGTGTGTTTGTGCCAAACCGTTGGAAGACAAACGTGGCGGGGAGGTCCTGATGTTTGTTGTCTATCTGTATACAGGGATTGCACTGTTTTACTCGAGTTATATTTTAATGTCCTGAGGTTAAGTGTAACTAAGTTTCCACTTAAGCTTTCTTGACAGCTGGAATTCGTATTCTTTAGTTTTTGGTAAGGTCATGTAGATAGAAACATACAATACAAAATAATATATATGCGGTGAATATGAGTAAAATAAGGGAATTACTAATAAAAAGCCCCTATAGTAGGCTGCAGTCTTATACCGTTGGTTGATTCTTTTTGTTAAGTTTCTACTTTTCGTTAACGTTAAAGAAAACGCGAGTTGCAACAGTTGTTTTTCTCTGCTCTGCACGTTATCCGTGCATCTCCAGAAGTCTTGGAAAGGTTAGGCCATCGACCTTTTGTCCATCTGGATGTCTCTGACCTCTCTGTGCTCCGAAGTCTTGCCGTTTAATGGCCCTGCCCGTTTCATAGATTCCTGGTGTGCTTGTGAGGAGTAGGGGCTGTTTTCATTATTTAATTAAAAAATATATATATATTTAAAAAATGTTGGCCTAATTATTCTTAATATTATATTTTTGAAAAAGGGGCATAGATACAACAATCCGCCCTTTTAAAAATTATCGGTGGTCGATATTGCCACTGGCGATTTTTAAACAAAATAAATGCCCCTTTTTTTCGTTATGAACCCATCAGCCACCCACGTGTTTCGGTTGTTATTCCTTACAATGCGCGCGTACGTATCACAAACTTAGCATGGTTACATTTGAAATAAGGAAAAAAAATGTTAAACATCAAGGCAACAAGTTACATTGGTTCTTATCCATCATAACTACTGAAAAAGGAAAAAAAAAACAATTTTACCATTTTTTTTATATATATAAAAATTTTTTTTTATAAATGTTAGTTCCTGGGAAACGTTAGGTAGTGGTTTCGAACGCATTTATGCGTTATTTTCCTCATGTTACCTCCTTGCCATATTTTTTCCAAGTTACGTGTGTCTGGTTTACTACTTATCGCTTTGATCATTCGATCACGGTTTGCTTGTTTGTTTTTGTAATTGCTCATGTCACTCCCTCGCGTCGTGGGAGTGTGTGGTGTAAAATTGTGTTGCACATAACCAGAACTCGCGCATACAACCAACTTTTGCACTCCGTTATCAGTGGCACTTGCTCCCTCTGCGACAACATGCACATTTGCTGAGTCAGTGTGTCGATTCAATTCTGTGCCCCGTGGTGTCTCCCCCTCCGTGTCCGTGAGGGTGCTGGATTTCGACACAACTCTCGATACGTTCTGGAAATTCTCCTCCTCCATTTCAGCACTCCGATTTAAATTCATTTTTGTGTCATTGGAATATTTTCCATTCAAATGCTGACGCCTGCACTCCTCAGGGCGTGTATCTGTGCTCCATCTCCCTGCACCCCCATCGCGTGATCCTGCGACGTGATGCGCTGTTTTCCTTGCGCGATTCGGTCCTTCTCTTTGTCTCCGCTGTCTGTTATCTACTGTCCGATCACACTTCACTGCAGTCATGTTTTTTACGTGCGTCAATTACGGGAGCAGTGTTTGCGTTCTCTACCACATTATTCGAATTGGTACTCGACGCATTTAGTTTTTCTTTATTATCTGTCTCTCTATTCTCTCCTGGCACAGTCGGCGGGGGAATTGGTCGGAAATGGACAAACCATGTTTGACCTTCCCTGTGCCGTCGCATCGGGCACTGATATGGTTCTGCTCTTGACCTCCACATCCTGCGATTCTCATGAATGTTTGGCTTTGTGCTTCTCCAATTTGTGTGCCAACCTCTCTCTGGGTTATTTTGCCATCTGTGCGTGGGTGTTCGCTCCTCTCTGCATTGTGGGACTGCTCGGTGATTTTTATTTATCTCTGAGAGGCTGGGTTCATTATCCCTCTCCCTGTGTTCTGGATCCGAATTATGATTCTTAGCTCTGTACAACCATGTCATGTACACATTGCTCTTTATGCGGCGTAAGGAGGCTGTTTCTGGGTTCAAAACCATTCTCACCATTTCTGTAATCTCTGGGCTCAAGGATTCTAAAAACATAATTTTGAACATATGGTCCCCTTCGTGATACCGATTCACATCGCCTGCGTAATACTCTCTTTTAAATTGGAGGAGGTAATCACGCGGGTCCTGGTCCATGCCCTGGGTCATCGATTTTACAGCATAAAACCCCTCAGTGAGTGTCGAATATTCTCCAAACTTCCGAATCACTGCCAGGCTCAGTTGTTTGAAATCATTCCTAACCTTGTATGGTAGCGACTTTACCCATGGTATAGATTGTCCATGTAAACTCCTTTTCAACAGACTCGCTTTCTCATCCCGTCTCCTCAGACCTCTGATCATTGCCTCCTCTTCTACTGTTGCGATGGTTGTGTGTATATCCCTGTTCTTATTGTGTGGGTCAAAATCTGGAATTCTGACGAGAGCTTTGTCCATCAATTTATAGGTTTTACTGTTGAAAGAGTATTCAGAAAGTTGGTCGTCGTCAGGGGAGTCATCATCAGACGAGTTGTCACTTTTATGTGTGCTGTGTCGGGCGTGTTTTAGCGGCGTGCATTTTTTTGGTGAGCTGTCTGGGCTGTGTCGTTCGTGTTGCCAATTCCCTGCAGTTTTTGCCTCTGCTCTTAGTGGAGTATGTTTTGGCAACTTTATTTTAAGATTTTGCCTCCCTCTAGCTTCGGGGTTGTCAGTCCCCCCTTTTTTTATTTTCATCTGTATCTCTCCATTCCTTCTCTCGAATTGTGAGGGATTTTCTTTGTCAAGGATATTTTGATCGATACCCATAATTTTTGTGCGATCTGTCCCTGGACTATGTCCACATACCCAAGAGTGTGATGTACTGCTACTTTCATATTTATTCTGTGGATCAACGTCTGTGAGTTTCGCTGGTGTCGCGAGCACTGATTTAGACGGTTTCTCTCCCGTTTCCTTTCCGAATTTTTCCTCATTCCACAATCTCTGCCTGTATGCCTGTGTGAGAAGGAATGAGTCCTGTCCTGCTTTTTCTGCAGTTTTTACATCGTGTTCGCCTTCGTCACATTTTATCCAGTCAATTAGTTTCCCTCGGAGTGTCTTAGTGTCATAGACACAGCTCCTTTCCCATATGTCTATCTGCCTTGTCTGTTCTGTAGCAGAGCTGCCTGTACATTTTAATACGGGTTCCCAGTATTCCGCAATCCATTAAAAAATTTCTCCTAATCCTAGCATCTCATGTGTGGCAGGAGCTTTCAGAGTGCATATGAAACAATTGTATCAGGATGCAATTGGTTCGATATGATACTATCTTAATCCCACTGTCTTTGTTCCAACCTGCTATTCTGGAGTTTCGCCTCAGAGTGCGTTTTTTTTAAGTTTTACATCTGTTTACAGTCACAAGGCATCACAATACTCTGGTTAACACGTAGTGATTCGTTCTTTCATCCATGCAAAACACTGTCTGCGAGAGATCCCGGCGAGCCACCCATTATTTTGTATATGCCGGATTATGAAATTTTGATAAAAATAATGAAAAAAAATATTTTATTTAAAAAAATGCGTAATGTACGTAAATTATGCAAATGTGTACAATTATATGCATAAATTATGATAATCACGGATATAATCGTATTAATTTATGCGGATGCTTGCAATTATGTTAATGTGTGCAGTTATGATAATTAGGCTTAACTTCGTTATCCAGAGTTGTATCAATCAGGAAAAAACGATTACTTTGATTAAACGTTTATTGATTATCTTAGTGTGTTTATGTTATGTTAGGTCTCTAAATTCATATCTCAACGCAGGATACAGTTCTTCTAAATAAGAGTTTTGCATGGACTTGGAAAGAAACATTCAACCACTTTGTGTTAAGACATTTTCATTCTAAACAAATATATGCCACTCTAATATGCAAAGGCGAAAGCATACGTCAATAGATTCATGAGCAAGATTATGCAATTAACGAAAATGAATTACTAAAACAATTCTTATTCATGTAACTCGACGGCAGCAACTGCTTTGCACGATCAGTTGATATTGAACGCACCACCTTGAAATGGCAACCCTTTTTGAAACACAAAGATAACTTTTTGAAAGTCTTATTCGTGTGTGTGTTGTGTGTGCGTTGTCCCCTTGTAATTTTTTTTTTTTTAGAGCCGGGAGTTGTGTCGTTAGCTTGCGGGGGGGGGGGATACAACCATCGGCCAGAGAGGTTCTCTCTCGCTTGGGCGTGGCCGCAGCGAGCCCATCCTGCTTTTGCTGGCTCGGGCGTGTCTCTGCTCGTGCGCTCTCTCTCTCCACTGCTAGATGAGTGGCGTCGGCACGACGCTCGCTGTCGTGGCGCACGATGATTCCGTCGTCGGATAGCGCGCAGCTCCTCCACCGCTGGATGATGAGTCGGCACGACGCTCGCCGTCGTGGTGCGATGATTCCGTCGTCCACTGCTGGACGTCTTGTCTGTTCTCAGCGGGTGCTGGTCGGTGTGTGTGTGTATCAAACACACGGCGCATTCGATGGCGGTCTCCTCTTCCTCATTTTCTCTGTGCTTTCTCCTTGATCGCTGTCAGCTTCACACGGACACCCGCCCTTACTTCAGGGCTGCGCTGGTCCAGGATTTTTCCACCGCTCTTGTAATCTCTCAGTGCCCTCTCCCTTGGCGTGCGATGATTCTTCATACGGGCACTCCCTGATGCCTCTCCCGCCCTCACTTCAGGGCTTGGCGGGTTCAGGTTCTCTCACGAGAATGATAGCTGGAATTTCGCAAGCTTCACTCGCACTTAACCACACCTCGCCACTTCGTTTTGCGAGAAGTGACACCGGCCATCGGTATCGGTGTTTGCTCCCACACTACGGCACCGCCAGGTGGAACACGGCTGAAACCCAGCCTCGACCCTGGCTGAACTCAGACTTCTGCGACTCTAACGACCCCTCCTCTTCCCATCTCTCCTCGAGGCCCGGTGCGCCCCAACTCAGCCTCCCTCTCAACGCCGCGTCGCAAGCCGAGAGCAAGACTGAGCGCGACTCGAACCATACAGCACACAGACTTCTGTGCGTTTGTGCGTTGTGCTTAAAACCCAAAAACGTGAAAAAAATAGACGCTAGAAGTGTCAGGCACAGACCCCCCCTTCGCGACCCTTTGACCCTCTCCTTGCGCATCTCTTGCGAGAGAAAGAACAAAACCAAAAAAACAGACACCCTCCCGACCCCTCCTCGCGACTGCCCTGACCCCCCACTCCCTCTGAGTGGGTCATCCCGAGGCCAGAGAGGTTCCCTCCTGGATTTATTGCGCGTGTGTGTTTGTGCCAAACCGTTGGAAGACAAACGTGGCGGGGAGGTCCTGACGTTTGTTGTCTATCTGTAAAAAGGGATTGCACTGTTTTACTCGAGTTATATTTTAATGTCCTGAGGTTAAGTGTAACTAAGTTTCCACTTAAGCTTTCTTGACAGCTGGAATTCGTATTCTTTAGTTTTTGGTAAGGTCATGTAGATAGAAACATACATTACAAAATAATATATATGTGGTGAATACGAGTAAAATAAGGGAATTACGAATAAGAAGCCCCTATTGTAGGCTGCAGTCTTATACCGTTGGTTGATTCTTTTTGTTAAGTTTTTACTTTTCGTTAAGGAAAACGTTAAAGAAAACGCGAGTTGCAATCGTTGTTTTTCTCTGCTCTGCACGTTATCCGTGCATCTCCAGACGTCTTGGGAAGGTTAGGCCATCGACCTTTCGTCCATCTGGATGTGTCTGACCTCTCTGTGCTCCGAAGTCTTGCCGTTTAATGGCCCTCCCCGTTTCACAGATTCCTGGTGTGCTTGTGAGGAGTAGGGGCTGTTTTCATTATTTAATTTAAATATATATATAAAAAATGTTGGCCTAATTATTCTTAATATAAATTTTTGGAAAAAGGGGCATAGATACAACCCCTGGTGACAAGGAGATGACGTCAGTCAAGACAAGTCACTGGTGACAGGGAGATGACGTCAGTGAATAGAGTCACTGGTGACAGGGAGATGACGTCAGTGAAGAGAGTCACTGGTGACAGGGAGATGACGTCGGTGAAAACGAGTCACTGGTGACAGGAAGATGACGTCAGTGAAGAGAGTCGCTGGCGACAGGGAGATGACGTCAGTGAAGTGGAGTCATCGGTGACAGGGAGATGACGTCAGTGAAGAGAGTCACTGGTGACAGGGAGATGACGTCAGTGAAGAGAGTCACTGGGGACAGGGAGATGACGTCAGTGAAAACGAATCACTGGTGACAGGAAGATGACGTTAGTGAAGAGAGTCACTGGTGACAGGGAGATGACGTCAGTGAAGAGGAGTCACTGGGGACAGGGAGATGACGTCAGTGAAGACGAGTCACTGGTGACAGGGAGATGACGTTAGTGAAGAGAGTCACTGGCGACAGGGAGATGACGTCAGTGAAGAGGAGTCACTGGTGACAAGGAGATGACGTCAATGAAGAGAGTCACTGGTGACAAGGAGATGACGTCAGTGAAAAGAGTCCAGGGAGATGACGTCAGTGAAGAGAGTCACTGGTGACAATGAGATGACGTCAGTGAAGAGAGTCACTGGTGACAAGGAGATGACGTCAGTGAAGAGAGTCACTGGTGACAAGGAGATGACGTCAGTGAAGAGAGTCACTGGTGACAGGGAGATGACGTCAGTGAAGAGAGTCACTGGTGACAAGGAGATGACGTCAGTGAAGAGAGTCACTGGTGACAAGGAGATGACGTCAGTGAAGAGAGTCACTGGTGACAGGGAGATGACGTCAGTGAAGAGAGTCACTGGTGACAAGGAGATGACGTCAGTGAAAAGAGTCCAGGGAGATGACGTCAGTGAAGAGAGTCACTGGTGACAAGGAGATGACGTCAGTGAAGAGAGTCACTGGTGACAAGGAGATGACGTCAGTGAAGAGAGTCACTGGTGACAAGGAGATGACGTCAGTGAAGAGAGTCACTGGTGACAGGGAGATGACGTCAGTGAAGAGAGTCACTGGTGACAGGGAGATGACGTCAGTGAAGAAGAGTCACTGGGCGTCTCGGGTGTCGCGCCCGCGCATGAATACAACGACGATGATGCAGTTGGCGCAGATCAACAGCGAGGCGACGGTGGCGAGTGAGGCGAGCGCCACCGTGTGGACACATGCCGCAAGCCCAGGCGGCTGGGATGGTTGCCTGCTGTCCTCCGTGTGGCTGGGGGCGGTGGGGCTCTGCGTGGTCTTAGAAATCGAGCCTAGGAGGGAATAACCCACGGATGACCTCTTAATTCACCTGTTGGTCACTTCACACACCGACATACATTTTACACGTATCGTCTGCTTAGGTTATTTCAAACATAGCTTTCTTTAGTCAAGTTTGCTTGTCACATTTCGGAAACTTTGTATAATGAAAGAGAATAATCTCTTGCACACAATCATATATGCCGCATTGTTTTGCATTTCTCGCGATTGCCTGGCAGACGTGTGGGTGCTTTGTTATTGAACGTTGTGTAATGGGATAGCTCCATCCCTAGTCTGGTCCTGAGATGATGCAAAAACCAAGAGAGTTGGAGAAGACCACCAGAAATTGATTATCATCGAGACAACACCACCCACGTATTGATACGCGGTAGAGAGAGCGATTGTCACTGGGAAGAAACAAGAGGTGCAGCCACCACAGCACTGCACTATCAGTCCCAGCGTACAGGACGATCCCTCGACCATTCATCCATGCAGACAGGAATTCTACATTCAGCAGATAACCTATAAGGTATCTCTCGATGGATTGAAATGAATGACTTCAGATCAACACGGCAAGTGGCTTTTGCTGAATCTCACGGTGACACTTTACAATGACACTACAATAATTCGGTCAATCGTGAAACTGTCAGGAGGAATCAGCATTCTAAATCTATGGTGGTTATATGAATTCTGCTCGAAGCTCGTAACTTAAAGCTTCCATTGATTTAAGACAACATTTTGCGTAACATGAAATAGCAAGAACATAGCAATTGCAATATGGATTATATGGAGTTCATAAAGAGTCTCACTCATCAACCTCGGCAGACAGCATCTACGAGGCTCTACATCCAGTCACTTGGAATAGCAGCCTGTACTGTGGCAGATTGCTTGCATTTCACCCCTCCCACCTTCAACAGTTAATCGGCATAACCACGCTCCATTCTTCAGCCTGTGTACTGCCAACTATTTGATCAAGTGTAGATAATCTCTGATTTGTAGGTCAGCACGAAGACTCACTGCTACCACTGCTGCTATGCAGCTGAGAAACATGGGGTCGGACTGTACAATCTTAGAGAAAAAATCCTCGAGTTGACATACTCTCAGGAAGCTGTGTAGCCAGAACATTTCAATAAATTAATGGGGATCAATAAATAACCTTTATTAATTTCTTAAATTTGACAAAAATGTTCAAGTCATATTACGGAAATGTTTTTATTGAAAAAGTATAAAACATTATATTACCAATCACTTATGAGGGTATTTTAAACGGTTTTAATTCAAATTTACCTAACATTATTATGAATTCTAGATTTGAAGCTTTCGTGACTGCAAGGAATCATCTTCTTAGGTTTTTTCGGTAAAGTCACGTAGAAAGTAAAATAAAATAAAAACAAAAATCACGACGTTTCGGAGGCAACACAAGTCTCCGTCATCAGGTGGGACCGTCACAGCCAGATTAGCTGTATCAAGTGAGGCAATGATTCAAGATGTAATCCCTTAAAAGCGAGTTGAGGGGGGAGGGAGAGGGAGGGGGGAGCTCATCAGACTATGGTAGCCAATGAAAGGAACGTATCGGGAGGGAGGGGGGCGAGGCCAAAGAGTAATTGGCCGCTTGCGCACAAGCGCTTCCACGTCCGTCGCCCACCCTTTGGCCTCGCCCCCCCCCCCCGCCCCCCCCCTCCCTTCCGATACGTTCCATTCATTGGCTACCATAGTCTGATGAGCTCCCCCTAAGTTTGTACCCATCATCATTTTCGTTCTTTTGTCTATCATGTGTATTAGACCTCCCCCTCCTCCTCTCTGCCCATTGTGTTGGCGGGTGCAGTGGCTGGCCGCTTGCGCACAATCGCTCCATTGTGTTGGCGTGTGCAGTAATTGGCCGCTTGGGCACAAGCGCTTCCACGTCCATCGCCCACCCTTTTGGCCTCGCCCCCCCTCCCTCCCGATACGTTCCTTTCATTGGCTACCATAGTCTGATGAGCTCCCCCCTCCCTCTCCCTCCCCCCTCAACTCGCTTTTAAGGGATTACATCTTGAATCATTGCCTCACTTGATACAGCTAATCTGGCTGTGACGGTCCCACCTGATGACGGAGACTTGTGTTGCCTCCGAAACGTCGTGATTTTTGTTTTTATTTTATTTTACTTTCTACGTGACTTTACCGAAAAAACCTAAGAAGATTATTATGAATATAGAATCCTATTTAAAATGCCAGGAATGGTATTTTTACAGTAAAAAAATAATATATATATTTTTTATAATTGCCAGTTGCTTACGCAATTCCGATTATTACTTTTTTGTATGGTAATATTTTGTTTATGCCAGTTCTTACCTTGTATAATCAGATTGGTTCCTGGAATAATCTGGAACTCAAATTTCTCTAACGAGGTGTGGAACATTATACGGCAGAAGTACGTGTTCTGGTCGCTGCGCCTCACGTTCGTGATCTGTAGAGATGCCTCGCGTTTGTGAGGATCTCCCACCAGGGCGAGGCCGTTCGTGAACAGCTTGCTGATAAAGGTCGGGTTTCCCGTGTTGTTAAAGATGAGTTGGCCGTTAAAATGTTCAATTCTCCACGCGACACTGATTCGGCTCGGCTTCACGCTTTCATGGAACGTGAATCTGCAGGGGAGAGTGGCGGAGCCTCCCTCCGCGGCCTCCACAGTCCTCGCCACGCACATTTTGTAGCCGTTACTCTCGTTGCAGATCTCCCCAGCTCCACCACCTGCGGACGATAGCGGGAGGGTGGATTTGACAGGTCATTGGGCTACAAATGTTAGCTCAACGAAGTGGCTTATCACATGGCAATTTCTATCAGAAAAACTATCTAAACTCATGCTTCTAAATGCGGAGGAAAAAACAGACTGACCCGGAGAAAAATCCACGCGACCACACTACGATATGTTAACTCTCTCGCCTTGTATACTGTAAGTCGTGGGCTCGATCCAGACCTTGACGCCTGCTGTATATTTGGATTTTGCGTATCTCTTTCTCTCTCTCTCTGCGTGGTCGCGTGGAATTTCTTTAGAATCGACGTGCTTTTCAGAGTTTTTGGCTACGATACATCTCCAAGTGTAAAGCCACTTCGTTGAGCTACAATTTGTGATAGCCAGATCGTTTCTGGAAAAGAGCTACATGGCTCCGTGGGCCTTACCTGGTAAAGATTACACCTATAAATTCCTATGGTAGTACCCAATCACAAATTGGCCCTGTTGACCTCCCAGTTGAATTTAAGGCTTTTAAACCCTGCGCTTTTTCTGCAGCGCAGAACTAACTTAAGCCGATCACGTAAATCCCCTCCATGCTGGAGAGCAGTAGTTCATTTGTTTGAGGCGAATACAGTATAAATCAAGGCCGTAATCATGATATATATTTGGGGGGGACACATCCCCCCCAATATTCAAATATGCTCAAAATGTCCCCACTAAAATATTGCTATAAAATAGATTTCTGTATATATGATTGTGGTTATGGTTGTACTTTATTAATCCGTAATCTCTGCCATTACATACAATGAAACAAGAAAAGGTAAAAAAGAAAAAAATGAGCAATGTAATACAATACACTATTAGACATTATTGTAAAAAAAAGTCTATCCCATGTGTTAGTAAATTTGTAAATATTTTAGGCAGGAAATGGCAGGAAATTCGTTTTCAAATTTAGATTTTTTTTTCTGGGGCGGGACCCCCGGACCCCCTGCAAGATTTGGTCCCCCCATAATGTTGACTCGATGGCTACCGCCTTAGTTTAAATGCAGCTTTGCTGCATTCCTTGCGTTCGTAATATGCGTAAGGCGTAAAAAGTACGAGCACACGACGCAACTATAGAGGCAATGTGTGGGCCATTTAAAAGTTACTGGTGATGACCACACGCAAAATTTGTATCACTGCCTCTCTCTTGATAAATTGAAGGGGAAGTTGATCAGAAGTGTGGTTGATGCCGTGTCTACCGTTTGGCCTGAAGATCAGTTCTGTGAACTTTTCTTGATTGAGCGTGGAATTATTGCAAGTGGCACATTTCTCAATGTGGTCGATTTCTTCGGCAGTTGATGCGGAATTGGATTCTGGAATAGTTAAATAGGTCTCATCTGTGAATGTAACGAGTACATTGGCAGTGATTCTCGGTTATAGGTCGGCGGCAGTGACGATAAAGCCTGCAGGGCCAAGCGCTGTCCCTGGGATTACACTGGCATTGATCGTAGCATACACAGAAGCCTCATTCATCAACTTGGTGCAATGAGAATGGCAATTGCGAAATTAGACTGTATAGTTAAAGATGTTGTCCGGAACGTTCACGATTGAGAGTTTCTCAAGTAAACAAGCATGACAGACAGTGCCAAAGGCTTTCCTGAAGTCCAGGCAGATGACACGAACGTACTTGTTTGTGGCGAGCATGACAGCAACGGTGTAGAGTATGCTGATGAGGGCAGCAGTGGTGGAGCCTGAAGGGCAGAAGGCAAATTGATCGGAGAAAGTCAAGGAGGATCATGGGTTACGCAGAATGGGATAGATGAATTTACTTACAACAATCCTTTCAAGCATCCTGGATAAAACAAAAGTGATGGATATTAGTCTGAAGGTATAGGACTGATGGAGGCTCGCTTCCACTGCTCATGAACAGTCGAGGAGGAGAGAGACAAATTAAATAGCCGGGCAATCGGCCTGAGCAGTGCACCAGTAGGATACCGTTTCTCTTGCATCACATAATTTTTCCTACACTCCCTGAGATTCCTTTTCTTGGGTTAACTCAAGTTCCAAACAATCTATCCGGTACCCTGATATTTGCTTCATCTTAGGTCACCAGTGGGTTAACCAAGGCGGGGGCAACATAATTTGCTATACAACCCCAACAATGCTTGTGTAATAAGCGAGCGCCATTTCCTGTATAATTGAGGGGTTACACTTTATATACTGTCAGAGTCCATGTCTTATCAGTAGTGGGGTTCTATCTGGGGGAAAGGTTAATGGACGGAGTAAGCCTGGAACCCTCTGGAATGTTCTCGAAGGTTCCTAGAGGGGCGTGGCCAGAGGCGGGGCTTAACCTTGGAAAAGAGAATATAAGCAGGGGGTAGCAGAAGGTTCAGGGTCGGTGGTTGAAGATCGAAGAGGAGCTCTCCTTTGCTGCTGCCCCGCCATCTCCACCAGCCACGTGGCGGCTCGACCTCCAGCCGCTCAGCGCTCCCCAGCGCGCCGCCAGCCAGCGGTGTGGTGGAGAGCGGGGTGAGCGCCACGTGGCGCGGGGAAGCTCAGTCACGCCAAGAAAGGAACGACGGCATCCACGGAACGAGAGGAGTCGTGGCTGTGGAAGAACCTTTAGTAAATATTGAATAAAGTTTTGCCGTGTCGGAGCCACTTATTACACTTGTAACAGACCTGCCAGGTGTTTGTGATGTAGACATTTCTCACGCAATGTTCAACCGATGGTCAAATGTGGGGCGTTCGTTTCCATTGCTTCAACTTAAGGAGCCAAAGGGTGCTCTAAGCAAGCAATGACTATTTCCGGTTCATCATTTTCTTTTCCAAATTTGTTCCAATGTTGTACGGGTACGTCTTCTGCTGACGGATGTGTACTGAACGAACATTTTAAAAAACATAACTTCATCAGTACCGAGGCTCCCACAAGGCTATGCGGGAGGCTTGTGTCGCACAGTTTGGTGTCAGCTATTGTAGAGTGTGGTGGTCGTATCGCTACAGTTCTCTGCGGTGAGTATAATGCCTTTAAAAGCAACATCGCTATGCCTCTCTGAATAAATTTAACGCTGAGCCATTTGGTGTTCCGAGATTCAACGGTGAAGAGGACACTCATCCTGCAACTTGCCGATGTCTCAGACTTATAAATAGAGCAATTTGGCAATGCTGAAACAAATGGGGATCGAATACCTAGTAATATTGTGTGGATCTAAGGGAAATAGAGAAGCAGAAGTGGTTATAAGTGTATTTGTCAACATTCTTGTAAAGGGGTTGAACCTTTGGGCACAGTCCTGATCCTCTTATTTCCCCATTCTCTCTTCCTCTCTCTGTGTCTCTCTTCCCTGTGCCCAATCTAGTTTGCAGTCCTCCCTCCTTGCACCCCTCCACTGGAATACACTTACCCTGTACGTTAAGCACCACTGCTGATAAACTCAACACTGCCCATAGACTCAACACTACCCGTAGACTAAACATTGCCCATACAATCAGTACTGACTACAGACCCAACACTGCCCCTGTACATTAAGTGGTCATGAACTTTGAAAGAAACATTCAACCACTTTGTGTTAAGACATTTTAATTCTAAACAAACATATGACACTCTAATATGCAAAGGCGAAAGCATACGTCAATAGATTAATGAGCAAGATTATGCAATTAACGAAAATGAATGACTAAAACACTTCTTATTCATGTAACTCGACGGCAGCAACTGCTTTGCACGATCAGTTGATATTGAACGCACCACCTTGAAATTGCAACCCTTTTTGAAACACAAAGATAACTTTTTGAAAGTCTTATTCGTGTGCGTGTTGTGTGTGCGTTGTCCCCTTGTAAAATTAATTATTTTTTGGGGGATACAACCATCGGCCAGAGAGGTTCTTTCTCGCTTGGGCGTGGCCGCAGCGAACCCATCCTGCTTTTCCTCGCTCGGGCGTGTCTCTGCTCGTGCGCTCTCTCTCTCCACTGCTAGATGAGTGGCATCGGCACGACGCTCGCTGTCGTGGCGCACGATGATTCCGTCGTCGGAGAGCGCGCAGCTCCTCCACTGCTGGATGACGAGTCGGCACAACGCTCGGTGACGCCCGGGTGTGCTGCTCGTGCGCTCTCTCTCTCCACTGCTAGATGAGTGGCGTCGGCACGACGCTCCTTGAAGAAACTTGGTTGCTTGGTGCTTGATGGCGCCCGGGGCTTGGTGCTGCTCGTGCACTCTCTCTCTCTCTGCTGCTAGATTGAGCGGCGTCGGCACGACGCTCGCCGTCGTGGTGCGATGATTCCGTCGTCCACTGCTGGACGTCTGTTCTCAGCTGGTGCTGGTCGGTGTGTGTGTGTATCAAACACACGGCGCATTCGATGGCGGTCTCCTCTTCCTCATTTTCTCCGTGCTTTCTCCTTGATCGCTGTCAGCTGCACACGGACACCCGCCCTTACTTCAGGGCTGCGCTGGTCCAGGCTTTTTCCACCGCTCTTGTAATCTCTCAGTGCCCTCTCCCTTGGCGTGCGATGATTCTTCATACGGGCACTCGCTGATGCCTCTCCCGCCATCACTTCAGGGCTTGGCGGGTTCAGGTTCTCTCACGAGAATGATAGCTATAATTTCGCAAGCTTCACTCGCACTTAACCACACCTCGCCACTTCGTTTTGCGAGAAGTGACACCGGCCATCGGTATCGGTGATTGCTCCCTCACTACGGCACCGCCAGCCGGAGCACGGCTGAAACCCAGCCTCGACCCTGGCTGAACTCAGACTTCTGCGACTCTAACGACCCCTCCTCTTCCCATCTCTCCTCGAGGCACGATGCGCCCCAACTCAGCCTCCCTCGCAACGCCGCGTCGCAAGCCGAGAGCAAGACTGAGCGCGACTCGAACCATACTGCACACAGAATTCTGTGCGTTTGTGCGTTGTGCTTAAAACCCAAAAACGTGAAAAAAAATATACGCTAGAAGTGTCAGGCACAGACCCCCCCCTTCGCGATCCTTTGACCCCCTCCTTGCGCATCTCTTGCGAGAGAAACAACAAAACCGAAAAAAACAGACACCCTCCCGACCCCTCCTCGCGACCGCCCTGACCCCCCACTCCCTCTGAGTGGGTCATCCCGAGGCCAGAGAGGTTCCCTCCTGGATTTATTGCGCGTGTGTGTTTGTGCCAAACCGTTGGAAGACAAAGGTGGCGGGGAGGTCCTGACGTTTGTTGTCTATTTGTATACAGGGATTGCACTGTTTTACGCGAGTTATATTTTAATGTCCTGAGGTTAAGTGTAACTAAGTTTCCACTTAAGCTTTCTTGACAGCTGGAATTCGTATTCTTTAGTTTTTGGTAAGGTCATGTAGATAGAAACATACAATACAAAATAATATATATGCGGTGAATATGAGTAAAATAAGGGAATTACTAATAAAAGGCCCCTATAGTAGGCTGCAGTCTTATACCGTTGGTTGATTCTTTTTGTTAAGTTTCTACTTTTCGTTAAGGAAAACGTTAAAGAAAACGGGAGTTGCAACAGTTGTTTTTCTCTGCTCTGCACGTTATCCGTGCATCTCCAGACGTCTTGGGAAGGTTAGGTCATCGACCATTCGTCCATTTGGATGTCTCTGACCTCTCTGTGCTCCGAAGTCTTGCCGTTTAATGGCCCTCCCCGTTTCACAGATTCCTGGTGTGCTTGTGAGGAGTAGGGGTTGTTTTCATTATTTAATTTTAAAAATATATATATATAAAATGTTGGCCTAATTATTCTTAATATTATTTTTTGGAAAAAGGGGCATAGATACAACACTGGTGACAGGGAGATGACGTCAGTGAAGACAAGTCACTGGTGACAGGGAGATGACGTCAGTGAATAGAGTCACTGGTGACAGGGAGATGACGTCAGTGAATAGAGTCACTGGTGACAGGGAGATGACGTCAGTGAAGAGAGTCACTGGTGACAGGGAGATGACGTCAGTGAAGAGGAGTCATCAGTGTCAGGGAGATGACGTCAGTGAAGAGAGTCACTGGTGACAGGGAGATGACGTCAGTGAAGAGAGTCGCTGGTGACAGGGAGATGACGTCAGTGAAGAGGAGTCATCAGTGACAGGGACATGACGTCAGTGAAGAGAGTCACTGGTGACAGGGAGATGACGTCAGTGAAGAGAGTCACTGGTGACAGGGAGAAGACGTCAGTGAAGAGAGTCACTGGGGACAGGGAGATGACGTCAGTGAAAACGAGTCAATGGTGACAGGGAGATGACGTCAGTGAAGAGGAGTCACTGGTGACAGGGAGATGACGTCAGTGAAGACGAGTCACTGGTGACAGGGAGATGACGTCAGTGAAGAGAGTCACTGGGGACAGGGAGATGACGTCAGTGAAGAGAGTCACTGGTGACAGGGAGATGACGTCCGTGAAGACGAGTCAATGGTGACAGGGAGATGACGTCAGTGAAGAGAGTCACTGGGGACAGGGAGATGACGTCAGTGAAGACGAGTCACTGGTGACAGGGAGATGACGTCAGTGAAGAGAGTCCAGGGAGATGACGTCGGCGAAGAGAGTCACTGGTGACAGGGAGATGACGTCAGTGAAGACGAGTCACTGGTGACAGGGAGATGACGTCAGTGAAGAGAGTCCAGGGAGATGACGTCGGCGAAGAGAGTCACTGGTGACAGGGCGATGACGTCAGTGAAGAGAGTCACTGGTGACAGGGAGATGACGTCATTGAAGAGAGTCACTGGCGACAGGGAGATGACGTCAGTGAAGAGGAGTCACTGGTGACAGGGAGATGACGTCAGTGAAGAGGAGTCACTGGTGACAGGGAGATGACGTCAGTGAAGAGGAGTCACTGGGGACAGGGAGATGACGTCAGTGAAGAGGAGTCACTGGTGACAGGGAGATGACGTCAGTGAAGACGAGTCACTGGGGACAGGGAGATGACGTCATTGAAGACGAGTCATTGGGCGTCTCGGGTGCCGCGCCCGCGCATGAATACAACGACGATGATGCAGTTGGCGCAGATCAACAGCGAGGCGACGGTGGCGAATGAGGCGAGCGCCACCGTGTGGACACATGCCGCAAGCCCAGTCGGCTGGGATGGTTGCCCGCTGTCCTCCGTGTGGCTGGGGGCGGTGGGGCTCTGCGTGGTCCTAGAAATCGAGCCTAGGAGGGAATAACCCACGGATGACCTCTTAATTCACCTGTTGGTCACTTCACACACCGACATACATTTTACACGTATTGTCTGCTAAGGTTATTTCAAACATAGCTTTCTTTAGTCAAGTTTGCTTGTCACATTTCGGAAACTTTGTATAATGAAAGAGAATAATCTCTTGCACACAATCATATATGCCGCATTGTTTTGCATTTCTCGCGATTGCCTGGCAGACGTGTGGGTGCTTTGTTTTTGAGCGTTGTGTAATGGGATAGCTCCATCCCTAGTCTGGTCCTGAGATGATGCAAAAACCAAGAGAGTTGGAGAAGACCACCAGAAATTGATTATCATCGAGACAACACCACCCACGTATTGATACGCGGTAGAGAGAGCGATTGTCACTGGGAAGAAACAAGAGGTGCAGCCACCACAGCACTGCACTATCAGTCCCAGCGTACATGACGATCCCTCGACCATTCATCCATGCAGACAGGAATTCTACATTCAGCAGAGAACCTATAAGGTCTCTCTCGATGGACTGAAATGAATGACTTCAGATCAACACGGCAAGTGGCTTTTTCTGAATCTCACGGTGACACTTTACAATGACACGACAATAATTCGGTCAATCGTGAAACTGTCAGGAGGAATCAGCATTCTCAATCTATGGTGGTTATATAAATTCTGCTCGAAGCTCGTAACTTAAAGCTTCCATTGATTTAAGACAACATTTTGCGTAACATGAAATAGCAAGAACATAGCAATTGCAATATGGATTATATGGAGTTCATAAAGAGTCTCACTCATCAACCTCGGCAGACAGCATCTACGAGGCTCTACATCCAGTCACTTGGAATAGCAGCCTGTACTGTGGCAGATTGCTTGCATTTCACCCCTCCCACCTTCAACAGTTAATCGGCATAACCACGCTCCATTCTTCAGCCTGTGTACTGCCAACTCTTTGATCAAGTGTAGATAATCTCTGATTTGTGGGTCAGCACGAAGACTCACTGCTACCACTGCTGCTATGCAGCTGAGAAACATGGGGTCGGACTGTACAATCTTAGAGAAAAAATCCTCGAGTTGACATACTCTCAGGAAGCTGTGTAGCCAGAACATTTCAATAAATTAATGGGGATCAATAAATAACCTTTATTAATTTCTTAAATTTGACAAAAATGTTCAAGTCATATTACGGAAATGTTTTTATTGAAAAAGTATAAAACATTATATTACCAATCACTTATGAGGGTATTTTAAACGGTTTTAATTCAAATTTACCTAACATTATTATGAATATAGAATGCTATTTAAAATGCCAAGAATGGTATTTTTACAGTAAAAAAATAATATTATATATATTTTTTATAATTGCCAGTTGCTTACACAATTCCGATTATTACTTTTTTGTATGGTAATATTTTGTTTATGCCAGTTCTTACCTTTTACAATCAGATTGGTTCCTGGAATAATCTGGAACGCAAATTTCTCTAACGAGGTGTGTAACATTATATGGCAGAAGTACTTGTTCTGGTCGCTGGGCCTCACGTTCGTGATCTGTAGAGATGCCTCGCGTTTGTGAGGATCTCCCACCAGGGCGAGGCGGTTCGTGAACAACTTGCTAATAAAGGTCGGGTTGCCCGTGTTGTTAAAGATGGAATCGCCGTGAAAGTCTCCAATTCTCCACGCGACACTGATTCGTCTCGGCTTCACGATTTCAGGGAACGTGAATCTGCAGGGGAGAGTGGCGGAGCCTCCCTCCGCGGCCTCCACAGTCCTCGCCGCGCACACATTGTAGCCGTTACCCTCGGTGCAGATCTCCCCAGCTCCACCACCTGCGGACGATAGCGGGAGGGTGGATTTGACAGGCCATTGGGCTACAAATGTTAGCTCAACGAAGTGGCTTATCACATGGTAATTTCTATCAGAAAAACTATCTAAACTCATGCTTCTAAATGCGGAGGAAAAAACAGACGGACCCGGAGAAAAATCCACGCGACCACACTACGATATGTTAACTCTCTCGCCTTGTATACTGTAAGTCGTGGGCTCGATCCAGACCTTGACGCCTGCTGTATATTTGGATTTTGCGTATCTCTTTCTCTCTCTCTCTCTGCGTGGTCGCGTGGAATTTCTTTAGAATCGAAGTGCTTTTCAGAGTTTTTGGCTACGATACATCTCCAAGTGTAAAGCCACTTCGTTGAGCTACAATTTGTGATAGCCAGATCGTTTCTGGAAAAGAGCTACATGGCTCCGTGGGCCTTACCTGGTAAAGATTACACCTATAAATTCCTATGGTAGTACCCAATCACAAATTGGCCCTGTTGACCTCCCAGTTGAATTTAAGGCCGCCGACGAGGAATAGAGTTCAAGTTCGGCAACTCGAGCGTCCAGGGCACGGCAACAACCCATCGGCACGTGAAGACAATTTGGGGTGGCCCTTGGGGGGGCAGTCAGTGACGGGACTGGGACTAAAGGTCGGCTCAGGCATTTGTAAAACACACCGGCCTCAAACTCGGACGATGGAGTAGCTAGAAGTTTCGATGCGACGTTCACCATGTTATCGTGATTTTGCCGTGCGATTTTATTGCTCCATTCGGAGGCTGGGTCCAAAAAACAAATGGGCAGTCAGTGAGGGAAAATCTTCGGGGCTACCAAATATTGGAGACCGAATGCCAAATGAAAGCGTAAATAAGCAATGAAGCGTACACATTAGAGCTTATGAAATATTTATTTACATATAAATGTGTAAACATATAAATACGCAAACCGAGAGGATGCGTACAAACTAAGCAATCATTGGAAGGACGTTATTAACCAGGTAACGTCTTAACTGACAGTGATGTTTCCATCCTACCTGTTATTTCATGCTAATCTCTCACATTAACATAGCCACTTCCGTTCCCTCGTCCAGGAGGCCGCTCTCCTCCTATCTTACAGTTACATGCTAATTCCTCACATTAGCATCACTAGCCCCAGCCACTTCTTTATGACCCTTGGGCTACACCTATTTCAAACCTTTTAAAACAGTCTACGTCAGCAGCAGACCATGCTTTCCCACCTGATGACGGATGCTTGTGTTGCGCCCGAAATGTCGTGATTTATTTTATTTCATACCTACGTGACTTTTCCGAAAGAACCAATGAGTATATATATTTAACTCTGATCACATTTGCAATTTCCCGACACATCCAACCTACCGGCCATCTGAATAGACTGGACCCACCAGGCATTTTCCCCGACGGACTACTGCCCTATAGACAAGTCCGGGCCTGGTGGGAGCTGAGACGCGGCTACCATCCATCCCTTCGTTACCTGCAGCAAGAGCAGCGTGGAGTAGCAGCAGCTGCAGCAGGAGTACTACTTGGTGGCGCCTCCAGCCCATGTCTGTACCAGGGTGTATGAGAGATGTACAGGCTGCGTAGCGAATTTATAAGCTCACAATTCCGTGGTAAACACGACAGGAAGTTTCCTCAATCTTTAGCCACATCCTCTGTTTCTGCATACATTTTTATTTTGATGAGTTTCCTCATTGCGATGGTCCTGTTGGATCGTTCAAACGCTGTCTTTAATGAACAATGAGCAACCAATTATACATTTAAAAACATGTTAAATTTCACTAAAAATTGTGGTGATTGTGTGCACGTTAACACAATACTTGTAAAAGTAAACAACACCGAGGGCTGTGTTGAAGGCAGCACAATATGTGCGATATTTTGTTTACTTCCCACACTGCACATTGTGTACAGTAATTCCGAAACACACGAAACAGAATTGAAATAAAGGCTGGCAAATCACTAACCGAGCATCACGAATGCCACTTAGCAGAAAATGCTTACGTTTAAGCAGTGTAAGTTGCATTTATTTAATATGTATATTCTTAGCTTAACTTTTCAAATTTAAGAAATACTTTGCAGGTATTCATTTAGTTAATGGCACAAATTCATTTACGCGTCTTATTGCAATTGTGACCTATTTTACTATTTGCTTCGACCTGCTCACGATATATTAATCGTTTATTCTCACACTGACACTCAAGTGAGTCAGAGTAGCGGACACACCGCGTCTGTGTACATAATTGCATGAATACATTTAAATATATATAGGGGGAAGGTGGTATTGGCTACAACACATTGCCATAAAGGGGGAAAGTGAAGGGGGGGCTCAGATGGTGCTGTTCTATACAATAAATACAAACATCAATGATGGGTGTAGGAGCCACAATCAAGAAATCGAGATGAATAATAATTAAATAAAGCATATGAACAATAAAGTGCTGGTCTCCTAGTAGAGAAGTCTTACGACAGTGCCCTAAACGGTGTACAACGTGCCCATCTATATATATAAAATCGCGAATCTGTCTGTCTGTGTGTGTGTGTGTGTGTCGCCGCTGCAAAACAACCTCCTACCTCCTCGCGGTGCCGGACGGGCAACACTGTCGTGGGCAGTGCTATGGGGGGAGGGCCAATGCCCATTGGCCTCTCCCCTCATGGCGCCTGTGACCACCACAGTGGCTAAACGGGGGCTCTGGACGGGTGCGAGGGGCTGGTAACCCCTCCACCTTCAATTAACCACCACTAAACTACGAATTAAACATAAACCTGTAATTAATAAGCTTGTGCCGGAGGCCCCGGGGGGTCAGGCTTTTATGACGTCTCCTGGCCAAACCCCATTTGGCGGAGCCAGGAGATTAAATTTTAACCCTCGGGGCTCCTCCAGAAACAACGAAATGCCACTTCGTGTGGCCACGTGGAATGTTCGAACGCTCACTGCGGAGGAGAGGCTGCCACTCCTCTGTCGGGAGCTGGACCGGTTCCGCCTGGATCTTTGTGGCATTCAGGAGGTCCGGTGGACCGGTTCTGGATCCTGCCACCATGAGGGGTGGACAGTCCTCTACTCGGGGCAGGAGACTGCCAAACAACAGGGTGTGGCTCTTCTTCTGAACAAAAGAATGAAGGGGGCGTGGGAGCGTGGCGGTGAGGTGTGGGAAGCTGTAAGCCCCAGGATACTTTGGGCTCGCCTTCCCATCAATCAGAGGCGAGGAGTGGTGGTCGTGGTTACTTATGCCCCCACCGAAGACGAACATCCGTGGAGGGATGCAGGCAAAGCCGATGAGTCAGACGCTTTCTATGACCTCCTGTCACAGGTGCTGGCTAAAGTGGCCACTCGGGACAGAGTCATCTTGTTGGGTGACTTCAATGCCCGAGTTGGTCATGATGCTGGCACCTGGTCTGGAGTGATTGGAAGGCATGGGCCAGATCAGCTCAATAATAACGGTAGGAGGCTGCTAGATTTTTGTGCAGCCCATGGGCTTGTAATTACCAACACGCTCTTCCGGCATCGGCGCATCCACACAACATCATGGATACATGCCGGGTCCAAGCAAGAACATCTGCTGGACTACATAGTGACGGACCAGCGGATGCGAGCCCATGTCCTTGACACCAGGACCTACCGTGGAGCTGATCTGCCCTCTGACCATCGACTAGTCATCTGTAAGATGCGCCTGCCATTTTTCCACTCCGGTGGTGGGTGTACACCCAGGACCCCATTCAAACCAAAAGTGGCCTGGTCTCAGTTGGCTGATGAAAGTTGCAAGCGAGAATTTCATCATCGCTTGCAGCTGGGGTTGGCATCGTCCCCCACTCCACCTGATGTCGAGGGTAAATGGGCGAGGTTTAAGACTGTGACTCATGCAGCTGCAATGGCTGCTTTGGGTACGCGGTCCAGACCTCCCCAGAAACCCTGGCTGACAGAGGAGGTGTTCAGGTTAATTGAGAAAAAGCGACAGGCCCACTCTCATCGCCTACAGCATCCCACGTCAGAGAATGAGGAGGTTTACCGCAGCCTTCGCTCGGAGGTTCGGAGAGCCGTAAGGC
Organism: Lampetra planeri; assembly: GCF_965212315.1. Classification (NCBI taxonomy): domain Eukaryota; kingdom Metazoa; phylum Chordata; class Hyperoartia; order Petromyzontiformes; family Petromyzontidae; genus Lampetra; species Lampetra planeri. The sequence goes on along the minus strand of NC_136177.1, from coordinate 2,146,320 downwards.
GCTGTAAGGATGGGTGGTGGTCGCGGGTTGCTGAGGAGATGGAGTCTGCCTCAGTGGCCCGCGATCACAAATCACTATTTAACTCCATCAAAAAAGTAACCTGCAGCGCCACACCTATTACCATCATTAGAGGAAAAAACGGTGATCCAATCTCCGACCCCCAGGAACAGGTTTGCAGATTTGCTGAGCATTTCTGTGAGGTCCTGGGGGAGGGAAAATCTCTCAGCCAGGAAAACATCATGGCACAAAGTGGGGATAACCCTGCTGAGGCTGCGGTGCCTCAAATATTGGAAGAGGTCACCCCCTGTGAGTGGCTGGCTGAGGTACCAGCTGTTGAGGAAGTACTGAGGGCGATCCGGAGTCTGAGACCAGGGAAGGCACCGGGCAGAGATGATCTCCCAAGCGAAATGCTGAGGGAGGGTGGCGTTTGTGCACAGACTGCCCTATATGACATCATAACAACAGTCTGGACCACTGGACGGGTTCCGCAGGACTGGAAGGATGCCCTGGTGGTCCCCCTCTTTAAGAAGGGGGACCGTACCGACTGTAACAACTACAGGGGCATCTCACTCCTCAGTGTGCCGGGAAAGGTCCTGGCAAGGATTATTCAACATCGCCTTGCTAGGCACGCTGAGGAGAGGCTTGCGGAGCCCCAATGCGGTTTCAGGAAAGGGCGGTCCTGCACAGATGCCATATTTTCCGTCCGTCTGCTACAGCAGAGGTGTAGGGAATTCCAAAAAGACCTACATCTCTGCTTTATTGACCTGGTCAAGGCCTATGATACCATCAGTAGGACTGGGCTCTGGGTTGTTCTTCGTGCTTTCGGAGTCCCTGACCCTCTGCTCACGATCATTAAGGACCTTCATGATGGTGAGCGGGCCCGGGTAAAACTACGTGGCCGGGAGTCGGAGCCTTTCCCTGTACACCTTGGGGTGCGACAGGGATGTCCTCTGGCTCCCACATTATTTAACATCTATTTCGACTGCGTAGTTCGTGAGGCCTTCAATAGCTGTACCGGGGGAATTACCATTTGGTACAGATATAATGGGAGGCTGATCGACGCCCGGGTGCGATCAAGGGATGGCTCCCTATTGGTCAACCACGTTATGTATGCCGATGATTTGGTAATAGCTGCTCATTCAGAAGAGGAGTTGGAGACGCTGCTGCTGAGACTGGAGCGTGCCACTAAGAGGTGGGGCCTTACCATCAGCCCCACCAAAACTAAGCACCTGCCTGGGTATTTTGTACCATCGGGCACTCCACCCCCACAACTCCCAATCGGTGATGGGGCAGTTGTGGAGAGAGTGGAGAGTTTCCCATACCTGGGCAGTGTGCTCATGACCGGCTCCAGTTTATCAGCAGAGGTCTCACTCCGAATCAGTCGAGCGGCAATATCTTTTCATCAGTTGCGTAACGCTGTGTGGACGCTACCTGGTCTGTCGCTCCGCACGAAGCTTCAGGTCTTCTCGGCCACGGTCATTCCCTCCCTTCTCTACGCTTGCGAAACGTGGACCCCCCTAGTGGAGCATCTTCGCCGGTTGGAAACATTTAGGCTGGCCTGCCTACGATCCATCCTGGGTTTAACCAGGCTGGATTGTGTGAGGAGCTCACAAGTCCTTGAAAGATCTGGGCAAAGTCCCATCAGTGAGCTCCTCCGGCAGGCAAGGCTGCGTTAGCTGGGCCATGTAGCCCGCATGCCCAGCCACCGCATGCCTAAACAGCTTTTGTTCGGCCGGATCGAGGGGGCTAAACGGGCGCGGCACGGGCTAGAGAAGAGATGGAGTGATGTGGTACAGGAGGACGTGGAGCTGAGTGGACTTGCCGATGACTGGTACCAGCGGTGTCAAGATCGGCCTCAGTGGAGGAGGCTCGTGAAGGACGCTACTGGGCAGTTGGAGGCAGTCGCCCTCCAGCAACAACGGAGGGCGGAGGAGCGACGCTCACAACAACGAGCGGAGCGCCGGGTGGCTAAAGCACAGCAAGTTGGTACAGTAGGGGGCACAGGTGGTGCATCAGCCAGTCATCTCGGTCACCTCGGTCAGTCGACCCGTGGCACCTGGGTCTGCCCCGTGACCTCCTGCCAGCGGGCGTTCGACACTTCACGTGGCCTCAAGGTGCACATGGCCTGGCACAAGCGTCGTGGTGACGTCACCGCCACTTAGTGGCGAATGGCGGTTGTTGTGTGTCGCCGGACCATACGCACTTTCATTGGACGCCGGTTGCCCCTGGCAACGGCTAGCGACTCCTTCGCCGCTTTCATTGGACGGCGGTTGCCCTTGGCAACGGCTAGCGACGCCTTCACCGCGGGCTGCAGTTTCATTGGACGGCGGTTGCCCCTGCCAACGGGTAGCCACGCCTTCGCCGCTTTCATTGGACGGCGGTTGCCCCTGCCAACGGGTAGCGACGGCTCACGGGGTGGACGCCATTTTTAATTCCCCTTAAAAATAGGCGCACGCATTAACACGCGACTCTGAGGTAAATTCATCTAAGTTTCACGTCCTCTTCACTCCCCCCCCCACCACAATGTGTGCTATTACTATTATAGGGTCAGTCGATTATTTAATTATAGCGATTACACAGTATTATTGTAGCGCGGGGGGGGGGGGGACCGGCACCCGTACCTAGCGTCAGCCGGGTGGGAAAATCAGGCGAGGCGGGAGGCTCTGCACGGTGCTAGGCCTCGACACCCACCTCGCAACTCTGAGGTAAATTCATAAAAGTTTCACGTCCTCTACAGAGTGCTGAGGGAGGGAAAACGGTGAGGGAGGGAGAGCGGTGAGGGAGGGACTCAGCCTCAAAACGAGTCACTGCTGTGGCGTATGAACATCGCCACTGGGGAGACAAAGGCGGCCTAGCGTCGTGGATCCAAGACCCGGGCGAAGCCGGTAGTAAAGCTAGTGGTTAGATAAAATACGGGTGAAGAGGGGCGAGTCGGTGGCTTTGCAAGTCTCCTCAAAGAGTGGCGTGCTGGGTGCACAGAACCCTGCGCTTTTTCTGCAGCGCAGAACTAACTTAAGCCGATCACGTAAATCCCCTCCATGCTGGAGAGCAGTAGTTCATCTTGTTTGAGGCGAAAACAGTATAAATCAAGGCCGTAATCATGATATATATTTGGGGGGGACACATCCCCCCCAATATTCAAATATGCTCAAAATGTCCCCACTAAAATATTGCTATAAAATAGATGTCTGTTTATATGATTGTGGTTATCGTTGTACTTTATTAATCCGTAATATCTGCCATTACATACAATGAAACAAGAAAAGGTAAAAAAGAAAAAAACTGAGCAATGTAATACAATACACTATTAGACGTTATTGTAAAAAAAAAAGTCTATCCCATGTGTTAGTAAATTTGTAAATATTTTAGGCAGGAAATGGCAGGAAATTCGTTTTCAAATTTAGATTTTTTTTTTCTGGGGCGGGACCCCCGGACCCCCTGCAAGATTTGGTCCCCCCATAATGTTGACTCGATGGCTACCGCCTTAGTTTAAATGCAGCTTTGCTGCATTCCTTGCGTTCGTAATATGCGTAAGGCGTAAAAAGTACGAGCACACGACGCAACTATAGAGGCAATGTGTGGGCCATTTAAAAGTTACTGGTGATGACCACACGCAAAATTTGTATCACTGCCTGTCTCTTGATAAATTGAAGGGGAGGTTGATCAGAAGTGTGGTTGATGCCGTGTCTACCGTTTGGCCTGAAGATTAGTTCTGTGGACTTTTCTTGATTGAGCGTGGAATTATTGCAAGTGGCACATTTCTCAATGTGGTCGATTTCTTCGGCAGTTGATGCGGAATTGGATTCTGGAATAGTTAAATAGGTCTCGTCTGTGAATGTAACGAGTACATTGGCATGGGATTCTCGGTTACAGGTCGGCGGCAGTGACGATAAAGCCTGCAGGGCCAAGCGCTGTCGCCGGGATTACACTGGCATTGATCGTAGCATACACAGAAGCCTCATTCACCAACTTGGTGCAATGAGAATGGCTATTGCGAAATTTGACTGTATAGTTAAAGATGTTGTCCGGAACGTTCACGATTGAGAGTTTCTCAAGTAAACAAGCATGACGGACAGTGCCAAAGGCTTTCCTGAAGTCCAGGCAGATGACACGAACGTACTTGTTTGTGGCGAGCATGACAGCAATGGTGTAGAGTATGCTGATGAGGGCAGCAGTGGTGGAGCCTGAAGGGCAGAAGGCAAATTGATCGGAGAAAGTCAAGGAGGGTCATGGGTTACGCAGAATGGGATAGATGAATTTACTTACAACAATCCTTCCAAGCATCCTGGATAAAACAGAAGTGATGGATATTGGTCTGACGGTATAGGACTGATGGAGGCTCGCTTCCACTGCTCATGAACAGTCGAGGAGGAGAGAGACAAATTAAATAGCCGGGCAATCGGCCTGAGCAGTGCACCAGTAGGATACTGTTTCTCTTACATCACATAATTTTTCCTACACTCCCTGGGATTCCTTTTTCTTGGGTTAACTCAAGTTCCAAACTCTCTATCCGGTACCCTGATATATGCTTCATCTTAGGTCACCAGTGGGTTAACCAAGGTGGGGGCAACATAATTTGCTATACAACCCCAACAATACTTGTGTAATAAGCGAGTGCCATTTCCTGCATAATTGAGGGGTTACACTTTATATACTGTCAGAGTCCATTTCTTATCAGTAGTGGGGTTCTATCTGGGGGAAAGGTTAATGGACGGAGTAAGCCTGGAACCCTCTGGAATGTTCTCGAAGGTTCCTAGAGGGGCGTGGCCAGAGGCGGGGCTTAGCCTTGGAAAAGAGAATATAAGCAGGGGGTAGCAGAAGGTTCGGGGTCGGTGGTTGAAGATCGAAGAGGAGCTCTCCTTTGCTGCTGCCCCTCCATCTCCACCAGCCACATGGCGGCTCGACCTCCAGCCACTCAGCCGCTCCCCAGCGCGCCGCCAGCCAGCGGTGTGGTGGAGAGCGGGGTGAGCGCCACGTGGCGCGGGGAAGCTCAGTCACGCCAAGAAAGGAACGACGGCATCCGCGGAACGAGAGGAGTCGTGGCTGTGGAAGAACCTTTAATAAATATTGAATAAAGTTCTGCCGTGTCGGAGCCACTTATTACACTTGTAACAGACCTCCCAGGTGTTTGTGATGTAGACATTTCTCACGCAATGTTCAACCGATGGTCAAATGTGGGGAGTTCGTTTCATTGCTTCAACTTAAGGAGCCAAAGGGTGCTCTAAGCAAGGCAATGACTTTCCGGTTCATCATTTTTTTTCCAAATGTGTTCCAATGTTGTACGGGTACGTCTTCTGCTGACGGATGTGTACTGGACGAACATTTTAAAAAACATTACTTCATCAGTACCGAGGCTCCCACAAGGCTATGCGGGAGGCTTGTGTCGCACAGTTTGGTGTCAGCTATTGTAGAGTGTGGTGGTCATATCACTACAGTTCTCTGCGGTGAGTATAATGCCTTTAAAATCAACATCGCTATGCCTCTCTGAATAAATTTAACGCTGAGCCATTTGGTGTTCCGAGATTCAACGGTGAAGAGGACACTCATCCTGCAACTTGCCGATGTCTCAGACTTATAAATAGAGCAATTTGGCAATGCTGAAACAAATGGGGATCGAATACCTAGTAATTTTGTGTGGATCTAAGGGAACTGGAGAAGCAGAAGTGGTTATGAGTGTATTTGTCAACATTCTTGTAAAGGGGTTGAACGTTTGGGCACAGTCCTGATCCTCTTTATTTCCCCATTCTCTCTTCCTCTCTCTGTGTCTCTCTTCCCTGTGCCCAATCTAGTTTGCAGTCCTCCCTCCTTGCACCCCTCCACTGGAATACACTTACCCTGTACGTTAAGCACCACTGCTGATAAACTCAACACTGCCCATCGACTCAACACTACCCGTAGACTAAACATTGCCCATACAATCAGTACTGACTACAGACCCAACACTGCCCCTGTACATTAAGTGGTCCACTTCCTTACCCTCCTTACATTCATCTCTTAATCTTGATTTGAAGCTTTCGTGACTGCAGGATTCCATACTCTTTGGTTCTTTCGGTAAAGTCACGTAGGTAGAAAATAAAATAAATCACGACGTTTCGATAGCAACACAAGCCATCGTCCTCAGCTGAAACAATACAGCAGGCGGACTGCTGAGGCAAGAGGGAATGTAGTGAGAGAGCTCCTGCCACCAGGGGTTTTATACGTGTGTGGTGGGTACACCCAGGGGTAAGTGGGCGGGGCCAAGGATGGAATTTGTAAGTAAATGTAAGGTGAGCAAACATAAGGCAAGCAAACGTCAGCTAATCCAAGGGGGGGTGGGTGGGAGGGGAGGGGAGGGGCTGCCATAACAGGGATCGGCGGCAGGAGAAGAGAGAGGGGGTGGAGAAAAGCTAAGAAAGGGGGGCTGCGCGTGATACAAGCGAGAGATCTGCAGCAGGAGGAGAGAGGGGGGGGCAGAGATAGGAAAGGGTTGCTGCGCGTAAGACAGGGGGGAGATCGGCGGCAGGAGGAAAGAGAGGGGGTGGTGAGCCGACCGCGTTAAAACAGTGATCAGCCACGGCAGAGGTGTTGGTTCTGCCGTGTTTCAAGAGACCAAGGTACTCTGCAAACCTTCGGGCTACCATCAAAGATTTGTCCATGAAGCCATCCAGATATATAAACACAGACACAATTTCAACCAAGAAGATGGGTACAAACTGAGCAATCATTAGAAGGACGTTATTAACCAGTTTAGGTCATAACTGGCTGTGATGTCCCCCTTCCTGCCCGCCTATGTTAGCAGCTTCTCTCAACTCTCTTGAGTCACATTCACTAACACAGCTTTTGTCTCCCCTGCCACCGATTATCTCTGCCCCACCCCCTCTCTCTCCTCCTGCCGCCGATCTCCCCCTTGTCTCACACGCAGCCCCCCTTTCTTATCTCTGCCCCAACCCCCCCCCCCCCTTTTTCTTCTCCTGCCGCCGATCCTTCTGTAAATTGCATCTCCACCGGCTCGCCCGTTATAGCAGCCCCTCCCCTCCCTCCCCCCCTCGGATTAGCTGACGTTTGCTCGCCTTCTGTTTGCTCGCCTTACATTTACTTACAAATTCCATCCCTGGCCCCGCCCACTTACCCTTGGGTGTACCCACCACACACGGATATAACCCCTGGTGGCAGTAGCTCTCTCGCTACATTTCCTCTTGCCTTAGCTGTCTGCCTGCTGTATCGTTTCACCTGAGGACGATGGCTTGTGTTGCTATCGAAACGTCGTGATCTATTCTTTTTCAACCGACGTGACTTTACCGAAAGAGCCAAAGAATATTTATCTCTTAATGCTCACCTCTTTTCCTTTGTCCATTTCCTTCCTTTTCCCTCTCCTCGCCCGTCCCTCCCCTACCCTTGCATAACCATTAAACACTTTGGTCACTGACCCTCGTACGATAGCGTGCAGATGCCAGGCCCGAATAATTTGTTTCCCTGCTCTTTTACATGGTGGCTCCTCAGCAGCTCTAGCTCCACTTTTTCATCACCCAGTGGTGCATTCTCACCATTGACCTCAGCACCACTGCTCGAGAATGAGGACGTATCACTGTTATCATCATGATACATCGGCAGATAGCCCGTAGGTGTCCGCTGCACATTTCGTAATTTGTTTCCACTGTTCTCTGTCTTGTGACAATATTCTAAAGTAGTGCCACATCTTTGTGGAACCAATATTTTATGTCGTCCTCAAGCCATTCTCTATTAGGTATTCCTCTCTTTTCTGTTTCTTCCATATTGCTGAACGAAACACTTTTAATTTTCTTCTTGTTATCTATCCTACACGTGTCCTAATAGTGCCAGTTTCCTTCTCATTACTATCATTATCATCAGGTTCGCTTCTATGTGCAACCTGTTTCTTACTTCTACATTGGAAACTCTCTGGGTCCAGCTGAGATGTAGCAATACATTTCGAGTGCCAATATCGAATCTAATGAGGACACAAGGAGATAATTTTCTTCATGGGCCTCCTTGTCCTCTTGTTTTGTATGCTTGTCTAACTTCATGGCCCAACCCACTGCCTCAGATTCCCTCTTTGCAAGGGCAGTGTCAACTCTAGCATCATTACAATTTCCCTCCAGCTGTGCCTTAAAAGAAAACCCTGTCTTCTTGATTTTTAATCAGAGCCAAATAATTAGCATGTGCAATGTCATGAAGTTAATTGAGGCTATTGTTGAAGGCAGCTTCCTTTTCAATCGGTGCACTGGTCCTCTTGGCTTTGTTATTCCGGCCCTTTTGAGCTTCTGCCATTCAGGGAATTCAAACAGATACATTCTGCTGTTTGAGTGAGACGCTCTCGAATGGTTTTCTTTCTCGTCAATTGGAAATGGAAGACCAGTGCCATAACTTCTTGTTTCAAAGGGAATTTATTCCCACTAATTCTAATTCTTTCGTATGGATTAATAACAGCATATAAAATATTGTTATCCACTCAATTATTTGTGAAGCAGCAGAGTCGTATTCGAATTGGAAATGTTGTGGGTTTACTCTCCAACGCACTGGTTAGTGTTGAGCTCGTAAATAATTGGCATGTTTTGTTGACATGACAACCCTTACTAATTGGCTGTGTCGGTTGGTGGTGGGTTTAACGACACGTTTATATTTACGTGAACAAAACCAAAAAAACTATTATAGAGTGGATCTCGTCAATTCCTCCCTGAAAGGAGTGAAGACAGCAGATGTTCACAATATGGTCAATGATTTGGGATTCGTGGCCGCACTCGCGGGCAGCAGAATATTTCATGTGGCATTTGTGCATCGGGTGGCTACATCGGCCATGGTCGATGCTGGGTCCGTTGGTTTGTCGACCATTGGCAGTGTGGACGGTTGAAACCAGGAGGGTCGACGGTAGGGTCCTGTACGAGATGTATTTTTGAGGTCAGTCACAGTCCAGACTTGCTTCCATCTCTCGCCTTAGTTAGTATTTGTGGTGTGGAGTGAGGCTGCGAAGATCGAGATGGGGTGGCGTGATTTTAGGTAAACAGGCAGCACTGCATTTATGTCCCGACGTATCGGAATGTGTGGGTTGATGATCATCTTTTGGTACTCCCGGAGGGCTGCTGTTTCACGACAGATTTGCGGTGAAGTCATGTGGGATGAACACTGGGAAGCACTGGGTCGGCATCGACTTTAGCGTACCGGAGATGGCACGCATTACAATGTTCAGTTGGATGTCAATAACTCGAGTGTGAGCACTGCATCCCCACCCAGATGAGCAATACTCTCCTGTGGAATACACGAGGGTGAGCGTGACACTCCATAGCGTCTGTACATCACAGCTCCAGCTGGTTTTCGCCGGTTTATGAATAATGTTCATGCGAGTTTTGATCTTTTGACTTAAAGCTTTCGTGACTGCAGGAATTAATATTCTTTGGGTCTTTCGGTAAAGTCATGGAGACTGGTTCAAAGAAAGTAGTTTTTTGTATTTTTTGTCATTTTCCTTTAACCTTTCTACGTGACTTTACCAAAACCCCCAAAGAATATGGTTTTAATATTGTTGTTCAACTGCTTAATGTTACGGCTGAAAATGGGACTTCGATCAAGCACAACTCAAAGGTATTTCTGGAGTGGGTCGTGGGTGATGATTTTACCACAAAACTCGATCTTCAGCGTACTTTTTCCCTCCACGTTGTTGAGATGTAACGTTGAGGATTCTGTCTTGGTTGGATTTTTCTCAAGTCGACAGAAGTTGAAATATTCTTCCAATTTCTTGAGGTCGGTGTTCAAGATGTCTTGAGCTGCGCTGAGTGTTGTTGCTTGGCTGGCCAGTACTAGATCATCTGCGTAGATTAACTTGTGGTTGAATGTGACCAGCATGTTGCTGGTGTACAGATCAAACAGGGCTGGTGCTTATACTGGGCCCTGCGGTCGACCATTTTGTAGAGTTCGTGGTCGGCTGAACTGGTTTCCGAGATGGACGCACAATGAACACGTAGCAGGCTTTTGGGACCAATATCCACAATAGAGGTTTTTTATTATGAGATCGTGTAAATATATAAGTGCATCATTAAACCCACCACCAACCCGACACACTTAATTAGTAAGGTTTGTCAGGTAAACAAAACTTGCCAATGAGTCACTAGTTCACAACACCGGTGTGTTCGAGAGTAAACTCGCATTTTCAACTCGAGTACGACGTTTCGCCAGAAATCACAACCAGCCTCATCAGGCTACAACCAAAATCAGGTGATGGTGGGTTTAATGACACATTTAGATTTTCACGATCTCACCCAAAACACCTCTATTATGGACAGATAATTGTCAGTTTCTGAGCATACTGTTGATGAGGCAAACCATTTTTTCACACTTGATGTTGGTCCTCGGCGCTGGACCATGTCATATGCAGATGACAAGTCTATGAAAGCAGGTGCTGTTTTTTGTTTATGCTGAAAACCGGCTTCGATGTGTGTTGTCAAGACAAGGACCTGGTCACAACAGATTCGTTGTGGCTAAAAGCCTGCCTGCTCAGGTGGTAACTTGGTTTCCAAGAGAGGAGAGAGTCGGGCAAGCAGGACTTGCTCCAATGGCTTGTAGGCTGTACAAAGAAGAGAAATTGACCTGAAACTGTGCGGGCCATCATCAAGTTTTCCTGGCTTGAGGACAGTAATTTCTTTTTGCTTTTCTCCAAAATCTAGGTAGCCTGCTGGGCGGCAATAACTAATTGTGATTAATTGTGTGCCCGAAACAGCCACACTTATTGGAATTTATAAGTTGACACATGTGCAGAGCCGTCCCTAGAGTGTGGCCCTTTGGGTTGACCACCCCAGGCCTCGTGCTTTTGGGGGCCCTGCATTTCGATGTCCCGTTGTTTTAGTTTGAAAGTGTCGGAAGGGCCCACAGAGTGTGGTTTGCCCTGGGCGGCCCTGCACATGTGCCATGATTCATTCTAACAGAGATTAATGCAGATCAGGAAATGAAAAGGGGAAAAAACTGAGATTATCACCCTTAAAGCATCGAGCAGATGGTAACTTCCGGTTTAACATGTGCACTGTGGTGATTGAGTCTCGAGCCACCCACAAGCGAATTGAAAAACAAGTCCAAACATGATTAACAGACACGCAGAAATGGGAACAAGGAAGACAACTGAACCTTATGTCGGGACCCCGGGGTCCCGAATAAACGAAAGTAAAAATCGTAAGTAATTTATTTATTTTGGCAACTCCATCCCACCGCGCACATAAACGCCGCGACCCACCCGGCGCGGATCATTCACCAAGCACCAGAGGTCGCAACCGGGTACCCAATACCCGTACCCTACCCGATACCCGGCTACCCGTACGGGTACCCGTTTGCGACCCTGGTGCGGCCGGGTACGGGTACGGGTAGGCCGTGAGTCACTGGTGAATAACTGTTTGTCACTCATTTCCCAACGTCTTGTCTCTTCTCACAATTCAAGTTCCTAGAATCAACCCACCCGCGCCTGCAACATGGCTTCATCCCAGAGGTCGCAATCAGGTACCCGATACGCGTACCCTACCCGTACCCGGCCGGGTACGGGTAGGGTACGGCCGGGTACGGGTACCCGTTTGCGACCCTAGTGCGGCCTGGTACGGGTACGGGTAAGGAATCAAAACCCGTTTGCGACCTCTGCCAAGCACCCGTCGTTGCCAAATTTCCATAGTCATGAACAAAACTTTGATTAGCGCATCGTGTAGATCTCGTAGAGAGGAATAGATTGCCGTATCGTTCGCCTTCAACAAACATAAAGTGACGTCGCAACGCAGTTTCTGCGCGAACCGGGGGCTTATGGGACCCCGAGATCTCACCGTAAGGTTCAACTGTGGACCAGTTCCTTCCGTATTAAGACTCATCAGCGCACCGATGCCCATGAATGCCAAGTTTTAGTAGCAGACATGTGCAGGGAGAAATGAGATGGTGATTTCATGTCCGGTTGTTGAGTGATTTGAACTGGAGAGAACCCTGAGACTGTAAAACACACTAATGAATAAAGTCAACAGGGGGTGATGTCATTGAAAATGTCAGGAGAGGGAAGCGTGACAGTGTTTTCATTATATAAACACGAACACAAGTTAGCATCACGTATTCTGGAGGGATGACGTAGACACAGCTTTGCATATTCCAGAAAGGCTTACAGTATTGCATGGGCATTTTGTTAAGCAAGGGCTGAATAAGCATACGTCAAAAGGAAGGTATTATCTGTTGAACTTCGTTCTCACCGCACGTAGCCAACCGTGCTAATCGTAGGTGTGGGTGAAGGACAATAAACTAAATATAAAACGCAGTTTTAAAGACATGAGATTTTAATCTAGATTTAAAAGTGCACACATAGCTCCAGTGGCTTCCTAATGTGGGAAGGAAGAGCGTTCCTGACAGTCGCAGAAGCGCATCTGAAAGCGCACGATGATGTGACCGTCTTTGATGGCTTGCCAAAAGCCGTTGCGGGGATGACCCGAGTTCACGTGATGATGGTTTATGCTCCTTGACGAGATCAGCAAGGTATTGTGGTTCAATTGTGGCAAGCACTTTGGGGCCGTCCATAAATGACGTCACGCACCTAGGGGGGGGGTCAGACATTTATGAAGAGGGGGGGGGTGAGAAATGTGACATCACATAAAAATGCGCAACTTTAAATAAATATGGACAACACGTTCTACTTAATTAAATATACTTTTTAATACATGTTTTCTCCTACAACATCAGAGTGCAGCGCCACATTAAATACGCACTAAAATGACAATAGTTTAAAGCGATTTGAAGCATGTTTTTTTTTTGGGGGGGGAGGGGGCAGAGCTTTGTGACGTCATATTTGAGGGGGGGTCTGACTTTTTGTGACGTCGTGTGACGAAGGAGGGGGGGGGTAAAAAATCGTCCAAAATCGCGTCATTTATGGACGGCCCCTTTGTCTGTAATGATACATGTAAATTTTCAGTGAATGAACATACTTATGTGTAGTATAAGAAATGCCTGCATTTTTCACTATTGTTTTTTAGCTTTTTAGGTGTCCGGAGGCAGGACGCTAACGAGGGTGCATGTGTGGGGGAACCAAGCAAAGTCTCCAGGAGTGAGTCTAAGCTTGGATATTACAGCAATCCCTCGCCAACTTCGGGGGTTAGGTTTCCGAGGAGCAACCGACGGAAACTGATGGTGAGCCATGGACGTGGGTTAAAGTCTAACCTGGGATGGATTGTCAGTGTGTTAAATATGCAACTATGTAAATGTGATGAGGTAGTGGTGAAGTTGGGGGGGGGGGGATCCCTGCTACTGTGAGACAGAAAATAGTCTCTAAATGTACTACTATAAGAAATATCGTACTCTTAGATCGCCTAATATTTGGCAGAAACATACTCTGGGTCACGACGAACGTGTTTGTGTATCGTGTTTGTTGTGGTAACGTTCTTACCCGCCCCGACTGGGAATCTGTGAAAAAGAGCTTCATAGCCCATCGGATTCCTCCGGTATAAATACAGATTCTGAAATGTACTTGAAGACGTTGCGATTGATATTCACAATTTCGCATAAACATGACATCACGTGCTTCAGGTGTTTCTGCAACTCTTAATTGTGACATGTGTTCACGCACAAATTGCAATCGAGCATCACGAGCTTCTGGTGTTTCTTGATTTCTTGATTGTATGTGATGTTCACGATCTCGTTGCAATCGATCATCATGAGCTTCTGGTGTTTCATCATTCAAATGATCACGTCGTTTCTCAAGTCTGGCGCGCTTTGCCTCTTCATCTTCATTTGCGCGCTTTTCTTCGTACTTTTCCGAGCCTTCTCCAACCGTCGCTTTCGTTGTCGTTACCATAGTTCCTTGATTTTTCTTTGATTCGTTGGTTTCCATTTTTGTTCCCACGAGTATAGGACAAATAACGGTCCGCCCCCCCCCCCCCCCCCCCCCCCAGAGGTTCTTGCAGAGAAGGCTCTTATACAACGTGGTGTGCCCGGTGCCCCCAGGTTGCTACGTTAGCGAAATGACATTTTTAACCACCCTCATGCCATTCGGTCCTCGGCACGTACTCAACTTTACGTTGGGTGAAAGAGTGGCTAGCAATTTTTGATAAGTCGGGGCTTGAACTCATGACCTGAGAGTTGATTTTTTAAAATATAAAACTCAAATTTACAAACCTCAAACAACGTGTAATGCGGGCGTAAATGGGCGGGTCGGATGTGATGATCCGAGAGGGAGGAGTCAGGGTCACGTGGGGAGAGAAGTTATAGCGGGGAGACAGGAAGAGATCGGGGCAGTCGGGGGAGTGCAGAGTGGAGACCACGTTGGGTGGTCGCCGTGCCTCAGCCTGGTGGCTGAGGGGCTCATGACGACGCCAGCCAGCGGGGTGGAAGAGGGAGTGTGGGAGATAGAGTTAGAGTGAGGCCACGCAGGGCGGAGGTTGGAGAGTGGCGAGATCGCCACACACGCAGAGTAAGACTCGGCACCGTCGGCCAGCGGTGACCGAGCACGGGGGAACGCGGAGCAGCGGTGGAGCTGCGGTGAGGGCAGCCGGGGGACTGCACAGGGGATCTGCAGCGGAGCTGCAGAGGCGAGGAGGCTACGGGAGCGAAGGCAGCTGTGGAGTTGCCAAGCGGAGGGGCTCTGAGCAAGAGCCGTGTGGGACAAGTGTAAGAACCCAAATAAAGGACAACGGAGACAGACCCGGTGATCGAGTCCTTTATTACAAACGTATCAACCACAGCCAACTCACTCTTAAATATGGTACAATTGCAACTTCTATAAAGTATAACAAATCTTAATTTTAAAAAAATGTCAAACCCGAGAATTGAACTTTTGACCTTTAGAGCGAAAGGCCAACACTCAACCGATTTGTTCACCACAACCAACTTAATTGTAACATTTACATGGATACACATCGATATAAATGTTAAAAGTTCACTTTAAATGGGGTTAGTGCAAGTTTCGAACTCTCGACTCCTACGTTGGCATTACATAAAAAAAAATCACAAAACCTGTTCGCAAACCACTTGTCCAATAAGGCTCCATACAAAATATTTATTGCTTTAAACGAGGCAATTAATTGATTAATTGTTGCCGATACAGGCATGCATTGTCTCCGGATCTGAGTAGGTGTGCAAAATTTTGGATCGATTGGACACCGGGAAGTGGACGAAATTTTGATTACATGATTTGACCACGACAGACAAACACAGAGGAATCAAACTAGATTCGAAGCTTTCGTGATTGCAGGAATTACTCTTTGGTTATTTTGTTAAAGTCACGTAGAGGAATCAAGTTTAATAAAACCATTGAAAAAAAACCCTTCCCTTTCGAACAGACCCTTTTATTTGTGTCAGATATCATTCCGTTAAACATGCGTGAAACATACTTCCTCCTATACGAAGAGTGTTATTATTGTCGCTACGCCTGTGATTACTGTTGATTTTAATCATAGTTGACAAGTTTTAGGACATCTTGCATTTGGTCGTCATGTTCAAAGGGGCGGACCCATTCTCCTGTATGAGTCGGGGTGACTGTTCACGCTGTGGATGTTCGCTTATTTGTAATGACCATTAAAGGGTTTTATTGTTAAAAGACCACCCTGGGTGCGATCATCTATAACTACACGAGTTAGTAAGGTGCCGAATTAGGAGATACTAGACTACACATCTTAGTTGATTATTATGGGTTTCTGGATATTGTTTTGGGATTGGGTGATACATTCTCAAAAACCTAAAACCTGCACTGCATTGCTCTATAATCACCCAGTTATATAAACCAAATATCCATTGTGGTTGTGACAACTATAATTGATTGAATAACAATATGCGTGTTCGTATGTCTGTCTGTAACGCACCGGGAGATACAGGAAAATAATAAAAACAAATTTGGACGAGTGGGGAAAGGGTGGATTATGACGTCACGCCACGCTGGTGAGGTGGAGATGGGTGATAACGTCACGAGACGCAGAGAGAGCGAATGGGGATGACGTCTCGAGACCTGTGGTGGTGAGGTGGAGGGGAGGGGGCTGGCGTTATTTGACATGATTTAGCTTGAGGAGTATGATGACGTCACGCTCGGTGATGTGAGAAGGGGTTGAAGACGTCACAAGACAAGCAGCCGTCCTCAGCGTCTCCCCGACAGACCTGGTCTTCACCTGAGGACGGCTGCTTGCGTTGTGACCGAAACGTCGTGAGAATTATTTTATTATGTTTAATTTTATTATTTTATTACTTCCCTTCTACGTAACTTTACCGAAAGAACCAAGAAGATGAATCCCTGCAGTCACGAAAACTTTAAATCGAAACAGCACAAGACGTAAACGGTTGTAAGGAGAGAGACGGGTTGATGACGTCACGCGAGACAGGTGGAGTAGTGGGGTTGATGACGTTAAGAGACGTGGGAGTTGTCACGACTAGGGGTTGATGACGTCAGGATTTGAGTGAGGCGAGGATAGGGGATGATGAAGTCACGAGACCTCGGCTGGTTAGGTGGAGTAGAGGGGTGATGACGTCATAAGACGTTGGGGAGGTGGGGGAGAGGTGTGATGTCACGAGACGCTGGGGCGGTGAGGGATGATTATGTTAATAGACGCTGGGAAGGTGAGGAGAGGGGTGATGATGTCAAGAGACGCTGGAGACGTGAGGAGGGCTGTGATGACGTCATGAGATGTTGAGGTGAGGAGATAGTTGATGATGTCATGCGACGCTGGGGCAGTGAGAGGTGTGATGACGCCATGAGAATCTGGGGCGGTGAGGAGAGGGGTGACGTCATGTTTTTTTCCGACAAATGGCAAACTTGTGTGTCGCGCTGTGCGGCCAATGCAAGTTATAATACGTTTTTTGTGTTTCTTTTCGGCACATATTTAACAGCAATATTTCCATATGAAAGGCAAACAAATCACCCAAAATAGACAAATACAGTTGATTAATTATCGATTGTCTGGCTGCTTCCAATATCCAGCGGTCTCTGGTCGATACGGTGAAACCGCTCCTAAACTGGTTAATAACGTCCTTCCAGTTTGTACCCATCTTCTTGGTTGAAATTGTGTCTGTGTTTAT
The DNA here is from genome assembly GCF_965212315.1 of Lampetra planeri. Taxonomy (NCBI): domain Eukaryota; kingdom Metazoa; phylum Chordata; class Hyperoartia; order Petromyzontiformes; family Petromyzontidae; genus Lampetra; species Lampetra planeri. The sequence continues at coordinate 2,129,331 of NC_136177.1, read as the reverse complement.
ATATCTGGATGGCTTCATGGACGAATCTTGGCAAAATAAATTTTGTGTGTGCCCACAGCGTAAAAATAATGATCAGCCACGGCTGAGATATTGGTCCTACCGTGCTTCAGATCTGCCATGTGTTCACGCAGTCCGGTGATCGGCACCACTTGCGTGTAACAAAAAAGTAGCTACGCTTGATTTGAGTGTCAAATAATATATACAATACATTATACACTACATACAACTTAATAAAAATACTGCACGTATGCACATGTAATAACTAATAACAAAATATACACGTATTCTTTGGGTCTTTCGGTAAAGCCACGTAGATAGAAAAATAATCAAAATAATCACAATATTGAGACGTTTCGATTGCAACACAAGCAATCGTCATCAGGTGAGAGCTGCTGAAGCTGGAAAGAATATATGGCAGGAGCGTTGCTAAGGCAGGGAGTTATAAAGGTTTGAGATGGGTGTTGCCCAAGGGTCAGTGGGCGGGGCTAGAGATGAAATTTGGATGCAAATGTAAGATAGGAGAAATCTTGATAAACGAAGCTGTGGGGTGGCCATTGTATAATGAGAGATTAGCATGTCAATGTAAGAAATTTGCATCTAAATGTAAGCTAGAGAGAGCTCGGAAAGGACCATCGCCACATGGAGGTGGAAAAGGATGGCAAGCCGCCATTTACTAACACAGCTAATGGTGGCTGTGTTAGTGAATGTAACTCAGAGAGTCGAAAATAACTGCTAACATAAGTAGGTAGGAAGGGAACAACACAGCCAGTTATGACCTAAACTGGTTAATAACGTCCTTCCAGTTTGTATCCATCTTCTTGGTTGAAATTGTGTCTGTGTTTATATATCTGAATGGCTTCATGGACGAATCTTTGCTGATATCCAGTGGGTTTGCAGAGTACCTTCGTCTTGGCAAAATCAATTGTGTGTGTGCCCACAGCGTTAAAATAATGATCAGCCACGGCTGAGGTATTGGTCCTACCGTGCTTCAGATCTGCCTTATGTTCACGCACACGGTCCGATGAAAGACAATCACTTTACCCTACATTGCTGGGGTTACAAAAAAAAAATCTCTAAAATCCTGATTAAACACAAGATCCAGGTCCGATTCAACACAGTACATAAAATCCGTGATCTGGTCCCGTCTGTAAAAGATGTGGTTCCAGACATACAGTACCCTGGCGTCTACAAACTAAGTTGCCTCTGTGGTAGCAGTTACATTGGAGAAACCAAACGACATGTCTCGGACCACATCCGTGAACATAAAGCAGACCTGAAACACGGTAGGACAAACACCTCAGCCGTGGCAGATCAATGTTACAACTCAGTGGGCTCACATGACATTGACTTCTCCAAGACAGAGGTTCTCTGCAAGCCATCTGGCTATCATGAGAGATTCGTTCATGAGGCGATCCACATATACAAACACAGAGACAATTTCAACCGAGAAGATGGATTCTGGCTTAGCAATCATTGGAAGGACGTAATAAACCATTTCGGATCTTAACTGATTGTGTTCACGTTTACGGTGACTTTCAGACCGCGTTCCACTCACTGGCATTGTATTCTCCGCAGGGAATGGATTCTTTGCTCCACTGCAAGTTTCCTCCACGACTCACCCATTGACACGACGGTCAATGGTACAGTGTATAATAACAAATAGTATAACATTCATATGCTTAATACAATGTACAAAGTAATATATAGTATCGTAATTATATAGTCAACATATAGCAGTGTGATACACATTAGGGTGGGTAGAATAATACATAGTGTTATATTAAAATGTATAAGGTATAGGGTGGTTTATAGCAATACAGTATATAATTTCATGTTGGGTTTGTCTATGGCAGTATATAGTGCAGTGTAGACTCGTGTGATGTAAGAGAATAAAGTTTAGATGGAAGCATATTATATAATTTTTACGACGTAGAATTGTAATGTATTACTTACTGTTAGTAACTCAGCTTATTGTAGAGTATAGTAAGTATACTGATGATGCTATGTAGTTTATACTTTAGTTGTTTATGTAGTTTATACTTTAGTTTTTTACGTGGTTGTTTAGTAACTGCAGCTACATACTATTAACATTCCTTTCCTTTGTTAATGCTACCCCCCTTCCCCCTCCCTTTGATGCTGCTAATCCTGCATAATGCACGGGCATAATATTAATTTGAAACCCCCCCGCCCACCTCCTACGCATTTTCCATATGCTAAATTCCTCTTGATATGCAAATTATTTTGTCAAGGTGCTCTTCTTCCCACCTCCCCCCCTCCAACCCAGCTTATATATACGCTCCAAGCTTGGTGGTGTTTCATTCTTCACCTGAGGACGGCTGCTTGCGTTGTGGCCGAAACGTCGTGAGAATTATTTTATTATCTTTTATTTTTATTATTTTATTACTTCCCTTCTACGTGACTTTACCGAAAGAACCAAGAAGATGAATCCCTGCAGTCACGAAAGCTTTAAATCGAAAAATGTTGGTGAGGCAGTGTCTAACCAGGGCCGGTACATCAGCATTCAGTCCTTGTTGGACCAAATCTTCAATGATTGCAATGGTGCGAGGCACATGGACTTTGGTAAACAAAGATACCATATCGAAACTGACAAGCAAATCACCTGGAGATAGTGAGATGTCATTGATTGAAGATATCAAGTGAGCTGAGTTAAGTACAGATGAGGTGGTCTTGCCAGTTATTTTTCTATCTACGTGGCTTTACCGAAAGACCCAAAGAATATGAATTCCTGCAGTCACGAAAGCTTTAAGTCAAAATATACACCATACAATCTGGCAAAAAGTGCGTTGTGTAATTCGGCGTTCTCCGGAGTATCCGGCCTAGAGGCTGCATCAGTCCGGCAATCGTCAACCACACATGGTTGTGTTGAAAGAAGAGCATCGTAGAACTACGTATTACATTACCCCATCGTAAACCCATTTTATACTCAAAAAACATAGTCTCATTCAAGAATTGCAATAATAATAAAAATGTAAACAATGATCAGAATCAGAATCAGAAAGGGTTTTATTCGCCATGAAAGTTCGCACAGACAAGGAATTTACTTTGGCCGGAAGATGCATACATTCAACATATAGGAATCTTAAATCTTAAATAAGTTGCTTACAAGTCTAACTATACTAAAGGTACAAGTCTAACTAATACTAAGGAGCTAAAGTATGTAAACATTAAATAAAATGAAATCTAAAATATACAAGAACTATAATATACAATATAAAATTACAAAAATGCAAATAGGGTAACATAGTGCAAATATGGCAGGGTGTCATTGTGCAGATATTGTGTTAAAGTCAGTTTGAGCGTTAAAGTCAGTTTGAGCCCCTGGCCTTGTTGAAGAGGCCAGCAGCGGATGGGAAGAAACTGTTTTTGTGGCGTGAGGTTCAGTTCCCACTTGAGGTCCTGGGAGAGGATAGTGCCCAGGAAGCGGAAGGACTCCACAGTGTTGACTGGGGAGTCGTATAGGGTGATGGGGGTGAGTGGGGCTGTATTCTTCCTGAAGTCCACAACCATCTCCACTGTCTTAAGAGCATTAAGCTCTAAGTTGTTCTGGCTACACCAGATCACCAGGTTGTCAGCTTCCCACCTATAGTCAGACTCATCCCCACCAGCGATGAGCCCAATGATGGTGGTGTCGTCCGCAAACTTCAAGAGTTTGACGGAGGGATGACTGGAAGTGCAGCTGTTGGTGTACAGGGATAATTGATTGACCGGGTGTCAGAGACTTGTGTTCCCAGCCTAGCGCACTGCTTCCTGTCAGACAGGAAGTCTGTGATACACCTGCAGGTGGAGTCGGGCACGTTCAGCTGGGAGAGCTTGTCCTGAAGCAGGGCAGGGATGATGGTGTTGAAAGCAGAGCTGAAGTCCACAAACAGGATCCTGGCGTAGGTTGCTGGGGAGTCCAGGTGCTGTAGGGTGAAGTGGAGGGCCATGTTAACTGCGTCGTCCACAGACCTGTTGGCTCTGTAGGCAAACTGCAGGGGGTCCAGGAGAGGGTTTGTGATAGCTTTGAGATGTGCCAGCACCAGGCGCTCAAAAGACTTCATTACCACAGAGGTTATGGCGACGGGTCTGTAATCATTAAGTGTTGGCCTTAGCTTTTTGGGCACAGGGATGATGGTGGAGGACTTGAGACAGGCTGGTACATGGCATGTCTCCAGTGAGGTGTTGAAGATGTTGGTGAACACCGGAGGCAGCTGGTCAGTGCAGTGCTTGAGGGTAGCTGGAGAGACAGAGTCTGGCCCAGCTGCTTTGCGTGGGTTCTGCCTCTTGAAAAGTCTGTTAACCTCTCCCTCCTGAATTGAGAGTCATCTCTGTAGTGGGGGGGAGGGGGAGGCCTCTTGGGTGGGAAGGGGTAGTTCAGGACAGTCCAATTGATTAGTGATTATCCGGCGTTTTAGAAAATCTGGCGCCTCCTTCCCTCCGAAGTCACCGGATAATCGATGATCTACTGTAAAAGATAAGTAATATTTAAAAATACTTTTTTAAAAATACGCTTTAATGAAATGTACCGTACGAGTAATGGCAGAACTCCACAACTCCAGGAAGTGGCCCCGAGGCTTGCCATAACGTAAGGGACCATGGTGATTTACAGCCAACGTGAGTTGAGCGTGGACAATTAGAGCCAAGGCGAAATATATCATGTAACATTTTTTTGTAATGATAGAATATAGTATTGTCATCAGTATGACATAAGTATTCCAAGTTTGCAGTCGATACCATATTGGGAAGTGGGTTAAAATTGAGTTACAACATTTGAGGATACGACAACAACAAAGTGAGTTAATAGAAAGCGTATAAAAGATTGTTTAAAAATATATATATTTTTATGATATAATATAGTATTGTCATCAGTAAGACATAAGTATACGAAGTTTGCAGTCGATACCACATTGAGAAGTGGGTTAAATTGAGTTACAAGATTTGAGGATACGACAGCGACAACAACAACAAACTGAGTGAGTTAAATAAAAGCGGGTAATAAAAACCATCCCTATCCTACCAGGCAAAGCCCACTGAGGCATTAACTTATTTTTCACGAGTGAAATTGCCCGTCATATAACGGGCTCAATACCATTTAATGGAAAAGACTAAAATGTAAAGATTGTATTGAATTTATTTAATCAAAAATGTCTCTCTATATATCACATTTGGTGTAAGTTAACAATCAGCTCCGAAAAGTTTTCCTTTAGATATATTTTGTTGAATCGCCACTTTGATGTTGGTTGATTTTTTGCATCTTGACAAAGCAACATAAACTAACAATTAGTTACAGTTTTAATAATAGGCCTTTCATGAAAAACACAAAATATATGAAAAATGGCATGAAAATCCACGTTGCCTAGCCAGCATTACATACAGCGTACAGTGTCAGTCATTAGGAACAGATCACCAAAATTATCGACCGACTACACGACGCGTGGACAGTGGCAATGGCAAACACCTCGAAAACCCAGGCCACTAACGAGCGAAATAAAATGCCACGGGATCACACAACTCCCCTAGGCAGTTGGCGACAATGTCCCTTTGCTTATCTCCCCTAAGTTACATTGTCATGGCAGGACCCAGTCGAAATAGATGAGGTTAAGTGGCCGCAATGCGTAAACCAACTACGCATACAATCGGGACGTTGCCATTGGTATGGTCACCCCATCGTGCCTAAAGCCGTATCTTCATCATCACCCATACAACTCCTCCCTTGCCCTGTTTCGCCGGAGTCTGGGGTGTCCGACGAGCCGCTGCAGCCGCCATCTGCACACAGATCACCCGTACATGACCCTGTGCTGCCCACAGAACTGGATGTGATCCATAACGCCTTGTCGCGGGCCTCTGCAGAGGATGGCGGTCCGGCAAATGAGGACCCGCACAAGATGTGCACGATGGCGCTGACACTGTCCTGGACAACGCAGCAGACCATTGCACCTCGTTGTTGCCACAATCCTCCCGTTGTTTTTTTTGTCACTAATCATGGGAGGTGCAAAATCTGCACTGCTAAATAATTCACACCACACATTGTTCGTTGTATGCATTTTTTATTGCTACATAGTTGGACATGTTGAAATGGTGTCACAGAGTTCTGGTGTGTGAAATTCCCCTTGGCTCCCCGTGGTTTGTTAGGTCAGTCATTCCTCCCTGGTATTAGCTGGGACGGCTCGTTTTTTTAAAGGGGGAAGGGGGGGTCATGTAATGACCTACATTCTAGACCACTCACCCAAACCAAATGTGCAGCCAAACAGACTACCAGGAAGTAGGCCAAGGCCTCCTATTGGTGCAGAGAAGTCTCCATGGTGATTGGTCGGGAGGCAAGGTTTGAAGGGATTGGAGGAGAGGTTCGAACTTAAAAAGGTGGGAAACGGAGGTTGAGCGTTGAGGCAACGATTGAGAACCATTGAGGGAGGACGAAGGTTTGCTGAAAGGAATACATTGAAAAAAGTTTCGAGAGAAAAGGGCTCGAAGGAGATGAAAGGGGAGAGCACAAGGAGAGGGGACGTTCGGAGATAGTAGGAGCGTCAAGAGTCAAACCAGAAGCAAGGCCCAGTGTTGGTGCTGTGTCAAATAAAGAAAAGTCTCTAAGTACAACATGTATGGTCATCATTACACTATTATTCCATAAGCGACCTGGCTATCACAAATGATAGCTTAAGGAAGTGTCTTATCACTTAAGTTTTTTAAGGCTACACAGGGGATGAAACGCCCAGGATCAGACCACTTGTTGATTGAGGAGAAGGGCGACTCCCTGGGACGAAGGGAGTAATTTACTTACATGCTGTGACAACTGGTCGACAGCTTTTACGCATTGGTGCAGCCCAAACTCCACTGCCGCATCCCGCTGCTTCTGGTAAGTGAGTAGTGAGTAACAAACTCGGGAGCTCTTTTGCTATCTGGGCACACAATAGTCCCGACTCCAGGCTCGGGAAAGACGTTCACAGGGCAGAAGAAGCCTTGTCGGTGACATTTCGATGAGACACGAAGAGGCTCACGGTTCGAAGACCATGGCCACCCTCATTCAGCCGCGGTGGCTAAGGCGATCATAGCTCCCTCACCTGGTATGAAGAAGGTTGTGGGTTCGATCCTGACCCTGATGCTTGATGTTTATTTGGAGTTTGCGTGTCTCTCTCTCCCCGTAGTTGCGTGGATTTTTCTCCGGGGCGTCCGGTTTATCCCTCCATATTAGGAATGAACCTCATGCGTTTAGCTTATTTGGCCGCTATGAATTCCCAGGCTGCAAAAATTTCCCAAAATAGCCAGGTTGCTTCTGAAAAAACAGCTACATAGCAGCTCAGTTGGACCTTACTCCTGGTAAAATAAAGAAAATAAGAAATAATACATCTTCTTGGTTCTTTCGGTAAAGTCACGTAGAGGCGACATACCTGTCTTCACCTGAGGACGGCTACTTGTGTTGTGGCCGAAACGTCGTGAGAATTATTTTATTATGTTTTATTTTTATTATTTTAATACTTCCCTTCTACGTGACTTTACCGAAAGAACCAAGAAGATGAATCCCTGCAGTCACAAAAGCTTTAAATAGAAATAATACAGGTAGGAACAACAGGTTCCACACTGCCCGCCAGGGATTATTTGTCTGTCTGTCGTGCATATTTGTGTCGTGCACGAATGCGCTGTCCAACCAAATTCCTACCTGCCCACAAGGAAGGAACGTGTTTCACGGGTGTAATGTCCGTTAAAGACCCGCTGACATTATTCGTAAGAGGTGGGCCACTGCGTGTCTGCGTCAAAAAAGTCCAAACTTTTCTTTTTCATGTTTAAAAGTTGCACTGCACACTACTCGATTGGGATTAAACGGGGGGAGGGGGATCCTACTGGGGGACGATGGGACTTCATCCTCTTATCTTCAGTTCTCACGCGGTTAAACAATACAAATGTAAAACAACGTACATCCCCACTCTGTGTGCGCATCTTCACGCTGGCGGGTTCGGCGGGTTCACTGGCTGCTGTCATTAGCAGCCTGAAGTCCACCGAAGACATGGACATTTGAGTTCAGAATCAGTATTTATATTGCAGCAGGAGGAATCCGATTAGGTACAAAGCTCTTTGTCATCTATGTCCAGTAGGGGGCACGGGGTCGGAACGTTACAACAACAACACAGAATACACACAAACACGATAGGAGTCTAAAATATAGGAAAGGTAACAAATAACTTTAAAAAATACGAATACAACTAAGCTATTATTTTTCTTAGCAGGTAAAGCCCACTGAGCAATTAGCTTGTTTTAGAAGCGACCGCGCTATCACAAATTATAGCTCAACGAAGTGGCTTCTTATAATGTGGACATTTATTGCAGCAAAACACTCTAAATAATCTTGACACGTGTTTCTAAATGTGGAGGCAAAAACCGGAGGGTCCAGAGCAAACTCCACACGACCACATGGGGAGAAATGAAGACACGCATACACCACATATATAAAGCAGGCTTCAGGGTCTGGATCGAAACCAGGACCTCCTGCATACCAGGCGAGGGAGTTAACATATCCGAGCCACTGTGATACTATACAACAGACAGCAGGGTCTGGATCGAACCCACGACCTACTGCATAACAGGCGAGGGAGTTAACATCTCCGAGGTCACCAGGTTCTTAGCACAGTACGCTCACCGCTGAGCCACACACATCCTCCCCTGTGAACATATCATTGTGTAAATGTAAAAGTGACGCACGATTTAGAATCGTGCTTGCATTCGGACTACGTCAAGTCAAATTCATTCAGACGCTGTCTTTCCGACATCGGCTGCTTGCGTTGTGGCCGAAACGTCGTGAGAATTGTATTTCATTGTTTTATTTGTATTATTTTATGATTTCCCTTCTACGTGACTTTACCGAAAGAACCAAGAAGATACGTCAAGTCAATTCACGTCACGCCAGAATAAGAAGCTGACATTAACCCACAATCACGTTTTCTTTGCAGTATTTACCAGACGTGTGTACGAAGACAAAGCGATCCGAGGTATAATCCCCACCACCCCCTCTCTCACCACCACCACGTCAGGGTGATGAACGTTATGAAAGGACCCCAGTGGGTGACGTCTTTTTTTTTTAACCCCTTTGCACTTTAGACGAAGGTTGAAAATTCGTTTACAGGCCGGCCGACCCCGGACGTGCCGTTGTTTCGCGTGACCCACATCGCTGCCGCTTGGTTGGCGGTGATTGTTGGAGTGGATTGTGGCGGGGTGGGGGATGGGGCGATGGGTGAGATGCGGAGGGGAGGTTGAGTTAATGTCACGAGCGCTCCCCTCCCCACCCCGGCACGCGCCTCGGTCCACTGAGCATCCATGGAACATCGCAAATATATACGGCTGTCCTTAATCCCACCACCCCACCCTACCACGGCACCCACCTCCGAAACCGCCCCCTCTTGTAAAAATTAAATCTCACAACAGCGTCAAGAGCCGTCGCCGCTACGTTCGTTGGTATAAGCAGAAGCGAGGTTTGCGTCTGCGAGGGGTTTCCACTGCCGTGCTATTCGTCACCACCCCTCGTTGGCAGGAGCTCCGAGGCGAATAAGTTGTGTCTCCGTGACAAGCGGACTGCTCCGACAGCCAGAGTGCGTGTAGTGTGAAGTGGCAGTGAGGATCGCCTAGGCTGCTTTGTGCGTCAACGCGGCGTCACGCGGCGCTTTAAGACGCTGCACTGCTTCTGTGGCCGGTATAGAACGCCACCCTATACACCACTACACACTACGCAACTATACATTGCACTACTATACACGACACGCTACCCTATACACTACACTGCTATACGCTACACTATACTCTACTAAACATTACATGCTATACTTTTGGCTCGCCGTCGAACAAAGACGGTCACCACATCGTGCGGCGCTTTCGGATGCGCTTTTGCGGCCGTCTGGAACCCTCTTCCTTCGGACATTAGGAAGCCACTGGGATATATGGTGCAAACGTTTAAATCATCATCCAGATTTACAAACTAATTTCTTGGGAGAACTGCTTGCTGTTACCGTGTTTATTTTGTTGTTCTTTCCCCGCGGCACCTCCGATTAACACGGTTGGCTACGTACGTTGCGAAAAAAGTTCAACACTCATACAAAAAACTAGTCACTACACACTACACTACTATACAGTACACTATTTTACAGTACACTACTATACAGTACACTACATAACTATATACTATACACATTACTATACACTACACCGTACCTCCGATTAGCTACGGTTGGCTAAGTTGTGAGAATTTACACTCACTTAAAAAAAACGTTGAATCCTGCCAAGCGCGCTGGGCCCAGCAACGACGCGTGCTCGAGGGAGGAAAAGAGAAGTAAAAATGGTGCTCGCCAACAGGAAGCGCTCCCGACTCATCTGCATGTGCACGCTCACGTCCACTGCGTTTGGCCTCTACACCATCATCGTGCAGGAGTTGTCACTGCCGCCACCTTCTCGCTACTCCCCGCCGTCAGGCTTCGAGATCAGCGACGTCGAGATGTCGACCTCGACCTCCCGGCGTTTCAACTGCGCCGCCATCGTCGAGGGCGACGAGGTGGCCGTCGCCGCTGCGGCCGAGCTCGTGGCCAAGACGGCGAAGGGTCGCGGCCACCATGGGCTTGGCGAGGCGGAGCTGCTCGCGATGACGCGTGACTGTGACGCGTTCAGGCGCGCGCGCAGGTACGTGACGGTGCCACTGAGTCGCGAGGAGGAGACCTTCCCAATCGCCTACTCCGTGGTCGCCCACCACCGCGTGGACATGCTGGAGAGGCTGCTGCGTGCCGTCTACGCGCCGCAGAACCTCTACTGCCTACACGTGGACGCCAAGTCACCCCGCGCCTACCTGGAGGCGGCGCGTGCCCTCGCCGCATGCTTCCCCAACGTGTTCGTGGCGGCTCACCTGGAGAGAGTCGTCTACGCCTCGTGGTCGCGAGTGCAGGCCGACCTCAACTGCATGAGCGAGCTGGTGCGTGATGGCGAGAGAGTGCGTGGGTGGGTGGGAACATTTTAAAAAGGCCAGATCCATGCCTGAAGCGATGAGGCGTACGCCCCACGATGGCTAGGAAATATTTGTACGTTGTTTTAACGTGCACCCGGGACCATTACGTGGGTGAAGAGAGAAGTGGGGGTGGGGGAAGTAAAGAATATCGCTACAAATATAATAATATGCACGCGGCTTATGGGCATATGTACCACACGGTGGCTAGGCTATGTTAACTACCACGCCTGGTATACAGGAGGGTCGTGGGTTCGATCCCTACCCTTACACCTGTTGTATAGTATCACGATGGCTAGGGGATGTTAACTTCCTTGCCTGGTATACAAGAGGGGCACTGAGCTCTTTAATTATTTTTCAGAAGCGACCTGGCTATCACAAATGATAGCTAAACGAAGTGGCTTATCATCATGTGGAAATTTATAGCAGCCAAATACTCTAAACATGTGACATTGATTATAAATGTATTTTATTTAAGTGACAAACCCCTTACTTATTGGCTGTGTCGGGTGGCGGTGGTATTACCGACATTTCTGTTAACGCGATCTAACCCAGAAAACCTCTATTGTAGATAATATTAGTCGCAAACGCCTACGTGTTAAACAAACAAAATTTGATAAGCACGTTTCAGACGGGGTGATCAAACACCAGCTCCTCCTGTGTCCTTCGTCAGGAGCTGCAGAGAAGCCTGGGTTCGGCCCCGGTCCAATAAAGCGGTGGAGTAAATTGGTACCACCTTTTCACTGCTGAGGCGCCTCATGGGTGCTTTCATCATTGTAGAGGCTCTCAAGAAATGCGAGATTTAGTGGTAATCTATGGCGACTGGAAAAGTTTGTATCTTTGCGATGTTCAGTGATCATTTTCAGTTCATTTTTGAGTAGCGTGTGAGCCAAGAAGCTCTTAAATCGGGTTTCATCAACAAAAACAACACTATGGGAACCTCATTTGCCAGTAAAAATATGATAATTGGTTTTTTACCCTTCTATCTGGCAACAAAACTGACACCTTTTTACAAGGAGTCATGTTTGCATAGACCGCAATACCTGCAGTCATAATACAAACAAAAGACATAACTCTGATAATGTGCACTGTCCTTGAAGTTGATTGGTCCACACCCGAGACAGCTTTCCTTAGAGCCTAGTCTCACATGGGTTGGACCAGATGACGCCAAAAGGCGCACAACTCAAAGACAATGCACCATCAGAGTATGAGAGCTCGGGGCAAGCATCTACACTATGGGAACCTCATTTGCCAGTAAAAAAAAAAGGTGTCAGTTTTGTTGCCAGATAGAAGGGTAAAAAAACAATTATCATAAAAACAACACTGCTTCTCCAACAAATGCAACAAGTCACAGTAAAATAAATCTATAATAAACAATAACAGACAAGAGAAATAAAAAAATGCTAGCAAATCATAATCGCAAAATAAAATAAAAAATTTAAGAAAAATATTGTTAAATATAGATTATCAACAAATACCACGCTATATCTCTGAAAAATTAAACTAAGTTAAATACAGGAACGTCTCATGCTTCGAATGAGTTCGGTTCCAGAGGTCTGTTCGTAAGTCTATTTATTCGTAAGTCCAACTTTACTCCTGTTGATTCCAAACATGTTGTACGGCATGTACACTATACATGGGGAATGGCTTTAAAAATGTAATAATCTGTTATTTTATATGCCACTGGTTCTTCATGTTCTGTAGATGTAAATGCCACTGGTTCGTCATGTCATGCAGATGTAGATGCCACCACCGCCATCTATTCCATCTATTGTGCTGCGTTTGAACATACGAATCTCAGTCCAAACAGGCAACTGGACATACGGACAAACACGATGGCATTATAGTGCAACAACAACGCCCTAACGTGCTCCCTTTGGCTGCAGGTGGCCATGGCGGTGCATGTTCCATGGAGGTACTTCATCAACCTGTGCGGCCGCGACTTCCCCATCAAGACGAACCTGGAGATGGTGCGGGCGCTGCGCACCCTCAATGGCCGCAACAGTCTGGAGACGGTGCACATGCCCAGGGGCAAGAGGGTGCGCTGGATCCTCAGCTACGAAGTGGCGGGCAACAAGATCCGCTCGACGGGCCTAACCAAGCGCCCGCCGCCCATCCCCACACCCATGTTCGCGGGCAGCGCATACATGGTGGTGACGCGCGCCTTCGTGGAGCACGTGCTGAGTGACCCGGCAGCGCGGGCATTCATCGAGTGGGCAAGGGATACCTACAGCCCCGACGAGCACCTGTGGGCGACCCTCCAGCGGATGCCCGGTGTGCCCGGCTCAACGCCCGCGCACCGGATACATGACGTAACGGACGCGGCGGCGCTGGCGCGCCTAGTTAAATGGTCCGCCTTCGAGGGTGATGTGGGCGGTGGCGAGGCGGCCTATCCGCCCTGCCGAGGAACCCATGTCAGGGACGTCTGCGTGTATGGCGCTGGCGACCTGGCGTGGGTGCTGCTCCAGCACCATCTCTTCGCCAACAAGGTGGACACGGCCGTCGACCCCGTGGCGGTGCACTGCCTGGAGCACCACCTACGGAAAAAGGCGCTGGCGGAGGCGGCGCTCATTATAGGAATCTAGAATGGGAGGGGGAGGAAGGTTGATGGCCGACACATATAGTTATTTATTTTTAAAAAACGGAGGACCCGGAGAAACATACATAATAGGCGTCTTGAATAAAAACTGGTATTTTCTTAAATATTCAATAGGGTTTATATTCACCAATTCCATGTCTTTTAAAACAAAATGATGTATGAATTAAACAAACAATGAGTAAGTAAGATTCAGGGTATCTCAAAAAGCAAGTGAACCCCTGATGGCATTAGCTCAATTAAGGCAATAATTTGAATCAGGTGTTTAAATAATTAGGTAGATATTCAGGGATGAGCTTGGGAGGCCCCACCCAATATAAAGATCAGAAACTTTGTCAGTTTGGTCTTCACCACAGAGGTGTGATCACATGACATCTTTGAGGACCTCAGAAAAGAGTTATTGATGATCATCAGTCCGGAAATGGTTAAAAAAACATTTTGAAAGATTTGGGGCTCCACCAATCCACTGTTAGACTTATAGTCTACAAATGGAGAAAATTCAAGACCACAGTGACTCTACCCAAAATCTCTCCAATAACAAACCAGAAAATCATCAAAGAAGTCACAAATAATCTCAGAAAAACATCCAAGGATCTGCAAGCCAGTCTCGCCTTGGCTAACGTGACTGTTCATGACTCAACTATCAGAAACAGACTGAACAAGAATGGTGTTCATGGAAGGATAGAAAGGAGAAAGCCACTACTCTCCAAAAATAACATTGCTGCCCGTCTGAAGTTCAGCAAAGAGCACATAGATGATCTACACGACTTCTGGAACAATGTTCTCTGGACAGAAGAGTTAAAGGTAGAAAATTTTGGATTAAATGACAAACGTTATGTTTGGCAAAAACGAAACAACACTTTTGAACAGAAGAACCTCATCAAGCATCGTGGTGGGGATATAATGGTTTGGGGATGATTTGCTGCCTCAAGACCTGGACAGCTTTCCATCATTGACACAAACATAAACTCTGCATTGTATTAGACGGTTCTGGAGGAGGATGTCAGACCATCCGTCCACTAAAGCTGAACCTGAACCAAAAGTGGGTCTTTCAGCAAGACAATGATCCTAAACATACAAGCAAATATACAAAATAATGGCTGCAAAAGATGAAGTTCCACGTTTTACAATGGCCTAGTCAAAGTCTGGACCTAAACCCCATCGAAGTGTTGTGGCAGGACCTGAAGCGAGCTGTCCATGCAAGGCAATCCTCAAATGTCACCAAGTTGAAGGAGTTCTATAAAGAGGAATGGGCCAATATTCCTCAAATCCAATGTGAGAGACTGACCGATACTTAGTTGCAGTCATTGATACTCAAGGGGGTGTCCCCAGTTACTGAATATAAATATTCACTTATTTTTCACATGGTTATTCAATGTAGGATTATTTGAGGATGAATAAATGTTGAAAGAGCATTATGTTTTCGTGTCATTTGTTTAGTCATGTTATCTTTATCTATTATTAGGGCTTAGATTAAGATCTAATAACATTTTAGGTTTGAAATATGTAAAATATGTGAAATCCTAAGGGGTTCACAACCTTTCTCTCAGC
Organism: Lampetra planeri; assembly: GCF_965212315.1. Classification (NCBI taxonomy): domain Eukaryota; kingdom Metazoa; phylum Chordata; class Hyperoartia; order Petromyzontiformes; family Petromyzontidae; genus Lampetra; species Lampetra planeri. The sequence goes on along the minus strand of NC_136177.1, from coordinate 2,114,215 downwards.
ACTGTAGATGTTGGGAGATGTAAATAAAACCTCCCAAATAAATGTAATATATCTGGTTAATTATTTTTCAGAGACCATGCTGATCATTAACCTTTTTTTTACTAACTTGTATCTTATCTCGCCATAGTAGCGAGATGTTAACTACCTCGCCTGGTATAGAGGAGGTCGTGGGTTTGATCTCGACTGCCAGCTGCTGTATTTTTGGAGTTTGAGTCTCTCTCTCTCCCCGTGGTTGCGTGGATTTTTTTACAGGTTCTTCGGTCTTCCGTCCATATTTAGTATCAACATGCGTTTAGAGTATTTGGCTGCTATACATTTGTAGTGGGTACAAACTTGAGAGGACTTCACTCTTCTGGAGGCAGAACGTTTATTTCAACATTACAATAACACAAAGGGGTACGGCCCTTCCACCCAATTCCTATCGAGGTATTCCCTCTGGGCTAGCCTGCCCTAACACTGGTTACGCTCTAACCTCTTTGCTGGTTAAGCTTTGACCCGACCCTAGCCAGGGGTTCGGGTTCTACCCTTTGGGTTCTTCACTTCGGGTCTTCAAGGTGGCAGCTCCAGGGTGGCTCTTGAGTCTTCAGGTAACAATGACTCCCGGTCCCGTTCAGGGCACCGTCTTTTATACTGGTCTCTGGCTCACTCCGCCCCTAGCCACTCCTCCCTTTTGGAACCGTCTGGAGGGGCCTATAGGCCGCTGTCGGTAGCCTAAAAGAGGCCTAGAAATAGGGTTTCGTTCCACCAAGTGGGGCACTACCTACTTTTTAAATATTTAACATCAGAAATATATAGAGATTCCTTAGGAAAAAGTTCTCCGCACACAACCTTGCAGTTTTTGAGAAAAATGATGCTAAAGGTGCCCATTTTGAAAAAAGGGAAACCATAGGGAATTTTGCACTTTTAAACCTGTTTATCATATAAACCCAAAAATGCAGAATTACCACTTGAAGTACAAAATAAACCAGTTTGAAATGTGTGATATACCTGAAGTTGCTATCTATGCACAGTAAACATGATAAGATTATCAAGACAACTTCTGCTGTAGCATTAACATCCCAATTACTTCTCATTATGTTCCAATTGAAAGGTAATATTTGAGGTAAAATCTGAATAACAAATAGAATTAAGCCAAAATATAATATATAAAAAAACACTTTTCAAAATAAAACATTTAATGGTGAATTGTCAATTCGCATACATGAGCAGCAACTGCACTACATGTACATATTCACAGCAATGATTATTGTAAACAAGATTGAATTTTGATTGATTTATATTAAATATATATGTCCTATATTAATTTTATTATCATATACACATCACTAAATATCAATATCACTGTCCTCACTATCAGATTCACATGAAACAATATCCTCAGTTAATCTCACATTGTCACAATGAACACATTTACATAGGTCAGTGCAGGCCAGGTCAGCCTTGTGGCATGAGCACCTTCCACCTGTATTACACCCACAGTGGAGTAACCCCAAAATCTGTTGAGAAGCTGGATCTTTAGTCATCCATGATATGATGAGATCACTATCCTTGACAATCCATCCAAAGCCGTCTGGACTGGGAGCATTTATAAAAGGATCCAATGCTCTCCTGTGGATTGCAGCTAGGTAGTTAGCATGCTTGAAGTGCTCTGTAAGTGCATCTTTTTTTGGAGGTAATGCCTGTTCGGAAGAGGCCTGGACACAGAACCTATTGTATCTGGCCAAATTAACATCTGATACCTTTTCTCTATACAGCTCACACACAAAACGTTCTATGGTCACAAATGTGGTGCTGTCCATTTCAAATTGCCTTCCAAGAGCAACAAATGCACGGATGTACTCTGCATTTCCAGACACTATATTTAGTGGTTTCTCTTTTCCTTTCCCATAAAAGGAACTAGTTGAGTCACAGCCAGTGAATGTGTGTAGTCCTATCAGTGCCTCTGTTAGTGAAGGACCCAAAGCAGAACCAATAGCCTGGAGATCTAACATTCTTTGCCTGTCTTTTGTTCCTGTCAGAAAGTACATCTTTGCTGAGGGAAGCTTAGCCATTATTGAAAGTGAAATGATAGCAACATCAGTGTCAGGACTCTGGATGATTATCTTATTATAAAGTTCACTCCAGGCATGTTTTGCATGAAGTAGGAGCCTCGTGTCAGCTTCTTCATGGTCACAAGTCAAAGATTCTACCTCTTTGACAGACATAATGCCATCTTTAAGAGTGAGTTGATGACATACATTTATGTGTGCCACAAAGATAGCTATGTCTTTTCCAGCTGCTTGTAAAGGCACAGTTCTCCATGTCTCAAAGAGAAAGTCTGTCAAGGCTTTTTTATTTTCACCACTGGCTAGAAACTTGGTCCACTGACTTGGAGTCTTCTGCTTGATGCTGTATATTTGCAGTAATTGTTGTCCAGCAACAGCACGTCTTGATTGTTCAGCATTTTTGATGCTCACTGCCGAGTAGCGATCAATGACAAAATCGACCCTTTCTACCCATCTTAATCATAAGTTGAAGAAGATCATCAGCAAGCTCACAGAATGTGTCTGGTATATTCTTGAGACTCCTGATCAATGCCATGCCATCTATCAGTAGGGCACCATTATCACCAACAGTCTTGTTCACATGACAGTCCTTGTTCTTTGATTCTAAACACGCTAGAAAAGCAGCCTTATTTGTTTTGGCTAATGAACCATCAGTGCTTGCTAGCGGGGATGAGATATTGCCAAGTGAATATGTCAGAATCTCTTTCAAGTTTACAGACAGGGATTGACTTATCACTAACAGTCGTGCAAAGAGTCTCCTGTCATTTTTTAGAATGACTTGATTTCCATCTTTTGTCTTGGATGATTTCTTCATTTCATCCCCAAACGTAGTGAGCTTCAAGGACTTTATTGGAGAGAAGAAGTCTGTTTTTGATGACTGGACTCGATCTTGGATGAAAATTTTCAGAGCTGTTTCACCTTTATCACAAGCACGTTGTATGTCATCTCTGACAGTCTTTGTAGCAACAACACCAGAGCTAATACATACAAGATCTTCACGAGGCAGCAAGGGATTGATCATAGACTCAACCGCTGAAACCAAAGATATAACAGCAGCATTGTCTTTTGCAATTCTTGTTGCATCCAACTCTTTATGACCCCTCTCTTCATGTTGCATTCCAGCCATCATTTCACACTGCCTTGTGATTGCAGAACGTTCAGGATGAGACAGTATCCATCGCTGGACGGCACCTCTGTTCAATGTTATCCCAGTTATGCCGCCTTTGGTCTTTGAATCACGGTTGCATGTTTGTTCTATTGCTGGTCACAAGCTATGGATGAGAACCTGTTAGCATCCTTACGCTGTACTGTCCAGTTTCCTTTTGCAGTAACTTCTTCATAGCAGTGTGGATGAGTATTTGGAAGATTGATCATCTCGACCCAATATGCTGATAGGTACCTTGCATAATTTTGGCGGTCATATGCAAAATACCATGCCAGCATACGTCTCACTGTTGCTAAGTGAAGGTTCCAGTCAGAGCATTAGATAGGACATGTGTAATAAAAGACTCGGACGCTTCTCTCTGTCCTGTGTCCTTTATTTGGGTTCGATCTCTTTTCCCTCACGGTACTCCCCTATATACTCTCCACTCTGCAGCCCCAGGCTGCTGTCGCTCACGTAGCCCAAACTCACTCTGCAGCCCCAGGCTGCTGTCGCTCACGTAGCCCAAACTCCCTCCTAGCAGCCCCGCCGCTGTCACGTCGTGCAGACCCCTGCTGCCGACTCCTCCCTTGCAGACTCGCTGCTCTCTGCAGCCTCCTCGCTGCTCCTCCTGCCCCGGGGTCGGTCTACGTTGGCCGACGGTGCCCGATCCTCGTGGCTCGGGTGTGTGGCGACCTCGCCACTCTCTCTCACCCTTCGCCCTGCGTGGCCTCTCACTTTTCCCAGTCCCCGATCACTCCCGACTGCTTCCGGTTACCCCCCTTATAGACCCTTCCCCTCTCCCCCACGTGACGTAACTCCTCCCCCCATGACGTCACTTCCGGGAGGTCGTTTACGCCCGCATTACACATGTATATTTAAAGCCCTACCTTCTATAGAGAAATAATTTGATTATGGAATTACATTGCATTCACACGCAATATGTAAATGTAATTGGAGTGACCCCACAGATTTGTGAACAAACATTTTTTTGTACCTACCTATATGTTTTTCAGTTTTGCTGAGAAATCTTGTGTAATCTCGATAGCAGGATTTGTGGTATCGGACCTCGATTGCAATGCAGTCTTTCCCACGAATGTGTGTCAGAATGCTCTCATCTGATTTCATTTGAGCTGCCTAACGAAAAAGTCCTATATTAAAGATATGAAGAATAAATTATAAACCCAGTTGGCAATATATTAACTTGCATAACATTCAATTCAAGTGAGTAAACATACCTGTGTTAATCCAGCTTGATCGCCGCTATCAGATGAAGCTGCGCTGCTTAAGTCCTCCTCCATGTTTACATGTGCGTAGTGATATTGGCTTGATTTTGGCTCTGACCTACTTACATTTTCGATGCTGATTGGTTGAAAATCTAGCTCAACAGTTTTATATGTCTCAATACGCAGTCAATATAGTGCGCCAATAAATTACACTTTTCTCATTAACTGCAGGATAATGCGTGGGTAACTTTTTGCTTAGATACCTTTTATTAACGTTGAACATATTGAGCAAAAGAAAAAGTAGTGCCCCGTTTGTCGGAACGAAACTGAACGATACAGCTCACGTACAGCGGCCTACTAGGCAGTGACGTTATCCTCCAACCCCCTTCCCGGGGGTTTGTACCTCTGGTCCAGAGCTGCCTTGGGGTTGACCCAACGGCCAGACTCATCACCATTAGACTCCATTCTGCCCCCTGTTGACTCGAGGTCGTTATTATAGACTACAAGTAGTGGCAATCGCGTACAGCGCTCAACGATGCCGCTACACATTTCCACATACGCCACTTCGTTGAGATATCATTTGTGAGCAGGTCGCTTCTGAAAAAGAGCTACATAGCTCAGTGAGCCTTACCTAGTAAAATTACAGAAATAGTTTAGTTTCACAGTTTAATATTGAGTTGAGAGGTTAAAATAATCAGTTGATTTAGATAGCAGTTGTCTTAACGTTTAACGCATCGTGTGGTAGGTTTAGCCAATTCCATTTTAAGTCGCCTATGATCTATGAGTTCCCCTTTTGCAATGGGTGGTATCATTTTATCCAGAGGTGAATTTGTTCTCTTGTTATTTGGTGGTCTATAGTAAGACATCAGACCAGCATGGAGGGGCTTGTGTGTGAGATGCAGGTATTGATTGTTTTCTGTACTGGTCCCAATTTTTTTCAATTTAGTCCAGGCAGTCCCTGGGTTATGGAAGGGTTTGGTTCCCGAGATCGATCTGTAACCCGAATTTTCCGTATGTCGGAAACTCAACACTTTTCCCCCAAAATCAAGATGAATTCCATTTACTTTAATTCTACACTATACGGTACTGTAGTGTACAATACCGTACAGTGTAGTGTGTAGCCTAGTGTATATTATAGTGTATAGGAGTGTATAGTGTAGTGTTTGGCATAGTGTGTATTGCAGGGTGTAGTGTATAGTAGCATATAGTGTGTAGTGTGTATTGTAGTGTATAGTGTAGCCTCGTGTATAGTGCAGTTTATAGTAGTGTTTAGTGTGTAGCATAGTCTGTACTGTAGGGTTTAGTTTATATTGTAAAGTGTAGTGTATATTAGTGTATATTGCAGTGTGTCATGTAGCGTGTATTTGCAGTAAATAGTGTCGTGTGTCGCGTAGTGTGTAGCGTATAGGGTTTAGTGTAGCGTATAGAAGTGCAGAGTGTAGTGTCGTTTGGATTGTATGGTGTAGAGTCGTGTATAGTAGTGTATCGCGTAGTGTGTAGCATAGTGTAGTGCACGTGTGCTGAACTGGCTTTGCACCGTACGCAGCCAACCATGCTAATCGAGGAGAACTGCCTCGCGGCTGGCATCAACTTGCCAGCCAGATGCCTAAGGGGCCGTCCATAAATGACGTCACGCACCTGGGGGGGGGGGGGGTCAGACATTTGTGACGATGTGTGACAGGGGGGGGGGGGGGTTTGAGAAATGTGATGTCACATCAAAAGGCGCAATTTTAAATAAATATAGACAACACGTTCCTCTTAATTAATTATACTTTTTAATAAATGCCTTCTCCTGCAACATCAGAGTTCAGCGCCACATTAAATACGCACTACAATGACAATAGTTTAAAGCGATTTGAAGCATGTTTTATTTTGGGGGGGGGGCAGAGCTTTGTGACGTCATATTTGAGGGGGGTCTGACTTTTTTTGACGCCGTGTGACGATGGGGGGAGGGGGTCAAAAATCGTCCAAAATCGCGGGACGTCATTTATGGACGGCCCCTAAGCAATCACCAGCAACACGCCACAATACTAAAAAAATTAATGTTGTGGGTTTACTCTTCAACACACAACCGGTTAGTGCTGATCTATTAACTAATCGGCACATTTTGTTTACGTGACAAACCCTTACTAATTAGCCGTGTCGGGTGGTGATGGTGTGTTTAACGACACATATTTACGTGATCTAACCCCAACAAATCTCCGAAATATGTTCTGCTAGAAATAGTTATGCAAAAACGAGTCAGGGTGTATAAAACTATAGCCACGCTGATACCTATGCATGGCTCTAAATGCTAGAAAATGGAAAGGATATTAAGGTGCAGCCGAGTTATGGGGAGTATTCAGTACAGGGGCATGGAGTTGGTATTACTACTTTTTGCAGATGACGTCGTCCTCTTTGCCTCATAAATCTGTCATCTACAGCATGCACATCAACGGTTTGAATGCCGAATGTGAAGCGGCTGGGGTGAGGATCAGCACCCCCAAATCTGAGGTCATGGTTTGCTACCGGGAGACAGTGGATTGTTTTGTCCAGGTGAGGTGGGAAGAGCTGCCCTTCGTGGAGGAGTTTAAGTACATCAGAGTCTCTTTCACGAGTGATGGTTAGCGGGAGTGGGAGATCAGCCAGTGGATCGGTGCGGCATCCACAGTGTTGCGGGCACTGTACTGTTCCATGGGAGTGAAGCAGCAGCTGAGTTCTCAAACAAAGCTCTAGGTTTACAAGTTGATCTACATTCCCATCCTAACCTATGGTCATGAGCTTTGAGCAATGACTGAAAGTATGATATCATCGCTACAAGGGGCCGAAATGAGGTTTCTCCGCAGAGTTGCCGGGTTCACTCTCTGGGATCGAGTGAAGAGTTCGATAATCTGGGAGAGCCTCCAAGTGGTTCTGGTACCTGGTAAGGATGCTCCCTGATAAAACTCCCCCTGGAACTCTCCCGAGCACGTCCTACTGGGCAAAAACCCCAGGGCCGGCCCAGGACACGCTGGCAGGACGATGTCGCTCGGCTGGCCTGGGAATGCCTGGGAATTCCCCAGGAAGAGCTAGAGTCTGTCGTCAGAGAAATAGAGTCTGCCCGCCCTACTCAATATGCTGCCACCGTGACCCTCACCAGGACAAGCGGATTGTGAAACGAACGAACGAAATGAGCTGACTGAAGAGTAATATCAATTTCAAATGCGCCCACTCGTAAATCTGATTATTCTCCAGTGGCGGCTCTTGCAAAATCTCTTAGGGGGGGGGGCAAATGTTTGGATGATTGATAAGGATAAGGTCAACCCATGCAATGAATAAATTAACAGCTTAAGCATGTAAAGGCAACTTCACTACTTTAATATTAATGAAAAATAAAGTGACTCTTACAATACATCTCCTAGTTTGTTTCTATACTCACTATTATTACACTGCTTACATCACATTACTCGCTTAATACACTGCTTACTTATACTGAAATTTTGCTCTTCTCTCTTTCAAAGTAGCAAAGTGATCAATTACTCTCTCATTGAAAGCAGGCATGTTCCTGACTAGTTCCCTCTCCATGGAAAGCATAGCCAGTGCATTCAGACGTTCCTGTCCCATTACATTTCTCAGGAATGTCTTGATTCTCTTTAAGGTTGAGAAACACCTCTCAGCTTCAGCAGTTGTCATGGGAGTGGTTATGAGGATGTTCAACAGAGCAACAGTCTCTGAAAAAGTATCCTGGAGGTTGTACTTCAGAAAAACCTTGTACAGCGCCAGTGCACCACAGCAGCCCTTGCATTCTGGACTCTCATAAATGAGAGACAGTTCAGTCTTCAGCTTCGCCTTATTTAACATAGGGTATGCCCTGACAGTGATGTTCAGAGCCTCAACAGGGAATGTATGGCCATGCTGTTGAAACATCTCTTCTTGTAGCAGCGTGGCACTTACAAGGTGGTCGGTAAAGGAGAACCTTTCTTTGGTGTGGACCAAGATTGTGTCGCAGACCTGATAAAATAAATACATTTATTTAGTTATAAAATAAATTATTTATTATAATATAAATATGGAGATACAAGGTTTCCATCCCGACAGCAACAATGTATCAGGCAGAATCCATATTTTTTATCTCCATATTTTTTACCAAAAATTAATGCTATTGGTCACCCTTTACATCTGTCAATGTGTTTTACAAATATTTAACCAATGAAAAGCATTAAAAGAGCTTGGAAATTATTTTGAGGGAAAAACAGGCTTTCTTTCGTTTACTGAAAAGTAACAGTTTTGGACATACAAGGCTTCCGTCCAACAGCGATGTTTGTTTCCACCAATCGCTGCACAAGTTAAGGATACGATGACGTAAGCACGTTAGTGCGAGCCCTCCCGGAACCCATAGAGAATGCATTGCAGTGCCTGCAGTTCGAAAAAAAACATCTTTGAATGTAAGTCTATGGGAACACGCTGGGCGATTCTCAGCCAGAGTGAAATCGCCCAAAAAGAGGCGGTACTCCACAGAACGTGACATGACGCTGATTGGACTATATCCAGAGGCACAGTGACGGCTAGCGTAACTCTGTGGTTGAATAAGATTGTGAATGTGATTGAAAAAGTCCATTTCACACTTTGGTGGTGCGTCGCCCAATCGCCCTAATGAAGAAACCGCCCCTGTTTTTCTCACAAAATGACCGAGCACTACATGTTAGTGTTGTCACGATAAAATACGACGTAATTCATGACACAACGAGATCACGATATCGATTTCCTATAACTTCGTCAGTGTACTTTTGCATGTTGTATTGTTTTGTTACTTTGCTTGTATGTCAAGTACAAAATCAACATTCCTTGATCTGCAATTGACCCAACATGCATTAATTCATCCATCATGCACTAGCCGGCAAATGACTGTTGGCGACAAACATGTGACTTCTCTGGCGACAGTGTTCGCATGACCTGCTCTTGACGCCATACACCGGCATCTCGGGTGATTTGTTTGATCCACAGATCACAGGAGGCGACCATGGGAGGCTGCACTACCCCTTTGAAGCTCGCAGTTTCTCACTTCGAATGTCGACCGCCAACGCAAGTGTGCAATTTTCTGCAGGAGTTTGCGCATCAAGATTTGCAGGGGTGACGTGTCCACAGAATGGACAGAGCTGTATCCCTCCCGAACTAAGCATCTCGATCACTCAGAGACCAGTCGGTCACAGATTACCAAAGGTGATATTTCTGACGAATGTCGAACCATTATATGCCAAAAAAAGTGTCTTTGGACATCGCGTGCAGAAGGAGGAATGAGCAACCGATCCCAAATCGGCATGAAGCAATGTCCAGGTCCTCTGCACCATACCAACAAGAAAACACAGCACCGGTAGACTCTCAATTTGGTGCGCAGACTTAAACATTTCTGAGGCCAAATGTGATTCAGACCGTTAATTATTCATGAGGCCAGACCAATCGGGCACGTGACATCAGTTCTACATCGTCCATCAGTGGTCAGAGATGGCGGGGGCGTGTGAGTGAGCTGTGTGAGTGTTTAAATTGAGGTTGGCGGGTGCAGGGGGGTTTAATCGTTTAGTTGGGTTTAATCGTGTGTTCTTCATCTCTCCATCATAATCTCTTTCCTTCATCTCTCTCGTGAGTGTAAATATAAATGTACGTGTCTGTGTTCATTACAGTATTCATTACAATACAAATGCATGTTTCTTCTAGATTTGAAGCTTTCGTGACTGCAAGGATTCATATTCTTAGGTTTTTTCGGTAAAGTCACGTAGGTAAAACATCAAAATTAATAAAAAAATAAAATAAAAATCACGACGTTTCGGAGGCAACACAAGTCTCCGTCATCAGGTGGGACCGTCACAGCCAGATCAGCTGCACCTGATGACGGAGACTTGTGTTGCCTCCGAAACGTCGTGATTTTTATTTTATTTTATTTTTTATTAATTTTGATGTTTTACCTACGTGACTTTACCGAAAAACCCTAAGAAAAATACATGTTTATTTATTCTAATTGAAGGTTTATTAACTTCGTTTATTGAGTTTAAATGTGATAAAGTCCTAGTCCATCAGCACCTCGCCTGAAGCTTTAGCTATTTATATTGTATATATTTTTAAGTTTTTGTTAATTTGTGTACATTTATGCACTTTCAGATATAAATGTACGTGTCTATATTTATTATAATACAAATGCACGTATATTTTTCAAACTTAAGGTTTATTGACTTTATTGAGTTAAAAATTATCAAGGCCTAGTTCGCCAGCGCCTCATCTAAAGCCCTAGGCTTCAGGCTTTTCGTATTGTGTATTTATTATCCTTTAAGGTTTATTAATGAATATGAGGAAGCCACTGGGGCAGATTGAAAACTACTTTTTTAGAACAGTTTTTTTTGGGTGTTCAGTTTGTTGTCCTTCCCCCGCACCTCCGATTATCGCAGTCGGCTGTGTACAGTGCGAAAGAGGTTCAACGTAGGTCTGTGAGCTGCTCACACGAGGCGGCCTGGTGACACCCAGGATGGGTCGTAGGCAAGCCTCCCAGGACGTTTAAAACCGCGCAGATATTCAACTCAACAATCGCATTTTGCCGCCAAATATTTGCACGACCCAGGTGCCACGGGTCGACTGACACACAAACACACTCAGACGAAGACCCTCATTTACCCTTAACGTGCTTTTGGGGAAAGTGCTGTTCCTGAGCAGCATAAATGGAGGCCGGCATGGCACAGGAGGAGGTGTTAGGGTAGCACCAGGCCCGGCCGCCTTTGTCTCCCGAAGTCACAGGGAGCAGCACCCAGGGCCCTGCGGACCGCCGTGGTCGTGGTGGTGAGGAGTGACGCGTCGCTCATGCTCGTGTGAGGTGCACGGAGAGTCTGTGGTGGAGTGCTTGAGCAGACCGAGAGAGCCGCGGCAAAAGGACTACGACGCCATGGCGGAGGTGATCGTGGTGAACGAGGGCTGGCTCTACAAGCGTGCTGCAAGCATATGCCTCAGACGATGAGAAATCAGGCGCACAGGCCGACAAGACGGAACTGCAGACCACGCTCCGCTCGCTCTCCTCCAAGCTCGAGGATATGAGCACATGCAACGACCTGATCAACAAGCACGGAAATGTTCTTTGAAGGTCTGGCTCTCAGTATATCTCTTCCAAATAATCAACAGATATTGGCAGTGTGCTGCTATAGACCACCTAGTGGTAAGGATGTTGAAGCTGCGTCTGCACTGAGAGAGCTTCTTGGGGGCCTCCCTAAAGGTGAAATAGTTTTAGTGGGTGATCTGAATTGGAATTGGCTAAACCCGCCGGCTGAGGCCACAAATTTTGCAGATGAATTTAACATTTTTCAATTAATAAATGTCCCCACAAGACCCAACCTAAAAAATCTAGGAAAGTAAATTCTGCTTGACGTCCTATTGACTAATGCCCCTCACAATTTCACACTTACTGGTGTTCTGGGTAATAACCTTAGTGATCACTCCTTCATATTTGGGGTGAAATCATCAGCCAGACCCAAAGCCCCCCCTAAATTGGTTGATACACACTCTATGTGACACTTCAGCATACAGGCATTTACTAATGATGTGCTTAACTCGGATATTGCAAAGGTTTGTGATATCCCCAACCTGACTGTGGCTTGGGAGACCTTCAGGTACACGTTTCTTTTAATTATTAACAAACATGCTCCGTTGGTTAGAATTAAAATTAAAGGCAACCGCCCACCATGGTTTGATCCTTTGATTTCTAAGCTCATTAAAACTAGGAATAAGGCTTGGGCATGTGCTCAGAAAAATAATTTGGTCAATTACTGGTTAGAAAACAGGATTTTAAGGAATAGATCCGTAAAAAATAATTCGGCATGCAAAAAATTCTTACTTTTCCTCCACTCTCCTGGAATCACATGGCAATGCCAGGATATTCTGGAATACAATCAAATGTATCTAAAAGACATCTAACACAGATAACACTGGTCAACACACTTTTTCTGGCATAAGGTATTCCAACGGTTTTAAGGTAATTTTGGGGTGCTGATTCCAAATCTGGCATCAGATTTTGTCTATCACATCAGGTTTTTGAGATATCAAATATTGCATTTTCAATAACAACAGCAAATTTATGCTCAAATATGAATAGCTAAACAGACATCCATACACGAATAAGATAAGATACAATATACAATAATAATAAAACAGACATTTAATGAGCCGTAGCACAAAGTTGTGAGAGTGACTGCATATCAATGTGAGTGAATGCATATTACCATGTAAGAATTGAATTGAAAAAGGTCATTCACAATAGTGATGTTACATCTGCATAAACGACCTCTTCTTTGACGATCTCCGATGTACAGCTTGTGGAATGTCTCTCATCAAGGACCAGCAGTAATCTGCCATCATGTTTGAGTCCCATCGGCCTTGGTAACGTTCTTCCATAACTTTAATGTCTTGATGAAAGCGTTCACCTTGCTCTTCGCTCACGTGACCCATGTTCTCTAGAAACTGGGCCAAGTGACTATGTAAGTAGTGAACCTTGATGCTCATTCTACATCCAAGTGCTTGGAAACTCAAGAGTAGCTCCTCCACCATATCGCGATAGTTGTCCGCTTTCCTGTTCCCAAGGAAATTCCGCACCACATCAGAGAATGCATTCCAAGCTCTAGCCTCTGCCGCAGTCATTGTTGTAACAAAGTGTGGATCCCTGATGAGTGTTCTTATTTGAGGGTCATCAAATATTCCTGCCTTTTTCTTCTCGGCACTGAGACTTGAAATGGTTGAACATATATAGCTGAAGCAGTCTCCAGTGTGATCAAGAGCTTTGACGAATTGCTTCATTAACCCAAGTTTTATGTGCAGTGGGGGAAATACAATTCTATTCCTATCAAGCAGAGGCTCATTCTTGATGTTCTTGTCACCAGGCGTCAAACTGATTCTTGGTGGCCAGTTCTTTTTAACCCAGTCTTCTAATGTAGCCCTACTGTCCCAGTAACACAGGAAACAAGGGTATTTGGTGTGACCTTGCTGACCCAGCAGAAAATTAACCATTTTCAAATCAACACAAATTAGCCATCCATGAACATGGTATTCCAATCTAGCCAGAACAATCTTGATGTTGGCATACTCTTCATTCATTTTTACAGAGTGTCCTATTGGGATTGAACCATATATATTTCTGTTGTGAAGTAACACACATTTCAAACTCCTTTTACTGTCAATAAAAAGTATGCATTCACTTGAATCATATGCGGGCAGTCCCATATTGAGAAGAAGCCCTTCAACATCATTACAATAAACAAGTTGACCATCTGAATGGAAGTACTTTCTCAGTGCTGCTTCTCTGTTACGATAAAAGGAGACACTAGTGCCAGGTCTGAGTAGTCCTTTCTCTTGCAGCCTGGAAGCCAACAATTCAGCAGACTGCTTTGGCAAATACAAATCTCTTACAAGATCATTCAATTCAGGCTGACTAAAAATATACATTTTATCATAATCTGCATCAGATGGCGTATATTCGATCTGAGCATCATCATCTTCTTGGTTCTTTCGGTAAAGTCACGTAGAAGGGAAATAATAAAATAATAAAAATAAAACAAAATAATTTTCACGACGTTTCGGCCACAACGCAAGCAGCCGTCCTCAGGTGAAGAACAGGTCTGTCGGGAAGACAGCGTCTGAATGAAACACTACCAGGCTTTGAGCGTATATTTAAGCTGGGTTGGAGGGGGAAGAGCGCCTTGACAAAATAATTTGCATATCAAGAGGAATTTAGCATATTTATGGGAAATGCAGATATGGGATTAGTCACTACTTGTGAAATGCGTAGGAGGTGGGCGGGGGGTTTCAAAGTCATTATGCCCGTGCATTATGCAGGATTAGCAGCATCAAAGGGAGGGGATAGGGGTAGCATTAATAAAGGGAAGGAATGTTAATAGTATGTAGCTGCAGTAACTAAACCACGTAAACATCTAAAGTATAAACTACATAGTATCATCAGTATACTAAATATACTCTCCAATAAGCTGAGCTACTAACAGTAAGTAATACATTACAATTCTATGCCGCAAAAAATATAATATGCTTTCAGCTAAACTTTTTTCTCTTACATCACACGGGTCTACCCCGTACTATATACTGCCATAGACAAACCCAACATTAAATTATATACTGTATTACTATACACCACCCTATACCTTTGACTATACATTGTAATATTACACTATGTATTATTCTACTCACCCTACTGTATACCACACTGCTGTATATTCACTATACAATTACGATACTATATATTACCTTATACATTGTATTAAACATTAAAATGTTATACTATTTATTATTATACAATCTGCTATACACTATACCATTGACCGTCGCGTGAAAGATACTAAGAGGAAGCAACGAAATATGTCAATGGGAGAGTGGTGATAGGAGACTTGCAGCGGAGCAAAGAATCCATTCCCTGTGGAGAATACAAGATATATAGTCAATGCCAGTGAGTGGACTGCGGTCTGAAAGTCACCGTAAACGTGAACACAATCAGTTAAGATCCGAAATGGTTTTTTACGTCCTTCCAATGATTGCTGAGCCAGAATCCATCTTCTCGGTTGAAATTGTCTCTGTGTTTGTATATGTGGATCGCCTCATGAACAAATCTCTCATGGTAGCCAGATGGCTTGCAGAGAACCTCTGGCTTGGAGAAGTCAATGTCATGTGAGCCCACTGAATTGTAACAGTGATCTGCCATGGCTGAGGTGTTTGTCCTACCGTGTTTCAGGTCTGCTTTATGTTCACGGATGCGGTCCGTTTGGTTTCTCCAATGTAACTGCTACCACAGAGGCAACTTAGTTTGTAGGCGCCAGGGTACTGTCTGTCTGTGTAATAAAGCTCGTTGAGGCGACTTCTGGAATCTGTCTTTTATTCAACTTGTATTACAGCTTTCCTTCACGCTGCTGACAGGCAGCATGAGAGGGACAGATAGAGAGAGAGAGACACCGCCACGTGGCAACCCGGAGCCCCGCTCCCGCATGGCCCCCTTCCTCTGTTCGTTCCCGTTCTGACCACGTGTCGTTCGTATCCACCCCTATTTAATACCCGGGTCACGTGGTACGTTTCCGCCAATCCTCGTTAGCCTCCATGGAATATTCCAGGCTCCCTCGTAAGCTCCCGGGACCACGCCCCTGACTCATCTCCCCATTGGCTGTGGCCAAAGCCAGCAGAACCAATCCTTACAGCTGTCACCTTTCTATTACGTCAGGGCCACGCCCCTAGGCTTCCCCCCATTGGCTGTAAACCAGGACCGGCAGAGCCAATCATCATGACGAGTTGTGATACGTCAGTGAGCCGGATATATCCTCATATTACATCACCCCCCCTCCCCCCCGTTGTAAAAAGTCAGCCGTCTCAGCTGGGAAAATGGTGAGAAGCTGAATCCCATTTGGATAATTATTAGGGCGTCTAAGACGCATTAACAAGGTAAGGGGGGAGTAGGCGTCTACGTGCTGAGGAATTCAAAACATTTAACAACAGACATACATTAGGGCGCCCCTGTAGCGCAGTAACAACAGGGTGACCGACCGCAAGGTAATCAATACTAGCGAAACGGAAGAGATTTCGACCGCGTACGAGACCTCGGACCCTCTCCGTTGTTCGCGCGTGGTTGCCTCGCCGACTGATCAGCAGGAGGTGGTTGCCGTGGAAAAGAAGAAGAAGAATGTTCGGTTTCCATTGTATCTGGGACAGGTCCCGTTGGAGGAGGGACGTCCGGGGTCTCGTCGTCCCTCAAAACCTGTTCATCTGGGGGGGGTATAACACAGCCCCGCTGGGGATCATCGGGCGAGGCAAGTGGCACATTCGGCATGCCAGACCCCGGCAGATCAACAAGTGGAGATGAAGGGCCAGCACGCGGGTCAACATAGGGTTTGAGTCGTGACGAATGGACATACCAACGACGTTGGCCGTACTGGATGCGAACACTCTGGGGATTCCGAATGTCCACCAGCCTCACAGGCCCCCGCCAAGGCTTGTGCAGTTTAGGGGACATGCCCACTGGCACCTGAGGGCAATGGAGCCATGCCAGATCGCCCACCGACCAGGGCATGTCAGTTCGCGATCGACGCGCATACCTCTCGTTCCTTGCCTGTGTACGGGCCGTCTGGCGGCCTCTCGCGCCTCCGTAACCCATTTAAGTGAGTCCTGTACGTGATCAGGCAAGGAAGGGGACGGTTGTTTACCCGCCGCACCCAGTTGCACATCAATGGGGGGTACATTCTCACGGCCATACATCAGGAAAAATGGCGAATATCCTGTGGACGCGTGCGGAACCATGCGGTATGCCGCCAGGATGCCCGGTATGTGCAAGTCCCAATCGGTTTGTTTTTCACTCACCGTGTGACAAAGCATGGCCGAAAGGGTGCGGTTAAACCATTCCACCATGCCATCCGTTTGCGGATGGTAAGGGGAAGTGCGGATTTTCTTTGTACCCAGCGCAGCACATACATCCTTGAGCAATTTGGAGGAGAAGTTACGTCCTTGATCCGTGAGCAGCCCTTCGAGTGCTCCTTTATCCATGACGTAACCATTCAAGAAAGCCTCGGTGATGGACGAGGCCGTTTGGTCAGGCAGAGGCCAGGCCATAGGCCAGCGAGAAAAATATTCGACCCCGACCAAAAGGTATTTGTTTCCCCTAGCCGATGGAGGGAACGGGCCCAGGATGTCCAGAGCAACTAGCTCATTAATATGGGACACCTCAATCGAACGTAGTGGCGGAACATAATTTTGACGAGGCGGTTTCCTCTTTGCACAATCATGGCATGACCGGATAAAGTTAGTGACATCTGCCGTCATGCCGGACCAAAAGAAATCCTGCTGCATCGCGGCCAACGTTTTCTGCACGCCGAGGTGCATCAGTTTGTCGGCGTGCAGAGCGCGGAGCAGGTCGTGGCGAAGGGATGTCGGCACAACCAGGCGTGAACGGTCAGACAATCCATCCATACACATTAATACTCCCGCCTGGCCCCGAAACATCTGCCATTTCCATCCCGCCAAATGAGATCTCGGTTTCCCGATCAGTTTCCGGAGCGGAGCCAGAGAGGCATCGGCCTCCTGCTCGCGTAGCCACACCGAGTGCGGAAAATGCAGCGTATCGTCGGCGCCAATGGGTACATCCTGGCCTTCATCATTCGACATCGCCCCCATAACCGGACAGGGCGAGGTAGGCAGCGCTGCACAGCGGTGCGTACCCGTCAGACAGACGCAGGGAGGAGTCGGGGGCAACCTGGAGAGAGCATCCGCGTTGCCATGGCGAGTACCCTTGCGGTACGCGATATCGAAGGAAAATTCCTGTAATGATTCCAACCAACGAGCCAATTGACCCGATGGTTGGTCCAATTTCAACAACAAATATTGCAAGGCCGCGTGGTGAGTGCGCACGAGGAATTTCCTTCCATACAGGTACGGCCGGTACTGGCGAACAAAATGTACGATTGCTAACAGCTCCCGTCGCGTCACGCAATATCGCGTTTCGGCAGGGGACAGAACCCTGCTGCCGTATGCCACCACTCGCTCGACCACCGTCTTTCTGTTGCGACAAAACGGCTCCTATGCCGATATCGCTAGCATCCGTGTCAAGGATGAACGGCTGGGAAAAGTCTGGGTAGTCGAGCGTCGGCGCGGTGGCGAGGTGATCCCGAAGAGATTGAAAAGAGCGCTCCTCTTCCGGGCCCCATTTAAATCTCAGACTTTTTCCCCGTCAGAACATGCAGTGGCTTAGCCAGCGTCACGAAGTTTATAACAAAACGGCAATAGTAGGATGCAAACTCAATAAACCGCCGTACGTCGCCCACCAAAGTGGGCGTGGGCCACTCTCGGACACACGCCGTTTTCTGAGGGTCCGTGGACACACCGTCCGAGCTGACGATGTGACCCAAGTATTGGACGAACCGTTGCAAAAGGTGGCACTTTTTCGGTTTAAATTTTAGGTCAGCCGAGCGCATCCTCTGAAAGACAGTCTCCAGGCGTTGGAGGTGTTCTTCGAACGTGCGGCTGAATACGATGATATCGTCCAAATATATGAGGCATGTTTCCCACTGCAGCCCCGCTAGCATCAGTTTCATCAAGCGTTGGAACGTCGCCGGTGCCGCATTCAAGCCCATAGGTAAGCGGTTAAAGTCAGAGAGGCCTTGTGGCGTGCGGAACACCGTTTTTGGTTTGGACGCGTCATCAAGGGGAAGCTGCCAAAACCCAGACGACAGGTCGAGGGTGGAGAAAAAATTTGCCCCTGACAAAGCATCCAACGAGTCGTCCATCCGTGGCAAGGGGTATGCGTCTGCCACGGATATCTTATTCAATCGACGGAAATCCACACAAAACCTCGTCCTACCATCCTTTTTCTTAACCAGCACCACCGGCGCGCCCCAAGGACTGTTGGACGGCGAAATTATATCGGCCGCCAACATGTCGTTCACCGCGCCACGCACGTGTTCCCTTTCATCAGGGCTCATGCGATGCGGGTGCATACAAATCGGTCCCGCCGCACCGGTATCAATATGGTGCGACAAGAGCGAGGTATGGCCCAGATACAAATCGTTTTTACTGAAAACGTCAGCGTACTCCAACAATAATGAATGCAAAGCGCTCCTTTGCGTGGTCGACAAAGATGTATTTTCCCCGCACAAATCTGCGATCCAACGATCGTGTGAATGATCATATCGAGGCCCGCCAGCGGCCATTTTAGTGGGTGGTTTACCCTCAAAGCTGGTGAAATCGGTAGTGGTGTGAGCCAATACCGATCCAACCGGGATGACGACCAGGTCCGGGCCCCCATTTAACACTTGTATGAACGGGGCCTGACCAGGCCGAATGATAGTTTGAGCTGCTACTAGGGAAAAGGATCTTGCCACCGAATTCGACGGGGACAACAGCACACCCGTCGCACCGTCCGCAGCATCCAAACGCTTTCGGTAACGCAGCGGAACAAGCATTTGCGAGCCCGACGGCACCTCCACCGTGGCAGCAACAATCGCGTTAACCGCGTTACCCGGGGGCGGACGGCCCAGCAGGGACGGCAGGAACGACATCCTACGGCCCCCTGGCATTTCTAAGCAACCTTGGTCGACGAGTATCTTAACTGGCATGCGGCGCAAGAAATTGGTGCCCAATAGGCATGGGGCGGCCAGTGAACGAGAAATCAACACTGGTCCCTCCGCGGTGATATTTCCAATAGCAATGCGCACATCAACCTGCCCCTAAATACCCATGCTACCCCCATTAGCAGCAACGCACGCGTCATTAGCCGTTCAGATCCGTGACGTAGGAATGGACAGGAGATGAAAAATTACATCGGAAATGATGGTGGCAGACGCGCCTGTGTCCACCAAAATACGAACATCGATCCCATCGATGGTACCCCGTACGGTCGATGAGTCCGACGCGGCTGCTATCGCCCTACGGGCCAATTTTTTTCATTGTGTCGCAGAGTGCGGCATCGACACAGGTGTACCACAATTACCGTCCGGAGCGCAAACATGTGTGCGAGTGGATGGGTGATGTGACAAGACCTGCCGGGTGTCCGATGTGTGCCGACTTGCCTGAGGGTGCCGTGGATCCGCGTCCGGTGGAGGAGATGGAAGCCGGCCCGACGGGAGCTGAGAAGGCTGAGGTCGGCAGCGGAAATCCCGGGCAAAATGGCCTCGTCGGCCACACTCAAAACACGTGGCCGTCGTCGCCCGGCGGTCGCTCGTCCCGGGCCCTGCACGTCGTCGACCAGCCCCATCACGCTGGTCGTGCAGCCGGCGTTTCGGGACCCAGCAAGGAACAGCAGCCATCACCTCGTCGTCGCCGGAGTCATCGGAGCCGTGGACGACCCGACGTGGAGACCACCCCAACGGTGGACCATCTATTTCGGGATTCCCGGTCCATGCCGCCATCTGATACCAGCGTTTCAGGTTGAACTTAGCGTCCAAGCAGCGCGCCGCCCATCGCGACGTAAGCGGTTCGTGGCCGCATACCGGCAACGAGATGTTTAGTTCCTGGGCCAGCTCAATCATTCTGGAAAGGATGAGAGGATCTAGGAGATCAGCTGACGAGTCGGGGTAGGTGGCCATGGCCAGCGCTAACAGCGCCCCTCAGTAGGCCAAGGGCGATTCCTCTGGTCCTCGACGACGTGACATAAATTTCCTGATAGCCGCCATCGGCGGTTCGTAAAACTCCGCCATTTCCGTGAAAGCGTCACGAAGCGTCTTCTTCTTGGTCGCTGGGATGGATCGGAAGACCGCCAAGTAGACATCATCTAGCAGCATGGGCAGTGCCTCCAGTGCCTCCGCCTCCATCCATCGTACGGATCGAAAGGCTGACTCGAACCGCCACGTGAACGCACTCCAATCGCCCCCAGCGACAAAATCCTTGATTTGAGGAAGGCGATGTCCGCGGTGAATGTTCGATGCCTCGAGCGTCTCCATTCCCGCTCCGCCTCGTATTTCGTGGCTCCGTCAGAATGGCGTCCGGCGGCCGCGTGGCGGCAGCCCCTCCCAAGATGGCGTCCGGCGGCTTCATCGCAGCAGCCCCGCCCAAGATGGAGGCCTCTCCCTGCGCGGCAGGAGCAATGGCGGACGTCGATTCCCGCTGAAAATCCTGGTCATCTGCACTTGGTTGAAATCCACGCAGCCGACCGAGGGCAGCTGAGGATGCGACCGCCGTCACCAGATTCAGCAAAATCGCACAGAGCGAATTCATTTGCTCCGCCAGTCGCCGCCATCCCTCGTCCGCAGTCAACGACGTCGTTTCTCCAGCCTGTCGGCGATGAGCGGCGTCGGGGAGAGCAGCAGCCGGAGGCAGAGAACCCGCAGCTCCCAGCAGCTCGTCCCCATCCGCCTCAACTTCTTCCTCCGATGGAGGGTCCGGTGGGTTCTTCTTCTTGAGGTGCTTGGATATCTTAAAGGATCGTCCAAACGGTCTCAAGAGATACTTCTGGCACCAATGTAATAAAGCTCGTTGAGGCGACTTCTGGAATCCGTCTTTTATTCAACTTGTATTACAACTTTCCTTCATGCTGCTGACAGGCAGCGTGAGAGGGACAGATAGAGAGAGAGAGACACCGCCACGTGGCAACCCGGAGCCCCGCTCCCGCATGGCCCCCTTCCTCTGTTCGTTCCCGTTCTGACCATGTGTCGTTCGTCTCCACCCCTATTTAATACCCGGGTCACGTGGTACGTTTCTGCCAATCCTCGTTAGCCTCCATGGAAAATTCCAGGCTCCCTCGTAAGCTCCCGGGACCACGCCCCTGACTCATATCCCCATTGGCTGTGGCCAAAGCCAGCAGAACCAATCCTTACAGCTGTCACCTTTCCATTACATCAGGGCCACGCCCCTAGGCTTCCCCCCATAGGCTGTAAACCAGGACCGGCAGAGCCAATCATCATGACGAGTTGTGATACGTCAGTGAGCCGGATATATCCTCACATTACATCTGGAACCACATCTTTTACAGACAGGACCAGATCACGGATTTTATGTACTGTTTTGAATCGGACCTGGATCTTGTGTTTAATCAGGATTTTGGAGATCTTTTTTGTGACCCCGGCAATGTAGTGTAAGGTGATGGTTTTGAAAGGCTCCTCAACAGGATCCTTCTCGATGAACGTAATAAACCATTTCGGATCTTAACTGATTGTGTTCACGTTTACGGTGACTTTCAGACCATAGTCCACTCACTGGCATTGACTATATATCTTGTATTCTCCACAAGGAATGGATTCTTTGCTCCGCTGCAAGTCTCCTACCACCACTCTCCCGTTGACGTATATCATTGCTTCCTCTTAGTATCTTTCACGCAACGGTCAATGGTATAGTGTATAGCAGATTGTATAATAATAAATAGTATAAATTGTAATGTTTAATACAATGTATAAGGTAATATATAGTATCGTAATTGTATAGTGAATATACAGCAGTGTGGTATACAGTAGGATGTGTAGAATAATACATAGTGTAATATTACAATGTATAGTCGAAGGTATAGGGTGGTGTATAGTAATACAGTATATAATTTAATGTTGGGGTTGTCTATGGCAGACAACCCCAACAAATTTAGCTGGAAGCATATTCACATTTTTTTGCGACATAGAATTGTAATGTATTACTTACTGTTAGTAGCTCAGCTTATTGGAGAGTATATTTAGTATGCTGATGATACTATGTAGTTTATACTTTATTTGTTTACGTGGTGGTTTAGTTACTGCAGCTACATACTATTAACAATCCTTACCTTTATTAATGCTACCCCTATCCCCTCTCTTTGATGCTGTTAACCCTGCATAATGCATGGGCATAATATGACTTTGAAACCCCCCGCCCACCTCCTATGTATTTCACAAGTAGTGACTAATCCCATATCTGCATTTCCCATAAATATGCTAAATTCCTCTTGATATGCAAATTATTGTGTCAAGGCGCTCTTCCTCCTCCAACCCAGATTAAATATACGCTCCAAGCCTGGTGGTGTTTCATTCAGACGCTGTCTTCCCGACAGACCTGTTCTTCACCTGAGGACAGCTGCTTGCGTTGTGGTCGAAACGTCGTGAAAATTATTTTATTGTTTTATTTTTATTATTTTATTATTTCCCTTCTACGTGACTTTACCGAAAGAACCAAGAAGATGAATCCCTGCAGTCACGAAAGCTTTACATCGAAATTTACATCATCATCATCATCATCTGTAGAAGCAGGTAAACTGAGGGATTCAACATCAATCTCTGGTAGCTCAGTAAATACAGGCACAGGTATTTCCTCAGTGCTCAACTGGTCGTCTGGCAGATGGGATATCTGGGTATTGTAAGTGTTGTTTGTTTTTCTTATTGAAAAATTTTACATTGACAAGGCAGAAGTAGCAGTTATCCAAATGGTTTGTAGGTTCTTTCCAACACAGGTTTTACACACTTTGTGAGGAGCCAAATTTTTGTCTTGGTCTCCAAGTCGTACTTTAAAGTAGGCAAGATAAACCTTCTTGACAAAGGTATTGATGTTGCGCCTTTGATCCTGCAAAGTGAAGCTGCCACAGATGTAGCAGAAGATATCTGGGTCATTACTGCATTTCCTTCTTTCGGATGTTGTAGCCATTGTTAGATCACGCCCTGTAGAAGACAAGTATTAAATAAATGTGGATATCTACATAAAATTATATTATAAACACACTATCCTAAAAATACAGCACCATATTTTAACACTAA
This sequence comes from Lampetra planeri, assembly GCF_965212315.1. Taxonomy (NCBI): domain Eukaryota; kingdom Metazoa; phylum Chordata; class Hyperoartia; order Petromyzontiformes; family Petromyzontidae; genus Lampetra; species Lampetra planeri. The sequence continues at coordinate 2,090,637 of NC_136177.1, read as the reverse complement.
AGCAGTTACTGACTCGCAAGAACTTGCAATCATAAGTGACAGAGTTTATTTCGGGTAAAATCAATGAAAATGCGGTATGCCGATAGCATAAAAATGAGATGTGATAGAGCAAATCTGAGATCAGATTTGGAATCAGCACCCTGAAATTAGTCTAAAACAGCTGCAAAAGTCCAGGCCAGAAAATGTTTTATTTGTTGACCAGTGTAATCTTAATTATAAGAATTGTATCCTGCGTTGAAATCTGAATCTTGAGACCTGACAAACACTAAAACATAATCACTAAAAGTTAAAGCAAGAATCATTGTATTAGCCCGATTGATAATACTACTGTAATAACAGCCATAGAGGGTTCACGTGGGGATTGGCTTGCCGGTCCCGCTTTGTAGCCAATAAGGGATGAGTCAGGGAGCATGGCCTCGGCATGATCACGGCATGTTAGCAGGGGTGATTGGCCTGGCCAATCGGGGCCTCAGCTAATGGGGAGCCGGATCAGAGGCGTGGTCCCGGGATTGACAGGGAACCATCGGGAACGGTCAATGCTGTCTATGGAGGATTGGCTGGGGGGTACCACGTGACAGAGGGATTAAGAGAGAGAGAGAGCAGTCGAGAGCAGACTTGGGAACGAGAAGAGCAGGAGTCACGCGCGTACGGGGCTCTGGGTGCCACGTGCGTGGTGGGGACTTGGCGGGAAGTCTGCCCTCTCTCCGTTGTCTGTCAGCAACAGGGAGTGTGTGAAGTGTAACTGTGGAAGTTGAAAATAAAAAGGACTGATTGCGGAAGCCGTCTCAAGAAGGTTTATTACATTGGTGTCAGAAGTTCTTCTGCGACCGTTTGGACGATCGTCAAGATGTCCAAGCACCTCAGAAAAAAGAACCTGCCAGAGCCTCCATCGGAGGAAGAGGTCAAGACGGACGAAGATGAGCTGTTGGGGGCTACAGCCCCTTTGCCGCCTGCTGATACTGCTCTCCTCGACACCTCTCAGCGTCGACTGGGAGAAGATGCAACTACCTCAGGAACGAAAGACGGATGGCGGCTGATGGCGGAGCAGATCGAGTCGTTACACGCCATTCTGCTGAGTCTGGTGACCACGGTGGCGTCCTCACCAGCCGTGGGTCGCCAGATTGCGGATCAACTGGACGCCGCGGGAAGGGGTCCTGCAAAAGAATCGGAGTCCGCCATTGCTCCTGCCATGCGGGAAGAAGCCGACGTTTTGGGCGGGGCGGCTGCGCTGGAGCCGTCGGCCGCCATTTTGGGCGCGCCTGCCGCCACGCGGCCGCCGGACGCCATTTTGCCTGCGACGGGTGGGACGCGGGAACAACAGTTGGAGACGCCCGCGGCGCGCGCTTGCCACCGCGGACATCGCCTTCCACAGATTAAAGAATTTCTCGCCGGGGGTGATTGGAGTGCTTTTACGTGGCGCTTCGAGTCAGCCTTTAGATCCGTGAATTGGACGGAGGAGGAGGCGCTGGGAGCGCTACCTACACTGCTTGATGATGTTTCTCTGGGGGTCTTCCGCTCCATCCCGGCGTCCAAGAAGAAGACACTGCGAGATGCGTTCGCAGAAATGGCGGAATTTTACGACCCACCGACGTCAGCCACCAGAAAATTTATGTCGCGTCGCCGAGGATCGGAGGAGTCGCCTTTGGCTTATCGGGGGGCGTTGATGGCGCTGGCCATGGCTGCCTATCCCGACGCGATGGCCGATCATTTGGATCCTCTCATCCTTTCCCGTATGCTGGAGTTGTCTCAGGAGCTCAACATTTCTCTACCAGTGTGCGGCCACGAACCGCTTACATCGCGATGGGTGGCGCGCTGCCTGGACGCTAAGTTTCATATCAAGCGTTGGGACCAGATGGCGGCGTGGACGGGGAAACCCGAAATCGACGGGCCGCCCTTGGGGTGGTCTCCACGACTGGTTGTCCACTGCTCCGACGACTCTGGCGACGACGACATGCTGGCTGCTGCTGTTCCGCATGGGATTCCAGGACGGCGGCTGCGTGACCAGCGTGGTGACTATGCAGGCCGTCCACGTGCGGGGGCCGGGTCGTCCGACCGCCGGCCGACGACGGCCGCGTGTTTCAAGTGCGGCAGACGAGGCCATTTCGCCCGTGACTGCCGCTGCCGACCTCTGCTGTCGCCTCTTCCACCAAGGGGACTTCCATCTCCACCTGCTGCGTAACTGCAACAACCTCTGGCGAGACGACACAAATCGGACACCCGGCAGGTCGTGTCACATCATTCATCCACTCGCACTCATTCTTACACTCCTAAGGATAATTTTACTTCTCCTGCACCATTTACACGCTCTGCTACACAGTGGAAGAAATTGGCTCGCAGGGTTGTGGCTGCGGCTTCGGGCTCGTCGACGGTACGGGGTACCATCGACGGCATTGACGTCCGTATTTTGGTGGACACTGGCGCATCTGCCACCATCATTTCAGATGTTATTTTTCATTTGTTGTCCATGCGTGTGTTGCTGGGTATCTGTGGTCAGGTAGATGTGAACATCGCTATCGGAAATATTATCACCGCAGGACCTATGTTAATCTCTTGCTCGCTAGCTGTCCCATGCTTGCTTGGTACTGATTTCCTGCGCCGGATGCCTCTGAAAATACGCGTTGACCAGGATTGTTTGGAAATGCCGGGGGGTCGTAGGATGTCGTTCCTGCCTTCCCTGCTGGCCAGTGCACCTACAGGTAACGCAGTTACTGCCGTGGTCGCTGCTACGGTGGAGGTTCCGTCGGGAGCGCAAATGCTCATTCCGCTGCTTTACCGGAAACCCCTTCAAGTTGGAAGGGATGCGAAGGGCGTGCTATTATCCCCATCGAATTCGGTGGCTAAATCTTTTTCCTTGGCGGCGGCGCAAACGATCGTGCGACCAGGTCAGGCACCTTTCATACAGGTGTTGAATGGGGGACCTGACCGCGTTGTTGTTCCGGAGGGATCGGTGCTGGCTCACGCCACTACCGATTTCGCCTCTTGTGACGAAACGCTCGAATGCCCGCTGGTGGGCCTCCACGCGATCGTTTGCAAGAACGCTGGATCGCGGATTTGTGCGGGGAAAATTCTTATTTGTCGAATGAACAAAGGAATGCTCTGCATTCGCTGTTGCTACGGTACGCAGATGTTTTCAGTAGAAATTATTTGGACCTCGGCCACACGTCGCTTTTGTCGCACCATATTGACACCGGTGCGACACCTCCCATCTGTATGCACCCTCATCGCATGAGCCCAGCTGAAAGGGAACACGTGCACGGAGCAGTAGATGAATTGCTGGCGGCGGATATTATTTCGCCGTCCAACAGCCCTTGGGGCGCGCCCGTCGTTCTGGTTAAGAAAAAAGATGGTGGTACAAGATTTTGCGTTGATTTCCGCCGGTTGAACAAAATTTCGGTGGCGGACGCGTACCCCTTACCGAGGATGGATGACTCATTGGATGCTTTATCGGGTGCTAAATTCTTTTCCACCCTTGATCTGTCCTCGGGCTTTTGGCAGCTTCCCCTCGATGACGAGTCATAAGCCAAAACGGCATTCCGCACGCCGCAAGGTCTCTTTGAATTCAATCGGTTGCCTATGGGCTTGAATGCGGCTCCGGCGACGTTTCAACGGCTCATGGAATTGGTGTTGGCAGGACTACAGTGGGAAACGTGCCTCATATATTTAGACGATATCATTGTTTTCAGCCGCACGTTCGAGGAACACCTCCAACGCCTAGAGACGGTTTTTCAAAGAATGCGGGCAGCTGACCTCAAGTTTAAACCTAGGAAATGTCACCTTTTGCAACACTCCGTCCGTTACTTGGGTCATATTGTCAGCTCGGACGGCGTGTCCACTGACCCTCTGAAAACCAAATGTGTTCGAGAGTGGCCCACACCCACTTCTGTGGGTGATGTTCGGCGGTTTATTGGATTCGCTTCCTATTATCGCCACTTCGTTAAGAACTTTGCGACGTTGGCGAAACCATTACACGTTCTAACGGGCAAAAATCAAAGGTTTAAATGGGGAGCTGAGGAAGAAAGTTCTTTTAGAGCGCTTCGGGACCACCTCGCCACGGCGCCTATGCTAGATTACCCAGACTTCTCACAGCCGTTCATCCTTGATACAGATGCTAGTGATATCGGCATTGGGGCCGTTTTGTCGCAACGTAAGGACGGTGTTGAGCGAGTGGTGGCGTACGGCAGCAGGGTTCTGTCCCCTGCGGAAACGCGATATTGCGTGACAAGGCGGGAACTTTTGGCAATTGTGCATTTTGTTCGATTGTACCGGCCGTACCTGTATGGAAGGAAATTCCTCGTTCGCACTGATCATGCGGCTTTGCAATACTCCTTGAAATTGGACCAGCCGTCAGGCCAATTGGCTCGGTGGTTGGAATCGTTTTTCCTTCCATATTACATATCGTAAGGGGGCCCGTCACGCGAACGCTGACGCGCTCTCAAGGCTGCCACCCGTTCCTCCGTGCACTTGCCTGACGGGCACGCACCGCTGCGCGGCACCGCCCACCTCGCCCTGCCCGGTTATGGGGGCGATAGCGAATGAGGACGACGGGGGGGCGATAGCGAATGAGGACGACCAGAAGGCGTCGGTGGACACCGATGATACCTTACGGCTGCCGCACGCGGTCTGGTTACGTGAACAGGAGGCTGATGCCTCGCTGTCTCCGCTACGGAAATTGATAGGGAAACAAAAAGCTCAATTGGCGGGATGGAAGTGGCAGATGTTCCGAGGCAAGTCGGGACTGTTAATGTGCACCGACGGGTTGTCTGACCGACCACGCTTGGTCGTGCCTACTTCGCTTTGCTACGACCTGCTTCGCGCTCTGCACGCTGATAAGTTGATGCACCTCAGCGTCCAAAAGACTTTGGCCGCGATGCAAAAGGATTTTTTCTGGGCCGGCATGACGGCAGACGTCAATGACTTTGTCCGCTCATGCCATGATTGTGCGAATAGGAAACCACCTCGGAACCACTATGTACCACCGTTACGTTCCATTGAGGTGACCCGCATCAACGAATTGGTTGCTCTGGACATTCTGGGCCCGTTTCCCCCGTCGGCTAGGGGCAATAAATACCTTCTGGTCGGGGTGGAATATTTTTCTCGATGGCCGATGGCCTGGCCTCTACCCGACCAAACGGCTGCGTCCATCACCGACGCTTTCTTGAACGGGTATGTCATGGATAAGGGGGCACCTGAGAGGCTGCTCACAGATCAAGGGTGGAATTTCTCCTCTAAATTGCTTAAGGAGGTTTGTGACGCGCTGGGTACAAAGAAAATTCGCACTTCCCCATACCATCCACAAACAGATGGTATGGTGGAACGATTAAACCGTACCCTCTCGGCTATGCTTTGCCACACGGTCAGTGAAAAGCAAATCGATTGGGACTTGCACATACCGGGCGTCTTAGCGGCATACCGCATGGTTCCACACACGTCCACGGGATACTCACCATTTTTTTTTATGTATGGCCGTGAGAATGTTCCTCCCATCGATGTGCAACTGGGTAAGCCGAGTAAACAACCGTCCCGCTCCTTGCCTGATCACGTGCGGGACTCGCTTGAATGAGTTACGGAGGCGCGAGAGGCTGCCAGGTGTGCGACGGCCCGTGCCCAGGCAAGGAACGAACGGTATGCGCGTCGATCGCGTACTCGCATGCCTTGGTCAGTGGGAGACCTGGCGTGGCTCTACTGCCCACAGGTACCGGTGGGCACATCCCCTAAACTGCACAGGCCGTGGCGGGGACCCGTGACGCTGGTAGATGTTCGGAACTCACAGAGTATCCGCGTTCAGTACGGTAAACGTCGGTGGTATGTTCATTCCTCGCGACTTAAACCCTATGTTGATGCGCGTGTCGGTCCTTCATCCCCACTAGCTGACCTGCCGGGTTCTGCCGGGCCGATTACGCCGATTGCCACGCCCGTTGATCCTAAGGAGGACTGTGTTGTGCCTCCTACAGATGAACAGGTTCTGAGGGCGGAGGAAACCCCCGCAGCCCCCCCTCCAACGAGGCCTGCCCTGGACATGACCAAGAACCAACAACCTTCTTCTTCAAGCCTACCACCTCCTGTCGATCTGAAAGCAAAGCGACCATACGATGGAAGCGGAGAGGGTCCCGCGTCGCGTACGCGATCGAAATCTCTCCCGTTTCGTTAACGTTTGATCGTCTAGCTGTTTCTTCCCTGTCGTTACCGCGCTGCAGGGGCGCCCTAATGTATGTCGGGTTTTTCATGGGTGACTCTGTTTTTAAGTGTTGTTCGGCGCGGGGACGCCGTTTCACCCTTTATTGTTAAATGCACCTTGGTGCCCTAATAAGATGTTTTACGGAATTGGTTGATCACCTTTTTCCCAGCCGAGACGGCTGATTTTTTCACCGGGGGGGGGGGGGGGGGGGGGTGTTGTAATAACAGCCATAGAGGGTTCATGTGGGGATTGGCTTGCCGGTCCCGCTTTGTAGCCAATAAGGGATGAGTCAGGGAGCATGGCCTCGGCGTGATCACGGCATGTTAGCAGGGGTGATTGGCCTGGCCAATCGGTGCCTCAGCTAATGGGAGCCGGATCAGAGGCGTGGTCCCGGGATTGACAGGGAACCATCGGGAACGGTCAATGCTGTCTATGGAGGATTGGCTGGGGGGTACCACGTGACAGAGGGATTAAGAGAGAGAGAGAGAGCAGTCGAGAGCAGACTTGGAAACGAGAAGAGCAGGAGTCACGCGCGTACGGGGCTCTGGGTGCCACGTGCGCGGTGGGGACTTGGCGGGAAGTCTGCCCTCTCTCCGTTGTCTGTCAGCAACGGGGAGTGTGTGAAGTGTAACTGTGGAAGTTGAAAATAAAAAGGACTGATTCCGGAAGCCGTCTCAAGAAGGTTTATTACACTACCCTGGAAACGAGGCAGAGCTAAATTATCATAATTACATAAATTAGCATAATTACGGATAATTACACTTTTATTTAATTTAATTTTTTATATGTTTATACATTTTTCAAGACCCAATATATACAACACGTTCCATTTCCCTGGAGAAGAAGAAGACGCTCACCCAAACTTTTGCGGAGATGGCGGAGGTCTACGAGCCGCCAGATGAGAGAACGAGAAAATTTCAGCACCGTAGGCAGGGGAGCTCAGAGTTGCCCCTCGCCTACAGAAGCGCTTTGATGGCCTTGGCGGTTGACGCCTACATCATCGTTAAACAAGAGCAGTTAGATCTGCTGGTGATGGAACGTATGTTGGCGTTGGCCAGGGAGATGGATGTCGTCCTTCCCACGTGCGGCCACGGAATTAAGACGTCCTTGTAGGCCGCGCGTTACCTCAACGCGCATGAAAATTTGAAGTGATTGGTGCAGATGGCGGCATGGACGGGGGATCCAGCTAAAGATCGTCAACCCATCGGCTGGTGTTCGTCTAAGGTGGTTGTCATCCCTGATGAGGCGCCGTCGGCGGACGATGTCGCGGGGGCTGTTGCTCCTTGTAACCAGCGTCGCAAGGATGGTCGACGTCATCAAGGCATCTACCGACCGCGCCGGGACAACGATCTGCTGCACTGGCGGCCTCCCGTCACATGCTACTGATGTGGCCGGGTGGGTTATTACTCCAGGGAGTGCCGTGTTTGTCTCGCGTTGCCGTCTGGATCACCGCCCGCGTCCCCGGAGGCCGACCGTTCGCCTTCACGTCCTCCACACAGGCGAGTTGGCACATGTAGGGCACCCGGGCACGTTCACCATCTCATTCATCTAATGTCGCCGGGATGGGTTCATCGCATAGGGAAGGTTCGCTGCGTAACACACACTCGGGTACCGTTGCTAAGGGCTGGCCGGCTTCACAAATGCAATGGAGGAAATTGGCTCGTAGAGTAGTTCCTGCGGTGGCGGGATCATCGACAGTCACGGCCACTATTCAGGGTGTTGATGTTCTCGTTTTGGTTGATACCCGGGCCTCGGCTACGATTATTTCCGATGCCATTTTCCAGCTGTTGAATATCCCTACGTCGTGTGTTCGGCCGGTGTACGATGTGTGCGTTGTTGCTAACAGGGGTAGTATGGCCATCATTGGCCAGGTTGACACGTGTATCGCCATTGGAAAGGTTAATGCGTTGGGGCCCATGTTGATTTCGCGCACGTTGGCCATGCCGTGCCTGTTGGGCACTGATTTTTTTTGTCTCAGATGCCGGTTAAAATCCTCGTGAACCAAGGTTGTCTTGAGCTGCCGTCGGGTCGTATATTGCGTTTTTTGTCGTTGCCGCTGCCACAACCGGCGTCCGCCGATACGGTTCAGGCGTTGGTTGAGGCCATTGTCATGGTTCCGTGGGGTTTGCAAATGTTGATTTCGCTCCGCTATCGCAAGCACATCGGTTGCGACGTCAGGGTGAATGGGGTTTTGTTGACGCCCTCGAATGCTGCTACGCGAGGGTTGACGTTGGTCTGCACTCAGACCATCTTTAGAACGGGTCAGGCCCCGTTTTTGCAGGTTTTGAATGGGGGGCCTGGCGACGTTTTCGTGCCAGCGGACACTGTCCTCGCTCACGCCACCACTGCGTTTACCGACCGGGAGGAGCACACGTCAGCGCAGGCTGCCTGCGCTGTCGGTAAGAAATGTTCGACGGACGATTGGTAGATCGCCGACTTGTGTGCCGAAAATGCATCACTGTCAGCGTGAGGAATTGCGCCTTTTGTTGTCCGAATTTTTGGACGTGTTCAACAAGGATGATTACGTCTTGGGTCGGACGTCCTTGTTGTCTCATCACATAGACACGGGCAATGTTATCCCCATTCGGTTAAATCCGCATCGTATGGGGCCGTCGGAGAAAGAAAGAGTGCACTGCGCTGTTGATGATATGTTGGCTGTGGACATTATTTCACCGTCCACTAGTCCGTGGGGAGCTCCAGTAGTTTTGGTCAAGAAAAAGGATGGTAACCTACGGTTTTGTGTGGACTTTTGGCGCCTTAATAAGGTTTCCGTAGCGGACACGTTCGGAGCGCGGTTTTTCTCCACACTTGATTTGTCTTCTGGAAACTGCCCCTCGATGAGTCCTCGAGGCAGAAGACTGCGTTCCGTACTCCGCAAGGTCTTTTTCAATTTAATTGTTTGCCGATGGAATTGAATGCCGCTCCTGCCACATTCCAGAGACTTATGTAACTTGTCTTGGCCGATCTCCAATGGGACACTTGCCTAATCTATCTGGACAATGTCATCATGTTCAGCCAGTCGTTTGAGGACCATCTCCTCTGGCTGCGTGGTGTTTTTTAGTGGATACATTCGGTTAATCTTAAATTCAAACCCAAAAAGTGTCATCTTTTGCAGACTTCAGTCCGGTATTTGGGTCACATTGTGAGTGCCGATGGTATTTCAACCGATCCCGCTAAGGCGGGCGTGTGTACGTGATTGGCCGGTCCCTGCGAGTGTAGATGTCCGGAGCTTTGTCGGCTTTGCCTACGATTATCGGCGGTTCATTCTAGGGTTCGCGTCTATCGCGAAGCCGTTGCATGCGCTTACGGGCAAAAATCAGCGGTTTCATTGGGGCCCGGAAGACGAAGCTGCTTTCAATATCTTCGTGACCGCTTGTCGGACGCGCCTACTCTCGACTATCCTGATTTTTCGTCCCCCTTCATCCTTGACACTGATGCCAGCGACACGGGTATCAGGGCTGATCTTCCGCAGCCTGTTTCTTTGCCGCCCACAGTGCCCTTGAGGGTGACGGTGGGTCCGGAGGACGTCGCCATTCCCCCATGCCCATCTGCGGGGGATCAAGCTGGATCGCCCTCTGCTGGACCGCTGCTCCCATCGGCCAGTGTTCCTGTTCCGCCGCTGGCGGATGGATCGGCTATGCGGACATGGTCTAAATCGTCGCGGTTTTCTTAAGCCATTCTGGATTTCACTTTGTGTGTTCTCTTCCGATGTGTTGTTGTTGCATTGGGGGGGTCTAACATTCCATTCTATATCACTTTCAAGTTGCGTTCTGTTCAGTGGCTGATGGTGCTCTGGTTTCATTGCCCTTCCTTAGCCGGGACGCCTAGATTTTTTTTATCACGGGGAAGGGGGGAGGGGCGTACATTACTTATACAGTCCATGCTTATCCATATTGGGGTTTATATCTGGGGTAAAGGTGAGGGGCGGCTCCACCAGGGAAGCCTCTGGAACGTTCGGGAAGATTCCAGGAGGGGCGTGGCCAGAGGCGGGGCTTAGCCTCCGGAGGGGGGATATAAGCGGGGGACAGAGCAACGCAAGGGGTCGGTGCTGAAGACTGAAGAGGAGCTCCCCGCCGCTGCTGCCCCGCCATCCCCATCGGCCACGTGGCAGCTCGTTCTCCAGCCGCTCAGCCGCTCCCTAGCGCACCGTCAGCCAGCGGTGCATTGGTGAGCGGGTGAGCACCACGTGACTCGGAGCAGCATAGCCACAAGAGGGGTGGACGTCTGTAAAAGAAACAGATGGAAACAACGTGGCTGTACCGAGCTTTATTGAATAAACAACCGAAGTTACTTAACGTGTCGGAGACACTCATTACACTAGGATGTGCGTGCGACTGAGAGCATTAGGCCGTGCGAGAGGATGTGGCTCCCCTCATGTCTGGGAAGAAGGCCACTGGAACTGCTGTTATTGTGCTCGGGGTTTGATTTTAATTCGCTCACGGATACACCACACACAAGCACACACATGGGAGAAGAGGCTCCTGGGCGTGTGTCAAATCTCCTCACGTGCACACACCTCACTCATTACTCGCACCTGCAACCCGTTCCACTGCGTGACGCTGTGACATCATCTGCACGCAACACATTCCTTCAAATGACACGCTATAACGTTATGTACTATTATAATAATAAAAACTATGCGTAAGCTCACTCACTGCGTCTGTGGTGGCGTGTAAAGACACGGAGTTATACTTTGGAAAGTAACTCAGCTTATTTTTACTTAAAAATAACTATTTCATGGAAATAAACTGAGGTTTCAACCTACGTTAGTGGAAACTAGGTGAGTGCGTGGTGGTGGGATCGCATGGAGAGCATGCACAGAGCACCACCACAATCACCCCGAGGAGGTACAGTTTTCAGCACATTTTTCATTCTGGTGAACCACACACATGCACTGCACAAACGCTCGCTTGAAGGTTTCACTTCAAGAAGTGAATTACATCATAGGCTTCAAATGCGATCGCCCAGGGGTTAAATCCGGTCATGAATGACTCTTCATTGACAATATACATACGTTTGAACGTTGTCAGTTTAACGCTTTTGCAACCAATATTATCCATAAGGTTTTTTATTTGTAAGATCGCGTAAATATAAATGTGTCGTTAAACCCGCACCACCCGACAGCCAAGGAATAAGGTTTGCCATGTAAACAAAACGTGCCAATTAGTTACTAGTTCAGCACACCGGTTGTGTGTTGGAGAGTAAACCCACTACAACATTTACAATTCGAGTACCGTGACGTGTCGCCGGTAATTACAACAACCCAAGGTCGTAGCCATGGAGTCAACATTGGGGGGGACCAAATCTTCCAGGGGGTGTGGGGCTCCCCCCCCCCAGAAAAAAAAATCTAAATTTGAAAACGAATTTCCTGCCATTTCCTGCCTAAAATATAAAAAATTCACTAACACATAGGATAGACTTTATTTATTTATTTTATCTTCTCACTATGAGACCTCCTTTACCAGTAGCAAAATATAGTAATAGGCTTTTACCCTTTTATCTGGTACAAAAACTGACACCTTTATACAGCAGTCAAAATGCAAACAAAAAGGAACAACTCTGATAAAGATAATGATATGCACTGTCCATGAAGTTGATTGGTCCACACCCGAGACAGCTTTTCTTGTGTTGTGGTTATTGCAAACATGATCCCTTGTATAAAGGTGTCAGTTTTTGTACCAGATAAAAGGGTAAAAACCTATTACTATTTTATCGTGTTTCATTGTATATAATGGCAGAGATTAGGGATTAATAAATTACAACCATAACCACAATCATATAAACAGATATCTATTTTATAGCAATATATTGGGGGGGACATTTTGAGCATATTTGAATATTGAGGGGAATGTGTCCCCCCCCATATATATTATAACTATCTTTCCTACCCGGCTTCACCCGGGACTTGGATTCACCACGCCCGGCTGCCTTTGTCTCCCCAGTGGCGATGTTCACGCACCACACGAGTTACTCGTTTGAGGCTTGAGTCGACCTAGGGGAAGGGGTGTCGAGTAGGGGGCAGGGGAGCTCTGCCAACTGTGGAGTTAACACTGCTGGTGCGACACAATTCCGGAGCTGGGCAATGAGCGGGCCTGGGTGGGGGGGTAGAAGGCTGAAGAAACTGGAGATGCGGGTATGAAAGCAAACTATGAACCAATTAAGATTTTACCAGTGATTGCTCAATTTGAATCCATATTCTCGGTTGAAGTTATGTCTGTGTTTATATATCTGGATGGCTTCATGAACAAACCTTTGATAGTAGCCTGACGGTTTGCAGAGTACCTTGGTCTCGGAAAAGACAATATCATGAGAGCCCACAGCGTTGTAGCAGTGATCAGCCACGGCGGAAGAGTTAGTTCTGCCATGTTTCAAATCTGTCTTGTGCTCGCAAATACGGTCCGCTACATGTCGTTTCGTTTCCCCAATGTAACAATCACCACAAATGCAACTCAGATTGTAGACTCCAGGGTATTGTATGTCAGGAATGACATCCTTTACGGATGGGATTAGATCATGGGTTTTGTGTACTGTAGTGAATCAGACCTGGATCTTGTGTTTCTTTAAGATTTTAGAAATCTTTTTGGTAACACCTTCTATGTATGGTAACGTGATGGTTTTGCTCTGAGTCTCAGGGGGTTGTTTCTCCATGATTGGAGAAACAGCTTTGCGGATAATACGGTCCGAATATCCATTCATCTTAAGGGCCTGGTGTACGTGTTCCAATTCACTGGCTAGGTGGTGTTGGTCAGACATGCAATGGGCCCTATGGTGTAGTGTTTTGATGAGGGAATTCTTCTGTGCCGGATGGTGGTGGGAATCAGGTTTCAGGTAGGAATCTGTGGGTGGCTTTCCTGTTGACAGAGTGTCCCAAAGAGTCATCAGGTTTATTCTAAAACAAAACATCCAGAAATGGTAGCTTACCATCCTTCTTCACTTCCATAGTGCATTTGATGGATGGGTGTATGGAGTTAATGTGGTCGAGAAATTGGTTCAATGCTGGCAAGCCATGTGGCCAAATGACAAAAGTGTCATCCACATATCTCTTCCACAGGGAAGGATGTAGGATGGATGTCTGGATGGCGTCTGTTTCAAATTTCTCCATGAAAAAGTTCGCTATCACTGGTGACAAGGGGGAACCCATGGGGGTACCCTCAATTTGTTTGTAGAAAGTACCATTCCAGGTGAAGTTGGTAAGGCAGTGCCTAACCAGAGCAGGAACATCAGGTTTCAGTCCATTTCAGACTGAGTCTTCAATTATTGTTATGGTGTCAGACACTGGAACCTTGGTGAACAGAGAAACCACATCAAAGCTGACGAGGAAGAGAGTAAGTGAGCTGCCTTAAGTAGCTATTTTTCGGATGCAATCTGGTCACAAATGATAGCTCGACGAAGTGACTTATCGCGTGATAATGTATAACAGCCAAATACTATAAACGCATGTTTTTTTAAATGTGGAGGGAAAAACCGCAGGACCTGGAGAAAGATCCACGTGACCACGGGAAGAGAGACATGCAAACTCCAAACCCATGAACTCCCGCATACGAGGCGAGGTAGTTAACATCTTCTCACCGTCCGTGACACCCTCGATCAAGCTGCACAGCCAGTTCTACAGATAGAGTACCCAAAGGCCTGGTTGCGGGAGGCATTGACTCCACGTTTGATCTGGATACATTTTAAAAAATATATAGTTTGGCAAAGTGACCAGGGGCGGTTTCTTCATTAGGGCGATTGGGCGACGCACCACCAATGTCATTCAACCACAGAGTCACGCTAGCCGTCACTGTGCCTCTGGATATAGTCCAATCAGCATCATGCTACGTTCTGTGGAGTACCGCCTCTTTTTGGGCGATTTCCCTCCAGCTGAGAATCGCCCCGTGTGGTCCCATAGACTTACATTCAAAGATGATTTTTTTCGAACGGGGGCGCTGCAATGCATTCTCTATGGCTTCCGGGAGGGCTCGCCCTAACGTGCTTACGTCATCATACGTGCTAACGTCATCATACGTAAGCACGTTTCATCCAACAATATAATTTGTCGCCACCTAGTGGAATCTTTAATAAAATAAACTTGAGTGGTTTGTTTCAATAGTGAGTATAGAAACAAACAAGATGTATTGTAAGAGTCACTTTATTTTTCATTAATATTAAATAAGTGAAGTTGCCTTTATATGCTTAAGCTGTTAATTTATCCATTGCATGGGTGGACCTTATCCTTATCAATCATCCAGACATTTGCCCCCCCTGAGAGATTTTGCAGGAGCCGCCACTGAAAGTGACCATATCGTTTTGGCTCATAAAATGAAAATGCTGCCATGTACTCACCCAGACGATCATGAATAGTAAATATTCAACAGAATATTTTGCCCAAATTTCAGAAACCAGATTCAGCAAGAGAGGGGAATATGTAAGCTTCAGAACTTCCTTGCACAAAATGATTAAATTGCAGGTATAGCCTGTTCTCCAATAACTGTTTTCATAACGTGCATTGCATATAAAGCGATGAAAGTATCAGGAAACATCATTTTTATAACACGGATGCAAATTGGATATACAGTGAGGGAAAAAAGTATTTGATCCCCTGCTGATTTTGTACGTTTGCCCACTGACAAAGAAATGATCAGTCTATAATTTTAATGGTAGGTTTATTTGAACAGTGAGAGACAGAATAACAACAACAAACTCCAGAAAAACGCATGTCAAAAATGTTATAAATTGATTTGCATTTTAATGACGGAAATAAGTATTTGACCCCTGTGCAAAACATGACTTAGTACTTGGTGGCAAAACCCTTGTTGGCAATCACAGAGGTCAGACGTTTCTTGTAGTTGGCCACCATGTTTGCACACATCTCAGGAGGGATTTTGTTCCACTCCTCTTTTCAGATCTTCTCCAAGTCATTAAGGTTTCGAGGCTGACGTTTGCCAACTCGAACCTTCAGCTCCCTCCACAGATTTTCTATGGGATTAAGGTCTGGAGACTGGCTAGGCCACTCCAGGACCATAATGTGCTTCTTCTTGAGCCACTCCTTTGTTGCCTTGGCCGTGTGTTTTGGGTCATTGTCATGCTGGAATACCAATTCACGACCCATTTTCAATGCCCTGGCTGAGGGAAGGAGGTTCTCACCCAATATTTGACGGTACATGGCCCCGTCCATCGTCCCTTTGATGCAGTGAAGTTATCCTGTCCCCTTAGCAGAAAAAACACCCCCAAAGCATAATGTTTCCACCTCCATGTTTGATGGTGGGGATGGTGTTCTTGGGGTCATAGGCAGCATTCCTCCTCCAAACACAGCGAATTGAGTTGATGCCAAAGAGCTCCATTTTGGTCTCATCTGACCACAACACTTTCACCCAGTTGTCCTCTGAATCATTCAGATGTTCATTGGCAAACTTCAGACAGGCATGTATATGTGCTTTCTTGTGCAGGGGAACCTTGCGGGCGCTGCAGGATTTCAGTCCTTCACGGCGTAGTGTGTTACCAACTGTTTTCTTGGTGACTATGGTCCCAGCTGCCTTGAGATCATTGACAAGATCCTCCCGTGTAGTTCTGGGCTGATTCCTCACCGTTCTCATGACCATTGCAACTCCACGAGGTGAGATCTTGCATGGAGCCCCAGGCCGAGGGAGATTGACAGTTCTTTTGTGTTTCTTATTATTGCGAATAATCGCACCAACTGTTGTCACCTTCTCACAAAGCTGCTTGGCGATGGTCTTGTAGCCCGTTACAGTCTTGTGTAGGTCTACAATCTTGTCCCTGACATCTTTGGAGAGCTCTTTGGTCTTGGCCATGGTGGAGAGTTTGGAATCTGATTGGTTTCTTCTGTGAACAGGTGTCTTTTATACAGGTAACAAGCTGAGATTAGGAGCACTCCCTTTAAGAGTGTGCTTCTGATCTCAGCTCGTTACCTTTATAAAAGACACCTGGGAGCCAGAAATCTTTCTGATTGAGAGGGGGTCAAATACTTATTTCCCTCATTAAAATGCAAATCAATTTATAACATTTTTGACATGCGTTTTTCTGGATTTTTGTTGTTATTCTGTCTATCACTGTTCAAATAAACCTACCATTAAAATTATAGACTGATTATTTATTTGTCAGTGGGAAAACGTACAAAATCAGCAGGGGATCAAATACTTTTTTCCCTCACTGTAGATGTCTTGAAAACGGGAAAGGGGTTAATTGGCCGATAGTACCTCAACATATTAAGAACAGCAGAGCTTACGCAACTGTTGGTAGTTGCTGCTTTCTTCTGCCTTGTTTGTCGTCAGTAGTTGCTCGCGTGCCCATGAGTCGTCCTGTCTCTACGAGAACGAGCGAACGAACGCTGTGCGATGGCATTTCAGATGGCTAGGAGATGTTAACTACCTATCCCGGGATGGAGGAGGGTGTGGATTCGAACCCGACCGTGACGCCTGTTGTATAGTATCACGGTGGCTAGGAGATCTGAACTACCTTGCCTGGTATATAGGAGGTCATGGGCTCGATCGCGACCCTAACACCTGCTGTATATTTGGAGCTTGCATGCCTCATTCACTCAATTGGTTTTTGTTCTCCGTGTCCTGCAGTTTTTCCCTCCAGATTGAGTATCAACGATATGCATTTCGAGTATTTGACAGTTGCTTTCAATTTCCAAATAATGATTAGCCACTTCGTAGAGCTATCATTTGTAGTGGCCAGGTCGCTTCTGTAAAAAAAAGCTATATAGCTAAGTGGGCCTTCCCTGGTAAAACAAAAAATGGTTTAGTCTAGAAGACATTTCTAATATTAAAGAGTCGTTACAATAAAGTGTGCATAATCAGATAAAAGCACTTTATTGTATTAAAATATTACAGATGCAACTCTATTTCAATGGGACATATTTTGCAAGTATCAACGTATTAAAAATAAGAATAGGCTTTACCCTTTCTGGCAATAATACAGAAGCTATGTTAAGATTTACATTTTTATTTAAAGTTTTCAAATTTTCTTGCTGTGGATTTCACACTTGATGATGATTGCTTGTGTTGCAGTCGAAACGTCGTGATAATTGTATTGTTTTATATATTTTTTATTTTATTATTTCCCTTCTACGTGACTTTCCTGAAAGAACCAAGAATATGATGACTATGTTCAGATGTTCAAATACCAAATATATACCTTTTTCAAGTAGTCAAGTCTGCATTAACCACACGAACTTGTGGCAAAACATGCAAATAAAAATGTGATAATATCTGCAGTGTTTTAAACTGATTGGCCTACACTAGACACAGTCTTCTTTATGGCCTTGTCTCACGAGTTTCAAACATCATTGTGGTGTTTGAACATCTTAACACCTGTTTTATTTTACACGTAGTCTTTCGCGACCAATATTATCCATAACAGGTTTTTGTCACGTAAACAAAACAAATTGGCATATTTTGTTCACGTGACAAACCTTACTATTTGGCTGTGTCAGGTGGTGGCTGGTTTAATGACACATTGATATTTGCGTGATCCTAAAAACATCTTATGGACCTCTTTTATAGCCAGAAAGGGTAGAAACCCATCCTTATTTTTCCTAACTCTAATTTTTTTTTATTACTCGCTTTTATTTAACTCACTCTGTCTGTTGTTGTCATTGTTGTTGTCGTATCCTCAAATCTTCTAACTCAATTTTAACCCAATTCCCAATGTGGTATCGACTGCAAACTTGGTATACTTATGTCATACTGATGACAATACTATATTCTATATAAAAAAGTTTTTTTTTAACATTCATTTTCATATGTAATGTTTCAGCTTGGGTCTAATTGTCCACGCTCAACTGGCGTCTGTAAATCACCACGGTCCCTTACGTCATGGCAAGCTTTGCGGCTACTTCCTGGAGTCGTGGAGTTCTGCCATTACGAGTCGGGTACATTTCATTAAAGCGTGTTTCAATTTTTTTTAAATATTACTAATTTTGGAGGAATTTACTGGCATGACACAACACATTTGGACACACGCACACACAGTAAACATAAGCCACACTGGTTATGAAAAGCAGGGCATAAGAAAGATGGGGAACGCGCTCGCTGCCCCAAAGCATAGGGGTGGTACCACCAAAAGGAGTACAGGTTGTGTCCGGCTACCTTCCAATCTGCAGTGGTTATGCCCCTTCATCCTCAGTCCCTGTCTCCCGACCCTCCATCTTGTTTAGCTAATTTCAGATTTTGTGGAGACCCATCTGGCCTCGAATCCCCCCTTCTTTCCCTTAAGCTTATGTCTCAGGTGCTCCACACCAAAATGTGCCATTGTTTCCGGGTGGGTGGTTCGTGGTTCTTCTTGTTAGTCAAAATAACATTCCTAGCTATGATATTGAAGGTTTAGAGGAGATCGTGTTGGTGTCTTCAGGCCACGGGAGGCCTTAATCCCCATGAGGGTCTGCTCTTGATGGGGCACAAGGGTCATTACATAAGCTTACTATCTCGCCGTGAAGCAGAAGGCGTGGAGATAATTCTGCACTGAGCCTGAAGGATATCTGGGGCAGTCTGAAGAAATGTTCATGCATTTCGCCCTGCTATCATTGGTTCAGTATTATAACTCATTTCTTCTTCTTGGTTCTTTCGGTAAAGTCACGTAGAAGGGAAGTAATAAAATAATAAAAATAAAACAATAAAATAATTCTCGACGAAATGCAGGTATGTGATTAGTACTAATCACATACCTGCATTTCCCTTAAATATGCTAAATTCCTCTTGATATACAAATTATTTTGTTAAGGCGCCCTTCCCCCCTTCCAACCCAGCTTAAATATATGCTCCAAGCGTGGTGTTGTTTCATTCAGACGCTGTCTCCCCGACAGACCTGGTCTTCACCTGAGGACGGCTGCTTGCGTTGTGGCCGAAACGTCGTGATAATTATTTTATTATGTTTTATTTTTATTATTTTATTACTTCCCTTGTACGTGACTTTACCGAAAGAACCAAGAAGATGAATCCTTGCAGTCACGAAAGCTTTAAATCGAAATTTAACTCATTTCTTATTAAATTAATACATATCATGTTGAGTGTTAAAAAAGATGACGCAAAAAATCGTGCGAAATCCAGATATTCCCCATGCTCTATCTGGTTTCCCGGTGACTTTCCACAGATATTCTTAATAGAAATAAGTAATAATTAAAAGTACTTTTTTTTAAACACGCTTTAATGAAATGTACCGTACTCGTAATGGCAAAACTCCAGGAAGTGGCCCCAAAGCTTGCCATAACGTAAGGGACCGTTGTGATTTACAGCCAACGTTAGTTGAGCATGGACAATTAGACCAAAGCTGAAACATAACATGAAAAATAATGTTTACAAATATTTTTTTTTATTTTCAATGATAGAATATATTATTGCCAACAGTATGACATAAGTATACCAAGTTTGCAGTCGATACCACATTGGGAAGTGGGTTAAAATTGAGTTACAGGATTTGAGGATATGACAACAACAGAGTGAGTTAAATCAAAGCGTTTAAAAAGCAAGACTGTGGATAAAATACATGTCCACGATAATGTATCTCACTTGCGCATGCTGCGCATGAGCAAAGTGAGGAGTGCGAGACGAGGTAAGATATTCTTCGTGTTGGTGTGCTCACGTGCATTGCACCCTTAAAGGGGTGATGATGCCTCGTAATTGACCATGCAGGAAAGCAGAATTTGATTACAATGCTGATGAGTAATGTTTAACGTGCAATAGTAATAGTAGTAAGGCTTTACGACCAATATTATCCATAAGAGGTTGTTTTTTGGGGGGCTAGATCGCGTAAATTATAAAAGTGTCGTTCATTTGTAAAATGTTGTGGGTTTTACTCCGCAACAGACACACACACACACTGGTGACTTCTGAACAAGTAACTAATTCGGCACGTTTTGTTTTCGTGACAAAAAAGCTGACTTTAATTGGCTGTTATATTCACGTGATCTAACCCGAATTAAAAAAAACCTCGACGACTGCTAAGTAATAATGTTTTTATTTCTATAAACAGTCGTCCCTCGGTTAGCAGTGACATCGGTTTACGGTCTTTTCGGTTTACCTTTCACCTCCCCAAGGACCCCCAAGGTTTGGACTGAATGTTACAAATGTTGACGAACGGTAACATGTTTCCGTTACATGTGCACGTGGTGGTGCTAAATTTGGCCATTCCGAACGCTCATAAGTGGGGGCTGAGCCACGCCCTCAGCCAATGAGTGACGCCCATTTATGAGCGAGTTTAGACCTCGCTTTGTTTACATTATACATTTTCGGTTTGAGCGGTGGAAACAGCTCTAATGCAGACCTCATTGATTTTTTAACTTATTTTTTAAGTGTATAAGTGAATTTATAGCGATTGCAATGGCTCCTGAAGTGAATTCGCAAAATAAAAAGAGTAGGAAAGTAATTCAGCCTCAAAACGAGGTAGGACATTATTAAGGTCAACTTGGTGACATTAACGATTTTCAAACGTGCAATTCCTATATTCCATTGACAGTTATTTCGATTAGCGATAGTTTTTGTGGAACGGATTTAAAAAAACATAGCATGGGACCTTTTTTTTAAGCAGAACCAGAGTATGAAAAAAATTCTACCGTTTCTGGAAATAACAAATCGGCAGTTGTGTTAAGATATTAAAAAAACAAATAGATACATTTTTGGTAGGCATCTACATTAACTACACGTACTTGTGGTGAACATGCAAACAAACGTGCACTGATAATATACGATTTGAGAAAAACATTAACCAAGGGACTGGTGTAACAAGAAAAAAAGCACTGCTCCAGATTGCCATTTGGGTCTCGGTTAAGCTGCTTGCGTGCTTGCAGACCTCAGGGCTCCACCTCCCAAAACTGCGACCGGTTTAATTTTCGTGTATGTCTCGTTGCATCTGTCCATGCGAAGCTGTACGATGTATGCAGTATCGACGAGGGAATCGTGATGCATGTCCACCGTGTCGTACAAAACTTCAGGTGTCATGTTGGCTGGAAGGGGATGTGGAAAAACATAAACACGCATTGTTGTTATTGTCGCATGCTTTGTATTTGGAGTTTGCATTGCTCTCTTTCTCAAAATGTGGAAATGTATTGTAGCAGACAAATACTCTAAACGCGTCTTGACGTTGATTATAAATGTTGGAGGGAAAACCCGGAAGACCCAGATAAAAATTCACGCGACCACAATGAGAACATGCAAACTCCAAATATATAGGCCATCAGACTGACACACAGAGCCAGTGACTCACACAGAGACCCATAGGCTCACACAGAGACCCATTGACTCACACAAGTCCTCACTACTAGCATACATGAGAATAGGTTTTCCCCTTTTTTCTGGCAACAAAACACCAAACTGAAAGCTTTTACAAGGAATCGTGTGTGCATTAACCACGATACTTGTGGTCAGAATGCAAACAAAAAACACTGCTAATATATGCATTGTTTTTGAAACTGATTGGTCCACACCAGAGAAAGCTTTCTTTTGAGCCTTGTCTCAAATGGTGTTAGACCAGAAGACGCCAAAAGGCGCACGCCTACTTCAACACTTACAGGTTGTGTTGGAGAGTAACCCCACAGTATTTACAATTCGTGCACGGTGACGTTTCTCTGGCGATTACAACAACAGCCAGCTTCATCAGGCGACAGCCACTCTTACTGGCAAAAACACCTTTCTTTACCTGTGGTGCGGTTTTGTCTCCACTTCATGTATCCGAAAGCAGCCACAGAGATCATCGAGATCAAAACAAAGCAAACGGATATTGCAGCGAGACTTCTCCTAAGGGCCCACTGGTGGGTGCAGGGGCAGGTGGAGGTCATGGCAGAATGGAGGCCTGTGGAGATATGAAAATCACGATTAACCCCTGCAACAGGAAGGTCAGGTAGAACGGTGGTCAGCGCACTTCGAGTCATCGCCGGTGGTGAGTTCGTATGGTTTGGTTCTATAAAATTTAAGCATTTGTGTTCGTGAAGAACACCGCGTGATGGAAAAATCGCGTTATAAAAAATAATACAGGGGGTTATAGCACAGACATGCAAAATAAGTAAACGCAGGCCGAACAAAGACCGAAGCGCATGGTTGGAAGCATCTTGAAGCATCCAGCAGCATCCCAATGCCTTATGATGATGATGATGATGCTACGCCGAGGCAGCCGTTACAACCACTTATTTCTAGTCGCTGTGATATAGTTCCATTCACCCAATTGCGTTATATCCAATTCACATCCGCGTTATAAAAAATACGTTTCCTCATACATTCAGCGCATTATATATCCAATTCACGTTATGAAAACTACGTGTTATAGGAGAACGGACTGTATTACGGTTGCATGTCAGTTCAACCTATAGCAGTCAATAAAAGTAGAACCACTTCGTAGAAATTAATCAGTGGTCATTCTTTACGGACAGCAACCTCCACTGTAGGAATGTGGAGTTGACACAATTTGGCTCAGAGCCACCGTCCCTGCATGTTTGAGCAGAGGGCACACAGAGCGATGTTTACAGGGAACATTACCACCCCGGTACATGCAGCGTATCCCCAGGTACTTTTGTTTTCATCACACATGATCGTTTTAGGATCACTTAATTGAGCTATCATTACGTGTGGCCAGGTCGCTTCTGAAAAAGAGCTATACAGCTCAGTGAGGCCTTACCTGGTAAAATAAAAAAAATAGTTTAGTTTTTTTAGTTTCATCTTGGGTCGAGTTGTTGAAGTAATCAGTGGATTTAGATTGCACTGGTTTGTAAAGTTTTATGTGTCATGTGGTAGGTTTAATCAATTCCAATTTAGGTCAACTCTAATCTTTTACACACACCCAAAACACCTTCCACAACCTCCACAGCTACCCAAAGCAGCCCCAAATCCTCCTATGTCTGGTACGGGAGAGGGGCGGGACCTACACAGAAGGGGGCTAGATCGCGTTAATATAAATACGTCGTTAAACCTGCTACCTCCCGACAGCCATTTGTAAGGTTTGTCACGTGATCAAAACATGCCAACACACCAGTGTGCTGTACTAGAAATTAATTGGCACGTTTTGTTTAAGTGGCAAACCTTACTAATTGGTTGTGTCATGTGGTGGCGGGTTTAACGACACATTTATATTTCTCTTCTTGGTTCTTTCGGTAAAGTCACGTAGAAGGTAAAAAAAAACATAATAAAATACAATTCTCACGACGTTTCAGCCACTACGCAAGCAGCCGTCCTCAGGTGAAGAACAGGGCTGTCGGAAACACAGCCCTGTCTTTCTTTCGGTAAAGTCAGTAAGAAGGGAAATAAAAAAATAAAATTAAACATAATAAAATAAAATTCTCACGACGTTTCGGCGTTGTGGCCGAAACGTCGTGAGAATTTGATTTTATGTTTTATTATTTTATTATTTCCCTTCTACGTGACTTTACCGAAAGAACCAAGAAGATGAATCCCTGCAGTCACGAAAGCTTTAAATCGCATTTATATTTACGTGATCTAACCCAAAAAAAACTATATTTGGATCATCTGTTACATAGGCTTTCTTTTTTAAAGCCACCGTTTTATGGATTTATGTGTTTAGTTTTTTCTTCAGTTTTTTGGTTATTTGTGCTTTTGCACCACTGTCAGTGTCAGCGCACCTCCGATTAGTGTGGGTTGGCTACAAATGGTGCGAAATCAGTTCAACAATAAATACGTACATCACCATCCTAATTTGTTTAGAAATGCTATATTGTGATGTCACCAGATGCCTCAATGCATTTGAAGTTCGTTTAATACGGATGCCTGGGGAATTGATAGTTTAACTTCATATGGCCATGACGGAAATGTATTGGCTGATTTGCAATGGCATATCCACAACATCTTGTGGAAATATCATTTACGCCTTAGTCTGTTCCATTCGTCCGTAAATTACTTTTGATGAATAACGGATCATACGAGGTTTTTATTTTTCTCTACCCATATTTGGACAAACCGATCACTGCTTCTTCCTTCGTGGCCAACGGCGATGACAACTCAAATCCTAAGACAGAGACTACCTGCTTACCCAAGTATGTGCACTCTGTTGACAGAACAATCTTCATGAACACTGCTCTTTTTCTTTAACAAACTCTGTATCACTTTGGCCTTGTCATACCAAAATTAACACGTTGACAGTGGTGAACATTGCCCGCAATATTGTCCAGGAATATCATTAATTTGTGGAGTGCCGGAGTGTGAGGACAGACTTCTGCCCACGACGTCGCCTTACCTTCCTGGATGTCCAAGTAGGTTCCGTGATTGTCAGAGTGAACCAAATTGTTGCTTTGCTTTGTGGGCCGCTCGAGGATGTCACAGTAGTAGACGTTTTTGTCGCCAGGCCTCAGGTCGCTGATGCTGATGTTAGCCTGGCCCTTTCGAAGGTCACCCACGAGCCCCAGCCGGTCCGTGAAAGTCCCCTCAGTGAAGTTCGTCTCGCTCGTGAATATGATCGTACTCATGCGACTCACCCTCCACTGCACATAGACCTGATTCGTCCGATTAGTCAGCGAGAAGACGCAGGGCAGCATTACAGTGCCACCTTCCATGCCTATGACGGCCCTCTTGGTGTACACTGATGCTCTGCTACCGAATTTGGAGCACTGGAAGCTCACGTCTGCCTCAAAGGGGGCAGCAACAACTGGAAGTGGAAACAGAGGAACGCATTCGAGGTCATCACTTTAACACGTACGCCAATTCTTCATCGTAAGTTTTTGGAATAGATCGCGTAAATTTCAATATATTGTTAACCCGCCATCACCCGACATGGCCAATCAGTAAGGTTTGTCACATAAACAAAACGTGCCAATTATTTACGAGCTCAGCACCAACCCACAACATTTACAATTCGAGTACCCTCACGTTTCACCAGTAATTACAATAACCAGCCTCATCAGGCAATAGCAAGAATTCTGGGGGAATCCTCCCCCTGTTTCGATCTTAAATAGAACGAGGTGAATGTGATGTCATCACTTGTGAGACAATTAGGAGAGGGGCGGGTTAATGTATACAGATACATTGAAATTAATATTCTATTGGTTGAGTTATTATTTATAAGCCACTTCGTTGCGCTATCATTTATGATAGCCAAGTCGCTGCTGAAAAAGAGCTGCACTGCTCAGTGGACCTTACCTGATAAAATAACAATCTAGTTTAGTTTTAGATCTGGTTTGAACAAAAACGGTTACCACATCCCGTGCTTTTACATGCGCTTCTGTAGCCGTCTGGAACGTCCTTACATTCTATATTAGGAAGCTGCTGGAGCTATGCACTTTTAAATAATCCAGATTTTAAACTAATTTCTTCACAGAGCTGTGTTTTGTGTTGAGTTTGTTGTCCTTTCCCTGTACCTCCGATTCGCACGGTTGGCTATGTACGTAGTGAAAGAAGTTCAACATACATGAGCACACGTAGACATTGGTTGTAATTTTCTTTCCCAACAAAACAAATACTGTATAATTAATGTAAAGGGGTCATTGTGGTCAGGGATACGGATGCCACAACACCTCAGCATCACCTTTACAGTTGACCACGGGTTTCCATTGCTCGAAAACCTCTGGGTGCCACTCTCAACTAAAACTATTAAACATTTTTTTTTACAAGGTAAGGCCCACTACTGAGATATATAGCTATTTACTCTTTGGTTCTTTCGGTAAAGTCACGTAGGTATAAAATAACATAAATAACGACGTTTCGATCGCAACACAAGCGGTCGTCCTCAGGCGGAAAAAATGAATCTTGTTCAGCAATTCCACTGCTGGATTATATGGGTTCTAAATGAGGAGGTAAAACCCGTAGGATCCAGAGAAAAAATCCACGGGGTTAATGTAGTCATATAAAATACAATGGGTGTCTATTATTGGCTGGGTTATTCACAGTTAATCAACATACACTATGTACGTACATCCCACATGCGCATGATGTATGTACACTCTGTATTTACATCATCTATATACGTTAGGTATGTGCATTATATAAATGTGGTATGCATATGCATAATGTATATACATAACTATGGTCTGGTGTGTGTACGGAGCCAACTCTCTACCTTTCGCCTACAGAGGGTTCTCTACACAGCTCCATCACCCGTGTGGTGTTCCACAGGATCTTTTTTTCTCAATAACCTGATGGGGCCTTCAGTGTAGCAAGCAGCTCTTCTTTATGGACATTATGGGTATTCCACTCACAGATTCCTCACTTCTACAGGAGTGTCTTATAGACCTGGGGTTTCCTTGTCACTGCCCGACTGAATAAACCCTGGTCAGCATCAGAATGAACTCACGAGCCGCTGTTGTGGAACCCGAACATGGCACTACCCTCTCTTGTGAGCCCTGCCATGGATAAATGCATGCTAGACGCACGTCTCATGAGGGTGGGCGATTTAGTGAAACCAGGCAACGGAGGGGCAGTGGCTTGTCCCTACCGAGATAGCTGCAAAGCTTGTGAATGAAGTGCGAAGGTCTTTCTCAACAGCAGTGGGGAGTGCACCTGCTGTGAATGCTGGTGATGAGTCAGCTAGCGGTGGCTCAGTGCCACTAAAACTGAATGTCGTCGCAGCAAGGAAGCACTCAATCTCCTTTTCACAGCAGCTCTGGGTACACACTTCAGGGAATTACCAGGCGGGGTGCTTCTCAAATGTAGAGCGGAGGAAGCTGTATGCCCAAATTCGTTGTGTCTGTGTATTTATGTGCATATTATGTATGTTCTTTATGTTTGTACATTTTGTATGCACGTTATGTGTGTTATCTGACCCCACAAAAAAACTAAATAATCTGCCAATCACATTTGCCGCAAAAGTCCACGCGGTCACATCGTCACATTTAAACCGTCGCGAGACGCACACGCGCCTGAATCCGTGCGGGCTCTCGAGCCGTGCGGTGCCATGCAAGTGGGTAGGGGAGCCGTGCGGTAACTACTCACCACCCTGCGCCCCGCTCACCCACAGCCCCAGCACCACCATGCACGCGGCCAGATGCCCCATTTCCGCTTGCCTCAGCAGTCTGCTATCAGTGGCCGCCTGCAGGTCTCCCTTTTAAACCCGGGGGGTGGGGAAATCGGACACGTAGACAATCACGGGAGGCGTGGCGACGTAAAATGTCATGTAGGTGGGCGGTGGTGGCTATGTACGCGTGGGTGCCCCGGTGGCTAGAAGATGTTATCTGCCTCGCCTCGTATGCAGGAGGTCGTGGGTTCGATCTAGAACCTGACGCCTGTTGTATATTTGGAGTTCGTGTCTCTCTTTTTCTCCATGGTCGAGTGGATTTTTCTCCAGGTCCTCAGATTTTTCTCCTCCACATTTAGAACCAACATCACGCATTTAGAGTATTTGGCTGCTAAACAAATGTCCACACGATAATAAGTCCACTTAATTGTGCCATCATTTGTGTGTGACCAGGTCGCTTCTAAAAAGAAAAAGCTACATAGCTCAATGGGCCTTACCTTGTAAACTATATTTTTTTTAAAATAGTTTTTGGGTTATATATATGGGATCTTTTTGCCAGTAACAAAAATTATTAGAAATAAGATTAGGTTTCACCCTTCTCTGGCACTAAAACAGGAGTTATGTTAAGATGTTCATACACCACATAGATGATACCTTTTACAAGGCATCAATGGTTTATGCAGACTATATGCCTTGCAAAAGGTATCTTTGTGGTGTTTAAACATGTTAGCACAACTTGTGTTATATTATTGCCAAAATGGTCAAAGTCTATTCTTATTTTCATATTTTTTTACGAGAGAGCAAGTGAGAGAGACGCGTTCATGCAGAACTCCTAGTCTAACCTCTAAAACTTTATTTTAGTCACCTTTTTTTGCGATTTGTTTTTACCGATATAAGTTTCTTGCTTTATACATGTGTAATGTAGTAACTCGGCGGGAGACGACTTCACGGGTAACACACTCTTTATTTTACCAAACTCGTTCACAGGTGACTAACACCCACTTAGTATCTCGGGTGACAAACACCCACTTAGTATCTCGGGTGACAAACACCCACTTAGTATCTCGGGTGACAAACACCCACTTAGCTACCCTGGCGACTAACGCCCACTGAGCTACTCGGGTGACCAACACCCACTTAGCTACCCTGGCGACTAACGCCCACTGAGCTACTCGGGTGACCAACACCCACTTAGCTACTCGGCGACTAACGCCCACTGAGCTACTCGGGTGACCAACACCCACTTAGCTACTCGGCGACTAACGCCCCTGAGCTACTCGGGTGACCAACACCCACTTAGCTACCCTGGCGACTAACGCCCACTGAGCTACTCGGGACACTCCCTGCCCGGGGTGTCCGTCTTGACTGTGGGTCCCCAGCCCGACCCACGTGGGCGTCGGACCCCGGGTCCCACAGTCTCGCCTCCAAGCCACACAGGGCCCCGGTCCCTACAAGGACGGCGGGACTAGGGGTCTCGGGGCACTAGGTCTTCAGCTCCGTCTTCTGGTCTTCAACTGGGTAACTCTCCCCGAGTGCTCTCGCGCGTCCCCCTTTATACCCCACCTGCGGACGTCGCTGCGAGCACCCATCCTATTCGACCAATCACTGGGCGCTGGCTACGATCCTGTTTTCCCACATCTCAGCGTGCCTCAGCACCCACGCCGCGCCGCCCCGTCATCTGTCACTCCCGGCGCGCGCGTCCACACCACGCCCACAACGCGTGCCCAACCCCGCACCCCGCGCCGCCCCGTGATCCATCACTGTCACAGTCGGCGCACGTCAACACCACCACTACACATGTAATAAAGGACTCTTTCACTGTGTCTGTCTCCGTTGTCCTTTATTTGGGTTCTTACAACTTGTCCCACACGGCCCTCGCTCAGAGCCTCCCCGCTTGGCAGCTCGACAGCTGCCGTCGCTCCCGTAGCCTTTCTCCACTCCGATGCAGCTCCGCTGCAGGCTTCCTTGTGCAGTCTTTCAGCTGCTCTCGCGGCAGCTCCACCGCTGCTCTCCGTTCCACCCGTGCCCGGTCACCGCTGGCCGACGGTGCCGAGTCTCACCGCGTGGCGATCTCGCCACTCTCCACCCTCTGCCCTGCGTGGCCTCACCCTGTCTTTATTCCCACACTCTCCTCCCGTCTCTTCCGGTTCTCTCCCTTAAGAGCTTACCCCTCTCTCACACGTGACCTAACCCCTCCCCCCATGACGTCATATCCGCGAGGCCGTTTACGCCCGCATTACACCACCCTCCCCCGTGGAGAAAATTCCAGCCGTCCTCGGCTGAACAACAACAACAACAAGTAATGCGAGCGACCACAACCATCATACATGCGAGGACAACGAAGCATACAATAAATATAACAATAACAACAAGAACACGAACAGTATAAATCAACGAAACGTAAGGGACTTAGACCGCGTGCGGGTCGCCGGCCCGTCCCGGACGGGCGGCGGTCCCCCTGCAGACCGGGAACGCGATGGGGTTTTAAGAGCGACAGGATCAAGTCTTCCTGTCGCTATTGGAGGCCCGCCAACGTCCCTGTCCCATATCCCTGAAGGCCCAGAGTCCGGGGTGTCCCGCAATCGTGTCTGCGGCGGGGTCGGAAGGGCGGTGGGGCTCGGTGTCCCCGCAGCCGTGGTAGGCACACCCCGAGCAGAGTCCCCTGTCTCCTGCAGTGTCACGGCCGGCTTGTCTGTAAAAGGCACGACATGCGCTCTTGCAGGGTCAATAGGCACAGGCAAGGGTGTGTCGGTAGCAACAGACCCCGGCAAGGCAACATCAGGAGATGACGCATCCGTTCGAGGGGCCACATATGGTTTCAAGCGAGACGTGTGAACGTACCAACGCCGAGATCCAAACCGAACGCGTGCAGACTGTGGGTTGGGAACCTCGATGAGGTCGAACAGGCCCTTGCCATGGTTTATGTAATTTAGGGGAGGTCCCTGGCCGCACCTGTGGGCAATGCAGCCAGGCAATGTCCCCCACCTTCCAGGGGCACTTCCCCTTAGAGCGTCGAGCGCACCGTTCGTTCCGGGCCTGAGCTTTGGCCGTAGCCATGCGGGCCTCTTCCCGCGCCTCAGTGACACGGCGAACGGTGTCCTGAATGTAATCAGGAATAGGCTTAGTAGGTCCCCTCACTCCTGTTCCCAACTGCACATCCATCGGCGGCACGTTTTCGCGACCGTACATAAGGAAAAACGGCGAATATCCTGTAGACACATGCGGCGTCATCCGGTATGCCGAGAGTACCCCAGGGATATGCAAATCCCAATCTGATTGTTTTTCACTCACCGTGTGACACAGCATGGCAGACAAAGTCCGATTTAGCCGTTCAACCATACCATCCGTCAGTGGGTGGTAGGGAGATGTCCGTATCTTTTTAGTTCCCAGAGCCGCGCACACTTCCCCCAACAATTTAGAAGAAAAATTTCGGCCTTGATCTGTGAGGAGCCTCTCCGGCGCCCCCTTGTCCATAACGTACCCAAATAGAAAGGCGTCTGTAATGGACACCGCCGAATGGTCGGGCAAGGGCCAGGCCATCGGCCAGCGGGAGAGGTACTCCACCCCAACTAGCAAGTATTTATTACCTTTAGCGGATGGCGGGAAGGGTCCCAACATATCTAACGCCACCAGTTCATTAACTCGAGACACCTGAATAGACTGTATCGGCGGCACATGGGTGTTTAGGCGGCTTCCGCCGGGCACAATCGGGAAATGCGCGAACGTGACTGACGACATCTGTTGTCATGCCGTGCCAAAAGTAATCTCGCTGCAACGTCAATAGGGTCTTCTGCACCCCCAGATGTAAGAGCGTGTCGCAATGCAGAGTCCTAATCAATTCGTACCGCAAGGAAGCCGGTACAACAAGACGCCAGCGTTCCTGTAATCCTTCCCTCCACATCAGCAGACCATCGTGGACAGCGGTTTCCGGCGTACCCCCAGAACCCGGTCCCCCACTCTCCTTTGCAGCCCGACTCCGTAAGGTCCCCAATGATTCGTCCAGCATTTGTTCCCGAATCCACACAGCCCTTGGAAGATTCAAAACCCCATCAGCCGGTCCCGGCCCCATTGGAGCCTCAGGCACCTCGACCGCCAATGCAACAGGCTGAGGGGGATGCTGGATCGGCGCACACCTATGCGTCCCAGACGCGCACGCGCAAGGGGATTGCTGCGGCAACCTAGAGAGCGCGTTCGCATTCGCGTGACGCACCCCCTTCCGATGATGAATTTGAAAGGAAAATTCTTGCAGCGTGTCCAACCACCGCGCCAGCTGGCCGGATGGTTGGTCCACCTTGAGCGCATACTGCAAGGCCGCATGATCCGTGCGCACAATAAACGAACGGCCGTAGAGATACGGTCGAAATTGGCGGAGAAAGTAAACAATAGCCAAAAGTTCTCGGTGAGTGACGCAGTAGCGGGTTTCTGCGGGAGACAAAACCCGGCTACCGTACGCCACCACGCGCTCCACACCGCCTTTGGACTGAGACAACACGGCCCCAATGCCCGTGTCACTCGCGTCCGTATCCAGAATGAAGGGGTGATCAAAATCTGGATAATCCAACGTCGGCGCCGTAGCCAACTGATCGCGCAGGCCTTGAAACGCCGCCTCTTCTGGCGGTCCCCAAGCAAATTTCCGTCCTTTACCCGTAAGGAGGTGCAAAGGCCTCGTGACCGTCGCAAAATTTGGAACAAACCTACGATAATACGAGGCAAACCCCAAAAACCGACGCACATCCCCCACCGTGGCCGGGGTTGGCCAGTCACGGACGCACGCCGTCTTGTCCGGATCCGTGGCAACCCCGTCTGCACTAACGATATGTCCCAAATAGCGCACGGATCGTTGCAGTAGGTGACATTTCTTAGGTTTAAATTTCAAGTTAGCGGAACGCATCCTGGCGAACACCGCCTCCAACCTTAGTAAATGTTCATCAAATGTGCTGCTGAAGACGATAATATCGTCTAAATATATCAGACATGTCTCCCACTGCAACCCCGTTAATACCAGTTCCATCAACCTCTGAAATGTGGCGGGGGCAGCATTCAACCCCATCGGAAGACAATTAAATTGAAATAACCCCTGCGGCGTACGGAAAGCAGTCTTTTCCCGCGAGGACTCATCGAGGGGAAGCTGCCAGAATCCCGAAGAGAGATCCAGCGTCGAAAATAACTTAGCCCCCGACAAGGCATCGAGGGAATCGTCCATAAGCGGCAGGGGGTACGCATCTGCCACGGACACTTTATTCAATTTCCGAAAATCAACACAAAATTGCAATTTCCCGTCTTTCTTTTTAACCAAGACAACAGGCGCGCCCCATGGGCTGTTAGATGGAGATATTATGTCCGCAGCCAACATGTCATCCACTGCCTCTCGAACATGATCTCGCTCCGCCGGACTCATCCGATGCGAGTTCAACCGAATAGGGGCAGCGTCCCCTGTGTCAATATGATGGGAAAGCAATGAGGTGTGTCCCAAGTCCAGATCGTCAGAGCTAAACACGTCAGAATAACTCAACAATAACTTACGAAGCGCGCAACGTTGGTCCCCGGAAAGGGAAGGATTTTCCCCGCACAATTCGGCGATCCAGCGATTATCTGCGGCCCCAGGGCCCGAAACACCGGCAACCATGACCTGGCTGCCCAGATAATCCTGGGCCGTAAACGCCGTAGTGGCATGTGCCACAACCGTACCAGCTGGCACACACACGTTTTCGGTACTCCCATTAAGCACCTGCAAAAATGGCTGCTGGTCCGGCCGGACAATAGTTTGCGCCCCGACGAGCGCTGATCCGCCCGTTATGGTGGCGGACGGCGACAACAAAACCCCAAGTGCTCCTTCACGACCAGGCACAGGTTTCTGATATCACAAAGGGATAAGCATCTGTGAGCCAGGTGGAATGTCAACAGATACCTCGGACAGCGCCTGCACCTGGCCGACCGGAGCAGGTCGCCCCCAGGGCGACAGCAGAAATGTAATTTTACGACCCCCCGGTAATTCGATACAGTTTTCATTGATTCTAATTAGAATGGGCATTTTGGCCAGAAAATCAGTTCCCAACAAACAAGGAACCGCAAGGGACCTCGAAATTAACACAATTCCCGAGGCCGACACTCCCCCGATAGATATATTGGCGTCCACCTGGCCCACAATGCCCATACTACCCCCGTTCGCCGCAACGCAGGAATCGTAAACCGGACACACGGCCTCCGGTGGGATGCCCAACAGATGGAAAATGACATCCGATATAATGGTCGCGGACGCCCTGGAGTCCACCAAAATGCGCATGTCAACCCCCTGTATAGAACCAAGTACAGTGGACAAACCCGTAGCGGCCGCGACGACCCGCCGTGCCAATTTACGCCACTGCGTTACCGAGCGACATGGCCCAGTCGATGGGCTCCCGTTATTAACAACACCCGGATCGCGCGACAATGGTGATGAATGAGGTGTCAAGCCTTGCCGGGTGTCTGGTGCGCACCGACTTGCCTGTCCTGGAGGATCCTTCCGCGGCACGTCAGCTGTCGAGGCCTCCTGCTGGGGCGGACCTGGGATACGGGCAAAGCAGTCCCTGGCGTAATGGCCCTTAAGACCGCAGCGGAAGCAGTCGATGTCGTTGCGCCGCGCCGCAGTCCCCCCGTCCCGACGCTCCCGCGTCGGCGGCGCAGATCATGGCCCCGGTCTACTGCGGGCCGACCACTGAGCAGAGGCGGCTGTCAGCTCCTGCGGGCCCCCCCCGTCAGGAACGTACACCGCCTTCTTGGGATCCCAACCCACAGCACCTCCCTTGATGATGGGCCCCCCCGTCCACGCCGTGACTTGCTTCCAGCGGCGTAGATTGAACTGGGCATCCAGACATTTAGCGGCCGCCCGGGATGTCAGTTTTTCGTGGCCACACACCGGCATAGGGATCCCCAAATCCCGGGACAGCTCGAGCATTTTTCCCAAAATGAGGGGTTCGAGTAGGTCAGGCTCCGTCTCCGGGTATGCGGCCATGGCTAACTCCAAGACAGCACCCCTGTATGCCACCGGCGACTCCTCTGGTGCTCGCTGGCGTTGAACAAACCGGCGATGAGCATCATCTGGTGGCTCGTATGCATCTGCCATCTCGTCGAAAACTCCTCTCAACGTTTTCTTCTTCTCGGCCTTTATAGAATGGAAGAATCGCACCGACTCGTCGTCGAGAAGAGTTGGTAGAACCTCCAATGCCTCAGCGTCAGTCCACCTGGCGGAGCGCACCGCCGCCAAAAATCTGCAGGCGAAAGCACTCCAATCGCCACCGATGGAGAATTCTTTAACGGTTGTCAGATGACGACTGCGACTCCTTGTTGCGCCGTCCTCAGCAGATGACTCATCACGCGGCATATTCAAAATGGCGTCGCATCGCAACGTGTCCAAGATGGCGGCTCCCCGCCGCGGAGAGCGCAAGATGGCGGCTTCCCGCCGTTCTACCCCTGCCACGCCCAAGATGGTGTCTTCATGCCGCGTGGCAGATGGCGCTGACAGCGCAGGCAAGGCGGCGGCCTGCAGATCACCACCGGCCCTCCCCGACGCCGTCCTCGGCGTGACGAGCTCGCACAATTGCGCTAGCACGATTTTCAAGGTCTCCAGCTGCGCCACCATCTGTCTCCATCGTAAGTCCGCGTCCTCCGGCGTGGACGGGTCCACCGACGCGGCGACATCTTGTACTCCCGGACCCGTACTCGTTCCCGCACGGATCTCCTCCTCCATCGCAGGCAGGTCCACCGCCTGAGGAAGGTCGTCATCGTCGGACGATGTAGCAGATGATGGCGCAGGAATATTCTTTCTTCTGAGCTGTTTTGACATTCCGTTTCACTTCTGACACCAGTG
The DNA here is from genome assembly GCF_965212315.1 of Lampetra planeri. Taxonomy (NCBI): domain Eukaryota; kingdom Metazoa; phylum Chordata; class Hyperoartia; order Petromyzontiformes; family Petromyzontidae; genus Lampetra; species Lampetra planeri. Next base: position 2,055,736 of record NC_136177.1, on the reverse strand, counting down.
TAATAAAGGACTCTTTCACTGTGTCTGTCTCCGTTGTCCTTTATTTGGGTTCTTACAACTTGTCCCACACGGCCCTCGCTCAGAGCCTCCCCGCTTGGCAGCTCGACAGCTGCCGTCGCTCCCGTAGCCTTTCTCCACTCCGATGCAGCTCCGCTGCAGGCTTCCTTGTGCAGTCTTTCAGCTGCTCTCGCGGCAGCTCCACCGCTGCTCTCCGTTCCACCCGTGCCCGGTCACCGCTGGCCGACGGTGCCGAGTCTCACCGCGTGGCGATCTCGCCACTCTCCACCCTCTGCCCTGCGTGGCCTCACCCTGTCCTTATTCCCACTCTCCTCCCGTCTCTTCCGGTTCTCTCCCTTAAGAGCTTACCCCTCTCTCCCACGTGACCTAACCCCTCCCCCCGTGACGTCATATCCGCTCACCATTCACCCTCACCACTCACCCTGACCACTCACTAATCACCACTCACAACCGCCACTCACAACCGCCACTCACCCTTACTACTCACCACTCATCCTCACCAATCACACCCTCACCAATCACCACTCACCCTCACCAATCACACCCTCACCAATCACCACTCACCCTCACCACTCACCCTCACCACTCAGGCTCACCACTCACCCTCACCACTCACCCTTACTACTCACCTCTCATCCTCACCAATCACACCCTCACCAATCACCACTCACCCTCACTGGGTTTTCCTCCCCACATTTAAAATCAACGTCAAGCGTTTCGAGTATTTGGCTGCTAAATTGTCCACATGATAAGCCACTTCGTTGAGCTATCATTTGATGATGGCCAGGTCGCTTCAGACAAAAGAGCTACATTGCTCAGTTGTCCTTACCTGGTAAAGTAAAAAAGTAGTTCATAGTTAAGCAGGGAAACAAAATATATATTGTACATGCAGTCAACGACTTACGAACACCCGACTGACGAATGGGGCTCGGAACCTATTCTAGATTGAAAACTCATTTTTTATTACTGCCCCTTGTGTTTAGTTTTGTTGTCCTTATAAAACCCAAATCAAAAATTATATCTCACGACGTTTCGATCGCAAGACAAGCGGGTAGTCCTCAGGCGGAAAAAAATAATCCAGCAGTGGAACTGCTGAACCATGTATCGATGGTTCTGGCTGTGTGATGGGCTGTGTGTCTCACTGGCACGACCACCGTTGCGGTGGTTCTCTTGCGTTAACTTGATAATCCCCATAATCTCTCTGCCTAATCTCTCCCAACAACATAGTGTTAATCTCCCATTAACACCGCTGTTGTGCGCATATGCGGGGACGATACTCTAATGGCGATGGAAGCTCATTTCATGCTAATCTCTCTCCCTAATATCTCTTTCCCTAATCTCCCCCATTAACACAACTGACGTGCTTGCGTGCGGGGATGGAATTCTTTTCCAGCTCAGACCCCGCCTGCTTGCCCTTCGCCACATATATAACCTCTTGTAACAGCTCTCTCGCTGTTTCTTCCTGGTTCATCAGCTCCACTGCTGGATAATTTTTTTCCGCCTGAGGACGGACCGCTTGTGTTGCGATCGATACGTCGTATATATATTTTCCTACTTACGTGACTTTACCGAAAGAACCAAAGAGTATGGATTCCTGCAGTCACGAAAGCTTTAAATGAAGATTTCCAATCTACTAGACACTACTATACACTACACTTTCTATGTACTTATACATTACTATACACTGCACTACTGTACACCAGAGGTGTGGACTCGAGTCATGTGACTTGGACTCGAGTCAGACTCGAGTCATGAATTTGATGACTTGCGACTCGACTTGGACTTGCATAACAATGACTTTGTCCCACCTATGAGATGTGGACTCGAGTTATGTGACTTGGACTCGAGTCAGACTCGAGTCATGAATTTGATGACTTGCGACTCGACTTGGACTTGCATAACAATGACTTTGTCCCACCTCTGCTGTACACTACACTATACACTACTCTACAATACATTATACACTACACTATTGACTACACCAGGCATTCGAAGATTGAGTCGTAGTGATTCCTTCCGTTGTTGAATCGAAGGCGCCGATTAGCGCTGTTGACTTCATTGCGACGCAGTCACGGGTGGTAATCGAACTAAAAATGAAGAATCGATTCACGTCTTCCGCCTCCACACTGGAATCGCTGGCAGGGAATCGTTGGCGAGGAGTCGTTTAATCGAACGCTTTATTTTTTGAATTTCTTGTTGCCGGGCCCGTCCGCCACTATGAAGTGAGTTTTACAAAGTGCAGAGATTCTCGCAACGACAGTAGTAGTGTCGTAGTAGTAATAATACGTTGTAATGGTGTCGCACAGACGATCCATCGCCGACGCCTCCGTGTGGTTTTGATCTCCAGACCCCCACGCGAGCCCTAAGGCCTAGCATCGCAGGCTGCGCGCTCTCTCGATCCGCTGCTGCTGCGTCTTCTCTCACTTCATCACCTCCTCTCTCCAACGCCCTCCCCTCTTCGCCTGCCCTCACCTCTTCACTCGCCTCCTCTGCTCTCTCAGCCTCACATTGTCACCTCTCTCCCTCACCTCCCTCATCCCTCTCACTCCCCCGTGTTTCCCCCCCCTTTTTCTCCCCCCCCCCCCCCGTGTCTCCCCCCCCCCCCCCCGTGTCTCCTCCCCCCCCCGTGTCTCCTCCCCCCCCGTGTCTCCCCCCCCCCGTGTCTCCCCCCCCGTGTCTCCCCCCCCCCCGTGTCTCCCCCCCCCGTGTCTCCCCCCCCCCCGTGTCTCCCCCCCCCCCGTGTCTCCCCCCCCCCCCCCCGTGTCTCCCCCCCCCCCCCGTGTCTCCCCCCCCCCCCGTGTCTCCCCCCCCCCCCGTGTCTCCCCCCCCCGTCTCCCCGTGTCTCTACCCCCCCCGTCTCCCTCCCCGCCGTCTCCCCCCCTTTTCTCCCCCCCCCCCCCCCGTGTCTCCCCCCCCCCTGTCTTCCCCCCCCCCCCTGTCTTCCCCCCCCCCTGTCTTCCCCCCCCCGTGTCTCCCCCCCCCCCGTGTCTCCCCCCCCCATCTCCCCCCCCCATCTCCCCCCCCCCCCGTCTCCCCCGTCTCCCCCCCCCCGTGTCTCCCCCCCCGTGTGTGTCCCCCCCCCATCCTCTCCCGTCTCCCCCTCCCCCGTCTCTCCGTGTCTCTACCCCCCCGTCTCCCTCCCCGCCGTCTCCCCCCCCTTGTCTCCCCCCCCCGTGTCTCCCCCCCCCCGTGTCTCCCCCCCCCCCGTGTCTCCCCCCCCCCGTGTCTCCCCCCCCCCCGTGTCTTCCTCCACCTCTCCCCCCCCCCGTATCTCTACCACCCCCTGTCTCTCTCTCCCCCATGACCCCCCCCGTCCCCCCTCCCGTGCCCCCCCCCGTCTCCCACCCCCCCCCGATATCTCTCCCCCCGCCCCCCGATGTCTCTCCCCCCCCGATGTCTCCCCCCCCTGTGCCCCCCCCGTGCCCCCCCCCCGTGACCCCCCCCCGTGACCCCCCCATAACCTCCCCCGTGCCCCCCCCCCCCCAGCCCGTTGACCCAGGTGCGCCGCGTGAACGCGATGAACGCGCGCGAGTCGGCGCAGGGCGTGAGCGAGGCGGCGTCGTGGCACGCCGACTACCGCGGCAGCGCCTGGGTCTTCGTCGGAGGACTCCCCTACGAGCTCTCGGAGGGCGACATCATCTGCATCTTCTCGCAGTGAGAGACAGACAGACACAGACAGCACTGCAGGGCAGTGGTTCTTCAGCAGAGGTCCATCACGCACCCCCTTGGGGTGCGAGATTCCCTTTCTGGGGGTGTGCGAGACGTGGCCAGATTTTTTTCAAAGGTAAAATCATCGAAACGCAAATTAAACACGGGGCACGGTAAGTTACAGATTTCAATACTCTGGTTATTTCGGTAAAGTCACGTAGGTATAAAATAAAATAAATCACGACGTTTCGGGCGCAACACAAGCATCTGTCATCAGGTGGGAAATCATCATGCTTTCCTCATCATGCTTTCCCACATGATGACGGACGCTTGTGTTGCACCCGAGACGTCGTGATTTATTTTATTTCATACCTACGTGACTTTACCTGAAAGAACCAACGAGGATGGATTCCTGCAGTCAAGAAAGATTCAAATCAAGAAAGTTACAGATTTGTTTTTTATCAAACCCCCTATCTACTTATTAACATTGTTATTATTTTTATGATTAAGAACCAAAGGGGTGCAAGGCTGCAGTAAATGTTAAGAGCCACTGGTGTAGCGTGACGACATCTGCATCTTCTCACAGTGAGAATAGTCATACTGGAGGAATCCTGTGAGCTATAAAGCTCTTTAAAAAAATGTCCAGTAGATTAGCACGGTTGGCTACGTACGGTGCTAAAGAAGTTCAACATACATACTACTATACACTACATACGACACTGCTACACACTGCACTACTATACACTGCACCACTATACTACATTGAAAACTAATTTCCTTAGAACTGCTTTTTGTGTTTAGTTTGTTGTCCTACCCTTGCACTTCCCGTTAGCACGCTTAGCTACGTACAGTGCGAAAGAAGTTCAACATCCGTGCATACATAGTGTGATGATGATGTGATAATAATTGCAGGCATAATGACACTGATGATGACCATGCAGATGATGTTGCTGATGATTATGATTCTGGTGCTGCTAATGCCTTTGCTGTTTGTATTGGCGCCGTATTGGCTCGGGGTGCCGTGGTGGCTAGAAGATGTTAACTACCTCGCCTGGTATGCAGGAGGTCGTGGGTTCAATCCCGATCTTGACGCCTGTTGTATATTTGGAATCTGTGTGTGTCTCTCTCCCTGTGTTCACTTGGATTTTTTTCCGGGTCTTTCGGTGATTTCCCCTCACCATTTAGAATGAAGGTCACACGTTTAGAGCATGTGGCTGCTGCTATACATTTCCACATGATGATAAGCATCTGTGGTCATGTCATCTCTGAAAAAAGAGCTATACAGCTCAGTGGGCCCTTACCTGGTAAAATAAAATAAAATATTTAAAAATACTTTTTTTAAACACGATTTAATTAAATGTACTGTCGGAGCTGCCCTTCCCCCTGCCCCCTTCCCCCATCGTCCCTCCCCTCCTTCCACATCCCCCGCCCCTCGGCGTGGCTCCCCGTGGCTTGCCGTAACGTAAGGGACCGTGGTGATTTACAGCCAACGTGAGTTGAGCGTCAACAATTAGAGCCGTAAAAAAGATCGTTTAAAAATATATATTTTTAATTTTCAATGATACAATATAGTATTGTCATCAGTATGACATAGGTATTTGAAGTTATAAGTCGATAGCACATTGGTAAGTGGGTAAAAATTGAGTTACAAGATTTCGTTTTTGAGGATACAACAGACGGAGTGAGTTAAATAAAAGCGTGTGAAAGGAATTTCGTTTTCATAGTTTAATAATTTATACTTTTGATGCCGATGCTGTTTGTAATGACGCCGCTGATTCTGCTGCTGTGCGACTCAGGTACGGGGAGGTGGTGAACCTGAACCTGGTGAGGGACAAGGCCACGGGAAAGTCCAAGGGCTTCACCTTCATCTGCTATGAGGATCAGCGCAGCACCAATCTAGCAGTGGATAACTTCAACGGCATCAAGGTACGATGGTGGTGTGGTGTTAGTGGTGGTGATGACCGTTGCATTTTTGTGACGTGGGTCGATTGTTTCTGTGTGGGTTGTGTTCGTTTTGTTGTGCATTTGCGTGCTCATGCAATCACGCATTCACCCACTGGCTCATACACTCACACACCCATTGAATTATTAACTCAACCACCCACACAGTAATTCACTCGCCCACACTACTCGCACTACTCAGATACTCATACACTCCCACACACACCCTCACACTTAACCCACTCACTCACTCACCCACTCATACACTTAACTCACCCACCCATTCATATACTTGACTCACCACACTCACCTACTCGCACTCAATCACAGAGACAAAGATCACCCCGTATTGCCTTAACATACTCTTGGGGCAAGTGCTGTTAGCGAGTAGCACCTATGAAGGCCGGCACGGCACACGAGAGGGTGGGTTGGCCTGCACCACGCCCGGCCGCCTTTGTCTCCACAGTGGAGATGTTTACACACTGCACCAGGTACACATTTGAGGCCGAATCGACCTAGAGGCCCAGAACCGGTTCAGATTATCTTTGTCCTCGTTTCTATGTGTTTGTGTATCTGTGTGCGTGTGTTCTTCTGTGTATGTTTATAACTAGTGTGGTGTACTGTAGCCTGGAGTCTACTGTAGCGTGGGGTCTACTGTAGCGGGGGTGTACTGTAGCGTGTGTGTGTGTACTATAGTCGATGGTGCATTGTGGCTTGAATAGCATAGTGTGTAGTGCAATACACTGTGTACAGTGCAGCGCAGATAGTGTGCGTGTGGTAGAGGCTGTGTAATTGTTGCAGGCAACATGTGTATGCGGGCCGTGTTGGTGTGATTGGGGGATGTAGGTAGATAAGTGCATGCGAGGGGCTGGTAACCCCTCCACTTGGCACTTCTTTCTCACCAACCACCATGGTGAGAACACCGACATGAGCCCGTGCTAGACACCAAGGGGACAGGTGTTCATGGCGCCTCATGGCCAAACTCCATCTGGCAGATCCAGGAACAGGAAAACATTGAGATCGGCCACATGGAATGTTCGGACTCTCGTTGCGGAGGAGAGGCTGCCACTCCTCTGTCGGGAGATGGACCGGTACCGCCTGGACCTTTGTGGAATACAGGAGGTCCGGTAAACCGGTTCTGGCCCCAGTCATCATGAGGGGTGGACAGTTCTCTACTCAGGGCAGGAGACTGCCAAACAACAGGGAGTGGCATTTCTTCTGAACAAAGCAATTAATGGGGCGTGGGAGCATTGCGGTGAGGTGTGAGAAGCTGTAAGCCCCAGGCTACTACGGGCTCACCTTCCCATGAACCAGAGGCGAGGAGTGGTGGTCATGGTTACTTATGCCCCCACCGAAGATGAACATCAGTGAAGGGATGCAGGCAAAGCCGATGAGTTCTATGACCTGTCACAGGTGCTAGCTAAAATGGCCCCTCGGGATAGAGTCATCCTGTTGGGTGACTTTAATGCTCGAGTGGGTCATGATGCTGGCACCTGGTCTGGAGTGATTGGAAGGCATGGGCCAGATCGGCTCAATAACAACGGTAGGAGGCTGCTAGACTTTTGTGCAGCCCATGGGCTTGTATTTACGAACACGCAGCATCAACGAATCCACACAACCTGGATTCATGCCGGGTCCAAGCAAGAACACCTGCTGAACTATATAATTATGGACCAGCGGATGCGGGCCAATGTCCTTGACACCAGGAACGACCATGGAGCTGATCTGCCCACTGACCATTGGTGGGTGTCCTTATAGGACTCCATTCAAACCCACAGTGGCCTGGTATCATCTGGCTGAGGATAGTTGCAAGCAGGAGTTTCAACATCGCTTGCAGCTGGGGTTAGCATCATGCCCCCCCTCCTTTTGATGCTGAGGGGAAATGGGTGAGGTTCAGGACTGTGGTTCATGCAGCTGTAACGACTGCATTGAGTATGCAGTCCAGACCTCCCCAGAGACCCTGGCTGAAGGAGGAGGTGTTCCGGCTGGTTGAGAGAAAACGACAGACCCACTCCCATTGTCTAGGGGACAGGAGTGGGCCTGTAAATATTTGAGGGCTGCCGTGCCTCAAATATTGGCAGAAGTAGCCACCCCTTCTGAATGGTTGTCTGAGATGCCATCTGTGGAGGATGTGCTAGGGGCGATCTGACACCAGGAAAAGCACCGGGCAGAGACGATCTCCCAAGCAAAATGCTGAGGGAGGGTTGCATTTGTGCGCAAACTGCCCTACATGACATCATCACAACTGTCTGGACCACAGGACAGGTTCCGCAGGATTGGAAGGATGGGGGGGGGACTGCACAGATTGTAACAACTATGGGGGCATCTCTCTTCTCACTGTGCCGGGAAAGGTCCTGGCAAGGTTTATTCAATATCGCCTAGCCAGGCACGCTGAGGAGAGAGGCTTGCGGGGAGCTCCAATGTGGTTTCAGACCAGGGCGGTCCTGCATGGATGCCATGTTCTCTGTCCGTCTGCGACAGCAGAGGCATAGGGAATTCCAACAAGACCTACATTTTTGCTTTATTGGCCTGGTCAAGGCCTATGATACCATTAACAGGACAGGGCTGTGGGCAGTTTTTAATGCATTTGGAGTCCCTGACTGCCTGCTCAGAATCATTCAGGGCCTTCATGATGGTGAGCAGGCCTGGGTAAAGCTACGTGGCCAGAAGTCGGAGCCATTCCCTGTTCACCTAGGGGTGCGACAGGAATGTTCTCTATCTCCCACATTATTTAACACCATCTTTGACCAAGTAGTTCAAGAAGCTTTCCATGGTTGTACCGGAGGAATTTCCATCTGGTATAGATGCAATGGGAGGCTGATCGATGCCCATGTGTGGTCGAAGAATGGCTCCCTATTGGTCAACCATGCCATGTACGCTGATGATCTGGTAATTGCTGCTCAACCAGAGGAGGAGTTGGAGGCACTGCTGCTGAACCTGGAATGTGCTACTAAGAGGTGAGGTCTTACCATCAGCCCGACAAAATCTAAGCACCTGCCTGGGTATTTTGTACCATCGAACACTCCACCCCCTCAGCTACCCTTTGGTGATGGAGCAGTTGTGGAGAGAGTGGAGAGTTTTCCATACATGGGCAGTGTGATCATAAATGGTTCCGGTTTGACAGCAGAGGTCTCACTGAATCAGTCGAGATGCATGATCTTTTCATCGGCTGTAAAATGCTGTGTCCAAGCTACCTGGTCTGTCGCTCCACACACAGCTTCGGGTCTTCATGGCCAAGGTCATGCCCTTCATTCTCTACGCTTAGGAAACGTGGACCCTCCTATTGGGACATCTTCCCTGGTTAGAAACATTTAGGCTGGCCTGCCTACGATCTATCGTGGGCTTAACCAGGCGGGATTGTGTCAGGAGCTCACATCCTTGAAAGACCTGGACAAAGTCCCATCGGTGAGCTCCTTCGGCAGGCAAGGCTGCGTTGGCTGGGTCATGTAGCCCACATGCCCAGCCACCGCGTGCCTAAACAGCCTTTGTTTGGCCGGATAGAGAGAAGAAATGGAGTGATGTGGTCCAAGAGGATGTGGATCTGAGTGGATTTGCCGATGACCAGCGGTGTCACGATAGGCCTCTGGAGGAGGCTCTTGAAGGACGCTGCTGGGCAGTTGGAGGCAGTCACCCTCCAGCAACAATGGAGGGCAGAGGAGTGACGCTCGCAACAACGAGCGGAGCGCCGGGCAACTAAAACACAGCAAGTTGGCACAGTAGGGGGCACAGGTGGTGCATCGGCCAGTCATCTCAGTCAGTCAACCCATGGCACCTGGGTCTGCCCTGTGACCTGGTGCCTTAACGTGTACATAGCTTGGCACAGGCACTGGGGTGACGTCACCACCACTTAGTGGCGAATGGCGGTTGTTGTGTTTATTTATGTGTGTGTATGCTTGTGTGCGCGCATGTGTGAATGCGCGCGGCAGATCAAGGGCCGCACGCTGCGCGTGGACCACGTCTCTGAGTACCGCGTCCCCAAGGACCACACGGACACCGATCCGGTCACCCGGGCCCTGCGCGAGCACGGCTGTGGGCCCCTGGTTCCCACCCCCACCACCACTACCCCCAGCGAGACCCCCAGCAAGACCCCCAGCAGGACCCCTTGCCCCGCGGGATCGACCGGGTCGCGCAGTGACACTGACGAATCGCCCCGGAGGAAACGCAAGCACGGTGAGACATGGGGCGAGAGAGACACGGGGCGAGAGAGACACGGGGGAGAGAAACACGGTGGGAGAGAGACACATGGGCGAGAGACATGGGGTGAGGGGGAAGAGACACAGAGAGAGAGACACACAGGGGAGAGACGGGGTGGGGGGGAAGAGACACGGGGGAGAGAGAGACACGGGGGAGAGAGAGACACGGGGGAGAGAGAGAGACACGGGGGAGCGAGAGACATGGGGAAGAGAGAGACATGGGGTGGGGTAGAAAGCGAGACATGGGGGAGAGACACACGTGGAGAGACACGGGAGAGAGAGAGACACGGGAGAGAGACACGGGGGAGAGAAAGAGAGACATGGGAGAGAGAGACACACAAGGGAGAGAAAGAGAGACATGGGAGAGAGAGAGACGGGAGAGATAGAGACACGGAGAGAGAGACACGGAGAGAGAGACACGGGTGGAGAGAGTTACACGGGGGGAAAGAGAGACACGGGGGAGAGTGATGTGGGGAGAGAGCTGGACACAGAGAGAGAGAGGCAGAGCGATGTGGAAACATGGATGTGTGAACCCATCTGCGCATCATCGCTGGCCCATATGCTCGGTGATTGGAGAACTTTCTCCTTGGGCTGCGCCGGTAAAGCAATCACCGACAGCATGTGGGTTGAACCTGTGGCCCTGTAGGAGACGGATCCCACGAGAAGAAGCAGAAGCAGCAGAAGAAGAAGAGGAAGAAGGATAAGAAACTAAAGAAGAAAGACAAGAAGACACGGGCAGATGAGCAGGAGGAGGAGGAGCAAGAAGAGGAGGAGGTCCTTGAAATCAAACCTCCCTCTGTCCATGTGAAAATTGAGAAATCGGACCCCGGATACGAAAAAGCAGCCATGGGGAAACGCGGGGAGAGGCACGGGGAGGGCGACAGGGATGGACGTAGGGACGGGCAGGGACACGGGCGGAGCGAGGTGAGCAACGAGAGGGATAGGCAGGGCGCTGCGGAGAGGAGAGTGAAGATGGAGAAAGGGAGTGAGGGTGAGAAGGAGAGAGGTGGTGAAAGGGAGAGACAAAGAGATGGTGACAGACAGACGGGTGAAAGGGAGAGACAGAGGGACGATGCGAGGGAGAGACTGAGAGAGGGTGAGACGGAGAGAGGTGAGAGGGATAGGCAGAGAGACAGTGACAGACAGAGAGGTGAGAGGGAGAGACAGAGATATGGTGAGACGGAGAGGCAGAGGGGTGGTGAGAGACAGAGAGATGAGAGGAATAGACAGAGAGACGGTGAGTGGGAGAGACAGAGAGATGGGGAGAGACAGAGAGACGGGGAGAGACCGAGAGACGGTGAGAGACGGAGAGATGGGGAGAGGGAGAGACGGAGAGACGGTGAGAGACAGAGAGACAGTGAGAGACCGAGAGACGGTGAGAGACAGAGACAGATAGATGGTGAGAGACAGAGAGACAGTGAGAGACAGAGAGACGGTGAGAGGGACAGGGATCATGGTAGGGAGAGAGACACAGGGCGAGGCATGGAGAGAGACAATAAGAGGAGCAAGGAGAAAGAGAGACAGAGATGGTGAGAGGGATAAACCGGAATTACAGTCGAGAGAGAAATGGACAGAGGGCTACAAAGGGAGACACGGGGAGAGACATGGAGAGACAAGAGACAGTACGCTGACGCCGCGTCCTCACGGCTTGCCAACTGACGTGACATGCAGTGAACAAACAGAGGCATGCGAAGGGGACACTGCGTCTTCACATCAAATGCGCGGTGAATGATTGGAAACGCTTGTAGATGACACGGGAATGCTGCGTCCTCATCGCGCGATGACCGAGCAGAGACGTGTGTAGGTGATGGCGCATCCTCATGGCGTTACGAATCCTTTAGTTTTATTTAAGGACCATTGCCTTGTTTATTAAAAGTTTGTGCAAATACACTGATTTCTATGTGGTTTCCTACAGTGCTCTGGACATGTATGCAGTGATATTACCACGTTTGCCCTTCAAACACCCAAAACTTCAGGAGGCCAGCTACAAACGGCACTTTCAAATTTATAACAGGTGACACGTTCCTTCAATGGAACAAGAGCTTTGGTATGTTTGTTTAAATTATTTTGCACCGTACATAGCCAACCATGCTAATTCGGAGGTGCGTGGAAGGAAAACAAACTAAATACTAAAATCAATTCTAAATACATGAATTTTAAATCTAGATTTAAAAGTGCACATCTCCAGTGGCTTTCTAATATCGTAAGGAAGAGAATTCCAGACAGCCGCAGAAGAACATCTAAAAACGCGCGATGCAGTGATTGTCTTTGTTCGATGGCTAGCCAACGCTGCTGCAAGGATGGCCAGAGTTTGCATGATTATGGTTTATGTTCCTTGACGAGATGAACAAGGTACTGTGGTTCATTTGCGGCAAGCACTTTGTGTGTAACGACTGGTGGTAAAGGGATGAGGGGAGAGAATGCAAAAGCGAAGCAGCAGACCGAGATGTATTGTGACCTGTAGCATGGTGAGTTGGTATGTGGGTGGGTTGGCGCATGAGTGTGGGTGGTTGGTTGAGAGGGGAATGCGTGGGTGGTGGAGTGAGTGAGCGAATGGAATTTTGCACAAATGATGTCAGAGCATTTAATATATTTTACCACGTGGTATTCATTTGGAGGCCGTCTGCCCTCCCAACAATGGAGTGGAGCGCCGGGCAGCTAAAACGGTAACAAATTTGCACAGTGGGTAGCACAAGCGATTATTTCGGATGGAATGGGGTGGGTGGTAGCGGGTGGGGGGGAAGCAACATTTATGTCATCGTTGAATGTTAAGGTTCATTTTTCCCATTTGTGGAACAACGTGTTACGACACCGCCGCCGTGCATATCTCTACTTGTGCTGCGTCCAAGCCGCGGTTCAGTGTTGTCCACAGCCGTCATGAGAGAGAGAATCTCAGTCTCTTGCACGTTTGGGTCCTCCATGATGTTTTTGTTTGCCATGTTCATAACTGTCCACCATTCAGACCATCGAGTGCCAGTTGTCTTTATTTTCGACTGCCAGAGCAGAGCCGCGATATCTCCATGAAGGCATCCTGGATTTAATCCGAGGGTGTGGGGGGTGCATTTTATGTCTCGGAGGAGCAGCAGGCAGGAGTTTTCCACGGTCTCGTTGTTACTCCCGGATTGTCGCGGCATCACGTCGGGATTTTGGCCAGAGCAAATGTTTGCCAGCACAGGAAGCCACGGCAGTGGAGTTGGACTTCAGGCTGCCGCTGATAATGCGAAGTGCAGTGTTGATTTTGACGTCGACGACGTTTGTGTGATGGCTGGCAATCCACACTGGACCAAGTCCCCTGCGTTGATATTTTGAACTTGCGGGCGTCGCTTTCCCACATTCCTGCCCGCGAGTTTCTGGTTAATGATCACTTGTGGTTTTGGTTTTCAAGGTGGTGCCCATAGTTGAGCGTCTGTTCTCGGGTGACTCCGTAGGTACTCGGTGGTAATCGTGTTTAGCGTTGTTCCACAGAAGTTGATATTTAATGTTTTCGTGGCTTGCCTGTTCAGGTGGAAGATGCAGATGGCGCTCTTGGAAGTGTTTGGCTTTTGGCGCCAATTTGTGAAATATGCTTCTTATAAGGTCTTGAGATATTTTTAGAGAACTTTTACAGTGTCTTCTATTGTCCGGGCTTGGGTTGGCAGCGCGATGTTGTCTGCGTACGTGAACTTACGGGAGGGTGTTGCCGGAATGTCGCTGGTGTAGAGATTGAACAGCACTGGGGCAAGGGCAGAACAGATCCCTGCTAGAGTTCATTGTTCAATCTCCGTAGGCTGCCGGCAGCCTCACCGACGTGGACGGTGAACCATCGGTTGCTCAGCATTTTGTTGATTAGTCTGAAAGCCGGGCGGCAAGGCACGGCTGTCGCAAGCTTCAGCAGGGGGTACACCCGCCACACGATATCGTGTACCGAGGAGAGGTCGATGAATGCTGCTCCTGTTTTGAACTAGAACTTGGTCGCAGCAGTTTTGGCTGTTTCGGAACCCGGCTTGTTCCTTGGGGACCTATGTTGTCAAGCGTAGAATTTGGCCTTTGGAGCAGGAGCCACACCATTAGCTTGCAGCAGATGCTGAAGAAGGAGATAGGGCGGTAGTTTTTGGCCTCTGACTCATCTTTGCCGGGTTTAAAAATGTCTATGGTCTTAGCCACTATATACTCCTTTAGTACCACACCTGACGAGTGGATATTAGTGAGGTAAGTGGCTAGCCATTATTTTGCTCGTGGTACCAAGTTCTGGATGAATTCTGGTTAGATACCATCGAGGCGTGAGGCTTTTCCGGTTTTCATCTGGGCAATCCCAGCATCAACTTCCTCCATTGAGAACGGACTGGAGAAAGCGGAGGTTTGTTGCCAGTGGTCAAGAGTAGCGAAATAGTCCTTTGTGTAACCTGCCGTCTTGATCAGCGCTCGTGACTTGCTGATTAGCTGTTCGGCAATGTGTCAGGGCTAACTTGTGGCATTTGTAGGTTGGCGTGGCTGCTGCTCCCAGCATCCTGAGGAGGCTCCAGGCTTTGCGGCATGATTTCGTAAAGTTGGGCACCTCTAATGTTTCACACCACCTTTAACTTCTTGCAAAGTTCGGTGACTAAAGCAAGGCTTTTTCAGTTTAACACGTAGGCTTTGTCGACCAATATCCATATTATTTTTGGTAAAATCGCGTAAATATAAATGTATCATTAAACCCGCCACCACCCTACACCCTATACACTTAGAATACTTATATTATTCATTAATGTATATACATCATGTTGGTGAACTGAATAACCCAATAATTGGTACGGCATATTCTCAGAGTAACATGATCTATTTTAACTTATATGACTACATTAATCCCTCTCTGGTCAGTCATCTGAGGTGCTCACTGTGATGACATCACCTTTGCTCTATGACCGACACAGAAGTTCTCCACGATTCTGGCTATCGCCTGATGAAGCTGGTTGTAATCACCAGCGAAACGTCACAAACGTCACAGTACTCGCTGTAAATGTTGTGGGTTTACTCTGCAACACAACAACCGGTTATTGCTAAACTAGTAACTAATTGGCGCGTTTTGTTTACATGACAAATCCCTTACTCATTGGCTGTGTCGGGTGGAGGTGGGTTAACACATTTTTACGCAATCTAACCACCAAAAAAGCCTTTATTGAGGCAAATGCAAGAGTTTTTTTGCTTACCTGAGATCATCAGGATGTGAAGATTTTTCGTAAACCTCAAAGCAGTGTTGGCCCTGGCGAGGCCAGCGAAGCAGTGGTAGTTGTTTGCACGTGGAGGGATCACTCCAACAGATTCCTCCACGGCCGTGGTGTTCTCAGGTTCCCCCCGCGGATTTGGTGCCGAGCAGATTGGTGAGATCCAAACCTCGGTATGGAGCAATTCAGGCGGCCTTTGATGGCCGATTGGAAAGTCCTACGGGGACGGTTCTCATTGACGCCTTGGAGTTATTATTGCGAGCCTGCGCAATTTAGATTAGAAGTTTTCGTGACTGCAGGGATCCATACTCTTTGGTTCTTTCGGTAAAGTCACGTAGGTATAGATCAGGCATTTAACATTTTGAAAACGTCTATCATCGTGGTGGTTAAGGGGACCCCAACTCGTAGCTTTGGCCTCCAAGGGGGGGGGGGGGGTGCAAGGCCCCCCTGCCCCCCACCATACTTATTACTCGACTCGCAAATACGTCTCTGAATGGAACAAACCGCAATTTCCACCACGATGAAACAATCCACCAACAATTAGAAAGCTGCATATCGGTTTGCGTTACATGACAGCTTTCTGATTGAGATGGTCTGGCCTTACCCCCCACCACAAACAGAAAACCACAGTGTGAACGTGAGCCATGTCCAAGACGCCTTTCTCTTTACGCCTTCGTTTTGTTGGTGTTCAACCGAAAAAACTTGGCATTTGTGAGCATGAGATTCGCGGGAGTTCACTGGATCCCTCGCGATCCCATCCACTGATGAAGTGAACCCTCGTTGGAGTCGTCACCAAAACTTTAGAAACCGGTAGTAGCTCCTGCCAGAGTTGTTGCTAGGGTTTACCTCATTCAGAATCAATCAGAAACTTGTTTTATCCTGGAGAAATCCGATGAGGGACGGTCCATAAATTACGTCACACACCTATGGGGGGGGAGGGTCAGACATTTGTGACGATGTATGACGAGGGGGGGAGGGGGGTTTGAGAAATTTGACATCACATCAAAATGCGCAACTTTAAATAAATATAAACTATATTTGTTATAACAACACGTTTAGATTAATTTTCATTATTAACTATTTTATTAATTAAATTTACTAAGGTCACCTTTTATTTATTCCATGAAGGAGAATTTTGCTTCTCCATGAGAGAATGGAGAAGCATACATTTCGTAAATGTTTTGAATGATTATTATTAAACATTTTGATTTTAATTATTCTACCAGGGCTTTTAATTCTGTGGAATGAATATGTGATTATTATAATTGTACTCTCCATTTTGCTTCGTTCTACTACAAAGTTTCAAGTATTTTTTTATAGTTATAATTACTTTTAATATTTTTGAATTACTGTATAAGATAATTTTAATATAATATTCTGAACATCTGCAGTTGTAGTTAGACGAATATTTCCAAGTGAATTTTATGCTAAATTTCAGCTTTCCAACGCCTCCTTTTTAATAAATGTTTTCGCCACGTTAAATACGCACTACAATGACAATAGTTTAAAGTTATTTAAGCATGTTTTATTTTAAAAATGTAAATATGGTTTTGGGCGGGGGGGGGGGCAGAGATTTGTGACGTCATATTTGAGGGTGTCTGACTTTTTGTGAGGCCGTGTGACGAAGGGGGGAGGGGGGGTAAAAAATAGGCCAAAACCGCGTGACGTCATTTATGGACGGCCCCTGAGCGTGCAGATCTTTCACATGTCGAGGAGTACCATCCAACTGCACCAGCCAATCCGCTTCCAGGATTACAACCCTATTCAACATGGCCCACCACGATGTTCCCCACGAAACATGGCCCCCTTGTTGTTCACCCCTGCAACATGGCCGCCTTGTAATTCCCCACGCAACATGGCCGCCTTATCGTTCCCTACGCAACATGGCGTCCCCCATCGTGTTGGATGCAACCACATTTTACAAATGTGATTTGTAACTTTGATCCGTACCCGTGTACCGATAGTTCAACTTTTAATCTGCAATTTTATTGAGGGACTATTGAGTGTGGCCATGGTGTCGTCTGGGACTGTTTTATTTTACTGCCTTGCCCAAACTTGCATTTGGCGTTTAATTTATGTACTTATGCAATTTTTTTCTGATACACTTCATTTTCGCACTCCTAGCGCTCGTATTGTTTATTGTAACGTTCTTAACCTGTGCCTCTACTGGACATCTGTGAAAAAGAGCTTTATAGCTCATCAGATTCCTCCAGTAATAAAAAAACATAATTTCAGAAACATGCGTTTAAATTATTTACATTATTTGGCTGCTATTAATTTCTACGCGATAAAAGCCCAATCTAGATGTGAAAGAGCCAAAGAGTATGATAAAAGGCCACTTCGTTGAGCTATCATTTGTGATAGCCAGGCTGCGTCTGTAAAAACAGAGTCTGACACCTGGTAAGATAAATAAGTAATATTTAAAACACTTTTTTTTAACGCGCTTTTATGAAATGTACTAGTATAGTAATGGAAGAACTCCACGACTTCAGGAAGTGGCCCCGAAGCTTGCCCTAACGTAAGGGACCAGTGGCTAATTACAGCCAATGTCAGTTGAGCGTGGACAATTAGACCCAAGCCGAAACATAACATATAAAAAATTATGTTTAAAAATATATATTTTATGATAGAATATAGCATTGTCATCAGTATGACATAAGTATACCAAGTTTGCAGTCGATACCACATTGGGAAGTGGGTTACAATTGAGTTACAAGATTTGAGGATACGACAACAACGACAACCACAACAACAGTGAGTTAAATAAAAGCGTGTAATAATAATTGTTAAATATCGATTTAAAGCTTTCGTGACTGCAGGGATTCATCGTCTTGGTTCTTTCGGTAAAGTCACGTAGAAGGGAAGTAATAAAATAATAATTACTTCCCTTCTACGTGACTTTACCGAAAAAACCAAGAAGATGAATTGTTCAATAGTTTTGAGAAAATCCACAACCACTCTCCCCTATCACTCTCCTCTGCCTCTCCCAATCTCTTCTCCCCCCCACTCCCTCCTCCCACCCCCACTCCCTCCTCCCACCCCCACTCCCTCCTCCCACCCCCACTCCCTCCTCCCACCCCCACTCCCTCCTCCCACCCCCACTCCCTCCTCCCACCCCCACTCCCTCCTCCCACCCCCACTCCCTCCTCCCACCCCCACTCCCTCCTCCCACCCCCACTCCCTCCTCCCACCCCCACTCCCTCCTCCCACCCCCACTCCCTCCTCCCACCCCCACTCCCTCCTCCCACCCCCACTCCCTCCCCTCCCTATCTCCCCTCCACTCTCGCCTCCCTCTCCCCTCCCTTGCCACCTCCTCCTTCCTTTGCATTTCGGCAGCAGGCCGTGGTGGTCGTGGCAGCGAGAGTCCTCTGTAAAGCCATCGTGTGAGTATCATCATCATCACCACCACCACCACGACCATCACCAACCACCACGACCATCATCACCACCACCACGACCATCATCACCACCACCACCACAAAGATCCCCCGTGTAGCCTTGATAGACTTTTGGGGCCAAGTGCTGTTAGCGAGCAGCACCTATAAAGGCGGGAACGGCACACGAGGGGGTTGGGTGGATGGCCAGCACCACGCGCGACCGCCTTTGTCTCCCCAGTGGCGATGTTTACGCACCGCACCAGGTACTCATTTGAGGCTGAGTCGACCTAGGGGAGACCCAGAAAAGCATGGTTCGTAGCGCTAACCGCTACACTACCGCTCCCCATACCATCACTTTCCACTTCGCCATCACTCATCACCACCATCACCACTACCATCATCAACAGCATTAATCGGCAACTGCACGAATGCATTAACCAACATCTCTGCATCGATCATCAGCGGCCTCAATGGGAACCAACATCATCGATCGATCATCAGCGGCCTCTGCTTAAATGGGAACCAACATCACCATCATCATCATGGATACATCGTCACCATCAACAATAGTAATCGCTGCTCACACTGCGCGTCTAACATCGCGACGTTTCGTGCTGTTATTGTTGTTATTGTTGTGGTGTTACTGTTGTTGTGGTGTTACTGTTGTTGTGGTGTTGTTGTTGTGGTGTTGACCTTTCGCATGCTCCGTGCGTAGCCGACTGCGCTAAAATTTTCTTCTTCAAAAAGTTCGCCGCGAATAAAATCTCGCCGGGTTTTGTTTAACAACGACGATGCGACCCGTTGAGTGTTATATATATTTAAAAAGATTGTCGATTTTAACTTTTAACAATAATTTTAACATTTTATCTCCTTAAGACCACGTGGGGATTCAACAAAAACCCAAGGCCCCCGCGCGCGGGTTAAGACGAGATAAACAATGTTTCAACAAATTCACCGCGAATTAACAATAATCTTGAGCGGCTGCCGATGTTTCTAAAGTAACGCAAGTTATATTACTTGTTTCTTTTAACTTCAGAAGTTAAAGTTGCGGTTCAGCCGCGAGGAAGCCTGCGGCCTAAAGCCTTCCCCAGGCCCGCGGCCCGCAATATAATATTTAAATAATATTTAAACATTTTCTTGGTTCTTTCGGTAAAGTCACGTAAAAGGGAAATAATAAAAATAATTGTATTTTATGTTTCATTATTTCCCTTCTACGTGACTTTACCGAAAGAACCAAGAAGATGAATCCCTGCAGTCACGAAAGCTTTAAATCTAAATATTTAAACATCTTAAAACTAATGCCTCTTGGTTTTTCAATTTGCTCAAGTTAATGCATTGTGAGGGTGCCTTCAGGACAGTTATTTTTTATCGTTAAAACGTGGATTAATTTAAAGGTTTATGTAAAGTGCCTTTAACTTATATTACAATGCGTTGTCGTGCAAGCGCATTTAAATATATGATATATATTCGATAATCAATATGTAGACTGCTGCAGGAG
The DNA here is from genome assembly GCF_965212315.1 of Lampetra planeri. Classification (NCBI taxonomy): domain Eukaryota; kingdom Metazoa; phylum Chordata; class Hyperoartia; order Petromyzontiformes; family Petromyzontidae; genus Lampetra; species Lampetra planeri. Next base: position 2,035,878 of record NC_136177.1, on the reverse strand, counting down.
GAATCCGATGAGCTATAAAGCTCTTCTCTCACATGTCTTGGAGGGGCACGGGTTTACAACAAGACAAAGATCCCCCATGTAGCCTTGACAGACTGTAGGGGCAAGTGCTGTTAGCGAGCAGCACCACGCCCGGCCGCCTTTGTCTCCCCAGTGGCGATGCTTACACCGCACGAGGTACTCGTTTGAGGCTGAGTCGACCTAGGGGAGGCCCATGACCGCTTCAGGTAATCGTCACTGGTGGTGTTGGCCGTGACGGGGAATTTAACCAGGGTGGCCAGGTTCGTAGCGCAGCGAGCTGACCGCTACACCACCGCTCCCCAGACAGTACACAGAAACACGACAGTAGTGAAAAGTCTAACAAAGGTGAACACATCACACAAACACAGATACAACTAAACCATCCACATACTACCCAGGCAAAGCTTTGGCCAGAAATGATAGCCGCTCAAGAAATTGGCCCCATCGTTTGGACGTTTATAGCAGCAAAATCACGAAAGTAATCTCAATTTCATGTTTCTAAATGTGTGTGGGGGGGGCCGGAGGGGCCTGGAGAAAAAATCCACGCGACCACGGGAAGAGAGAGACACGCAAACTCCAAATATACAGCAGGCGTCAGGGTCGGGATCGAACCCACGACCTCCTGCATACAAGGCGAGGTAGTTAACATATCCTAGCCACCGTGATACTATACAACAGGCGTCAGGGTCGGGATCGAACCCACGACCTCCTGTAATCCAGGCGAGGTAGTTAACGTCTCCTAGCCACCGTGATACTTTACAACAGGCGTCAGGGTATGGATTGAACCCACGACCTCCTGCATACGAGGCGAGGTAGTTAACATCTAGCCACCGTGTCGCACCTTAAAATAAAGAAAATATGCAAGTTAAAATTGCATTGTGAATTCCAAAGCTTTGGAGAGGCAGGTAAACAAGTCAATAGAACAATAGCAAATTCGTGAAGAACAACTGTGCCACCTTAGCGGTGAAAAAAAAATAAACGTTTGCGGCTTTGCTTTGAAATAGAAATAAATGTTTTTTTTTCTGATCGTAACATTTACATTTGTTTTATTCTCATTAGGCTCCATGTTGTAAAGTTCAGTCTACAACTCGTATTATCTACGTTAGCCCCTATTCATGTACTATGAATAAGGGCCGTTTCCCGAAACGTCCCCTGTTATGTAAAACTAAAACTATTTTCCTAAACTATGTTTTTAATTTTACCAGGTAAGGCCACACTGAGCTGTGTAGTAGATATTTTGTCAGAAGCGACCTGGCCATCACAGATATTTCAACGTATTGGGGCTTTTCATCATCATCATCATGTGGACATTTATAGCAGCAGCCAAATCCTCTAAACGCATAGAGACCCATAGAAATGTATAGACTCATAGACTCACGGAGCTATGTAGTTAATTTCAGAAGCGACCTGCCCATCACAAGATGATAGCTCAACGAAGTTGGCTTATCATCACGTGGAAGTTTATAGCAGCAGTCAAACTCTCTCAATGGATGATTTTGATTCAAGATGTGGAGGAAAAACTAGAGGACCCGGAGAAAAATCCACGTGACCACAGGGAGAGAGACACGCAGACTCCAAATATACAGCACGCGTCAGGGTCGGGATCGAACCCACAACCTCCTGTATACCAGGCAATGTAGTTAACATCTCCTAGTCACCATGACATACAGTGCATACTTTACTCCATACTTTCTCTATACTTTCCGTTTGAGGCCGCACGTCCACACAGGGTTATCAGTGATTGTGTTGAGTGTTGTTGATTAGGCCTTTACACCACTGCTACCGCAGCAGCATCGGAACATTCGTTTTAACAGTTGACTGGCAGGTCACACGTTTGGTGCGACAAAGTGTTGGTATACGTAGAATTCCCTCGTTATTCACGAAATAGCTATCCACGATTCTGGCTGTCTGCGAATGGCATATGTAAGTCTACACGACCACTGCATCGAGAGAGATAAAGTGATGACGGGATAAAGTGATGCAAGAAAGTGGAGAGATGAAGTGATGAGAAATAAGTGATGCTAGGCAGAGAGAACTTCTTGAAGATTTAGAAGCATCTGCAGACGCTGCGCTATATGGTACTCGTAGGGCCAAATATCATCTGCGACACTTGTTATTCACGTGCGTCTCCGGAGCGTATACCTCCTCGCGAGTAACCAGGGAATACTTCTAACTCGCATTTTCAAAGACACCTGCTCTCATCTGGCCTAAAAGAGTGGACTAATTACCAACGGAACAAAAACTCACATCGCCAAATAAAAATATGAATGGGAATACGAACAACCAAATGGATCCATATTTGAAGTTATCGTGACTTCAGGGATCCATACTCTGGTTCTTTCGGTAAAGTCACGTAGGTGACTTGTTCTGTTGCTTCAGCTCCCCACTCCCAGCCCCATCCACTCTCCCCCCCCCCCCCGCATTTTGTCTGCTCGTCCTCTAAACGTTTTCTCAGCACTCCCCTCCCCCAACCCCCCTCTCTATCTCTCCCCCCCTTGCTCCTCCCCCCTCTCTTGGCTATATAGCCTCTTGTTACAGCAGCCCTTTTGCCCACTTCAGCAATTGTTTCTTGCTGTGGTTGTCCCACCAGATGACGGATTCTTGTGTTGCGCCCGAAACGTCGTGACTTAATTTATTTGACTTTACCGAAAGAACCAAAGAGTATGGATCCATAATTAAGGTTTTTTTGGGTTAGATCTCGTAAATATGAATGTTGTTAAACCGGCCACCACCCGATAGCCAATTAGCAAGGTTTGTCACGAAAACAAAAGATGGCAATTTGTTACGAGTACAGCGAACCGGTTGTGTTGGAGAGTAAATCCACTCCCAACATTTACAATTCGAGTAACGTTTCGCCAGTAATTACATGAAACAGTATCATCAGGCAACAGCCAGAGTTGTGAAGAAATCCTCCTGTTTTGGTCTTAAATAGAGGGATAAAGCCTGCATGTTAAATTAACCCAATGTAAATTTGAGCAAACTGCAAGCAAATAGAAATCGGCACCAACGTCTTGTTGCGAAAGAAACCTAAACAATTGCGCGCAAACAAACTTGTATAAAATACATTTCTCGTTATTACAATTGGCCCTGGCATGACTGACTTTAAAATCGTCGAGAGTTTTAATTTCGTCGCAGACAACACCGAAAATGGAAATCTGGCGATTATTGCAAAATAATGCGAACCAACGAGCGGGATTTACATTAAAATATTCCTCGTCGGTTTACGCTTACAGCAACATCGTGCCCCAGCTATGAAACCACTGCAGAGACCATTATTTGTGGTTCCTCGCAGCTTCGAAAGCGCCTACGTTTGATTGCCTGCCGTTGGGTGCCTTTTTCAGCGGAGTTTTTATTTTCTCTCTCCGTTGTTCCGGCGTGGGTTTTCGACGGGAGCAACAAATCTCCTCCCATAGCTAATAGCAACGTAACCCCGCGCGATGTAACTTGTATTGACCAAAACGTCCCTATCCTGAAAAATTCCTGCGAAGTGACTCGATTCAGATGTTTTTTTTGTATTTTACCAGGTAAGGCCCACTGAGCTATACATCTGTTTTTCAGAAGCAACCTGGGCATCACAAATGATAGCCCAAAGAAGTGGCTTAGACTTTGAAAAGTCTAGACTTGGTGAGGCTTTGCTAGGTCAACATGCGTAATACATATTAAACACAGCAGAGCTTTGGTGATAGCCTTGGGGCATTAACAGGGTAGAAAGCCACTGAATCTAGATTCAAAACTATTTTAATTAAAACAGCTTTTTGTGTTTATTTTGTTGTTCTTCCCCTGCACCTCTGATGAGCATGGTTGGCTATGTACAATGGCGTGAATATCGCATGTACCAATTTTTTTTTATCATATTAGCATCAGAAGTGCCGTTGGCTGCCTTGGTGGCTGTGTCCTCTGCCACCCTCCTTGTTTTGCGATGGCGTGCTGATTTCATACGCAACCGTTGCGAATGCTGAAACGTTTCCGCAGTGCACTGAGCATCACAAGGGCAGAGTAGCCAATGCATGTGGGGCCACCACACGGATAGTATGGTATCAAAAGTCCTCGATGTTATGTCCGTGCATTACGCATACCTGTCAACCCCTTATTAGAGCCCTGCCTTTATACAGACCAATTCAGGCCTCATTGGTCACGCTGTGCCCTTATAAATATCAACGTTCATCCTACAAAGTCCCATCACAAGAGAGAAACACAAACAAATAGACAAAAAAATAATGTTGGCCCGTATTTGAACGGCCGTACGCTGTATGGATGCTGATAACTCAATTTCCCATGTACAAGCATATGGGTAAACCTCATGGGGTGACAGGGATTAATACGATATTCTCAATTTCTTACGTGATGCTGCTTTGGCTCCCAATTTATGTTTGCTTTCAGTGTTTGGTGCACTTGATTTGGTTTGGGTTTTATTGTTTTGGTGACCCAGTTGACTGACAAATGAGACTCATCCTTGTCTCTTGGGGTTGTCACCCGGTTTAGAAAAAAATCAACTCGGGAAGTGATTTTCCTGCTCAAATCAGCATTGAGACCGTGGTGCTCATCATGTGGGTGTCACGGTGGCTAGGATATGTTAACTGCCTCGCCCAGTATACAGGAGGATCGTGAGTTCGATCCTGATCCCTGCTGTATATTTTGAGCTTGCATGTCTCTCCCAGTGGTCGCGTGGATTTTTGTCCCGGTCCTCCAGTTTTAGTCCTCCACATTTAGGATGAACATGCGTTGTTTGTGTCTTATCATGTGGAAATATATAGCAGCCAAATAATCTAAATGCACGTTTCAAAATGTGGAGGAAATAAACGAAGGACCCGGAGACAAATCCACGCGACCACTAGGAGAGAGACATACAAACTCCAAATATACAGCAGAGGTCAGCGTCGGGATGGAACCCACAGCCTCCCGCATACCAGGCGAGGTAGTTAACGTCTCCTAGCCACCGAGGTTGCGTTGTTATTGGGGAGTTGCCCTAAAGGGAGAAAGTGGCCAACTTGCTCTGTCGACTGCTGGATGAAGGCCTCTCCCAGGTGCCACGACCATCTTGACGTGACCATAAAAAACCCTCTCCCCGCCCACCCTCCAATAAGTGTTGCCTTTTGCAGAAAACGCCGCACTGATGGATTCGCCGATGGCGATGGGAGAAGATGAACGGAGATGGAAGCGGGGAGGCATGGCAGAGGAAGCCTACGGTGGTGTTTCCGTGGCGGGTAAGATGTGGTTAGAGTGACTAGAGATAGTGGTTACGATGATAGCTGTAGTCGTCATAACTATAAAAGTTACAGAAGCTGCAGTATATGTTGTAGCAGCAGGAGCCACATGATGAGAGAGATGAGTTGCGGATCGCTGAGCGAATGTCGACCCAACATCTATCACCCCTGTCTGATGGCTCCTCAACCCCCCAACGACGGGGAGACAAAGGCGGTCGGGTGTCGTGCTGACCACACACCCCCTTTCATGTGCCACAGTGCCGGCCTTCATAGGCGTCGCTTGCTAACAACACTTGCCCCCAATAGGCTGTTAAGGCTAGACATGGGATATACGGGTGATCTGTCATTAATTGTGTCTCTGCGTGTATAAACAGGCAGGTGAAAGTGACCTCAAGACTCGTGGCAACATCCTCCTGAGAAGTCATCACCGAGTATGCAGACCCGCAGGTTTGTGTGTGCAGTATATGGGTTGGCACAGTAGGGGGCATAGGTGGTGCATCTGCGTCATCTCAGTCAACCTATGGCACTTGGGTCTATCCTCCCGACACTTCACGTGGCCTTAGAGTGCACATAGCTTGGCACAAGCGCCTTGGTGACGTCACCGCCACTTAGTGACGAATGGCGGCTGTTGTTTTCTGTGAGTGTCATTGAGTATCTGTCTGTGAGTGATGGTGCTTGGTGTCGCTGGGCTGTGATGAGCCAAGAGGTCAGGCTAGAGTCTCTGAGTCTCCCTGACGACAAATTGACCCACTGAGCCCAGCGACGCAGTGAGACTGAGAGAGCGAGTGGTGGTATGCCTGCTGCATCTCTGTGTGTGTGTGTGCGTCGATGTGTAGGGAGCGGTAGTGTAGGGAGTGGTATTGTAATAGCGGTTAGTGCACTGCGCTACAAACCCGGCGATCAGAGTTCGATTCCCAATCACGGCCAACACCGGTGACGATCATCTGAACTGGTCCTGAGCCTCCCCTAGGTCGACTCAGCCTCAAATGAGTACCTGATGCAGTGTGTAAACATCGCCACTGTAGAGACAAAGGCGGCCGGGTATGATGTTGGCCACCCACCCCCTTGTGTGCCGTGCCGGCCTTCAACGGCACTGCTCGCTAACAGCACTTCCCCCAACAGTCTGTTAAAGATATACGGGTGATCTGTCATTAAGTGTGTTTCTGCGTGTCTCTGCGTGTGTCAACAAGCAGGTGAAAGTGGCGCCAAGACTCATGGCAACATCATCCTGAGAAGTCTTCACGGAGTACGCAGACCCACAGGTTTGTGTGTGCAGTATATGCGTTGGCACAGTAGGGGGCATAGGTGGTGCATCTGCCACTCATCTCAGTAAACTTAGGGCACAACTGCCGTTGTGATGTTACCGCTACTTAGTGGCAAATGGCGGCTGTTGTTTTCTGTGTCTGTGAGATTCTATTTCTGTAAGTGTCTTGTGAGTGATGGTGATGGTTGTCACTGGGCTGTGATGAGCCAAGAGGTCAGGCTAGAGTCTCTGAGTCTCCCTGACGATAAGTCGACCCACTGAGCCCAGTGTCACAGTGAGACTCGGAGAGCGAGTGTGGTGGTATGGCTGTGGTAGCTGTTTGTGTCTGTGTGTGGGCAACGGTTAGCGCGCACCGCACTACGAACCCAGCGACCAGAGATCGATTCCCACTAATTATAACCAACATCAGTGACAAACATGGATTAGTCCAGAGCCTCCCCTAGATCGACTCGGCCTAAAATGGGTACCTGGTGTGGTCTGTAAAGATCACTGGAGAGACAGTGGCAAACCAGGTATGGTGCTGGCTACACAATGCACTCATAGGTGCTTGCTAAGAGCACTTCCACCAAGATTCTCTTAGCCTATACGTGGCATCAGTGTATTTTGTATATGTGTGTGTGGGTCTGTGTGTTTGTGTGTGTATGTTGACGTCTGTGTATGTGTGTGTGTATGTGTGGAGCGGTGGCGCAGTGATAAAGGTCACTCGCTGTGCTACGAACCCGGCAGCCCAAGTTGGATTTCTGCTCACGACCTAAACCAGTGACGATTATCTGAACCAGTGCGGGGCCTCCTGTAGGTCAACTTGACCTCAAATTAGTACCTATTGCGATGCGTAGACATCATCGCTCGGGAGACGTAGGTGGTTTGGCGTGGTGCTGGCCACCCACCCCCTTGAGTGCTCCAGTGGCGCCCTTCACAGATGCTCGGTAACAGAACTCTCCCAACAGTCTAGTCCAGGCAATACATAGAGGGATCTTTCTCTTTTGAGTGTGAATTTATTGGCACAGTGGGGAGGAGCACAGGTGGTGCATCTGCCAGTCATTTGCTTCTGCAGCTGTGACTCTTAAACAAAAGCTCTACGCGTCTTTCTCTCTGTGTCTGCAGGGTCCCCATTAGCTCGCAGGACGAGGAGGTGGTGGGACGCTTCATTCACTTGCCCATTCACCTCCCCACCCTAACAGGTACAACGACGTTCGATCGAACTACGCTGGCTCTGGCGACATAAGTTGATCGCTCCGGCGGTTATCACTTCTATATCAGCTGCTGTCGCAGCAGGAGCCACATGATGAGAGAGATGAGTTGCGGATCGCTGAGCGAATGTCGACCCAACATCTATCACCCCTGTCTGATGGCTCCTCAACCCCCCAACGACGGGGAGACAAAGGCGGTCGGGTGTCGTGCTGACCACAAACCCCCTTTCATGTGCCACAGTGCCGGCCTTCATAGGCGTCGCTTGCTAACAACACTTGCCCCCAACAGTCTGTTAAGGCTAGACATGGGATATACGGTTGATCTGTCATTAATTGTGTCTCTGCGTGTATAAACAGGTAGGTGAAAGTGCCGTCAAGACTCGTGGCAACATCCTCCTGAGAAGTCATCACTGAGTACGCAGACCCGCAGGTTTGTGTGTGTTAGTATGTGGGTTGGCACAGTAGGGGGCATAGGTGGTGCATCTGCGTCATCTCAGTCAACCTATGGCACCTGGGTCTGTCCTCCTGACACTTCACGTGACCTTAGAGTGCACATAGCCTGGCACAAGCGCCTTGGTGACGTCATCGCCACCTAGTGGCGAATGGCGGCTGTTGTTGTTTTCTGTGAGTGATGGTGCTGGTCGTCGCTGGGCTGTGATGAGCCAAGAGGTCAGGCTAGAGTCTCCGAGTTTCCCTGACGACAAATTGACCCACTGAGCCCAGCGACGCAGTGAGACTCGGAGAGAGCGAGTGGTGGTATGCCGGCTGCATCTGTGTGTGTGTGCGTCGATGTGTAGGGAACGGTAGTGTAGGGAGTGGTATTGTAGTAGCGGTTAGCGCACTGCGCTACAAACCCGGCGATCAGAGTTCGATTCCCAATCATGGCCAACACCGGTGACGATCATCTGAACTGGTCCTGAGCCTCCCCTAGGTCGACTCAGCCTCAAATGAGTACCTGATGCAGTGTGTAAACATCGCCACCGTAGAGACAAAGGCCGGGTGTGATGTTGGCCACCCACCCCCTTGTGTGCCGTGCCGGCCTTCAACGGCGCTGCTCGCTAACAGCACTTCCCCCAACAGTTTGTTAAAGGTATACGGGTAATCTCTGTCATTAAGTGTGTCTCTGCGTGTCTCTGCGTGTGTAAACAAGCAGGTGAAAGTGGCGCCAAGACTCATGGCAACATCCTCCTGAGAAGTCTTCACGGAGTACGCAGACCCACAGGTTTGTGTGTGCAGTATATGCGTTGGCACAGTAGGGGGCATAGGTGGTGCATCTGCCACTCATCTCAGTAAACTTATGGCACCTAGGTCTGACCCATGACCTCCTGACACTTCACGTGACCTTAGAGTGCACATAGCCTGGCACAAGCACCGTGGTGACGTCACCGCCACTTAGTGGCGAATGGCGACTGTTGTGTTTCTGTGAGTATCTGTGACTGTGAGTGATGGTGCTGGTCGTCACTGGGCTGTGATGAGCCAAGAGGTCAGGCTAGAGTCTCTGAATCTCCTTGACGATAAGTCGACCCACTGAGCCCAGTGACACAGTGAGACTCGGAGAGCGAGTGCAGTTGCATGTCTGCGGTGTGTGCCGTGTGTCTCTGTGTGGGCAACGGTTGGCGTGCACCGCACTATGAACCCAGCGACCAGAGATCAATTCCCACTCATTATAACTAACGTCAGTGACAAACATATGGATTAGTCCTGAGCCTCCCCTAGGTCGACTCCGCTTAAAATAGGTACCTGGTGTGGTCTGTAAAGATCACTGGAGTGACAGTGGCAAACCAGATATGGTGCTGGCTACACAATGCACTCATAGGTGCTTGCTAATAAGAGCACTTCCACCAAGATTCTCTCCAGGCTATACTTGGCATCAGTGTATTTTGTGTATGTGTGTGTGGGTCTGTGTGTGTGTCTGTTGACGTCTGTGTGTGTGTGTGTGTTTATGTGTGGAGCGGTGGCGCAGTGATAAAGTTAACTCGCTGTGCTACGAACCCGGCAGCCCAAGTTGGATTCCTTCTCACGACCAACACCAGTGACGATTATCTGAACCAGTGCGGGACCTCCTCTAGGTCGACTTGGCATCGAATTAGTACCTATTGCGATGCGTAGACATCATGGCTCGGGAGACGGAGGTGGTTTGGCGTGGTGCTGGCTACCCACTCTTCTGTGTGCTGTGTCAGCCTTCATAGGTGCAGCTCGCTAACAGCACTTGCTCCCAACAGTGTGCTCAAGGCTATACGGGGGTGATCTTTTATTTTACGTGTGAATGTGTTGGCATAGTGGGGAGGAGCACAAGGTGATTAATCTGCTAAGCATTTGCTTCTGTCGTCGTAACTCTTAAACACGAGCTCTGCGTGTCTCTCTGCGCCTACAGGGTCCCCATTAGCTTGCAGGACGGGGAGGAGGAGGTGGAGGGATGCATTCATTTGACGATTCACTTGCCCAGTCGCCCACCTTAACAGGTAAAACGATGTTCACTCCACCTACGCTGAATCTGGTTACGTTGTTTAATTGCTCCCGCAGTCATCACTTCTATATCAGCTGCTGTACCAGCAGCAGGAGCCACATGATGAGAGAGATGAGTTGCGGATCGCTGAGCGAATGTCGACCCAACATCTATCACCCCTGTCTGATGGCTCCTCAACCTTGTAAAGGCAGGGACTTGAAAGCGGCCGGGCGTGGTGCTGGCCACCCACCCGTTCGTGTGCCCTGCCGGCCTTCAAAGGCACTGCTCACTAACAGCACTTACCCCAACAGTCTGTTAAGGCTATGAAGGGGATCTCTGTAAGTGTGTCTCTGCGTGCCTCTGCGTGTATAAACAGGCCGGTGAATGTGGCGTTAAGACTCATGGCAACGTCCTACTGAGGAGTGATGGAGTTCACAGATCCACAGGTTGGTGTGTGTATGTGTACAGGGGTGAGCGTGTGAGTATCTGACTGTGAATATCTGTGTCTGTGAGTATCTGTGTCTGTGAGTATCTGTGTCTGTGTAGTATGGTTCCAGGGAGACTTGACACATAGTTGGAGGCACACGCTTATTTATTAACACCAGCACGTAACTCGGAAGCTTACAGTAACTGAAGGGGTATCGGCCCCTTCACCCGTCTAGCTACGGAACACAACAGCCTAGCTCACAGCTAGCTTACACCTAGGTTACGGCACCCCGAATACCCAGACCCCGCTCTTAGAAGAGCGTCGGTTCTGGGCTCTGGGGGCCACGCCGCTGGCTTGCCTGGTCGGTCCTTAAAAGGACAGCGATCCCAGGGAGTTCCAGGGCCGGTCTAGCTGGTCTTCTTTCTTCACTGGTTACAGCTTAACACTAGACCCAGAGCCCTTCAGCTCACCGCCTTAAATAGCCATCTCCCCCCGAGGGGAGGGGCTGTGGGGGATCCCAGCGTACGGCGAGGACGTCGCTGCGAGCACCTGCTCCGCGTACCGACGTAGCCACGCCCATTGTGTTTGTTTGCCACCCGCGGCAAGTCTAAATCAGGCCGTCTACAACGGCTACAACGGCTCTACATCTGTAAGTGACTGCGTTGGTCGTCGCTGGGCTGTGATGAGCCAAGAGGTCAGGCTAGAGTCTCTGAGTCTCCCTGACGACAAGTCGACCCACTGAGCCCAGTGACGCAGTGAGACTCGGAGCAAATGTGGTGGTATGCCTTTGGTATTTGTGTATGTGTGTCTGTCTGTGTGGCAGGGAGCGGTAGTGCATTGGCAAACGCAACCGCGTTACGAACCCAGTTACCAGAGCAAGTGCTTAGAGCAGTTACCCTCTCAAGGCTATACGTAGCATCGATGTGTAGTGGATAATAAACTGGAGGAAGCTTACTCTGAGGCAACACGTTCATTATAACATTAACAGGCTACAACACAGGGGTGTAATGGCCCCTTCACCCGATACCTTATTGGAAGTAGTCCCTCCAGGCTCTTACTGATTACACTACACCTATTCTGACGGAGGCTTGAATCTTCTCTTGGATCTTCACTGGTTATAAGCTCGGAGCTTCACTGGTACAGCTCAAGCTTCACCCGAGCCACGGGTTTACCTTTGCCCACAAGGCTCTTTTCTCTTCAGGGCTCCAGGTTGGTCTTCAGCCGGACGATACTGAGCTGAGCCGTTCAGGGACCTGGCTTATATAGAGAGTCCTGGCTCACACCACCCCTGGCCACGCCTCCCTTCCAGAACCTTCTCCACGGGCCTGGAGAATGACTTCATGCCCCAGCCCCCTCCCGGGGGCCTGGGGTCCGAACCGTTGGTACCGATGCTCCCCCCAGGGATTGCCTAGCGCCAACTGTCCATCATTACTCTTGCGCAGGTCCGGCCTCCCTTCTGCTCTCTACTGGCCTGAGCTAGTACTGCCGGCTATGAGTAGTGGCGATCGTGGCTAACCATGCCACTACAGATGTGTATATATATGTCTGTGTGTTTGTATGTGGTAAGCGGTGGTATATGTCTGTGTGTTTGTATGTGGGAAGCGGTGGCGCAGTGGTAAAGTGCACTCACTGCGCCACGAAACCGGCAGCCCGAGTTGGATACCTGCTCACCGTCGACAATGCTGATGATTATCTGGGGGCCTCTCGGTAGGCTTGGCCTCGAATGGGTACCTGTTGTGATGCGTAAACATCGCCACTAGGGGAGACTAAGGGAGTTGGGCGTGGCGCTGGCCACCCACCCTGCTTTGTGTGCCACAGTGCTGGCCTTCACAGGTGCTCGGTAACAGCACTTGCTCCCAACAGTGTGCTCAAGGCTATACGGGGAGGGGGATCTTTGTGTTTATGAGTGTGAATGTGTTGGCACAGTGGGGAGGAGCACAGGTGGTGCATCTGCCAGTCATTTGCTTCTGCAGTCGTGACTCTTAAATGCAAGCTCCACACGTATTTCTCTCTGTGTCTACAGGGGGTCCCCATTAGCTCGCAGGACGAGAAGGAGGAGGTCGTGGGACGCATTCATTCGCCTTCCCAGTCCACCCTAACAGGTAAAATGACGTTTGATCGCCATACGCTCCGGCGGTCATCGCTTCTGTGGCAGCTGCTGTAGCAACAACAAGAGCCACATGATGAGAGAGATGAGTTGCGGATCGCTGAGCGAATGTCGACCCAACATCTATCACCCCTGTCTGATGGCTCCTCATCCTTGCAAAGGCAGGGAGTTGAAAGTGGCCGGGTCGTGGTGCTGGCCACCCACCCCCCTTCATGTGCCACAGTGCCGGCCTTCATAGGCACTCCTCAAAGACAGCCCTCACCCTGACAGCCTCTGCAGACTTCACAGCTGGGTTGGTGGCGGGGGGGGAGCTCTGTTTTAGTCTGGAACAAGGCAGTGTGTGTTCTGGTTTTTGAATGGCAATGTAGAAGTCGCAACCAACAAGGGGACTTCAGGATAGGGTTTGTAGTTTTGCGTTCTTCCTCCGTTGAAGGGAGCGCAGACTACGGTGGGTTTGCTGCACGGTCCACTTCATCTGTGTCGAGTGGTGTGGCTTAAGTGACTTAAGTGTGTGGGAGTGAGAGTGTATCAGTTAGCGTGCGTTGCTACAAATTCCTGCAATGGGAGATTATTCCTGCTCACGGCTAACACGAATGACGATTATTTGAACCAGTCCGTGGCCTCTTTTAGGTCGACACGGCCTCTAATGAGTACCCCTTGCGATGTGTCAACATCATCGCTCGGGAGACGAAGGTGGTCGGGCGTGGTGCTGGCCACCCACCCGTTCGTGTGCCCTGCCGGCCTACATAAGCACTGCTCACTAACAGCACTTACCCCAACAGTCTGTTAAGGCTATGAAGGGGATCTTTGTCTTTAAGTGTGTCTCTGCGTGTCTCTGCGTGTATATACAGGCCGGTGAATGTGGCGTTAAGACTCATGGCAACGTCCTGCTGAGGAGTGATGGAGTACACAGACCCACAGGTTGGTGTGTTTATGTGTACAGGGGTGAGTGTGTGAGTATCTGACTGTGAATATCTGTGTCTATAAGTGACTGCGCTGGTCGTCGCTGGGCTGTGATGAGCCAAGAGGTCAGGCTAGAGTCTCTGAGTCTTCCTGACGACAAGTCGACCCACTGAGCCCAGCGACGCAGTGCGACTCTTGAGAGACGAGATAGACGGTGTGAGCGCGCGCATGGTGTGAGAATGTGTATTGGTTACTGCACTCTTCCACCAACCCGGCATCCTGAGTATTATCCCCCACCTCACGACCAATAACTGGTGAATATTTGAATTGGTCTTGGGCCCTCCCCTCGGTGGACTCTGTCTTAAATGAGAGGACCTAATGCGGTGTGTTGTATGTACAGGCAGTGCCCGGGTTACGAAAGACCCGAGTTACGGAAATCCGACTTAACGGAAATGCTCCTGTGAAATGCGTAAATGCTTGCATTAGTTAGGGAAGCACAAATAGTGCAGCGCGGCAAGGTTACGGGTGACTGCAGCGGAGCGACGAGGTGTAAGGCGGTGCCGCATATTCCCCAAGGCGGTGGTATCCTGTCTAGCACCTCTGAGTCATTCTGTTACATTGTTATCGTGAGTAGGCTCTATCTGCCACATCGTCGCTTTTCCTTTTGTAGCATTACATAATTGTTTTCTATGCTTCATGGTATGCATAAACAAATGGACACAATAGAGTATATGATCCATTAGTTTAAGTATGCGTAGTGTCAGGGTAGATATTCAATCAAATTACATAATAAAAAGAAGTGCAGAGTATGTACAGCGATACAGTAGAGAGAAAACAGTAGGGGAGGCATATGTGGATTTTATCTTGATTTTTGGGGAAAATTGTTCAGTTTCCAACATACGGATAAATCGGGTTGCGGATATTTCTCGGGAACCCTAACCCTTTCGTAACCCAGGGGACTGCCTGTACATATGTTGAACTTCTTTCAAACCGTTGGTAACCATACTCTTTAGTTTTTTTGGTAAAGTCACGTTGGTAGAGATAAAATAAATCACGACGTTTCGATCGCAACACAAGCGACCGTCTTCAGGCGAGAGAGGTCGATCGTCATCAGACGAACGCAACACAAGCGACCGTCTTCAGGCGGAACCAATACAGCAGGACAACTGCCGATTTAGGATAAAGATCTGCTAACAACAAGAGCTTATAAAGGGTTTTGGTGGGCTCAACCCCAAGGCTAAGTGGGCGGAGCTAGAGAAGGAAGAAAGGGGGGAGGCATGGAGGGAGGGGGGGGGAGTTGGGCCCAGGTAATAGATGGAAGGTAGAAAGAAGCTGGGTTAGTGATGCTAATGTCAGAAAATTAGCATGTCAGTGGTACAGGTTGGTAACCGACTATGCTGATCGGAGGTGGCGAGGGAAGGACAACTAAACGCAACAACAAGCAGTCCTAAATAAATTAGTTATAAATGTAGTCTAGTCGTGTAGTATATATCAGTGTAGTACATAGTATAGTGCCTAGTATATTAGTGTGTAGTAGTGTATAGTGTAGTATATAATGTACTGTGTAGTTGTGTAGTGTCGAGTAATTTGCAATGTATGTTGGACTTCTTTTGCACCGTGCGTAGCCAACCGTGCTAATTGGAGGTGTGGGGAAAGGATAAACTAAACCCAACAAGCAGTTCTAAAGAAATTAGTTCATCAATCTATAATACTGGTAGGAACCTCCTGGTTACACCAGCCCACGGGATTATTGTGTCCGTTGTGCAGGGGAGGGGCTGAGTGAGGAGGGGCTGGTCACCCCGTGGTGCCCTTATAAAACTCAACGTTTAACCTACTCACACCGGCTTGTGCCCGCCCTCACAGTCGGCCATATTTGCGGAATACACCACGCCGCCGTTGACCCTGGCCATTGACCGAGCAACCCAACGTTCCTACCAGCTCCCTCCGCAGGAAAGTGTTTTAAAAGTGCATAGCTCCCAGCAGGTTCCTAATATTGGCAGGAAGAGCCTTCCTGACGGACATGTCATGAACAGCACTGTTGTTTTTCATTTATTTTATTGATTGTTTTACCTACGTGACTTTACCGAAAAAACCAAAGAGTATAGCACTGGGGAGACCAAGGCGACCTGACGTGTGGTGCTGGCCACCCACCCCCTCGTGTGCCCTGCCGTGCCGGCCTTCATAGGTGCTCGTTAGCAGCACTTGCCCCAACAATCTGTTACAGGCTACACGGGGGATCTTTGTCTTTTTGCGCGCGAGTGTGATGTGTATGAATGTGCATGTTTGTGTGTGTGAGGATTCCACTGCTGTGCATTATCTCTTGGCCTGCTCCGTCCCACCTCGCACGATGCAATCCTCTTCCAGGTTCTCAGCAGTGAGCAGTGCACCACCGCGTATGTCAAGAGAACAACGGCCGCAAGTGGACCTTCCTGAACTACAACAGACTCTCGATTTACGTGCTAATGACGGGGAGGACAGCCGCGGATGATTCAAGATCACAGATAATAAGAAATATGCATTTTCCGCGGATCTCCATGCAAAAAACTAAATTATCAACTGATCGATGCACATGCTCAGTGATAACTTTCCTGCTCCCGCCCAGCAGAAAACTCGGCCCACTAAGTGAATGACAGCAGGGCCACACCAATCAACATCAATCAAACTCCACCCTCTGTTGTAAAGATATTGCAACGACTCTACTGTAGAGGGGAGACCATGTGGATTTCGGATTAACCAAAGCAACTATATTTGTTTGGTTTAAGCATGCGACTTGTAAAACATTTCCAGGAATAATGTATTACTTAGATGAATAATTTGGGCTCAAGGGAAAATCCGCGAGTTATTAATTTGTCAATCTCAGGTGCGCAGTTAATCCGCAAATCGGATAAACTGCGTGCAGATAATCGAGAGTACTCGAGCTCCTGAGACCCGTTCGTAAGTCAAACTGTTAGTCGGAACAATCATGATGCACTATTTCAATGCACCCATACGAGCAGTGTTATGAAATATGTTCCAGTTCATAAGGGAAGCATTGTTAAACACGTAAGAAATACTGTACATTTGCATGTAATATTGAAGAAAAACACTAGTAAATAAAACGAAATAAAATAACAGAATTTTTTTTCACTTGCCTTGAGTCCTGATGATGGCTTGCTTGTCAGTCGCCACAATTGCACACAAACGGATACACACGCAGGCACATGGGGGCACGTGTGCACACACCAACGGCAACGTTACCCCGTATAGCCTTGACAGGCTGTTGGGAGCAAGTGTTGTGAGCGAGCACCTACGAAGGACGGCATGGCACACGAGAGGGTGGGTGGCCAGCACCACGCCCTTCCGCCTTTGTCTTCCTAGTGGTGATGTTTACACGCCGCACCAGGTATTTATTTGAGGCCGAGTCGACCTAGTGGAGGCCCAGGACCGATTTAGATAGCTGTCACTGGTCTTGGCCGTGAGCTGTAATCGAACTCGGGTTGCCGGGTTTGTAGCGCCGTGTGCTAACTTGCACTACCCCTCCCCACTGGCATCCATGAGCCTAATGTGAACGTCAACGTGTTCCCGCGACAACATGCCGATCACGTTAAGATGCCCGCGTTCCAGTTCTCAACCCTTTGAGACATGGCCCTGAACCTCTCATCCCTCCCCATCCCTCCCCTCCCTCCCACTGGGGTGAGCTGAAACGGCGGCATTTGATCGGAGGTTGAAAAGAAACTCACTGCAGGTTGCACTTCGTCACCGTGTCACTGCCCGTTTTCCAGCGCCGTGAAGGTGGAGCTTCGCACAAAAAGGTTGCCAATGGTGGCCAGGGAGATGTAAACTTTCCCACTGGGCATACAGGAAGTCGTGGATTCGATCCAGACCCTGATGCCTGTTGTATAGTATCACGGTGGATCAGGAAATGTTAACCGGCAAAAATAATTGGCTGCCACTAGCCAAAGTAACTGGCCAATACCAGTTACATTTGTAAGAACGGTTGCGTAATATAGATGGTTGTAATTACCAGCAAAACGTCACTACTCACATTCTTTGGGTCTTTCGTTAAAGTCACGTAGATAGGTTCAAATTAATATAAAATAAAAAGCGGTCGTCAGGCAGAGAAAAAAGGGGGGTAAGCCTCTAAATGCAACTGTTTATAAAGGTTTAAAAGTGGGCATAGCCTACTTGTCAGAACGGAGTGGGCGGGGCACGAGTAGGTCACCAGTGGATAGAGCATCCTATGGAGAAGGAGTCTCGGCCATGATAGAGCAAAAGCTATAGAGATGGAGCTTAGGCCAGCAGTGGATAGCGCATGCAATAGGCATGGTGTACTAGAGGTAGTCTAGGCCAGCAGTGGATAGAGCGGGGCTCCTCACCTGAGCTCTCTCCCCAGCGGTTGCAGGCGGAATGAGTGAAGGTTGTGTGAGGGGTTAAAAAACTGAGCATCGGAGAGTGTTAAAAATGGAAACATTACAGCAGTTATGATTTAAACTGGTTGATAACGTCCTTCCACTTATTGCTGAGTTTGTACCTGTAATCTCAGTTGAAATTATGTCTATGTTTGTATATATGGATGGCTTCATGAACGAATCTTTGTTGATAGCCAGTGGGCTTGCAAAGTACCTTCGTCTGAGAGAAATCATTTCGTGTGAGCCAACCGCATTAAAACAATGATCAGCCATGGACAAAGTGTTCGTTCTGCCGTGTTTCAGACCTGCCTTATGTTCACAAACACAGTCTGAGACACAAGGCCGCAGCCATGACGTCAACATTGGGGGGGACCAAATTTTCCAGGGTGTCTGGGGGTCCCAACCCAGAAAAAAATCAAAATTTTAAAAAAAATTTCCTGCCTAATATATTTGAAAAATTACTAACACATGGGAGGGACTTTTTACTGGTAGGAACGAAGTGGACCAGACCACCAATAGATTAATGTGTCCGTCCGTCCGTCTGTCCGACAAGATGGCCGCCCGCTCCCCCTGCGATCTGTGAACTAAACAAGATGGACGTCGCTTCCGGCGCCTCACTTTAAACTTCGCTTCAAATTTACTTTACTGAAACGCAGCACGTTTTTTTAACACAGAGACAAGATACATTTATTAACACAGAGACGAGATACATTTAATCGCCATATTTGTGCACGAAAAGCACGGCGCGAGGCCTAGTGCGGCAGGCTTCGCGAGGCCTAGTGCGGCAGGCTTTGCGAGGCCTACTGCAGAAAAGGCATCGCGAGGCCTACTGCAGAGAAGGCTTCGCGAGGCCTACTGCAGGGAAGGCTTCGCGAGGCCTACTGCAGAGAAGGCTTCGCGAGGCCTAGTGCAGAAGGCTTCGCTAGGTCTACTGCAGAGAACGCTTCGCGAGGCCTAGTGCAGCAGGCTTCGCGAGGCCTAGTGCGGCAGGCTTCGCGAGGCCTACTGCAGAGAAGGCATCGCGAGGCCTACTGCAGAGAAAGCTTCGCGAGGCCTACTGCAGAGAAGGCTTCGCGAGGCCTACTGCAGGAGGCTTTGCGAGGCCTAGTGCAGGAGGCTTCGCGAGGCCTACTGCGACAGGCTTCGCGAGGCCGTCCGTCTGTCCGACAAGATGGCCGCCCGCTTCCCCTGCGATCCGTGAACTAAATGAACTAAACAAGATGGCCGTCACATCCGGCGCAGCCAATGACATCGCCTGTTGCAATCCTTGCTCTGTGGGCGCGCGAGTCAGTGGGGAGGGGGGTGTGGACGTCATCGCTCACCCCCCATGCACAAATCATTTTCTTTTTAACTCCTCTATACCCGGTCGATATCCCTGTACCGGTATTAGTATTATTCCTACCAGGCCACCCCGCAGGGTCCTGTTATTTAATTTTTTTACAATAATGTCCTATAGTGTATTGTATTACATTGCTCTGTTTTAACTTTTTACCATTTCTTTTTGCATTGTATGTTATGGCAGAGATTAGGGATTCATAAAGTACAACCATAACCAAAATCATATAAACAGAAATCTATGCATTGATTTATATGAAGACAAGTCCAGATATTGTGGCCAAGGTTTAGCAAATTGTTGTTTTTATTTACATAGCATAGCAATTTTTTTGATAGCAATATATTGGGGGGGGGGGGGGGCATTTTGAGCATATTTGAATATTGGGGAGATGTGTCCCCCCCCCAATATATATTATAATTGCGGCCTTGCCGAGACATGTCGCTTAGTTTGCCCAATGTAACTGCTGCCGCAGACACAGCTTAGTTTGTAGACACCGGGGTATTGCATGTCAGGGATCACATCCTTCACAGATGGGATCAGATCACGAATTTTATGTACTGTGTTGAATCGAACCTGGATCTCGTGTTTGCTCATGATTTTGGAAATATTTTTGGTGACCCCTGATATGTATGACAAGGTGATGGTTTTGATTGAGTTTAAGTCAAAACTTCGTTATATTTTCAACCTCAGGATATCAAAATATAACTCGAGAATAAGAAGCACGGATACTTGACGACACCGACGGGGAACAAAGGTTAATAAAACCCTCGGAATACCTGTGGTAACAACTATGGTATATCACAAATCTTGGTTCGCCATAAACCAAATAATAATTATGAAGTATTAGGCCTAGGGTCATTCAGAAGAGATACAAAGCGAAATAGGTCAATCACACACAACCAAAATAATATGTATTCCATAGTATCAGCCTCACCAACCGATCTTTGTCTTCCAGCAGCGACACAACATATGGTAGCAATAAATTACATATGAAGGGAGGGCGCTCCCCTTGAGATAGCAAACACCATAAAAAAAATCTCAAACCACGACGGAAGGGAACAGGAACCAGGCCTTAATGTGACTTAACAGATTACTTCAATAAATTAGAACAGACACACACACGCACACCCGGACAAACAGCTGCCCCTTTGTGAGGAGGCGAGCCGAGGTGGAAGATTTTTGAATATAACGACGAGCAGAAATCACGCACATCAGTCTTGCTGTGGCAAGCTCCGGGGTGGGTCCCTCAATCGACCATGGATGACGAGGCTTGCAGAGGAGCGATGTGTCGCCGAGTGTAAGTTCGGCGCTGACAGACGAAGTATCGCTAAAGGTTTTATTCTACATTGAGTGCCAGCTCCCACCAGCAGCTGCAGCAAGAGAGAAAGAGAGAGAAATAATGACGAGCAATGACAAGCAATTTACCGGAGAAAGGGCGGAAAGTGCCAAGTATCGACCAAGCGAGCATCGCACAGGACCAGCAGCAGCAGCAGCGGCTAACGACTAACTACGAGCGTGAAGCCGAGCACACTCCTGCAAAAATCGAGCCTACAAGGATCAACCGTGCCTGGTGCAAGGGAGAGAGCATGACCGGCGCAACCGAGAAAGAGTGGCGGCGCTGGCGACCAGCGGACGAGCTGCGAGCGCTATCCGGCACCGCCGAAGGCGAGCATCGTGGCGACTAATTCGCATAAATGCATGATCTGCATAATTACAATAATCAGCATATTTTCGGAAAACTACACATTTCAAAATTTGCATTTAATTGTATTATTGTTCTTTTAATTTTTCTAGACCTAATATATACAACAAACTCCACATCGACCAGCCCCCTCATTAATATTCATGAGCAGGTGACGTCCTCCAAATGGACACCCCCCCCTCCATTCATAATAATTAGCGGCTGACGTCACTCCACATGGGGGGGCCGAGGCGCCTCCTCCCAGCACCACACACACACGCATATACAGTCTGCACCACACACGCACAGCCAGGTGACTTCATTAAACAAAAGGAAGGAGCAGCAATGGACTCTCCTTTGCCTCCTGCTATAGCAAATCTGTACATGGAAACTTTGAAACAAGATCACTTGCCTCAAGTACATTAAACCCATATTTTTGGTTTAGACATGTTGATGACACTTTGGTTGTCTGGCCATATGGTAAAGATACACTTAATGCATTTTTAATCATCTCAATGCGCAAAACCAAGCCATTCAGTTCACCATGGAAATGTAGGTGAACAACACACTCCCCTTCCTGGACAATTTGCTTGGACGCAATCAAAATGGCAAAATAACACACGTCTACCGAAAGGGAACGCACATGGATGCCTATCGGAATGCAGATTTGCATCATCCCAGCACAGAAATCCTCTCTCATCAAGACGCTCATACATCCGGCAAAGACAGTGTCAGATGGGGAAAGTTTAAGAAAAGAGATTAAACATGTTAAATAAGCACTAAGACTGAATGGCTACAATAATGCTAAAATTAACAGAGCATTGAATGCCAAATCAAGATCGAACAACAATACTGCTGAAAGTGATCTGATTATCAAAACGATTAAAATACCATATATCTCGGGAGTTACTGACAAATTAGCCCGTGTTTTGCAAAAGCAAAACATTAAAGTGTGATTTGGTACGGTACACAAAATTCAAAAACTAGTGTCTTGTACTAAAGATAAATTACGGAAGTTATCAACAGAAGGTGTATATTGGATCAATTGCTCATGCGGTAAGTGTAATATTTGACAGATGGGACGTAACATTAGCGTAAGACTAAAATAACACCAAAAGAACATTGAATTCTCCCAAATACAGCTGTCAGCCGTGGCAGAGCATGCTTGCCAACAAGGACATTCAATTGATTTTGATAACGTTGAAATGTTATGCAGAACAAATTATTACTGGGCAAGATTAGTTAAAGAATCAATTGAAATTGAGAACAATCCAAATAATTTCAATCGCTGTGATAGCTATAGACTCAGCGCAGCCTAGAAGCGTATTATTAAGTAATACACAACACACATTGCAATCCTTACAGGTGAGTCACATGATAAGTGGCTGATTACTGATCTGTTACATAATTGCATACCCACCACCCCCAACTCCACCTCTAATCTCGAATCCTGATGGGGTTCAACAATGATGACGTCATCTTGAATTATTTAAGACCGGAAGCAGGTGGAGGGGTTCACTATTCTGGCAAATTGCCCGAAGATGCTGGATTTAATTTCCAGCGAAACGGCATACTCAAATTGTAAATGTTGCACCTGTTGGCTAAAGTAGTGAACTATTTGTATTTTGTCAACGTGTTGCGACACATTTATAAATAACGCGATCTAACCCAAAAACCTTGATTATGAATGTATAATGCGAGTGTATGTTGGCGGTCTCCGAACGGTGGCGTGGGCTTCGCCGCCTCAGCCTCTAAGCCAATCGGGAAACAGGAACTATTGGGGTTAAAGTTCAAGAGTGGAGCCCGAGGGTGCTAGTGGGGTACCATCTAGAGAGTTCGTGAGGGGGTGTGGCGAGAGGCGGGGTCTGGGTGACGCGGGAAGGGGTTGTAAGGGAAAGCCGGAAGGGACTCAGGGTCAGTGAGTAAGGTCTGGAAGCGGGGCCACGTCTCGGGTCTCCGCGAGCCATCGGCCACATGGCGGTGCGGAGACGGGCTCCCAGCCCGCCGTCTGCCAGCGATGCGCGGGAGTGAGAGAGAGCGGCGCGCGCGCGCGGGACACCAGCTCACACGGCGCGACACGGGGCGAAGGAACAGGGTGGAAGAACGCGGAGCTGTCCAGCACGAGAACAAATAAATAAAGAAGACACAGTCCATTGTCGTCGAGTTGATTTATTACAATTGGGGTCAGAAGTGGTTCTTGACGTCGAACGAAAATGTCCAAGCATCTCAAGAAGAAAATCTCACCTGCACCGTCTTCCGACGACGATGACGACTCACTCACCCAGGACCTGCCGATCCTGGGGGCGGTGGACCTGGTTACGGCGACCAGGGCTGGCTCTACTAAGGCACTGGATAAGGACGTCAGGACCAAGCGGCGTGTAGCGGAGCAGATCGATTCGCTGCGAGCCGTCCTGCTCAACCTTGTGACGCTGGTCGCGTCGTCCGCGGCACCGGGACAGCTGCAAGGAATGCTGCCGAGTGGTGACGAGCAGGGCTCCCTTCGGGGGGTCTCGGAGGATCCCCTCGTGCAAGGATCGGCCGCCATTGCGGCCTCGGGAAGGCCGTCCGCCATTACGGCCACGGCGGCTGCCACGCTGCACGAAGACGCCATTTTGGGCGGGTCCGCGGGTGTGCAGTTGGAGTCCGCCATTTTGACGGAGCCGCGTGGTGCGCGGCCGCGGGAGCCTGTGTCCGGTGTTGACAGCGGCACAGGGCGGCGATTGGAGTGCTTTTACTTGGCGCTTCGAGTCCGCTTTTCGTTCCATGCATTGGACGGAGGAGGAGACGTTGGATGCCTTGCCTACTCTTCTGGATGACATATCACTCGCAGTATTCCGCTCCATCCCCGCTGAAAAAAAGAAGACATTGAGAGAGGCGTTTGCCAAAATGGCGGAAGTTTATGAGCCGCCGTCGGATACTCAAAGGAAATATATGCAGCGTCGGCGGGGCGCTGACGAGTCTCCCATTGCCTACCAGGGCGCTCTGGTTGCATTTGCGATGGCTGCCTACCCTGACGCTAGGCCCGACATACTCGACCCCCTCATCTTGGGCAAGATGTTGGAGCTGTCAAAGGAACTTGGAATTTCGTTGCCTGTGCGCGGTCATTTGCCGCTCACTTCCCGGTGGGCCACCAAATGCCTCGACGCCCAGTTCAACTTGCGCCGCTGGGCGCAGATGGCCGCCTGGACAGGTGACCCTGCCATGGACGGTCAACTAATAGGATGGGCGCCGTCGCGAGTCGTTCACATTTCGGACGACGCGGGGGCCGGGGACCTGGCCGCCGCCGCGGCCCGCTGGGTCCCGGAGCAGAGGACCGAATCACGTCAAAAGGTTTCATCGACACCGCACGGAAACGTCGGTGGAACCGATTGGCGGGCCGGCATGACGTGCTTCAGGTGTGGCCGTTTGGGCCACTTCGCACGGGACTGTCGGAGTCGTCTCCGTGGACAGACCGCGACCCAGGCCAGGCAAGTCGGTATGCATCAGACACCCGGCATGTGTTGTCACCTCATACATCTTCGGCCACGTGTAATCCGTCTATTCGCGACTTACATGGTGCCGCTGACGATTTGCCTCATACGATTACGCAGTGGAGGAAATTGGCACGCCGTGTGGTGGCGGCTGCGACGGGATCCTCCATGGTGCCGGGCTCTTTTCAGGGGGTGGACGTGCGGATATTTGTGGACACCGGAGCGTCGGCCACTATCATCTCTGATGTCATTTTCCATCTCTTTTCCATTCCCGCTTCGCGCGTGCGACCGGCCTTTGATGCATGTATTGCTGCTAACGGTGGTAGTATGGGCATTGTCGGTCAAGTCGAAGCGCATATCTCCATTGGGAACGTTGCGGCATTGGGGACGGTCTTTATCTCCAGATCATTAGCGATGCCTTGCTTATTGGGTACCGACTTTCTCTGTAAAATGCCGGTTAAAATTCTCGTTGATCAGGGCTGCATTGAGCTGCCTGCGGGACTGAAGATGTTTTTTTTGCCGTCCCCATTAAGTCATCCTTCGCCATGCGTTGCGGTGCAGGCTGATGTCTCGTCCCGTTGCAGTACCGGAAGCAATTCCGCGGGATGGACGCGGCAGCGGGCGTGCTGCTGTCCCCGTCTAACACTGCCACCAAAGGTCTTGTTTTGGTGGGGGCCCAGACGATCGTCCGGCCCGGTCAGCCTCCGTTTTTGCAAGTTTTGAACTGGGGGGCCGGAGGGTGTTTTGGTCGCAGCCGGTACAGTTCGGGCTCACGCCACTACTGCGTTTACAGTCCACAATGGGAATCGACGGCAGGGGTTGGCTGCGGCGGTTGATTCTCGTGAAACATCCGATGATCGTTGGATCACCGAGTTATGCCAGGAAAATTCGTCCTTGACCACGCATCAACGGGGCGCGCTGCGAGCGCTGTTGTCCGATTACTCTGACGTTTTTAGCAGGAACGATTTCGACTTGGGTCGCACTTCACTGTTGTCCCATCACATTGATACTGGGGAGGCGAGCCCTATACGAATGAATCTGCACCAGTTAAGTTCTTCGGAGAGGGACCATGTGCGCGGCGCGGTGGATGAAATGCTGGCCGCTGACATTATTTCTCCATCTAATAGCCCATGGGGCGCTCCCGTGGTTCTCGTTAAGAAAAAGGATGGTAGCCTCCGATTTTGCGTCGATTTCCGGAAACTTAATAAGGTTTCCGTGGCAGACGCGTACCCTCTGCCACGGATGGATGACTCTCTCGATGCCCTGTCGGGGGCACAATACTTTTCCACCCTCGATCTCTCTTCTGGATTTTGGCAGCTGCCCCTCGACAATTCTTTAAAGGCAAAGACGGCGTTCCATACGCCTCATGGCTGATTCCAGTTTAACTGCCTTCCCATGGGACTGAACGCCGCTCCCGCCACGTTCCAGCGATTGATGGAGCTAGTGTTGACCGGGTTGCAATGGGACACGTGTCTAATATACTTAGACAACGTAATTGTGTTCAGTCGTACGTTCGAGGAACACCTTCAAAGACTGAGGGCTGTTTTCGACAGGATGCGTTCCGCTAATCTCAAATTCAAGCCTAAAAAGTGCCACTTTCTGCAACGCTCCGTACATTATTTGGGACATATCATCAGCTCTGACGGTGTCGCCACGGACCCTGACAAAACGTCTTGCGTCCGGAACTGACTGACCCCCACCTCGGTGGGGGAGGTACGTCGATTCGTTCCGAATTTCGCTACTATCGCTAGGCCGCTGCACCTCCTCACGGCGAAGAATCAGAGGTTCAAATGGGGACCGGAGGAGGAGCGATCGTTCTGAACCCTTCGGGATCGATTAACAAAGGGAGAGAATGTTAATAGTATGAAGAAGCCACGAAACATGTCTCCTGTCACCGCTCTCCCATTGACATGTTTCGTGGCTTCTACATGCTATTAACATTCTCTCCCTTTGTTAATGCTACCCCCTACCCCCTCCCTTTGATGCTGCTAATCCTGCATAATGCATGGGCATAATATGACTTTGAAACCCCCCCCGCCCACCTCCTACGCATTTCCCATAAATATGCTAAATTCCTCTTGATATGCAAATTATTTTGTCAAGGCGCTCTTCTTCCACCTCCAACCCAGCTTATATATACGCTCCAAGCTTGGCAGTGTTTCATTCTTCACCTGAAGACGTCTGCTTGCGTTGTGGCCGAAACGTCGTGAGAATTATTTTATTATGTTTTATTTTTATTATTTTATTACTTTCCTTCTACGTGACTTTACCGAAAGAACCAAGAAGATGAATCCCTGCAGTCACGAACGCTTTAAATCGAAATTCCTAGAAAATGTCGCAGTTGGCGAGGAGATTCCTAATACACACGGTGGGAACACCCCCATCATCATAGTGCTGCTGCTCTGACAAAGCCCCAATAGTTCAAATGAGTGGCGGCCCTCGCACCAATGTCTCACACTGAACACTGGTGTAGTGGTGTGTATAGTGTCGTATATAAGTGTAGTACATAGTCGTGTAGTGTACAGTAGTGTATAGTATAGCGTATAGTGAGGTGTATAGTGAGGTATATAGTAATGTAGTGTATCGTAGTGTATAGCAGTGGTGTAGCTTAGTCTTCTTCATTGCAAGGCCACCGCGGGCCTCTGGCGGCCCCTTACAAGACACAAGCAGTGAGAACGTCCCCATCATCATCGTGCTGCTGCTATAACAAACCCGGTGAAAGTGGCTACTCCCCCCTCTAAAAATTAGTAAAGAACCCTGCCACTATAGACGCATCAACCAACTCCTGATGCCATCTAGCACAGCGGTTCTTAACCTTTACTGCATACTTGCATCCATTTGGTTGTCAATCGTGAATAAATATGTTAATAAATACGTAGGTTTGATGAAACAAAGTAGTTATATCACATAGGCTCTCGCGACCAATATCATCCATGAGGTTTATTTGGTTAGATCACGTAAATGTGTCGTTAAAATCCCACTTTGCGCAAGAGCGCAGAGGTGTGGTCACCACATCTATTCCTCTATATAAGTGTAATAAACGACTGGACCACGATGTCTGGCTCAGTGTCCTTTATTATTCGGTTCGTGCTGTACACCCACACGGCTGTCTTTACTCTGTAGCTTCTCCACGGTGCTGACTCCAATGTCGGCCCGATCCACAACAGCAGCTCCGCTGCTGTTTCTCTCACACAGCCCCCCTTGGCTGTACTCGCTGCTGCTCTTCTCCCTCCGCAGCTCTCACAGCTTCTTGCTCTCTCTCTCTCTCTCTGCAGCTCCTCCTGGCAGCCACACCGCTGCCTCTAACAAGCAGCCCTCTCTCTCTCTCTCTCTCCGCAGCTCCTCCTGGCAGCCACACCGCTGCCTCTAACACGCAGCCCTCCTGGCTGTCTCCTCCCCAGCTGCACACCACTCCGCAGCTTCCTCTTATCTTCGGGGTTGGCTCCCGATGGCCGTCGGCGCCCCCCCCTCTCCACACTTGCCCGCGTGGCCTCACTCTTTTCCGCTCACACCCCGACTGACTTCCCCTTCCGGTTTACCCGCTTAAAGCCCCGAACCTTCCCCCCACGTCACATGACTCCACCCCCCGTGACGTCACATCCGGAAGGTCGCTTACGCCCGCATTACACCACCCTCCCCCGTAGAAAAATCCCAGCCGACCTCGGCTGACCAATAGCAAATCGTAATGCGGCGAACCGAGCTTCCCCCCCTAAAGGACACTAAGCATACAATGTAACAGCAAGAACAACAACAACAACGCAATTAACATCAACGAGCGTACAAAAAGCATGCAATAAATACAACTGTAAGAAGAAAATAACAAGACAACAACACTCAACGAAACGTAAGCGATTTGGAACGTGTGCGGGTCGCCGGCCCGTCCCGGACGGTCGGCGGCCCACTCGCAGAACGGGAACGCGATGAAAGTCGAGGAACGACAGGGGGTAATCCCCCTTTCGCAGCTGGAAGTCCACCGCCGTCCCGTGTCTCTAAAGAGTTAGTCCTGGGCTTGTCCTGTGACCGTGCCCGCAGCTGGGTCGGAAGGGCTGCAGGGCTCGAAGGTCCCGCAGACCTGGCAGGCGTCCTCCGAGCAGGGCCCCTCGTCCCCCGCAATGTCACGGCCGGCCTGTCTGGAACAGGTACGACAGGCGCTCTAGCAAAATCAATGGACGCAGGCAGGGGAGAGTCAGCAGCAACAGACCCCGGCAAGGCAACATTGGGGGATGACGCATCATGTAAGGGAGCAACATATGGTTTCAAGCGCGACGTATGCACAACCCAGCGACGAGACCCAATCTGGACGCGTGCTGTCTGTGGGTTGGGAACCGCAATGAGGCGTACGGGACCATGCCAGGGTTTGTGCAATTTCGGCGAGGTCCCCGGACGTAACTGTGGACAATGAAGCCAGGCTAGGTCCCCAACCTTCCAAGGGCACTCCCCCTCAGACCGTCGCGCATATCGCTCGTTCCGGGCCTGGGCTTTGGCCGTAGCCACGCGGGCATTCTCCCGCGCCTCCGTGACTCGGCGAACCGTGTCCTGAATGTATTCAGGAAGTGGTTTCCGAGGTCCCTTCACCCCAGTTCCCAATTGCACATCCACCGGCGGCACGTTTTCCCGACCATACATAAGGTAAAACGGCGAATATCCCATAGCCGCATGAGGCGTCATCCTGTACGCCGAAAGCACCCCGGGGATGTGCAGATCCCAATCTGATTGTTGTTCACTCACGGTATGGCAAAGCATGGCAGACAATGTCCTGTTCAGCCGTTCAACCATACCATCCGTCTGCGGATGGTATGGGGATGTCCGTACTTTCTTAGTCCCAAGGCCCGCGCACACTTCCGCCAATAATTTAGAAGAGAAATTCCTGCCCTGGTCCGTGAGGAGTCTCTCAGGCGCCCCCTTATCCATAATATACCCAAACAAAAAGGCGTCGGTAATGGCCGCGGCCGACTGATCGGGCAACGGCCAGGCCATCGGCCAACGGGAGAGGTACTCAACCCCTACCAGCAAATATTTATTACCCCTCGCCGATGGTGGAAAAGGTCCCAATATGTCCAGTGCCACCAATTCATTGACTCGAGACACCTGAATCGACTGGAGAGGCGGCACGTAAGGATGTTTCGGCGGCTTACGTTGTGCACACGCAGGGCACGCGCGCACGTGCCCTACGACATCTGTCGCCATGCCGTGCCAAAAATAATGACGTTGCAACGTCAACAAGGTCTTCTGCACCCCTAAATGTAAGAGAGTGTCACAATGGAGGGTTCTAATCAACTCGAACCGCAAGGACGTTGGTACCACCAGGCGCCAACGTTCCTGGAACCCCTCCCGCCACATAAGCAGACCATCTCGGAGAGCGGTTTGCGGCCCCACAGCCGTACTCGGACTCCCATTGTCCTTAGCAGACCGCTTCCGCAAGGACACCAATGACTCATCCATCATCTGTTCCCGGATCCAGACAGACCGCGGCAGATTCAAAACCCCGTCAGCCGGTCCCGGTTCCATCGGAGTGTCCGACTTCTCGACGGCCAACGTGAGCGGCTGAGGGGGGTTTGGAATCGGCGAACACCTATGCGTCCCCGACTCACATTTACAAGGGGCGCGCCGCGGTAATCTGGAAAGTGCGTCAGCGTTCGCATGGCGCACACCCTTCCGATGTTGAATTTGGAAGGAAAATTCCTGTAGCGTGTCCAACCAACGTGCCAACTGTCCGGATGGCTGGTCAATTTTAAGGGCATATTGCAAGGCCGCATGATCCGTACGCACAATAAAAGAACGACCGTAGAGGTATGGTCGAAATTGCCGTAGGAAAAAAACAACCGCCAATAGTTCTCTGCGAGTGACACAGTAGCGGGTTTCCGCAGGAGACAAGACTCGGCTACCATACGCCACGACACGCTCTACACCCCCTTTAGACTGTGATAACACCGCCCCAATACCTGTGTCACTCGCGTCCGTATCAAGAATGAATGGGTGATCGAAATCGGGATAATCCAATGTTGGGGCCGTGGCCAATAGATCACGCAGACTCCGAAAGGCCGCCTCCTCCGGCTGTCCCCAAACAAACTTCCGTCCTTTACCCGTAAGGAGATGCAAAGGCCTCGCAATCGTCGCAAAACCCGTCACGAATCTTCGGTAATACGAGGCAAATCCCAAAAACCGCCGAACATCCCCCACGGTGGCCGGAGTCGGCCAATCCCGGACGCACGCCGTCTTTTCCGGATCCGTGGACACTCCCTCAGCGCTCACAATGTGCCCCAAATAGCGGACGGACCGTTGCAGTAGGTGACATTTCTTTGGTTTGAATTTCAATTTGGCAGAACGCATCCTCGTGAACACTGTCTCCAGCCGCGTCAAATGTTCATCGAATGTGCGGCTGAAGACAATGATATCGTCCAAATATATAAGACATGTCTCCCACTGCAACCCCGTCAAAACGAGCTCCATCAATCTTTGAAATGTAGCAGGGGCCGCATTCAATCCCATCGGGAGACAGTTGAATTGAAATAACCCCTGCGGCGTACGGAATGCGGTTTTCTCCCGTGAGGACTCGTCAAGGGGAAGCTGCCAAAATCCCGAAGAGAGGTCCAGTGTGGAAAAGAACTTAGCCCCCGACAATGCGTCGAGGGAGTCATCCATACGCGGCAGGGGGTACGCATCTGCCACCGATATCTTATTCAATTTGCGGAAATCAACACAAAATCGCAATTTGCCATCCTTCTTCTTAACCAAGACGACTGGAGCGCCCCATGGGCTGTTAGATGGCGATATAATGTCCGCAGCCAACATGTCTTCCACTGCCCCCCGTACGTGTTCTCGCTCCGCAGGACTCATCCGATGCGAATTTAATCGAATAGGGGCAGCATCGCCCGTCTCAATGTGATGGTAAAGCAAGGAAGTGCGGCCCAAATCCAAATCATCGGAGCTGAACACATCGGAATATATCAACAACAATTTACGCAGCGCACCACGTTGCTCCATGGACAGGGAAGAATTTTCGTCACATAATTGAGCAACCCAACGATCATCCGAACTCCTTGGCTCGGAAACCCCAGCAACAACTCCCCGGCTATGTGGACAATCATGGGTCGCAAACGCCGTAGTGGCATGTGCCACAACCGTACCGGCCGGGACACGGACGTTTTCTCCCCCCGCATTAAGCACCTGTAAAAACGGTAATTGATCCGGCCGGACGATGGTCTGTGCCCCCACTAACGCCAACCCGGTTGTTATCGTGGCGGACGGTGACAACAAGACCCCTACTGCTCCTAGCCGATCAGGCAGGGGCTTCCGATACCGCAAGGGTATAAGCATCTGTGTACCAGGTGGGATGTCCACAGATGCGACGGACAGCGCCTGCACTTGTACGGCCGAAGCAGGTCGCCCCCAGGGCGACGGCAGAAACGAGATTTGACGGCCCCCCGGCAGTTCAATACAATTCTCATTGATTTTGATCAAAATGGGCATCTTAGCCAAAAAATCGGTGCCTAACAAGCAAGGAACCGCCAAAGATCTCGATATCAACACAACACCCGAGGCCGACACATCCCCAATAGATATCTTAGCCTCCACCTGACCCACGATGCCCATGCTACCCCCGTTCGCAGCGACGCACGACCCATAAACCGGACGCACAGCCCCCGACGGAATGCCCAACAGATGGAAAATGACATCCGATATAATAGTCGCAGACGCCCCCGAGTCGACCAAAATGCGCACGTCCACACCTTGTATGGACCCCGGTACAGTGGACGAACCCGTAGCGGCCGCGACAACTCTCCGTGCCAATTTGCGCCACTGCGTAACTGAATGACAAGGCCCCGTCGATGGCCTTTCTTTAACAACAACAATAGGATCGCGCAACACAGGTGGTGGGTGAGGTGGAAAGCCTTGCCGAGTGTCTGGTGCGTGCCGACATGCCTGTTTCGGAGGATCTTTAGCCGACTTGACCGGTGCCGAGGCCTCCTGCTGCGGCGGAGCCGGGAAGCGGGCCCAGCAGTCTCTGGCGTAGTGGCCCCTACGCCCGCAGCGGAAACATTCGGCCTCGTTGCGCCGAAGCGCAGGCCTCGCCTCCTGACGGCCCCGTTCTGGTAGCACCGCGCGCGGTCTCGGCCCGCCGCGTCCCGTCCATGGAGCGGAGGCGGCCGTCAGTTGTTGAGGGCCCCGGTCATCCGGAACATAGACGGCCTGCGCAGGGTTCCACCCCAGCGCCTCCCCTTCTTTGACGGGCCCCCCCGTCCACGCCGTCACTTGTTTCCAGCGACGGAGGTTGAATTGCGCATCGAGACACTTAGCAGCCATCCGGGAAGTTAGCTTCTCATGCCCACACACAGGCATGGGGATCCCTAGATCCCGAGACAGCTCCAACATTTTCCCTAATATGAGAGGCTCAAGCAGGTCCTGTGGCGTCTCAGGATAAGCTGCCATGGCCAGCTCCAGCACCGCACCCCTGAACGCCACGGGCGACTCCTCTGGTGCTCGTTGTCGTTGAGCGAATCGCCGATGCGCATCATCTGGTGGCTCATAAGCATCGGCCATTTCTTGAAAAACACCACATAAAGTTGCCTTCTTATCGGTCGTTATGGAACGGAAGAATCGGACAGATTCGTCGTCCAGGAGAGTCGGTAACACCTCCAAAGCCTCCGCATCGGTCCATCTTGCTGTGCGTACCGCCGCCAAGAAGCGGCAGGCGAACGCGCTCCAGTCCCCACCGACGGAAAATTCTTTAACCGTTGTAAGGTGGCGACTCCGACTCCTCTTCCCGCCGTCTTCCAATGGTGGTGGTTGTGGTGGCAAATTCAAAATGGCGTCGGCCCGCGGCGTGGCCAAGATGGCGGTTTGGCGCCACGGAGCGCGCAAAATGGCGGCCTCTTGCCGCGTGGGCAATGGCGGCGGCAGGACAGGCAACGTGGCGGCCCGCGGAGCACCACTTGCATCATCCATCGTCCCTGGCGCGACGAGATGGCATAGATGCGCCAGGACGTCCTTAAGTGCCTCCAGTTGTACCGCCATCGCTTGCCATCGTTGATCCGCGTCTGATGATGTCGACGGACCCGCCACCGCGCCAACATCCTCCACTCCCGTTCCCGTGGTCGCCTCAGCCGGGCTCTCCTCCACCACCCCAACAGGATCCGTGGTTGGAGGGAGTTCGTCGTCGTCGGACGAAGAAGCCGATGCAGGCGCCGGATTAACTTTCTTCCTCACTTGTTTCGACATGCCGTTTCACTTCCGACACCAGTGTAATAAACGACTGGACCACGATGTCTGGCTCAGTGTCCTTTATTATTCGGTTCGTGCTGTACACCCACACGGCTGTCTTTACTCTGTAGCTTCTCCACGGTGCTGACTCCAATGTCGGCCCGATCCACAACAGCAGCTCCGCTGCTGTTTCTCTCACACAGCCCCCCTTGGCTGTACTCGCTGCTGCTCTTCTCCCTCCGCAGCTCTCACAGCTTCTTGCTCTCTCTCTCTCTCTCTGCAGCTCCTCCTGGCAGCCACACCGCTGCCTCTAACAAGCAGCCCTCTCTCTCTCTCTCTCTCCGCAGCTCCTCCTGGCAGCCACACCGCTGCCTCTAACACGCAGCCCTCCTGGCTGTCTCCTCCCCAGCTGCACACCACTCCGCAGCTTCCTCTTATCTTCGGGGTTGGCTCCCGATGGCCGTCGGCGCCCCCCCCTCTCCACACTTGCCCGCGTGGCCTCACTCTTTTCCGCTCACACCCCGACTGACTTCCCCTTCCGGTTTACCCGCTAAAAGCCCCGAACCTTCCCCCCACGTCACATGACTCCACCCCCCGTGACGTCACATCCGGAAGGTCGCTTACGCCCGCATTACATAAGGAACGAAACGGGTGGACTTCACAAATCTGGCTGTCGCCTGATGAAGCTAGTAGTAATTACTGGCGAAACGTCGTACTCGGATTGTAAATGTTGTGGCTTGGCTCTCTAACACACCAGTGTGCTGTTCTAGTGACGAATTGGCATGTTCTGTTCACGTGACAACTCTTACTAGTTGGTTGTCTGGTGGTGGCGGGTTTTAACGACACATTTATATATTGATGCAATCTAACCCAAAAAAACCTTATGGATGATATTGGTCGCGAAAGCCTACATGTTAAACTGTATGGAGTTTGCGTCTCTCCTCATGGTGGATTTTTTCTCTCCGGGTCCTCCGGTTTCTTCCTCCACAATTAGACATATTCATTTAGAGTATTTTGTTGCTGTAAATTTACAAACGATACGCTACTTCGATGAGCTATAATGTGGTCAGGTCGCTTCTAAAAAATGAAGCTAATAGCTCAGTGTGCTTTGACTGGTAAGATAATTTTCGTTTTATTGTATATACTTTATAAGCTATTGGTTTAACTTTCTTATACGTTGCACTCGTGTTTTTGCATTATTTATTGTTTGTAACTGTCTGACTCCGTGTCCCTCCTGGACATCTGTGAAACAGAGCTTCATAGCTCATTGGATTCCTCCTCCAGGCTAAATAAACATTCTGATTCTAGTAATTTAACTTGAAAAATGAGTCACAATGGCAAGACCTATCTCATGGCCACATTTGTATGTATATTGAATTTCTTTCGCATTGTACATAGCCAACGGTGCTAAATTGAAGGTGTGGGGGAAGGAGAAACTAAACACAACAATCAGTTCTAAAGAAATGAGTTTGTCAAGCTAGATTATGTAAATGTGCACAGCTCCAGTAGCTTCCAAATATCGGGAGGAAGAGCATTACAGATAACCGCAGAAGTGCATCTGAAAGAGTCACGCAATGTGGTGACCCATCTTTGTTAGATAGATCTTATTATTTACCAAAATGTTAGAATCGAGTTATACCTTAAAAATGCGCGAAAATACATTCCTGACGACTCCAAAAGTATAAGTAAACGACACAGACAATCACAACTGCAATCCCTTCTGTTGCTTTATTTGAAACGACACGACAGTGACTCCTCTACTTACGAACGAGTGAGGTTCCAGAGGTATGTTTGTAAGTTGATTTGTTTGTAAGTCCAACTTTACTCCTGTCGATTCCAAACATGGTATACGGCAAATAGACTAAACACGGGAATGGCTTTACAAGTTGTATCATCTGCTGTAGATGTAGATACCAATGGTTCTTCGTGTTCTGCAGATGTAGATGCCACCACCGCCATCTATAGAGTGGCAGTTGAACTTACGACTCTCGGTACGAACAGGCAACTGGACATACGGAGATGTTTTTTCATATCTATGAAAGTTTGTAAATCAAATGTTCCTAAGTAAAGGAGTTCCTGTATTGTTTGCAACAAAGGTGGCTTTGAGCCCTCAGTCACGGCAGTGGCATTATGAGCTCTGAGAGTTGTTGCAGGTCAGAAGCAGAACGGTCTTCACCATGATCTTCATTTCAGCAGAGGCTGCTGCGTCACCCAGAGTCTCTTGAACTCTGAAATGCAACGAGTAGTCCATCTGACCTATCAATACCCATTCGCGTATTGATCATTGATGTCTGTGAAACTGGATCTACACTCATGTGTCCAGTTGCGCAAAAAAACAAATCACTCTCATCAATCGCCTGCAGCTGCTTTGTCCACGTCTGGGCGAGGAATTGTGTGACAAGCACGTTGTGTCTAGGCATGGCTAAAGTGCGTCTGGCTACGCCCATTTACAACAGAGTCCCGCCCCCTTTTAGCTCCGCCCGTACACAGGTCAGGATTGTAACAGCCAATCATAGTGAGCAAAACGTGAAGCATGTGATGAAGCGTGGCTGCAAATTGCTTAGCAGATCGGCGCTTGTGGGTCAAGAGTACGTGTCTACATATTCTTTGGTTCTTTTGGTTAAGTCACGTAGATAGAAAAAATAATAATGAAAATAAAGTGAATACAAATATCACGACGTTTCGATCGCAACATAAGTGGTCGTCATCAGGAAAAGGGCTTAGTCTCTAAAGGCAAACTGTTTATGAAGGTTTGAAGATGGGCGTAGCCCAAGTATCAGCAGCAATAAGAGCATGGGCGGGGTAGCAATGACAATGCAGCAACAATCCAATGCAACAGCAATGCCAATGCAGTAAAGGGCCGCTATTAAATCACTGCACCCTGCTCCACACACCACACTGCTGTCGATGGAGGTTGATTGACAAGAAAACACAAGTCAAGTCAGATGTACGTAGTAGTACGCTTTTGTTTTAACACAACCATGTGTTTTACGATTGCCGGACTGGGTTACAGCCTTTTGACTGGTTTTGTCGGATCGGCCTGGAATCACCAGATAATGTTGGAAGAAGCTGGATTATCACGCATCAATATAAATCGATCTATTATTACTGGAGCTTACCTTTTCTCGGTGTCCTCCATCAGGGCCTGTGCAGCAAGAGGATCTTCAGCCTTGAGCGCCTGGTATTCGGCGAAGCTACCGATTAACCCCATGAATTCCGGCAGCTTGACGAGTGCAATTAACCTGACGCTCTCCAGCCTGCGGATGATTTAGAGAAACCAGCAATGCCGACATAACTCTCCTTAAAGACACTTTGACTCGCCTGTCAGCGCCTGCAGAACTGGCTTTGTATTGCATTACAAAAACCTAAATTGTAAAGTTAACTAATGAAACGTACGTTATAAACATGAAGCTTGCGTCATCTAACACAACTTGCATGCTGCTTTGCTAAGCTTTAATCGAATAACAAAACTCAAACACCACATTTGTTTGTTTGGGTAAGACCACGTGGTAGTTGTACATGCCAGACGTAGAGCAGACATTCATGGAATTCATAAAATGTGTTTTAGTTAGATTGCGTAAATATCAATGAATTGTTAACCCACGTGCACAAAACGTGCCGATTAGAGACTAGTTCAGCACTAACCGGTTGTTTGTTAGAGATGAAACCCACTACAATACTTACAATGAGTTTGACGGTTTGTTGGCGATTACAACCACCAGCTTCATTGGACCATTTGCCAGAATTGTGATCAAGTCTTCCTTTTCTGGTATATTGCTTTTAATGTCATGTGGTGAAAATTCGCTCAGTGGCAATGCAGGTGTAACATGCTGCCCTTACGGTGTGGACCGGATGTCACTAGAAGGAATGTCAGGAAGTGGCTCTGTAATAGCCACTTCTGTGGGCTATTCTCTAACACAGGTGTTTTGCACTGCTCTGTAATAATTAAAAAAAAATATATAAACAGTACGACTCCATTATCTCCGCTAATGAAGGGTAGGACAGCCACGGATAATTCAAAATCGCGGATAATCCAAAATATCAATTTTCTATACAAAAAATGCTAAGACATTTTTGTTTTTTAATGAACTAAATGAACTAAAATAAATATTTAGAATGAATACTAACGATCAATGCCCGTGCTCAGTGTTAACACTTTCCTACTCCCGAGCAGCAGAAGACTCGGCTTACTAAGTTGACAGCAGAGCCACGCCTATTAATATCAAACTCAGCCCACTGTTGTAAAGATATGGAACTACTGTATCGTAGAGCTGATCTCGTGGATTTCAGATTAACCAGAGCAACATATTTGTTAAATTTAAGCGCGTGAATTGTGATAAACATGTCCAAGAATAACGATGAATAACAATGTTTTAAAATTATTTGGGCTTAAGGGAAAATCTATTAATTATTAGTCAATCTCAGGTGCGTAGTTAATCTGCAAATCGAATAAACCGCACGTGGATAATCAAGAGTACTGTATTCATACTTTGCCACATGGCAAGACACTGATAATAATTAAATGCGGGATGAGAATGGGGGGGGGGGGGGAACTAAGCATTAGGAGCCAAATAACGCTGTCTTGGACTTTTATGGTTAAGTTCAATTGGCCCCAGACTCAAAGACCCAGGCATCTTCTACAACGTTGCCTTTTTAATGTTGATAACCCCTCCTCCTACAGATTTGCGGTTTTGGTCATTAAAAACATTCAAACCTTTTCTTGTCCGCAAACGGAATGGCCTCATACATGGCAGTATAATCTTCACGCACGTGGTTCATCTTGTGACTCTCGTACGGGCGAAGGTCTTCGATTACCTAACAACAACAGCAATCCACAATAGACAATTACATTGAACTCGTTAGGCCCAGGGGGTTCTTCAACATATTTCGGCAATGGCCAATAAAAATTGCCGGGGATTTTTTCGGCATTTAAAATTGTCACGGCATTGACTTGCGACGCCAATCTTTCTTTCTGGATCTCACTCAATCTGGAGGAATGTGTTTTTTGAGTGCAAACATTGGAAAAACCATAAAGGCATACATCAGTTTCAAAGTTCTGTAAATCCATAAGAGGTTTTTGGGTTAGATAACGTACATTTTAAATGTGTCGTTAAAACCCGCCACCACCCGACACAGCCAACTAGTAAGGGTTGTCACGTAAACAGAACATGCCAATTTGTCACTAGTACAGCACACTGGTGTGTTGGAGAGCCAAGCCATAACATTTACAATCTGAGTATTTCTGGCTGTCACCTGATGAAGCTAGTTGTAATTACTGGTGAAACGTCGTACTCAGATTGTAAATGTTGTGGCTTAGCGCTCCAATCTGAAAGCCTCCTTCAACATAACAGCTTCCCTCACCACTGGTGTCCACCAGCGGGTCCTAGGGTTGCCACCATGCTAGGTACCAGCTTCCTTCAGGCCAATGTCCACGACCCCCCCCCCCCCCCCCCCCCTGGAGTGCAGGAAAAGTTTTCCTGGGAGGTAGAATTGGAAATATTTCTGCACTGGGGTTTCCACCATACCCTCCCAGAAAATCTGCACTATTCGTTTGGGCCTTCCACGTCTATCTTGTTAGTGCCCCCAAGCATCAGATCCAACTTAGCACCAGGTGGTGTCCAGTTGACAGCTCTGCTCCTCTCTTCACCCGAGTGTCCAAAACATACGGTCTTAGGTCCAATGATACAACTATAAAGTCAATCATTGACCTTCTGCCCAAGGTGCTCTTCTAACAATTACGCTTATGAGCATCCTTGTGTTCAAACACAGTGTTTGTTATTATTGACATTCCCTGACTAGCCAGAATTCCAATAACATCTCTCCATTCGGGTTCAGATCAGGGGGGCCCATTCTTCCAAATGATGCCTATCTAGGTATCTCCATCGTTTCCCACGTGAGCATTGAAGTTGAGCAGTAAGACTATGGAGTCGGTAGGCAGCACTCTGTGGAGTACTGCACCCACCGTCTTCAAAAAGGCCGAATTCTATGAACTGCTCTTTGGTGCATAAGTACAGACAACAGAGTTTTCCTTTCTGAGAACCGAAGTCGCATTGAGGTGACTGTCTTATCCACGGAGACAAACTCCAACTGAACAGCACCCAGACGGGGGATTGAGTATCCCCACACCCGCATGGGGCTCTCACCCAGAGTTACTTTGGAATAGGAGAGAGACCATCCCCGATCGAGAAGTTTGGTTCCAGTGCCAATATTGTGTGTGGAGATGAGACTGACTACGTCTAGTCGGTACCTTTTCACCTCCTCCACCAGCTCTGGCTCCTTTCCCCCAGTGATGCGACATTACATGTCCCAATAGCTAGTCTCCATCGCCAAGATTCAATCTGTCTGAGACCATTCCTCTCCCTGCCATACTAGCATTGCACCTGCCCTTCATCCTGCAGATGGTGGACCCACAGGACCGTGCCACGTAGCTGTGTCAGGTTGGGCCCGACCAGGTTACGTGGGTCACCCAGCCACCAAGCTTTTTACAGTTATTTGTCTGGAACCTCCCCCAGACCTTTTCGCCAAGGGAGATCCTACCAGGAGTACAAGACTCCAGGCGGAATAGCTCTGAGCGTCATTGAAACACACAAACGCCACCACCACGGTAAGGTTACAATCCTTCGGTGGTGTTTTCTCTAATTGATGAGAGTAAAACGTGCGATTGTGGCCATTGAATCGGTGCTGCCACCATTTTCGTCAGTCATGTAACATCACCACATTGCGTGAGACCAACTCATTAAGTTAACATTGTGGCCTTATTATAATAAGTATTGTTATGTCATGAGCCTCTCCCCAGTGTAACCAGGCCAGGGCTTGTCCATGTAAATGTTGCAAGGCACAAATCATTGATGGGTGATAATCACCACATTCAATTTAACACATAGTAGTAGTCTTTAGCGACCAATATTATCCATAAGGTTTTTTGGGTTCGATCATGTAAATATAACTGTGTCGTTAAACCTGCCACCACCATCCCGACACAGCCCATTTGTAAGATTTGTCACGTAAAACAAAATGTAGCAAATTAGTTACTAGTTCAGCACTAAACCAGTTGTGTGTTGGAGAGTAAAACCCCCAACAACAGTTCCGTTACTGTGACGTGTCGCCAGTAATTACAACCAGCTTTACCAAGCGACAACTCTGACATCAGACGGGATTAGATATTCGCATGAGAATAAAAGAACAGCAAATACATATTAAATGCTTACAAACACAACTGTCGGCAGTTGCAGAACATGCTTGTCAACAAGGACATTCAAGTGATTTTGAAAACGTTCATGTGTTGTGGAAAACTAATTATTACTGGCCAAGACTAATTATATTAGAGAATCTATTGACATTGAGAGAAATAAAAATAAGTAACCGTTCTTACAGCTAGTCTTAGTGCTGCTGGAAAAAATATTATTAATACACCTTCCATTTGTATGCCGTGTCAAGGCATCGTATGACTGATTAACTGTTATTAACCCACCTGTTCCATATACTGTCTTTGTGCGATGGTCAGCCAAAAGCAGCTGCTGCTGAAGATGAGCAGAGTAGGCATGATGATGGTTTATGCTCCTTGAGATCATCAAGGTGTTGTGGTTCATTTGTGGCGTACACTTTGTGTGTGTAATGAGCGTGAAAGGTTCAAGCAGATACAAAAATAAAGAAAGTCGAGCAAAAGGAAGCACAAAGCCCTGATATTGAAGTTGCATGTTATCACCTTCCACAGGATCTGTGTGAGTTTCTCCGAGAAAACTCCACACTCGATGTCAAATGGATACATGTAGGAGTAAATCACGAGGCAGCCACGTGGCTGCAGCACCCGCTGGACTTCGTGCATGAAGGCTGGCAGGTCGAACCAATGCGCTGACACGAAGGCGGTCAGCAGCGACACGGAGCCATCATCTACGGGAAGGGTCTCAGCTGGCCCCACCCTACGATGGGGGGTGGGGGGGGGGACGAAAAAAACAACCGAATGTGCATCGTGGCTCGTTCATTGTTACACGAAGCATAACACCCTCCGGCCGCCTTTGTTTCCCCGGTGGCAATGATTACTACACACCGCACCAAGGAACTAATTTGAGGCCAAGTCGATCGAGGGGAGGCACAGGACCAGTCCGGATAATCGTCGCCCTTGTTGGTGGTCGTGAGTGGGAATCGAACTCGGACTTCAGAGCCAGAGACGGTGTGCCATGGTCTCCTGGCTCACATAGTAGTAGTAGTATGCCCATCAATGTTACAATCATACTGAAAAACTGCCATCTCCTAGGGTGTCCAAATCTGTTATAAATACATCCAAAGGAAAGTTACTCTACCTTGTTACTGATTCTCCCAGTGAGTTTAATTTCCCACGCACGTGACAAGCATGTTCTTTGGTGGTGTAAAATAGACCACAACATTGAAAACATTGCATTGTTCTAAAGTTAGAGGGTTGCAATATACGGATATAAAAAAAAGAAACATCAATGTTTCAGACAGATGTATTGTTGCTGATCCTTTACTTGGTGGCAGGGCAAGTGGATGCCACCACAATATTATGACCCCACGGTAGCTAGGACATGTTAGTTATCTCGCCTGGTATACAGGAGGACGTGGGTTCGCGATC
This sequence comes from Lampetra planeri, assembly GCF_965212315.1. NCBI lineage: Eukaryota > Metazoa > Chordata > Hyperoartia > Petromyzontiformes > Petromyzontidae > Lampetra > Lampetra planeri. Next base: position 1,993,653 of record NC_136177.1, on the reverse strand, counting down.
CCGACCTGGACACCTGTATATTTTGAGTGTGCAAGTTCTCCCTGTGGTCGTGTGGATTTTTTTTACGGGTTCTCCAGTTTTTCCCTCCACATTTTATAACTGTGCCTTTAAAGAATTCGGCTGCTATAAATGTCCACGTAATAAGCCACTTCGCTGATCTATCATTTGGGCCTTACTCGGTAAAATAAAAAAAGTTTTTTTTTTATATGGAGTGATATAATACACAAACATCGTCCACCAAATCAGCCTCTAATCTCTCTTGACTCACTCAATCCTATAAAACACACTTAGTGTGGATGTTTGAATCCGTGCCCATGGAAGGCCGAAGGGTCCTTTATCTCGGAGCGCGTGGTTGTGAACCTACATGTAGGTGATGTTGTCGGGATGTTTGGCGAGCATCGCCTCTTCAATTTGCGATGGGCTCACATCGATCCCCAGCACTTTTGTGCTGATAGAAGCCAGAAGCTCCGTGGCCTGGCCGCTCCCACAGCCAACGTCCACAACGAGGGTGGGCTTTGTCCCCGTCTACACACACGCACACATGGGATTAGGCGGCTTAACAATATAGCCCGTTTGCAAACAAAGCCTTTCTACAATTATTTTCCGCTGAAAGTCCGAGCATGTAACGTGGCTATGGTTTCTAGAGTACGAGAGAGGGGGTAGGCAAACTGGGATGTGACAGAGATTTTAAGTTTTCGTGACTGCAGGGATCCATACTCTTTGGTTCTTTCGGTAAAGTCACGTAGGTATAAAATAAAATAGATGAAATCACGACGTTTCGGGCGCAACACAAGAGTCTGTCATCAGGTGGGACAACCACAGCAAGAAACAATTGCTAAAGTGGGCAAAAGGGCTGCTGTGACAAGAGGCTATATCGGTAAGTGAGGGGGGAGGAGCAAGGGGGGAGATCTAGAGAAGGGGTGTGGGTTAGGGGAAGTGGAGCGCTGCTCCACTGATGAGAGCCATCAGGTCAAGAGACCTGATGGCTCGTTGGGACACTGTCTACAGGAATGCCACCGACACAGATTCCTATCTGAAACCGGAATCCTACAACCATCCGGCACAGAAGAATGCCCTTATCAAAACACTACACCATAGGGCCCACTGCATTTCTGACCAACACCACCTAGCCAGTGAACTGGAACATGTACACCAGGCCCTCAAGATGAATGGGTACTCGGACCACATTATTCGCAAAGCTGTTTCTCCAACCATGGAGAAACAACCCCCTGAGATGCCGATCAAAACCATCATGTTACCAAACATAGCAGGTGTTACCAAAAGATTTCCAAAATCTTAAATAAATACAAGATCCAGGTCTGATTCAATAGAGTACACAAAATCCGTGATCTAATCCCATCTGTGAAGGATGTCATTCCTGATATGCAATATCCTGGAGTCTACAAACCAAGTTGCACCTGTGGTGGCTGTTACATTGGGGAAACGAAATGACATATCTCGGACTGTGTTCGCGAACACAAGGCAAATCTGAAACACGGCAATATCAAGTCCTCTGCCGTTGCTGACCATTGTTATAATGCTGTGTGCTCTCATGATATTGTTTTTTCCGAGACCAAGGTACTCTGCAATCCTTCGGGCAACTATCAAAGGTTTGTTCATGAAGCCATCCAGATATATAAACAGACATAACTTCAACCAAGAAGATGGATACAAATTGAGCATAATTGGAATGATGTTATAAATTGATTTGCATTTTAATGAGAGAAATAAGTATTTGACCCCCTCTCAATCTGAAAGATTTCTGGCTCCCAGGTGTCTTTTATACAGGTAACGAGCTGAGATTAGGAGCATACTCTTAAAGGGAGTGCTCCTAATCTCAGCTTGTTACCTGTATAAAAGACACCTGTTCACAGAAGCAATCAATCAATCAGACTCCAAACTCTCCACCATGTCCAAGACCAAAGAGCTCTCCAAGTATGTCAGGGACAAGATTGTAGATCTACACAAGGCTGGAATGGGCTACAAGACCATCGCCAAGCAGCTTGGTGAGAAGGTGACAACAGTTGGTGCGATTATTCGCAAATGGAAGAAACACAAAAGAACTGTCAATCTTCCTCGGCCTGGGGCTCACCTCGTGGAGTTGCAATGATCATGAGAACGGTGAGGAATCACCCCAGAACTACACGGGAGGATCTTGCCAATTATCTCAAGGCAGCTGGGACCATAGTTACCAAGAAAACAGTTGGTAACAAACTACGCCGTAAAGGACTGAAATCCTGCAGCGCCCGCAAGGTCCCCCTGCTCAAGAAAGCACATATACATGCCCGTCTGAAGTTTGCCAATGAACATCTGAATGATTCAGAGGACAACTGGGTGAAAGTGTTGTGGTCAGATGAGACCAAAATGGAGCTCTTTGGCATCAACTCAACTCGCCGTGTTTGGAGGAGGAATGCTGCCTATGACCCCAAGAACACCATCCCCACCGTCAAAATGGAGGTGGAAACATTATGCTTTGGGGGTGTTTTTCTGCTAAGGGGACAGGACAACTTCACCGCATCAAAGGGACGATGGACGGGGCCATGTACCGTCAAATCTTGGGTGAGAACCTCCTTCCCTCAGCCAGGGCATTGAAAATGGGTCGTGGATGTGTATTCCAGCATGACAATGACCCAAAACACACGGCCAAGGCAATAAAGGAGTGGCTCAAGAAGAAGCACATTAAGGTCCTGGAGTGGTCTAAATCCCATAGAAAATCTGTGGAGGGAGCTGAAGGTTCGAGTTGCCAAACGTCAGCCTCGAAACCTTAATGACTTGGAGAAGATCTGTAAAGAGGAATGGGACAAAATCCCTCCTGAGATGTGTGCAAACCTGGTGGCCAACTACAAGAAACGTCTGACCTCTGTGATTGCCAATAAAGGTTTTGCCACCAAGTACTAAGTCATGTTTTGCAGAGGGGTCAAATACTTATTTTCCTCATTAAAATGCAAATCAATTTATAACATTTGACATGCGTTTTTCTGGATTTTGTTGTTGTTATTCTGTCGCTCACGGTTCAAATAAACCTACCATTAAAATTATAGACTGATAATTTCTTTGTCAGTGGTCAAACGTACAAAATCAGCAGGGGATCAAATACTTTTTTCCCTCACTGTAGGTGCACTCCTCATATTTCCCAGATATCCCCGTCATGGCTCCCGACTGGCATACCTCATCAACATACCCACCAAACCCCCATTTGCGACACCATCCCCCACCCCATTAGCACTGATTTTTCCCTCAAATTAGGCCTCTGGAACTCTCATTCCGTGGGCAATACATCTGTTACCACCTTGGATGCTTTTCTCTCTTAAATTAACTGCCCTCACTGTCACAGAAAACTGGATCGCGTCCTCTAACACTGCCACCTCCGCTGCCCCCTGTCACCCTCAGCCTCTCATCAACTCCCTACTCCACCTGTCCTCACCGACTTACCCCCGTGACTCTGGAGGAGCTCTCCATTACCATCTCCAAAGCCCATATCCCTGCTTCCCATATTTCCTCCGTCCTTCCCTCTATCCTTCCCTACCTACTCTCCCTTTTCAAAATGTATCTATCCTCCAGTCCCTTTTCTGCTAATTTCGAGTTGGCCATCATCACCCCTCTCATTAAGAAACCCTCCCTCGATGCCCACTGCATCTCCAACTACCATCCCATTTCCCTGCTTCTCTTCCTCTCCAAAGTTATCGCGCTTCTTGTCCACTTCCGCCTCAATAACTTCATATGCGCACACTCCCTCTACCTTCTCCACCAGTCTGGTTTTCGTCTGCTCCACTCCACAGAAATCACCATCATTACCATCCAGAACCACTTCACCAAATCGGCTCACGCACATCTCTGCTCAGTGCTCATTCTCCTCGACCTCTCCTCGGCTTTTGACACTGGCCATCGTTTCTTTTCTCTACTTTCTCTAATCTGGACATTTCCGGCTCTGCTTTATCATGGCTCCACTTATATCTCTCTTCACACTCATCCTTGGTCTCCTGCAATCCCTCCTGCACCTCTCCTTCACCCAAGGCTCTCTCCTGGGCCCCCTTTCTCTTCTTCCTCTACATGTCTCCTCTCGAAATACGTATCTCCTCTGTTAACATCTCCCACAACTTCTTCACTAACGACATCCAAATATTCTTCTCTTTCTCTACTTTTACTCTGACCTCTCTTCTCGCATTTTCAGTCTGCCTAACCACCCTTCAGTCTTGGATGTCACTTTACTCCCTTGCCATCAACTCCTCTAAAACCCAGGTTCTCTTTTTACATGCTTTCTTTTAACTCACTGTCTTTTGTTGTTGTCGTTGTTGTATCCTCAAATCTTGTAACTCAATTTTAACCCACTTCTCAATGTGGTATCGATTGCAAACTTGGTATACTTATGTCACTGATGACAATACTATATTCTATCATAAAGAAATTAAACATTATTTTTTATATGTTATGTTTCGGCTTTGATCTAATTGTCCACGCTCAACTGACGTTGGCTGTAAATCACCACGGTCTCTTACGTTATGGCAAGCTTCGGGGCCACTTCCTGGAGTCGTGGAGTTCTGCCATTACTAGTACATTTCATAAAAGCGTTTTAAAAAAAAACTTCCAATCCATCCGCTTCTCTACCCAACTGGACTATTGCAACGCTCTAATGCTCGGTCTGCCGGTTTACTCTTTTGCCCCCCTTCAACTAATCCAAAACAAATCTGCGCAACTCATATTCAACCTTCCGTATAATTTCCATACGTTTATCCTCCTCGCGCAACTGTATTGGCTTGCTGTGTACTACTGTTGCCGGTTCAAATTCCCCACCCTGGTTTACAAATCCCACCATATCTTGCCACGCCTGTTTCTTTCTACGTGTCTTCTCGCCCTCGACGTTCACAATCTTTGCTGTCTCTCTCCGTTCCTCTTTCTCCTGGCCCTGAATCCATGTTTGGCTCTTTTTCTTTTATTGCTCCCCTCCACTGGAACAAACTTCCCCTCCATATTGAACATTCACCTTCACTCACTAGTTTCCTCTCACACTCAAAACTCACTCAATTTCCCTAACTCAGCGCATGACCCATTAATCTCCCCCTCATAACCACCACCATTACTTTTCTCTCTTCATATTCTCATGATATGGCTATCACTCATTCCCCATTAAATCCATTCATCATTTACTGTAACTGATTTCACGTATCACAGATTTGCCCAATACTTTCTCATCTAGGTAATTCACCTCATCTCACCATTGTATTCATTCGTACCACTGTTAACTGTGTAAAGTGCCTTTGATAAAAGAGCTATGCTAATTATTTTAAGATAATTATCGTATCTGCATAAAGTTGGTATTAAACCAAAAAGTAAAAAAAAACAATAACATTCTTGGGACCTCCTTTGTCAGTACGAAAATATGATAATAGGTTTTCTCCTTTTTTCTGGCAACAAAACAGGTGTTAAGATGTTAAAACACCAAACTGAAACCTTTTACAAGTAATAATGTCTACATTAACCGCAAAAAATAATAGATCATGACGTTTCGATCGTCACACAAGCAATCGTCTTCAGGTTATAGTGAGAGACAGGCTGCTGGGACAGTCACAGCCATCACTTGATACAGTAAATTTGGCTGTGACGGTCCCACTTGAAGACGGAGACTTGTGTTGCCTCCGAAACGTCGTGATTTAATTTAGTTACAGTATTTTCATTTATTATTATTTTTATTTTATTTTTATTATTATTATTTTTTTACCTACGTGACTTTACCGAAAAAACCTAAGAGTACAGAGTGTTGGTGTTGCAAGCGTTAGGCAGGCGAGGTGGTGGGTGGGTGCGTCACTGAATGGAGGCCGGAGGAGGCGGATTGTAATTGCAGAGATGGCCAAGTAAGATAGGGCAAGTGGCCTAGGGGAGGGTTTTGGATAAGTATTGGTTGTGGTACACTTTTTAAGATATGCAAATTGCTATGCTGCTGCTTTTTAGCAGTGGCACACAATTTAAATGATTAAACCATTTTAGTTCACCAGGTAAGGCCCCACTGAGCTGTGTAGTTTTTTTTTTTATCAGAAGTGGGCTAATCATTATCGTCGTGCAGAAATTCATAGCAGCAAACAAATACCCTAAACGTGTGGTTATGTTTATTCTAAATATGGAAGGGAAAACCCGGAGGACTCAGAGGAAAAATCAATTCGACCGCGGAGAGAGGGAGATGCAAACTCAAAATGTACGGCAGGCATCAGGGTTGGGATTGAACCTACGAACTCCTGCATATCAGTCGAGGCAGATAACATTTTGAAGAAACAAAACCCATCACATTTGTCAAACATTTCTGTGACCTTTAAACGGCAGAAATAAATAAATTGAGTGATGTTTAGGGACATTTCCCCTTCTTCAGAGCATAGAGGCCAGACTATATCTGCTTGCCTATGCGTTGTGAAGATAAAAGGCCATTGCAGCCATCCACCTGATTTGTCGTTCCTAAGCAATTGTGAGATGCAATTTGCATCTCACAAGACTGTTGGGGCAGGTGCTGTTAGCGAGTAGCACCTGTGAAGGCCGGCATGGCACAAGAGGGGGTCGGTGACTGACACCAACGCCTGGCTGCCTTTTGTCTCTCAAGTGGCGATGTCGACTACAAACAGCACCGAGGTACAACTCATTTGAGGCGGAGTCGACCTATGGGCAGGCCCAGGACCGGTTCAGATAATTGCCACTTGTTAGCTATGAGCGGGAATGGAACCCAGGCCTACCGAGGTTGGTAGGGCAGCGTGCTAGCCGCTACACCACCGCTCAACATGCTATATATATGCACACACACAATTAAATCTCACCTTGGATGTTTTGTTTTCAAGAAATCTGGCTAGTTTTGTCAGTTACTCCCGAAATGTACAGTTTTTAAAATAATTTTAATTGCTTGATCAGTTTCAACGCTTGTGCTATTTGATTTGGGTTGGGCATTCAATTGCAGCACTTCCTTAACATGTTTAATCTCACTCCTTTACTTTAACCATCTGAAACCTTCTTAGCCCGATATTTGAGTGTCTTGATGAGAGAGGATTTCTGTGCGGGGTGATGGTGCGACTCTGCATTCAGACAGCGTTTACTGAAAAAAAAATGCACACCAACGCCTGTGTTAGCGTTTCTGCCACGCCTGGTCAGAATATATTTTAATTCCTGAAATCTAACACAAAAGCCTTTTATGGACACATTCGCGTGTTCAATTTTTATCCAACTTTGTTGTGCCTCCTGAAGAAGCCCTTTTGCCCGATACATCACCTATTACATAACTCCCTGTCCCGACCCGACGGGCTGCTCTCGGCGTGTCTCCGATTCTCCTCTCTGCCCTGAGGAATGCCTCGCTAAAGTGTTCATTTTGATCCTATGGAAATGAACATTGAAAAACATAAGCCACCGCTTTGGTGGAGAGTGAAAAAGAAATGCACGCTCATCAATGTCACGTATTGATGAAAACTAGGATCAGAATGGGTTTCATGGCTTCATTACCCTTTCTGGCAATTATAAAACAGTTGTGTTAAGAGGTTTCAAACACCAAAAGGATCATACCCAGTATTGCAAGGCATCAAGTTTGCATTCACCACACATTACTTGCGAAAAAACATGAAAACGCACCTCCGATTATTACGGTTTGCCATGTACGGTGCTAAAGAAGTTCAACATATATGCATGCTCTGATAACACTAACAAATTTGTAGTTCCTGGGTAGTAAGTGTTATTTCCTAATTGCTTATACTCTCAAATCCGGTGAACCTCACCTCTTCGAGAGAATGAGGTTTGAGCTTCACAGCCAGATGACAGAGTGCTGCGGTGGCTAGGAGATGTTAACTACCTCGTTTGGTATGTAGAAAGTTGGGGGTTCGATCCCGATCCTGATGCCTGCTGTATATTTTGAGATTGCATCTCTCTCTGTGGTTGCATGGATTTTTCTCGAGATCCTCCGGTGTTTTCCCTCCACATTTGGAATCAACATCAATCGTTTATAGCATTTGGCTACTGCTTATAAATGTCCACATGATGATGATAAGCCATTTCATTGAGCTGCTATCATTAGCCATAGCCAGGTTGCTTATCTGGTAAAATGTAGTTTATTTAATGGTGATAAGACATTTATAAAGCGGGTTGATGAGCAGAGTGTGAGTTTTGCCAGCGTTCGGCAGGCGAGGTGGTAGGTGGGTGCGTCACTGCATGGAGGCCGGAAGAGGCGGATTGTAATTGCAGAGATGGCCAAGTAAGATAGGGCAAGTGGCCTAGGGGAGGATTTTGGATAAGTATTGGTTGTGGTACACTTTTTAAGATATGCAAATTGCTGCCAGCTATGCTGCTGCTTTTTAGCAGTGGAACACAATTTAAATTATTAAACCATTTTAGTTCACCAGGTAAGGCCCCACTGAGCTGTGTAGTTTTTTCAGAAGTGGGCTAATCATTATCGTCGTGCAGAAATTCATAGCAGCAGACAAATACCCTAAACGTGTGGTTATGTTTATTCTAAATGTGGAAGGGAAAACCCGGAGGACTCAGAGGAAATATCAAGTCGACCGCGGAGAGAGGGAGATGCAAACTCAAAATGTACGGCAGGCATCAGGGTTGGGATTGAACCTACGAACTCCGGCATATCAGTCGAGGCAGATAACATTTTGAAGAAACAAAACCCATCACATTTGTCAAACATTTCTGTGACCTTAAAACGGCAGAAATAAGTAAATTGAGTGATGTTTAGGGACATTTCCCCTTCTTCAGAGCATAGAGGCCAGACTATCTCGGCTTGCCTATGCGCTGTGATGATAAAAGGCCATTGCAGCCATCCACCTCATTTGTCGTTCCTAAGCAATTGTGAGATGCAATTTGCATCTCACAAGACTCTTGGGGCAGGTGCTGTTAGCGAGTAGCACCTGTGAAGGCCGGCATGGCACAAGAGGTGACTGACACCAACGCCTGGCTGCCTTGTCTCTCAAGTGGCGATGTTCACTACACACAACACCTAGGTACAACTCATTTGAGGCAGAGTCGACCTATGGGCAGGCCCAGGACCGGTTCAGATAATTGCCACTTGTTAGCTATGAGCGGGAATGGAACCCAGGCCTACCGAGGTTGTCTTCTTAGGTTTTTTCGGTAAAGTCACGTAGAAAGTAACTTTACCGAAAAAACCTAAGAAGATGATTCCTTGCAGTCACGAAAGCTTCAAATCTAGAATCTACCGAGGTTGGTAGGGCAGCGTGCTAGCCGCTACACCACCGCTCAACATGCTATATATATACACACAAACAATTAAATCTCACCTTGGATGTTTTGTTTTCTAAAAATTTGGCTAGTTTTGTCAGTTACTCCCGAAATGTGCAGTTTTTTTAAAAATAGTTTTAATTGCTTGATCAGTTCCAACGTTGTTGCTATTTGATTTGGTTTGGGCATTCAGTGCCCTGTTTTATGCATCATTGAAACCGTAAATTGCAGCACTTCTTTAAACATGTTTAATCTCACTCCTCAGACTTTCACCATCTGAAACCTTCTGAGTATCTTGATGAGAGAGGATTTCTGTGCGGGATGATGGTGCGACTCTGCACTTTGATAGCGTTTACTGAAATAAAATGCACACTAACGCCTGTGTTATTTGAGCGTTTCTGCCCCGCCTGGGCAGAATACATTTAAATTCCTGAAATCTAACACAAAAGCCTTTTATGAACACATCCGCGTGTTCAATTTTTATCCAACTTTGTTGTGCCTCCTGAAGAAGGCCTTTTTCCCGATACGTCACCTATTACATAACTCCCTGTCCCGACCCTACGGGCTGCTCTCGACGTGTCTCCGACTCTCCTCTTTGCCCTGAGGAATGCCTCGCTAAAATGTTCATTCTGATCCTATGGAAATGAACATTGAAAAAGATAAGCCACCGTTTTGGTGGGGAGTGAAAAAGAAATGCACGCTCATCAATGTCACGTATTGATGAAAAATAGGATCAGAATGGGTTTCATGGTTTCATTACCCTTTCTGGCAATCATATAACAGTTGTGTTAAGATGTTCTAACACCAAATAGATCATACCCAGTATTGCAAGGCATCAAGTTTGCATTCACCACACATTACTTGCGGAAAAACATGAAAACAAACCTCCGATTTTTACGGTTTGCCATGTACGGTGCGAAAGAAGTTCAACATATATGCATGCTCTGATAACACTGTAACAATTTAAAAAAAAATGTTCCTGGGTAGTAATTGTTATTTCCTAATTGCTTATACTCTTAAATCCGGTGAACTTCACTCTTCGAGAGAATGAGGTTTGAGCTTCTAGATTTGAATGAGGTTTGAGCTTCACAGCCAGATGACAAACAGAGCGCTGCGGTGGCTAGGAGATGTTAACCACCTCGTTTGGTATGTAGAAAGTTGCGGGTTCGATCCCGATCCTGATGCCTGCTGTATATTTTGAGTTTGCATCTCTCTTTGTGGTTGCATGGATTTTTCTCGAGATCCTCCGGTGTTTTCTCTCCACATTTAGAATCAACATCAATCGTTTATAGCATTTGGCTACTGCTTATAAATGGCCACATGATGATGATAAGCCAATTCATTGAGCAGCTCTCATTAGGCATAGCCAGGTCGCTGGTAAAATAAAAACATATATATAGTTTAATAGTTTATTTTATGCTGATAAGACATTAATAAAGCGGGTTGATGAGCAGAGTGTGAGTGTTGCAAGCGTTAGGCAGGCGAGGTGGTGAATGGGTGCGTCACTGCATGGAGGCCGGAGGAGGCGGATTGTAATTGCAGAAATGGCCAAGTAAGATAGGGCAAGTGGCCTAGGGGAGGATTTTGGATAAGTATTGGTTGTGGTACACTTTTTAAGATATGCAAATTGCTGCCAGCTATGCTGCTGCTTTTTTAGCAGTGGTACACAATTTAAATGATTAAACTATTTTAATTCACCAGGTAAGGCCTCACTGAGCTGTGTAGTTATTTTGTCAGTAGGGATCCTGGCTATCAAAAATTATAGCTCAACGAAGTAGACGAATCACCATCCTGTGGAAATTCATTGCAGCAACCACATACTTTCTAAACGCGTGGTGATGTTTTTTTTTCTAAAATGTGGAAGGGAAATCCCAGAGGTAAAATCCTCCCCACTATGGGGAGAGAGACGCAAACTTTTGATACTTGGCAAAACAAGTCCCATAGATACCAATTGACATGTTACAAACGTGGTGTCTCACCAGGCCCGTGGTGTCCAGCTCTCGTTGGCTTCTCTATTTGCGGTGCTACGATTCAGCTTTGCATGGTCTTGCACCAATGCACTTTCGGGCCCCGACTGATCAGCCATACGACCGGGGTGTATACACTACTACCACGCTCTGCAGGAGCAGGACTAACTTATTAAGTCTCCTAGCCTCGGCTCTTGCGCTCGACGCTGGTGGAGGGGTCGGTCCTTCTCAAGCATTGCTCCAAGGGTCTGGAATGAATTTCCTGCGGTGAAAGGGCACGCTACGAGCCTCGGTGTTGTTTATGGAGGGAGTGCAAGACTCGTGGCTTTTACGTGAACATCATTGTTTTTATTGGTCAATGCATTTCATTTCAGTGTACAATGGTTTTGATACCTCTTGAGTGGAGGTGATATTACATTTGAAATAAAATACGGCATAAGCTACTGAACTAAAAACTAAACTATAGTACTTTTATTTGATCAGGTGTAAGACCCCACCGAGCTTTATAGCTCTTTAAAAAAAAATCGACCTGGCTATCACAAATGATAGTTCAACGAAGTGGCTATATTATCGTCACATGTACATTTGTAGCAGCAGAAAAAGACTCTAAAACGCATGTTTCTAAAATGTGGAGGGGAAAACCGGAGGGCTCGGAGAAACATCTATGCAACCACGGGGAGAGAGAGAGACGCGCAAAATCCAAATATGCAGCAGGCGTCAAGGGTCGGGATCGATCCTACGACCTCCTGCATACCAGCCAAGGGAGTTAACATCCCCTAGCCACTGTAGTCTGCACTCCTCTAACAAAGGAGGATTACAAGCACAGCTACTTCTTGACCAGCAGATCTCGACCGAGGCATCCAGCTCCTGCTGCTATACGCAGGAATATAATCGATGTGATGAATAGGAATAAAACCACGCCTATGCGATGGCAGTGCAAAAATGTTGTAATCTCCCCGTATAACCCGGTGGATCCACAAAGTCAAATTTGGCAAGAAAAACATCAAGCACGACTCCCATGGAACCGCTACAACCTCGTTGCTTTGCGGTGAATTTGTGGGTGGCGTTGTGTCGCATCCGAGAGTAAAGCCTCGCTCCACACATACACCCTCCGAGAGTAAAGCTCACGTACCTTTGCACACACGTAGTCGGTCAGGGTTGTCAAGACGTCTGCCGGCAGGGTGGGCCGGTAGCGCTTGTACAGGCGGGCCAGTTCAGTGCCCTCGAACACGCGCACGGACATTGCTGCTACTGCTGCGAGGAGATGGAGGAAGAGGTCTGCGCGGGACTTCTCTGGCTCAAGGTGTCGAGGAGGAGGTGGATGAGGTGGTGGAGCAGGAGGAGGATGTCCAGAGAAGTCCCGATGGCTCTCGACAAGAGAGCGAGACCCGTTTTATAGAGAAGCCAACGACACAACCCCACCCATGTGTGTGTCTGTGTGTTTCTTTCATTTGGCACAGTAGGGTGCACAGGTGGTGCATCAGCCAGTCATATCGGTAATCTCAGTCAGGCGACCCGTGGCATCTGCTGGGTCTGCCCCGGGACCTCCTGCCAGCGGGCGTTCGACACTTCACGTGGCCTCAAGGTGCACATGGCTTGGCACAAGCGTCGTGGTGACGTCACCGCCACTTAGTGGTGAATGGCGGTTGTTGTTGATTCTTTCATTGTGTGTCTGGGGAGCGGTAGCGTACCGCGCTACGAACCCGGTTACCCGAGTTCGATTCCTGCTCACGGCCAACACCAGTGACGATTATCTGAGACGGTCCTAGGCCTCCCCTAGGTCGACTCAGCCTCAAATGAGTACCTAGTGTAGTAAGTATCGCCACTGGGGAGACAAAGGTGTTCGGGCGTGGTGCTGGCCACCAAACCCCTCGTGTGCCGTCCCAGCCTTCATAGGTGCTCGCTAACAGCACTTGCCCCAAAAGTCTGTTAAGGCTTTACGTGGTAGTGGTGGTGGAGCGGTTAGCGCGCTGCACTACGAACCTGGCGACCCAGGGTCGGGTGTGGTGCTGGCTAATACATTTGCATTTTCCAATGATTAATATATAAAGAGTGGCATTGTGTATTTTGAATGTCGTCGCTTCTTGCAAGCGTACACATGTGTTCATTGCGTTTCGAAAGTGGGGGGAAAAAGCAATTAGCATTAGTTAGCGTAAGGAGTGGAAATAAAAGAGGTTTTGATGAGATCAACTTGATATAAAACCAATTTACCCAAGTGGAGGATGGTCTTAGGAGGCTGTGAGACTTGTTTCTCCAACAATGGAGAAGGGCGGGGGGTGGGTAACCACTAAAAAAACAATAAACAAAAGTTCTCACAGCCGGAGGACACAAATTGGACGAAAGAGACGAATAAATACTCTGGTTCTTTCGGTAAAGTCACGTAGGTATAAAATAAAATATACCTACGTGACTTTACTGAAAGAGTGTCTAAATTAATGAGCCCCCGGGGCATTCGGAGAAAGGAAAATTTGAATAATTACAACACTCAGTTCAACACGTGGTAGGGCTTTCGCGACCAATATGATCAATGATAGAGGTTAATTTTGGTTATTTCGCGTAAATATAAATACGTCGTTAAACACGCCACCGCCGACACAGGCAGTTAATTAAGGTTTGTTACGTAAACAAAACGTGGCCAATTCGTTACTTGTTCAGCACTAATCGGTTGTTATATGGGAGAGTAAACCCACTACAACATTTAGAATTCGAGTACCGTGACGTTTCGCCAGTAATTACTACAACAGCAAGCAACATCATCGATCGACAGCCAGAAGTTGTAGATAAATCCTCTTGTTTCGGTCTGAAATAGAGGAAGTGATAGATGTGAAGTCGTCACTTGTGCTAAGGCCAGGGGGGTGGATACCGATTCCTGGTTGGCTTATTCATAATTACAACTACTGCACAATAATATTCTTACACATCATCACGATTACTACGTGGTGATTTTACTACAAGCTTTTTTGCCCGTACGAGGACGGAAGCTGTAATATTTACAAAAAAAATGAGCAGGGTATAATTGTATCTTGTGTAAATTGAATGGCAGTGAATCTTGCACGAAAGTACGTAATAAAACACTTTACTGCATTTTACTGCAGCACTGTATATAATTCACTGCTCTGATACTTTATTATTTTCTGCTTTCGGTCGCTGGAGTTAAAATAAATTGGATTGCAATACAATATCTGGAAAATCACCGAGAAATGTCCATTTAACCAAAATGTAGAATCATTAGACTTATCTTTCGTCTCAAGCTGCTGAATAAAAAAAAGACCCCGAATCCACTTTGTTGCTGCGTTGAATGATTTAATAGATTCACTTTCATTTATTAGATTAACTTTCATTTATTATATTCATTTTCAATAAAGAAACGTGAAATTTAAACGGAATTTGCGAAAAAAATTATATTTCCGTCGACCTTCTTAATGACGGGGTGCGGCATGTGGAGTGACGTCACGCGCGGGACACAAACTCCCTCATTAATAATCAAGAGCGGTTGACGTCATTCCACATGGAGCTCCCCCCCTCATTAATAATCATGGGATGATGACGTCACTCATGTGGATCCCGGCCCCACCCACCCATTAAAAATCATGAGCGGGTAATTTTTTTCGATTGAATATTTCAGATTAACTGCAATACACCCGTCCTCGGACGGGCTATAGGCTTATTTTATCATAATTTAGAAGCAAAAATTTGACTTACCTTTTGTTTCAAGTGCTGAAGAAATAAATAAAGACACCAAATACACTTTGTTGCTGCGTAGACAATATTGATTTGATTACATTTCAATAAACAACCGTCAAATTTACAGACAATTTGCGTACATATTTTTACATTTCCGATCGACCTGCGGGAGTGTAAAAATCCACCCGCGGGGGGGGGGGGGGCATGTCGAGTGACGCCACGCGCATTACACACATTTCTGGGCAATTATAGTAGTAATATGATGTAGTTATTATTCGACAATACAATCTAGGGGCAGAAAGGATTGACGTGACTATGTATGCATGCGGTCCGGGTTAAGCATGCGATACGTGATGATAACGGAATTATGGGAGCTTGTGTTGAAGTGTTGAACCTAAGGATCATTGTGTACAACAATAGCTATCTTATCTATAAAAGTATTTTTTGTCTGTATGTCTGTGCGTATGTTTGTCTGCTTGTAATGCGTTTAACAAATACAATCAACGAAGCTTCCAGATACACATTAGCAATTTTTTTAGTCCTTAGTGAAATCTAAAGTAGGAAAATCAAACGTTTTAGAATGTATGCTGATCGGCGTAATGATACATTAGAGTCGTGAGCACATCTGCGCATGCGCGGAACTCCGACTTGTGGTTGCTCCTAGCAACCCAAAAAACGCTTGCTTAGCGATGGAAGTTTCTTTCACATTAAATAGAGTGGCACTGTGGTGCACAAAAACAGTGGAGCAGCAGCTCAGGGTTGCGATTTGCGCACCAATTTCCGCAAACATGCTGTTTTCGACCGCATTTCGCGGTAGTTTCTGTGACCCTCTTCCGCACAAATTTCCGCAATTTGCGGTGATTCCTGGGAAGACTTCCGCAAATCGTGACTTCGATTCCCGCCTATACCGGTGCCGTACTCGCGCGGTTGGCGCACATATCTCGCGTCTACCCACTTGCCTCTGCCGTAGCTACTCTATACCTCCTGCAAATAAATACACTTTACTGCTAACGATAATAGCTCATAACATCACACACAGATTCAAAAATGAGCAGCACCCCCACCACCAAGAGCAAGCCTATCGTCCTCGAGCGCTGGTTCCTCGGCCGCCTGTGGCTCATGTACGACGAGGAGAAAAGCGCCTTCTTCTGCACCACGTGCTCTGCCACCGGGCCGAGGTCGTGCATATTCCACAAGGACAACAAGGGATATACCCCGGGCGTCTCGGGCAAGTTTTCCCTCGACCGCATCGTCGACCACGGCGACAGCGTCGGCCACCTCAAGGCCGCCGAGACGCTCCGAGCCAAGTCGGCCTTGGAGTTGGCCTTCCAGCGCAGCGGCGAGCAGGAGCAGAAGAGCATGGGCGCGGCGGCCGGCGAGTCGGGCGCCGCCGACTACACGCTCTGGCATTCGCACACGCTGCGGTGCGGCTACTTCATTGCCAAGCACAGTCTGCCCTACTCGATGATGGAGCACATCTGCGGCCTCGTGCAGACCAGCATCAACTCGTATGCGGGCAAGCAGGCCTTCTCCACTGCCAGCGGTACCTACGGCTCATACTGCTCGCGCGACAGCGCAGTCGACATGGTGGAGATCTGCAGCACGTCCATCTTGGAGAAGACCGTGCACGAGATGCGCGAGGCCAAGTTCTTCTCGATCAGCTGCGACGAGAGCACGGACGTGGCATCTAGCAAGAACGCCGTCGTCATGGGCCGCTACGTATACTGCAACGCCATTTGCATCCGCATGCTCGGCGTCGTCTCCCTCTCAAGCGGCAGCGCCAAGGCCGTCTTCGACGCCATCATTGAGCTGCTCGATGGCCGCGGCCTCGACATCGAGGACCTCATCGGCTTCGCGAGCGACGGTGCGTCCGTCATGACGGGCTGCAACACGGGCGTCGCCGCCCGCCTCAAGTTAGTAGTTCCACGTTTGGTTTCGGCACATTGCCCAGCGCACCATGCTGCTCTTGCGGCAGAAGACGCTGAGAGCGAGTACGAGGAGGAGCGCATGCTCGTCGTCGCGGGCATCTACAACTACTTCAAGAGGTCGCTCCCGCGCCAGGAGCTGCTCAGCGCGGCCATGGACAAGCTCGGGGCCCCGCACCTCAAGCTGCTCCTCGGCGGGTTCACGCGCTGGCTCTCGCGCGGGCAGTCATTGCACAACATGCACCGCCTCGCCCAGTCCGTGGCCGAGGTCCTCGCGGACGACACGAGCTCCGTCGCCGCCGCCAAGTACTACAGCTACTTGCGCTGCGTGGCCTACCACGTCTGGATCGCGCTCATGTCGGACGTGAGCGGCATCCTCAACATGCTCAGCACGGCGCTGCAGGCCGACGACATGCACATCGTGAGCGTTGAAGGCATCGTCGCCGCGACCGTCCAGCAGCTGCGCTACACCTTCTTAACCACTTTGACGCTCGACACCGTCTCGACACCGGCGCTCCTCGAGCTCAACGAGCGCCTCGGGGGCAACGTGCAGTCCGAGGACGAGGACGAGGTGGCGGCGACCTTTCGCGCCGGGGGTGAATACGTACAGCGCCTTGTTGCTCATCTCGAAGAGCGCTTCCCAGAAGAGACGCACTCCACGGTACGGGCGCTCGCCATGCTGTACCCAGACGAGATCGCCAAGGCGGCGCACATCCAGACCTTTGGCGTGCACAAGATCGTCGCGCTCGGCAAGACCTACCTGCCGGACGCCTCCTCCTCCGAGCTCGTGACGGAGTACAACCACTACAAGTACTTTGCCATCGGCAGCTTCCGCGGCGTCGGCGCGACGGAGATCCTCAAGGTCGTGTGCAGCAACTCGCACATGCAAAAGTCCCACCCCAAGATCCTCACGCTCATCAAGATCGCTGCGACTTTGGCGCACGGGTCTGTCGACTGCGAGAGGGCCTTCTCTCTGCAAAACAACATCAAGACCGATGAGCGGTCGCTCCTCACGTGCAAGCAGTTGAACGCACTTATGGTTTGCGCCCGCGACGGACCAAAACTCAGCAACTTTGATGCCGAAGACAACATGAAGCGCTGGAAGAATGCGAAGAAGAGAAAGTACATTTGCTCGTAATCACGCTCTGCCTTTGAATAAAGTACATTTGCTCGTAATCACGGCTCTGCATTTGAATAAAGTATATGGTTCTTGTGCGGAAATGCGGAAATCATATATTCATTGCAATCAGTAGCTCAAAGCCCTGCGTGATGTTGGGCCTTGCATATATCCTTTCCAATAGAACGCATTAACGTGTTATTAAAAGCGCACGGTCACAGGAGTAGTCTTTCCACCGTTTGCGGTTGACATTAGCAGAAATGCGGGAAAAATTGAACCCTCCTTCCGCATTTTCCATGCCGAAATCGCAACCCTGCAGCAGCTGTCGCAAACAGCAAACACATAACGAATGCAACTCGGCAGCACGGGCTGAGGAAACTCCTGAACAGCGTGCATGGAGACAATCCAGATACTGCACAGCCAATGCAGCAGCACGTTCTAAGGAAACACTTTGTCATACCATTCCACGTGAACTACTGTTAGCCAAAATAACTGTTCATCGGATGTAGGAATTATCTATATATATAAAAAGGAAATTTGTGATTATGTGTGTCTGTTCAAAATATTTAGCGTATTTCCCGACATGCAACAAACTTGAAATTTGACATTTGGGTACTTTCCAGACTGTACACCATGCTAAAATTATTAAAATAGACTTTTGTATATATTTTTTGGGGGGGCGCAATAATGTATATATTTTGCACGGCAAGTAAGCTGTGACGTCGCATCTGTCATGTGATCCGCGCATGTGAAATCGTAACGCATTGTAGTGTAGTTGTAGTGACAGAGAAAGGTCACTACTGTGTCGGCCCGTACGAAGGCTGGGGGCCCCAAGGGGGTGCCTGGGGGGTCACGTGGTGGAGGGATCCGGACCCTCCCAGAGGTGGGGGAAGTGAGGCGTGTCCTGGGAAGGGAGGCGTGGCCTGAAGAGAGCCAGCCACGCTGGGGCGGAGCCAGCCACGCCAAACCAAATATAAGCGTGGTGTGAACGCAGAGCGAGGCTGCTGTTGTACTGTACTCCAAGGTGAAGACATCTTCGGTCGTCAAGTCCCGAGTCGTCGTCCTGGGCCAGGCAGGCCGTTGCCTGCCTGGTCCAGTCTGTGTCGTGTTCCAGAGTGTTAGTGAGTTGAGGAAGGTGGTCACCACCTCATGTAGAGTGTTATATTATTTACCGTTTAATAAATAGTGTTGCCTCCAAGTTGCGTGTGTGTGCACCTAATTCGGTCTTACTACATTTGGTGTAGAAGTGGTCATCGAACTTTCGCTGATTAATTTGAAGAAGCTGTACCCTTCGCTGCCATGGTGTAAAAGCTGGCAGCGAAGTGCAAGACCCAACCGGAGGTGCGGATGGACGGTGTGGGTTGCACCTGGCCTCTCCCTGCGACGACCACGGAGTCTGGGGCCTCGGTGATGTGCCCGGGGGATGGGCGACTGCAGCCTGCATGGGAGGAGGCTGCGAGCCCGGGCTGGTCGCCATCGACGGCGAGTTGGAGCGACGTCGCTCGTCAACTCGACCAGCTGCTGGTGGCAAGGGAGTGGCCGGGTGTTGGTGAGTGGCGAAATTGCAAGATGACGCAGCTGTGGCGTTCGCGCCGTTTCGGCAAGGCCGGCGTTCCTGCATTTCACTGCGGCGGCGTTCCCGCCATTTGCACCATGCCGGGGGTTTCCCGCCACTTCAACGTGGCGGCGTTCCCGCCATTTCAACGTGTGGGCGTTCCCGCACTTCCCACAGCGGCGTTCCCGCCATTTTCACCGCGGCAGTGTTTTCGCGATGGCGGCGTTCCCGCCTTTTGCGCCTTGTGTGCTGCGCCGGCCTGGCGGCGCGCCGCTGCAGCCCTGTGATTACGGGCCTCCCTCCCCACATTGAAGTAAGAAGAGCGGGGGAGGGCATCGGTGGTGAAAGCGAGAGGGGCCCGTGATTGAAGAGAGGGTTTCGACGTTGGAGACACTGCTGGGAGGGACTTTTTCAGTTTGACTCCGGTTTTGTGTTCCTCGCGGACGGTTTTTCCCTCTGTTCTTTTTGCATTTTGGCTTGTGCGAGTGTTATGTGGTGTTATATTGTTATTGTGTATACTGTATGGAGTTTCGCTCGTGATTGTCACGTGTAACTGTCAGAAACTTTGATCGTCATTGTTGCCAATGTACAGACCGTATGGAGCTTTGCTTGGAATTGTTAACAGTGTATGGAATGTTGGCTACTTGCTTGTGATTGTTTACTATGTACGGATTGTCTGGAGTATTGATTGTGTGTGTTGCCATGTGGGGACTGGATGGAGCATTGCGCCAAACGATTTACTGTACGAACTTCGTATACTGCATATACTGTATTAATCAATTCGGCGATTCTTGGGGTTTGTGTATAGTTTTTTTGCTCTCAAAATTCGAATGCCCTGAGTCCCATGGTTAATGTTGAAGGGGATTTAGAAATGACAGGTTCGGTTTGTTTCAAACTCGCTGGTTGGTTCCTGTCCGTTGTTGCACAGATGATGTCTTTTGTGCGGGAATGCTCCTTGTGTTCTATATGGATCGGGGGTGCGTTTCCGTTAATTGCCGTCAAATTGCGTTGCTCTCTCCACTCGGTTGGTACAGCTGCATGCTGCAATGCGAGTCTCGGAGATGATGTGTATGAATACGGGATGTGAGGTGTATTGTTGTGACCATTGAATATTCGGGATCGTCACAAATTGTGCGTACCTGTTCAGCATTGGATCAGTTCGGTGGGGGATCATAATTCAAATTGTATGTGTTGTGATGGTGTTAAATTGCGATGGTGACATGCTGCCAGGAATTTGTAATTGTGCTGCTGGCTGTCACCTATCTTGGGGCGCAGGTCCTGACCAGGATGGCCCAGTGAGTGTTGCGTGTCTAACATGAACGTTGTGGTCCCGTCATGCTGTCTGACAGCTTGACCTGACAGCCCGGAGATCGAGACACTGCGTGGCTTGTCTAGCCAAGTGGGCTGTGCGCTCACATGGCTCAGAGAGTGTGGTCCCATCATGCTGTGTCTGATGGCTTGACCTGACGGCCCGGAGAGTGAGACACTCAGAGGTGCGTTGAAACAGTGGGCTGGAGATTCGTAAGGTTCAGGTGGAGTTGTCCTGTTACGTTGGGACTGTATCCCTCAGTTGTTAGGGTGCATGTTGTGCAATGAGTGAACGATGGGTTGTCTTAGCTCGGTCGGTACAGTTATATGCTGCGATGCGAGTCTTCGAGAGAGACCGGCTCGTCTCAGCTCGGTCGGTACAGCTATATGCTGCGATGCGAGTCTTGGAGAGAGACCGGCTCGTCTCAGCTCGGTCGGTACAGCTATATGCTGCGATGCGAGTCTTGGAGAGAGACTGGGTCGTCTCAGCTCGGTCGGTACAGCTATATGCTGCGATGCGAGTCTTGGAGAGAGACTGGGTTAAAATCCCACCGATATGGCCGACGTGTGCTACTGGTTGTGACGCCGCGTCGGAAAGGCGGTGGGGTGGTAACATGGAAATTCCCCCCCCCGATATGGCCGACGCGTGCTACTGGTTGTGACGCCGCGTCGGAAAGGCGGTGGGGTGGTAACATGGAAATTCCCCCCCCCGATATGGCCGACGCGTGCTACTAGTTGTGACGCCACGTCGGAAAGGTGGGGGGGGGTGCTAACGGGTGACTGTCATTGCATGCGTGATTCTAACGGGTGGGGGGGCTGTGCTGGAGCGTAAGTGGGTTAGCCAGTTTTCATGTATAATTGTTGTTAATTCCCCGTTTTCTATGCGGTTCCCTTTTACCCTCGTCGATTCTGTATATATTACGTGATTGTATTTCTTATCGGTCGCCGGTCATTTATTGATGTTGTTGGTTCGGAGGCACACCTTTTCGATGTTTCACAGTTGTGTTACAGCCGGGGACGGCTGTGTGTTTATACAGGGGGGGGTGATGTAGTGACAGAGAAAGGTCACTACTGTGTCGGCCCGTACGAAGGCTGGGGGCCCCAAGGGGGTGCCTGGGGGGTCACGTGGTGGAGGGATCCGGACCCTCCCAGAGGTGGGGGAAGTGAGGCGTGTCCTGGGAAGGGAGGCGTGGCCTGAAGAGAGCCAGCCACGCCGGGGCGGAGCCAGCCACGCCAAACCAAATATAAGCGTGGTGTGAACGCAGAGCGAGGCTGCTGTTGTACTGTACTCCAAGGTGAAGACATCTTCGGTCGTCAAGTCCCGAGTCGTCGTCCTGGGCCAGGCAGGCCGTTGCCTGCCTGGTCCAGTCTGTGTCGTGTTCCAGAGTGTTAGTGAGTTGAGGAAGGTGGTCACCACCTCATGTAGAGTGTTATATTATTTACCGTTTAATAAATAGTGTTGCCTCCAAGTTGCGTGTGTGTGCACCTAATTCGGTCTTACTACATAGTGATTCGCGCGCTGCGCTACGAACCCGGCGACCCGAGTTCGATTCCTGTTCACAGCCACCACCGGTGACGATTATTTGAACTGGTCCTGGGCCTCCCATAGGTCGACTCAGCCTCAAACGAGTAACTGCTGTGATGTGTGAACATCGCCACTGGGGAGACAAATGCGGCCGGGCGTGGTGAATCCAAGTCCCGGGCGAAGCCCGGTAGTAAAGCTAGTACATTATAAGCGTTAATCCGTTACCAAAACGATCGGAAGTTGACTTTTTGACCAGAAAAACATAGTTTATAACATTTAATCGCCCAATGTTAACACATAAAAATGATAAGAACATGTTAAAGGATGAATGTAAATGTAACCGGCTTGCCCTATCCCTCACCTCCTGTGATCATAACAAGGGGACAGGCCGGTTAATTAAAGACAACAATAAAAGACGAATTCAGGAGATGATGAGTGGATACTCTGTGTTGTGTTCTACCCTCCTCTTGAGGATCAGATGCCTCCACCACCGAGGGACACCAGAGGGTTGTGGAGCAGCAACTTTTTATTTCGGAGTGTTCTTCTGAGGAGCATCGTGTATCTGTACAGCATACATTCGAATCTGAATAGCTGCCCTGTACCCTGAATTGATTACTCCACTGGTGGGCGTGGCCTACTTTGCAGTCACGTGACTTTATGGGTCCTTGGTCATCATTAACTATTCATAATTATACGTGTGATTTATTACATTAAGCCCTTACTGGCTACATAAACGAAACCAATTGAGGTCTAAACCCGCTCATAAATGGGACGTTGCTGAATGGATGAGGACGTGGCTCAGCCTCACTTACGAGCACGCAAACATGCTTTGATAATATTTTTTGCATTGTCTTTGAAACGGATTGGTCTACACCAGAAACAGCCTTCCTTCGGGTCTCGTCTCACCAAAGTCAGGCCAGAGAACGCTAAAAGGCTGTTTCTGGTGTAGAAGACTGTCTCTAGTGTAGACGAATCCGTTTCAAAGACAATGCCTATATTATCAGAGAATGTACTATTTGGTTCTTTCGGTAAAGTCACGTAGGTATAAAATAAAATGAATCACAACGTTTCGGTCGCAACACAAGCGTCCATCATCACCTGATTTTGGACGCTTGTGTTGCGCCCGAAACGTCGTAATTAATTTCATTTTATTTTATACTTACGTGACTTTACCGAAAGAACCAAAGAGTATGGATTCTTGCAGTCACGAAAGCTTCAAATCAAGATTAATGCATACTCATACCCAGTGGCGGCTCCTGCAAAATCTCTCAGGGGGGGCAAATGTCTGGATGATTGATGTAAAGGCAACTTCACTTCTTTAATATTAATGAAAAATAAAGTGACTCTTACAATACATCTTGTTTGTTTCTATACTCACTATTAAAACAAACCACTCAAGTTTCTTTTATTAAAGATTCCACTAGGTCGCGACAAATTATATTGTTGGATGAAACGTGCTTACGTATGATGACGCAAGCACGTATGATGACGTAAGCACGTTAGGGCGAGCCCTCCCGGAAGCCATAGAGAATGCATTGCAGCGCCCCCGTTCGAAAAAAAACATCTTTGAATGTAAGTCTATGGGACCACTCGGGGCGATTCTCAGCTGGAGGGAAATCGCCCAAAAAGAGGCGGTACTCCACAGAACGTAGCATGACGCTGATTGGACTATATCCAGAGGCACAGTGACGGCTAGCGTGACTCTGTGGTTGAATGACATTGGTGGTGCGTCGCCCAATCGCCCTAATGAAGAAACCGCCCCTGCTCATACTCTACATATCATAACCTTTGAATAATAACGCAACAACATTCAGTGTGATGGCTGACTGATCCTCTAAAACACACGTCTATGGAATATAAACATTTACCTAATTTAATAGAATCTCCTAATTTCCAGATATCTTGCAAGCCTGGAAGAGTAGGCGTAAATGTGGAGGGATTGTCTAAAAGTCCATCAAGCTGAGCAGGCCCTTCTGTCAAGCAGTGGCTTGAGCAACACATTTGCAGGGCTCCACCTTGGCCCTCTTATTTAAGGCCGTCCAGATTCTCCATATATATCGAGGACGTGGCCGCGTGCACGCAGCAATGTTGAGCCCCCGTTGGCGGCGGTCTTTAACATCGACACGCCGGCCCGGGCACTTCGCTTTGAGCCACGAGGCATTCCATTCGTGTCATGGAAACATGGAGCTCGGGTGCGAAGCACTGGCTGACGTACAAGACGCGACGTAGGAAAGTACCCGCGCCAACAACGCTGGAAACACGTTGAGGTGAGCGGGGGGGCGGGGGGGCTACCTCGAGACGAGGGCAAGCGCTGCATAAACTCAATGTCAAACAGCTCATTACAGTTAACTAAACTACTAAACTATATTGTTTATATTACCAGGTAAGGCCCACTGACCTATGTAACTGTATTTCAGAAGCGACCTGGCTATCACAAATGATACTCAACGGGGAGTGGCTTTGTCAAGTAGAATTTTATAGCAGCCAAATACGCACGCGGATTCTAAATATGGAGGGCAAAAACTGGAGGACCCGAAATATGTTTTTATCAACGCGACCACGGCGAGAATACGCAAACTCTAAATATACAACGGGCGCTGGGCTCAAACCCACCATCTCCTGTTTATCAGGCAAGTGAATTAACATCTCCGCTCAGTCGAGCGGAGGCGGATTGGGGGGGGGGGGTCACAACATTTCCAACTTTTTAAACAGGGCTCCCTACATGACTAACAAATGTATTCATTTAAAAGCCACGTATTCATTCTTTTTTTGGGAAAACTTCACCAAAACACATTCACGGGCTGTCACACGCACCTGCTGTCCCCACCTTCGACCGACCACCCACCGTGACGTTGGGCTCGGTTAGTACGTGGGTGTGGGATAGGCTGTACAGAGATCATGGTAAGGTGCTGTGGGGGGACTCTGATTGCTTATCTAAACACGGTCGATCCTGGTGAACTACGTGACCAGCTGATACTGGACATCGACTCGCCCGTGCTGGACATCTGTGCAAAAGAGCTTCATAGCTCATCGGATTCCTCCAGTCTCAAAGGAAAAACAACTATTGTTGCTTCACTGACCACATGTAATTCTTTTTAAATATGATGATGTGTATGAATTCACCAAGAAGAAATAATCATTCAATTATTCAGCCAGGATTATGCACACTCAGACCATATTTAGATACATTCCAAAGCATGCATGTACAAAAAAGGCCCAACTTGAATGCACGTGATATTTTATGTTTTCACAAAGTAGCAATTTCATAAATGAGCTTCACAGCAGCGGTAGCTGTTGAGCGTGGAGCAGGCGCTGGGACTGCACTTGGCCCCACTGGCTTCACTGCCCAGTAGCTAGGCTGCCCACTGGCTAGACTGCCCACTAGCTAGAATGCCCACTGGCTAGACTAGCTCAAGAGCCGGAGGGCTCCAGGTACTGGGCTACAAGATGTGAAGGGGGGGTGGGGACTCATTTAATTTCTTGCACCACAGCCGCATGCCAACCACGCTATGCCCAACGTTTAAAAATTGGTTGATATGACGTTTGGCGGGCGTGCACGTCTGTCATCGTGCGTGCCACCCTGTCAATAATGTTATTGACTCTCACAAGCAGTAATCCGTGTGTTTTTGTGTGTGTCCGTCTGTGTGTGCGTGCTCGCTAATGTCGCAGGAGCCCAAGAGCACCAAGCTGTCTGTGATGAGCAAGATTTGTTTCGGGATTGGTGGCGCCCCTTACCAGATGACCGGCAGCGCCATCGGATTTTTCTTTCAAATATTCCTTCTTGACGTGGCGCAGGTAACGGAGCACGCACGGTGCGGTTCGGCCGCCGTTCACAAAGCAGACATTTACACACACGTGCGCACACATGCGCACAATGCACGCACGCACTGACGAATGCAAAGATCCCCTGTGTAGCCACACCAGGCTGTTTGGGACAAGTGCTGTTAGCGAACACCATCGCGCGCACGCATGCGCGGACATGCACGGTAGCGCTACCAATAACGCGCAACAGGTGCATCGTTAAATGCTCGTTAATGGAGTTGGTCAAACATCCCGATGTAGGATCGCAGAGCTTGGACGATCGTTGGCGTCGCGGTTCTGGCCGCCTTCCCTCTTCGTCTGTGGTTTCCCGCGCCCAATTGCGACAATGTCGGCGTCACAAATTGTACGGGTTCCGATCTGCGATTTGCATGAGCGAGGAAGTATACAAATATCACATTATGTTATTGATGTAAAAAAATCAAAAGTGGCTTTACCCCCCTTCTGGCAGTAATGGAGGAGGCATTGAGATGTTCCAACGCCAAATGGACACCTATCACTACAAGGCATCAAGTCTGCATTAATCGCACATAACTGTGGTAAAGCACGCAAACAAACGTGCTTTGGTAATGTACTCATTGTCCTTGAAGCTGATGGGCCCACACCAGGTGTGTATTTGGTGTTTGAACATCTTCAAAACTCCGTGTCTTACTGTCAGACATTGGGCATCTTGACAGTGGCAAAGAGGGTTCCGTAGACATTCTTATGATTATTATTAATATAAATCCTCCATTCTGTGGTCTTGCCTGAAAATCGTAGAGCTGTAACCAGAAGCGTACTTCCGGAAATACATTCAGGACAATTCTAAAAGGATGTGACTCATGAATGATGGAGGGATTTGCGTAGGTGTGAGCTGGCTTATCCGTATCTACGGGTAGAGCTGTCTCAACACTCAGCAGGGTAAACTGCGCTGACAGGGGGACGATATAATTGAGAGAGGAGAGCGAGACTAATACAAAGACAAAGATCCCCCGTATAGCCTTAAAAGACTGTTGGGGAAAGTGCTGTTAGCGAGCACCTATGAAGGCCGGCACGGCACACCAAGTACAACATTTTTTTTTAACCGCTGATCTAGGGGCATTAAGCACTGCGTCACCGCTCCATGCCCCGGAGGTTTACCGGTGATGTACGTAAAAAAGATCACAAATATCCAGCCGCTGCCCCACCACCTGCCAACCCAAAGATGTATACCTCTGAAGATTTTTGCCACTTTTAAAGTTCATCTCAGCAGAACTGCATTTGTGGTTACATTTCCACATTTGATCTTCCAAATAAACTTATTTAAACAATTTCCATATATTTCTGGTTAATATCAGTTTATTAGGCTAAAGTTACACAGCATCGAATATATTACGCATAGCCGACGCAAATACCAATCTCATGTAAATTTTACAATGAGTAACGCACCCTGAGGCTAATTAGAATGCACAATACGCACAAACCAAGGTGGAAACCATAAGATTACGAAGGAGACTCATTACGAAGGAGACTTCGTTTCTTGGCGCCACGGTGGCGAAATGTTAACTACGTCGCCTGGTATGCAGGAGGACAATGGGTTCACTCCCGACGCTGATGCCTGCTGTATATTTGGAGTTTGCATGTTCTCCCTGTGGTCATGTGGATTTTTCTCAGGGTCCTCCTGTTTTTTCCTCCACATTTAGAGACGTGCGTTTATAATATTTGGCTGCTATACATTTCCACACGATAAGCCACTTTGGTGAGCTTTCATTTGTGGCCAGGTCGCTTCTGAAAAAGAGCTATACAGCTCAGTGGGCCTTACTTGGTAAAACAAAATTTTATTTAAAATAAATGTTTTTTTTTATGAAAGAATATTGTATTGTCATCAGTATGAAATAACTATACCAAGTTTGCAGTCCATGCCAAATTGGGAAGTGGGTAACATTTGAGTTACAAGATTTGAGGATACGACAACAGACAGAGTGAGTTAAATAAAAGCATGTCAAAATATTAATTTAAAAGATACGTTTTTTAATTTTTTGCTGATAGAATATAGTATTGTCATCAGTATGACATAACTATACCAAGTTTGCAGTCGATATCACATTGGGAAGTGGGTAAAAATTGAGTTACAAGATTTGAGGATACGACAACAACAGACAGAGTGAGTTAAATATTAAAGCGTGTCAAAAGATTAATTTAAAATGTTTTTTTTTTTGCTGATATAATATAGTATTGTCATCAGTATGACATAAGTATACCAAGTTTTCAGTCGATACCACATTGGGAAGTGGGTAAAAATTGAGTTACAAGATTTGAGGATACGACAACAGACAGAGTGAGTTAATTAAAAGCGTGTAAATAAGTAATATTTAAAATACTTTTTTTTAAACACGCTTTAATGAAATGTACGGTAGGAGTAATGGAAGAACTCCACGACTCCAGGAAGTGGCCCGACGCTTGCCATAACATAAGGGACTGTGGTGATTTACAGCCAACGTGAGTTGAGTGTGGACAATTAGACCCAAGCCGAAATATAAGATGTAAAAAAGATTGCTTAAAAATACATATTTTTATTTTTAATGATAGAATATAGTATTGTCACCAGTATGACATGCAAGTTTTGAGGATACGACAACAACAACAGCGTGAGTTGAATAAAAGCGTGTAAAAAAGCGTGTAAAATAATGTTTTAAAATGTATGTTTTTTTAATTTTTAATTTTATGTCTTCCTTTATTCGATCCATCCATCGCTTCTTCGGACGTCCGTGTGGACGGCGGCCCTCTGGTTCAATACGCATGGCAGTCTTGGCTACTGATGACTCTTCACTTCGCATCACATGGCCGTACCACCGAAGCCTTGCCTCAAGCATCTTGTCCGCAATGGGGGCCACACCAAGTCGCTTCCGAACGTCTTCGTTCATGACACGATCCCATCGAGTGAGTCCGAGGCTCCATCTGAGCATCCTCATCTCCATGGTGTGGAGAGCTTGTTCGTGTACAGTTGTGGCTGGCCAGCACTCGGATCCATAGAGTGCCACCGGTCGGACGATGGTCTTGTAAATTTTTCCCTTCAGCCTATCCGGCATTTTCCGATCACAGAGGACTCCGGTGACTTGCCTCCACTTCATCCATGCCGCATTGACTCGGGACCTCACATCAGTCGTGATGCTATCATCTGAGCTGATGGTGGAGCCCAGGTACTTAAAGTCCGTCACTTTCTTCAGATCTTCTCCGTCAATGCTGATGGTGCCGTCGGTTTGGGGGCCACACTCCATATACTCCGTCTTTTTGATGTTGAATCTCATCCCGTTTTCGTCCAAACGTTCCTTCCACAGGCGCGTTTGTCTTTCCACTTCTCCTCTCTCTTCATCTGAGAGGAGGACGTCATCCGCGTAGAGAATTGACCATGGCAGGGGCGTGTGCAGGTCGGCAGTGATCGTGTCCATGCACAGGATAAACAGGAGTGGTGACAGGGCCGATCCTTGGTGCACTCCAACGCTGATGGGAAATGGCGGTGATATGCCCACTGCACACCTGACTGCACTGGTGACGTTCTTGTATAGGAGTTGCACCCAATGCACGTAGGTTCAGGGACTCCATGGGATCGAAGCGAGTGCCAGATGAGGTCGTGGGGGACCCTGTCAAATGCCTTTTCAAGGTCGAGGAACGACACGTGCACAGCTTTGTTCTTCTCTCTGTGCCTCTCCAGCAGGAACCTGCTTTGTTTGATCAAATCTATGTATATATAAAAAATAACGATTTCGAACCAAAGGGGTACAAGGCTGCAGTAAAGGTTACGAAACACTGCTCTAGCCAATGGTAAAGGTTAAGAACTACTGGTTTATAGGAAGATGGTCGTAATCATGAAAACAATGTAAAGGTTACAATGCTCGCGATTAAATTATCATGCGTCTTGCTTTCATGCCTGTCCCATCGGGTGGAGGATCGCGCCACGTTATGCTACTCTATTGAAATGATAGCCACAGATGCTTGGTTCATGGTAGACCGCAGGTAATTTTTTTACAAATACCTTAAAAAATTATATCTTAACATTTTTTTGGACTGTAACTGTTTATCTTGTTTATTCGGGTTACCCCTTGTGGCATGACGCTGCCATACTTACTCACCACACCCCCATCATAATTGTACCTATTCACCTTGGAATATATACGCTGATAGATTAGGAACATAACATTTTGGACACTCGTGAGTGATCACCGCCGCCGCCGCCAGCCAGCCCTCCCGTGAAGGTCTCCTGGCTTGTGTGCGACGTTGGCATTGTGGTCTGGATTGTAAGACTTCATTAATTCAATTCTCTATTGTGGTCACTTTTTTGTTTGTTTGTTGCCTTTTGTTTTGATGCACTATTTTTCTGTTTTCTGTTTATTATTAACTTACTTGCTAGTTGCTATAAAGGAGGAATGCTTTCCCTCTTGGTATAATTAATGTACAGTGTTGTGTGATTTATTTGTTATGAATGACGCAGTATGAAATATGACGCAGTATGAAATATCGCAAGTAGAGGCGTCTCTGTATTACTACCTATACCGGAGGCACAATAATGCTCGGGGTATGTGGCAGCGTTATATAACACATTGGGGCCCATTCGGCCCCAGTGGGTCCCGAATCAACGGATGAAAACCAGTACAAAAATGTAAAGATTAAATTATATAAAAAAATATATATATAAGAACAATAATACACAGTAGTTCCTCCGTTAACGTTTTGAATCAGTTCCACGAAAACGAATGATAACCGAAATAACTCTTGATCAAATATAGGAATTATACATTAAAATAATTAATCCGTTTACTGCCAAAAACAGAAAAGGTATAATGTTAAACAAAGCCAATCCAAGGTCGAAACCCGCTCATAAATGGGCGGCACTGATTGGCCGAGGGCAAGGCTCAGTCAGACTTATGAGTGCTCTGATTGGCCGATATTAGCGGCACTGCGTGCGCTTATCATAAAAACGTCCCCATCAGTCAACATTTTTTAATGTTCTGGCGAAACCATGGGGTCACTATGGGAGAAGAAACGTTAGCCACAAAAACGCGTTAACCAATATCACTTAACCGACAGACTACTGTTAAAACATATATAGTTATAGTATACGTATTACTGGATATGGATTTAAAAACCATCTATGGCCATTTCAGTAAAAGTGAGTCGGGAGAAAGGAGAGAGGCCCACAGTCGTATCTTGCATACCCACCCCCGTGTTAGAAAAAGGTTGTTGCGCCCCTGAACTATACACTGGCTCGCCTGACAAGGAACCAATGGACACACATAAATACATTCTAAGGAATTATACTGGGGGAGGTAGCTTCCTCAAAGCATTATATCACTGTGATCAGTACCCTCTCAGTGAGAATTACAGACAGCCATTGACTTACGAACGGGTCTCGGGAACGAATTATGTTTGTAAGTCAAAGACTGCCTTTACAAACAGCAGCAGCATCATCACAATACTTATGCCGGTAACTTGGCAGAACCCTTCTGGATAGGAACATTCAAGACTCAGCGAGGCATTCCTGGGTTTAAGAAGTAAAGTAAACATTTTACTGCTACCGTGTGCCGCACCTCCATTGCAAAACTAGTGTTGGAGTAGAAAGTCAAGAGGTCAATCACGCATACCGTACGCCCCTTTTAATTACCTAAATTTTTTGCGTTGTTGTGGGTGCCAAGAGTGCCGAGGGGCAGATTAAAAGTGTCCAAAAAGCACTCGGTGGGGGGAGGGGCCTGCTTAGTTGGACTTATGAACAAATCAACTTAAAAACAGACCACTGTAACCTAACTTGTTTGTAAGTAGAGGAGTCCTTGTACTGTTTTTTTCACAATTTCTAGCTTATTTAATTACATTCCCAAAGGCACATCAAAGCCTAAAGCTCCTCCCACTTTCACGCCCCTCAAGCATCCATCGGGTCAGCCTCAGGTGATCTTTGGTTCTGGCTCACAGATATCCTGGCACCTGATGCAATCTCTGAATGTTCGACGGCTTGTGCACCAGATCTTATTTATTCATGATGTTCTTACAAAAAAATCCGCAGATTACCTGCTGGATCTCCTCTCTGATTCAAAGAACAAATTTGACCTCAGGTCTACACTCATTTACCAGCTTCACATTCCCTATTGCAGTACAAATACTGGAGGAAGGGCCTTTGCTATTGATGCCCCCAGGGTCTGGAATGCTGTTGCCAATAAATTGAAACTTGAGTCACTACCTATGAGATCTTCACTCAAAACTGCTCTAGAGGAGTTGTACACCCCTAGCTGCCAGTGCTATTCAGTGGCCTAAAATAAAATGTTTCGCTCCGGATGATCGCTGCAAAGTATGACCTGTGTTTTGATTTAGTGTTCTGATCTTAAAGGTGCATTGAAAAATTACAATACTCCGATTGATGCTCCTGCTGTTGTGGAGTGACTCATGCAGCCAGCTATGACTGCAGGGTTTTGGTAGTACATGTTGTTTATGTCATTTATTGTGAAAATTCCGTCACAGTTCCTATGATCACTGTTTCATTGCTTTCATGGCTTTATTTTGGTGATTTCGAAAAGTGTATTGGTTTAGCCATGTTTGTTTGTTGTGGTACAGAGTTAGACTGATAGCCTTAATCTAAGTTGTCTTGTTGTTGTTTGACTTGCATCCCACTGGGATTTTTGCACACAGCGTTGGTGTACGGTGTTTTTTCTGCAATATTTTGCTGTCTTTTGTAGGATGTTCTGTTTGCACTCAGTCACATATTCACTTTACGATGGCTCACAGGGCTATACCTAATAAATGAACTTGAACTACATCCTAACATACTCCCTTCCTCCGGAGGTCATCCCAAGACTTGTGTAAACACAGAGCTACTTTATGTTTCTGTAGCAATGTGTTTAAGTGTGAAACGGCATTCCTCCCTCTGGGTGTTCGTGTATCGGCGTGTCCCTTTTATTGAGCCTTTTTTGCCGAGTTCAAGTCCCACTCACAATCAACACGGTGGCGATTGTCTGAACTTGTCCGAATTAATCCACTGGGAAGACAAAGGCTTTCGGGCGTGGCTCTGACTATACACCTTGAATACATATAATTTTTGGTTGTGCAGAATTGACAATTAGAATATATATAAACACATGTTATTGTCCTGAGTGATCCTTAGGTTCATTACTTCAAAATGATCTTCCATAATTACATTATTATCAAGTTTCACATACTTAACTCAAACCGTATGTTATAACGGTGATCATTAATAAACACATGCAAATAAGTCATTTTAAAACCCTCCTGACCCTGCTGTATTGTCATGTAATAATGCATCCTATTATGATATCATGTAGGACCACGATCTTTAAGATTATTCATATGCAGATGGTGGTCAATTTGAACATTTCAACTTTCCAGATACCAGGCTTCGTGAATTTAAACAGTCGTTTAAATGGCAAGGGACATTCTTGTCTTTTTGCCCTGTATTTGTCCTCGGTTGGTCAGTGAGTTTATGGTGTTTGCCACAGATCATCACTTTCGCATACTGTTGTGCTCAGTTATTTGGAGACACTGATGCCATTACAACGTCCGTAAATTTATCTCTCAGAAATATCCCTGGGTCACTCCTGGCTCTCATGCCAATTGGTCCTCGCTCTTATGGTTTTTTTATGCTCAGGATGCACTGAATGCACATATTTGTCTGCAAGTAGCTATGATAATAAAAATAGACAATGTCACAATTAATATTAATGTTTGGCAAATATACAACATTGCCTCTCTCCCTGTGCTTGCGTGGATGTCCTCCGGTTTTTCACCTCCACATTTAGAAACGTGCGTAGACTACTTCGCTACTTCTAGAAGTTTCACCTGATAAGCCACTTCGTTGAGCTATCATTTGTGCTGGCAATGTTGCTTCTGAAAAACAAGCTAATAGCTCCGTGGACCTTTCCTGGAAAAATGTCATAGTTTTTAGTTTAGTTAATATAAAAAACGCAATCTGGTTTGGTGCACGTGAACAACAGAGCCACAGGGCGATGCGAAAAAAATTCCATTTGCCGGATGTCACAGCCACAACTGGAAGATGTGCTCATGAATCTGTCATGCTGGACTCGATAACATTATCGGAGCTGTTACAATATACTACATATAGAATGCACAGCAACAAGTAATGTATGCTGAATGGCAGTTATATCGTCCTTCTGCATTATCTATTACTCAAGCAAAAACGACTACATCATCATATATTCAAATAGCAGTGATTGGTATATGTCGCTGTTATCGCCCCCTCCCCCCATGTGCCAGATTAATGTAACTTTCATGAACATCAATGAACCTGAAGGTCATTATTATCAGGCAAAATATATATTTTGATTAAAAAATAATAATAATCTATCGTCTACCCTTCAAACCGGTTAACCTCACTCTTCATGAGAATGAGGTTTGAGCTTCACAGCCAGATGATAAACAGGGCAACGCAGAGGCTAGGGGATGTTAGCTACCTCGTTTGGTATGCAGAGGTCGTGGGTTCGATCCCTACCCTGACGCCTGCTATATACAGGGGGGTGTTTCAACAAAATACTGACACTTATATGGGACTACCGTTTTTGATGGAAAAATTACGGATAATACACTGTAACATGATAACAAATGTATGTTAATAGCTTCAAAAATTCAAAGATTCTCGACTTGTCTGCCATCATTGTCCACACATTCCTGGAATCTTCCTTAGGTTGTCCCCAGAGCCCGGAATCACATTTATTGCGGTATTGTTGCAAATTCTCAGAAGTGTTAAACATTTTTGAAGCACCCTGTATATTTGGAGTTTGTGTGTCTCTCTCTCTCTCTCTCTGAGATTTTAACTACTTTGCCTGATATGCAGGGGGTCATTGGTTCTATTCCGACCACGACGACTACTGTGTATTTGGAATTTGCGTCTCTCTCTCGATGGTCGTGCGGATTTCTTTCCGTGCCCTTTGGTTTACACATCCACATTTAGAATGAACATCACGCGTTCAGAATTATTTGGCTGCTGCTATAAATGTCCACATGATGATGGGCCCGCTTCGTTGAGCTATAATATGTGGTCAGGTCGCTTCTGAAAAAAAGCCACATAGCTCAGTGTGTCTTACCCTGGTGAAATGAAAACAATTTGTATAGTTATATCTATGAGAGGTGGGTTGAGCCAGCACTACGACCGGCCACCTTTGTCTCTCCCAGTTGATACGCTTACACACCCGCACCAGGTAACTAATTTAAGGTTGAGTCGACCTAAGGGGAGAGGCTCAATACCGGTTCGGATAATCGCTATCACCGTTGTTAGTTGCCGTGAGCTGGGAATCGAACTTGGGTCTTGGCCGCTGCATTGTAGCGCAGCGTAACGCTAACCGCTGCACCACCGCTCATCCCCAAGAAAGACAAAGATCCCCTGTATAGCTTGGAACAGGCTGTAGGGGCAAGTGTTGTTTGTAGCGAATAGTGCGCACAAAGGCCGGCACTATGACACACAAAGGGATGGGTGACCAACACCAAGGCCGCACGGCCGCCTTTGTATCCCCAGCGCTCGACCTAGTTACAGCCTGGGCCCCATTGTTTCCACGATGTAGCCTAAGACGACTATGATATATATGTGGCGTTCGGGACTAAACCGCCACATGGAAATATCCTGTCACAGGAGTGTCCCTGAAATCGTTGTTATTTGAATAACACACATACCACCTTTGTCTGCCGGCCCAGTCGCCCTCGGCAAAGATCGCCAGTTGATGGGACTGGCGACTAAAATTGGGCCCAGGAATTTGTGAAATGCACCCAACCTCAAAATGGGGCTGTGGAGTAGCTCGATGTCGAGACTGAGATGTACCGTGCTGGCGTTTGATTTGTTTGCCGTGTCATCTCATTTGGTGCCATTTGCGGCTTGGGTTCGAAAAGAGAAGAGAAATGCGGCCAGCAGTGAGGAAGAATCATTTGGTTGCGGCCGAATTCCACGGTAGACTTTTAATGCCGATCCAGAGGGTGTAAGTAAGTAAATAAAGCACACAACATTCGAGATACTAAAAACGGCAGGATGTAGACATGAATGCACACAATGCTTACGCATAATGTGCACGCGTGATGTGCATACATTATATACGGTGACTCAATCTGAATAACCCAAACAATATTATTTGTCCATTGTAAATGCATGTTTCTAAAATGTGGAGGGAAAAACTGGAGGACCCGGAGAAACAATCACACGACCACGGGCAGAGAGAGAGACACGCAGACACCAAATATACAGCGTGCGTCAGGGTCGGGGAGATGCTGAACGCATAACGCGCAGGATGTTTGCGGCTCACAGCACTTGACGCCCAAACAGTCGTTTACAGGCGATAGGGGGAGGCGGGGGAGGAGGAATCGACGCCTTACGTAATATTCTCTATCACTCCGTTGACAAGGCAAGCTCGGGTTGTTTCGTTATATCGTGGGATACCTTTTTGGCAGTATCATAATGATGACAAAAATGGGAATAGGTTCTTCCCTTTCTGGAAATGAAACAGGAGTTGTGTTAAGATGTTCAAACACCAAATAAAAACCCAGTAATGCAAATGCATCAAGTCTGCATTAACCACACAGTACTTGTGACAAAACATGCAAACAAACATGCTCTGATAATATATGTGCATTGTCTTCGAAACGAATGGGCGTACAGCAGAAACATCCTTCTATATGACCTTGTCTCACCACCAGTGTTCGTTTAGTAACTGCAAGCAAATAAAATAAATCAAGGGACGCTCTGCATGTATGACATAATTTGTTCGCGCTCGCTGGTTACGCTTGGAAACCACATTGTTTACGATCAATGAGTTTAGAAATGTTTTTTATATCGTTCTAGGTTACCATATGGATTGAAAATGCTCGAATTATAATTTGGCAGCTAAGGCCCCACCACTGAACGATGTGGCTCTTTTTCAGACCAGACCTGGTCATCACAAATGATAGCCCAAAGAAGTGGCTTACCATGTGGAAATTTATAGCAGCCAAATACTCTAAATGCATGTTTCTATATGTGGAGGGAAAAAACAGAGAACCTGGAGAAAAATACACGCGACCTCAGGGAGACAGACATGCAAACTCCAAATATACAGCAAGCGTCAGTCGGGATCGAACAGACGACCTTGTGTATTCCAGGTGAGGTAGTTAACATCTCCTAGCCACTGAGGTCTGCACTTCTTTAACGAAGGAGGAAAAGCAAAATCACGTGGTTGACCAGCATATCTCGAAATTGGCATTCAGCTCCTGAACGGATTGCTGCCATACGCAATAATATAATTTATGCACCACACACACACAGCCTGCACTACACACACACAGCCTGCACCACACACACACATAGCCTGAACCACACACACACACATAGCCTGAACCACGCGCACACACACAGCCTGAACCACGCACACATACACCATCTGACAATAAAGCCACTCGCACACGCAGCCTGCAGC
Organism: Lampetra planeri; assembly: GCF_965212315.1. Lineage (NCBI taxonomy): Eukaryota > Metazoa > Chordata > Hyperoartia > Petromyzontiformes > Petromyzontidae > Lampetra > Lampetra planeri. The sequence goes on along the minus strand of NC_136177.1, from coordinate 1,956,150 downwards.
ACACACACATAATATTCACGCACCTTTTCCCACACGTAGTCCGTCAAAGTTTTCAAGACATCTGCCGACAGGGTGGGCCGGTAGCGCTTGTACAGGCAGGCATGTTCAGTGCCCTCGAACATGCGCACATACATTGATGCTGCTTTGAGGAGGAGGTGGACTGCGCGGAACTTCTCTGGCTCAAGGTGTCGAGGATGAGGAGGTGGTGTGGAGCTTCCCTGACGGTTCTAGACCAGAGAGCGATACCCGTTTTATAGAGGAGCCAACGACAATCCCTACCCAAATGTGAGTTTGTGTGTGTCTGTGTCAAGGTGTGTATGTATGTGTAGTCAGATGCCTTTTGTGACCTCATGTCACATGCAGGTGCTAGCTTAAGTTGCCCCTCGGCATAGTCATGCTGTTGGGTGTCTTTAAGGTATTTGAGTCAGATCGCGTTATGTGTCGTAACCCTCCACCACCCGACACGGCCAAACAGTAAAACATGTGTCACGTTTTTCAAAGGACAAAATAATTCACTTTTTTAGCCCACCGGTGTGTTGAAGAGAAAATCAACAGCATTTTTAAATTTGAGTACGACGTTTCGCTGATAATTACAATCAGCTTCATCGGGCAAGAATGGTGAAGCTCTCCTGTTTTAAGGGTGATATTGGTTGCGAAAGCCTACGTGTTAAACTTGTTTACTTTTTCATTCGGGTCCCCCCTTATGACTGACTGGGCCCCTGTACGTCGCATAATGCTGCCACACGTACCTGCCACACCCACCATAGTTGCGCCCCGGCACCTCTTCATCCGGAGATATATACGCCGATTGATTAGGGACATAACGTTTTTGGACAATCGTGAGTGATCGGTCTCAACGAGTAGTAACTTTTTGAATCACTCCACCACCACCGTCGCCGCCAGCGTCCCGCCCGTGAAGGTCTCCTGGCCCGGTTGTGAGAATCGACTCACTTCTCAATTGTGATCACTTTTTTGTCGTTTGCGACTATTGTTTTGGTGCTCTATTTTTTATTTGTATTCTTTTTTTCTTCCTGCAAAGTTTTAATTTGCTTGCTAGTTGCTATTAAAGAGGGATGTTTTCCCTCTTGGTACAATTAATGTAAAGTGTTGTGTGATTCATTTGTTATGAATTAAGCGATCTAAAATATTACTACAGGCACTCCTTTACTTACGAACATTTGACTTATAAACTTTCAGAGATACCAACAAACCTGTTTGTATGTCCTGTTGCCTGTTCAAACCGAGAGTCGTAAGTTCAACCGTCCTGCAATAGATGGCTGTGGTCGCATCTACATCTGCAGAACATGAAGAACCAGTGGCATCTACATCTACTGGAGCTTATACAATTTGTAAAGGCATTGTCCGTGTTTAGTGAATATGCCAGACACCATATTCGGAATCAACAGGAGAAAAGTTAGACTTACGAACAAATCGACTCACGAGCAGATCTCTGGAACTAAACTCGTTCGTAAGTAGAGGAGTCCCTGTATTATTACCTAGACCGGGGGCACAACTATGGTTTGGGTATGTGGCAGCATTTTGCCCCGAATCAAGAGATAAACACCATTACAAAGATGTTAAGACTAAATTATAAAAAAAAAAATATGAGAACAATATATACAATAGTCCCTCGGTTAACGTTTTAATACGTACCATGAAAACTAATGATAACCGAATTAACACTTAATCGAATACAGGAATTACACATTAAATAATGAATCCTTTTACTGCCAAAAACAGAAAAGGTATAATGTTAAACAAAGCAAGTCCGAGGTCTCACAGTGACAGTTATTAATAAAACGATTTAAAGTTTACAATACTCACAATTAAGTAATCGTGTGTCTTTGCTTTCATCATGGCCCCATTAGCGATAGGATTTCCTCAAAGGGGCTTGGATCGCACAGCGTTAGTCTGCTCTATTGATACGATAGCCACAAATGCATTAATCGGGCTTGGTCCATGGCAAATTGCAGGTAATTATTTTACAAATACATTTCATAAAATGAGTGGTCTGAGATTTATGGATCAATCATATTCAGTTCAGACAGTGAAGGCTCATGAGAATAAGCCAAGTCTAAAGTATTTCCATCAGACTGTGTGGGCTGTTTGACATGCTGGATGAAACCAAGAGTCAATGATGGCCAAGAATTCCCTGACATGAGGTCTGGATGGTGTATCAACATGAACATTGAAGTCACCAATTATGAGAATCCGTTCAGAACGAGCACACACCGAGAGGAAAGGAATGTGGGAATTAACCTTGGGGGGTGAAACAGCAATATTAGAAATGCTGGGTACAAATTGGCCTCCAATAGAATGCCAGACGCTCAAGTGACTGGAAAGTTGGCAATAGGACAAGTTTAACAATTGCAGAATTCGCATGAAATAAGGCCAGCCCCCCCCCCTCTACCTGATGACCGTGGATTCTCACACAAAGAGAAACCAGATGGAGTCGCCCCTTTCAGTGAAAAATAGCCAAGAGGCCTTTGCCAGGTCTCAATCAGAGAAAGGAAGTCAAGACAGTGGTATGTAATACGTTTATTCACTGTAAACCCCGTACTTGTGGTCAAACGTAATTAAGTAAGGCTAAATTAGTACAACCAGACATGGGGCCCTTTAACATTGATCGTTGAGCAAGCCCCAATCGGCAATGAATGGAAGAGGTACCAATGGATATGATAGGGCTCTGACAAAAGAGATCCGATGTTATGACCTGATTTGTGAGCTAACTGATGATTTTGCTACAACCAGCACCATGATGAACATAGGGCAATCGCCTGAAAATACCCAGTAAAAGACAGTCAGGACAACTGTGCATCATGATATCGATAAACAGAGCACAAACTCAATTATATATTTCTAGGGTACACAGAAATCTTTACGTCAGACTGCTGTCATCATAAACATAAATCTACCAGCGATTTTTCGATTTAAAGCTTTCGTGACTGCAGGGATTCATCTTCTTGGTTCTTTCGGTAACGTCACGTAGAAGGGAAATAATAAAATAATACAAATAAAACATAATAAAATAATTCTCACAACGTTTCAGCCACAATGCAAGCAGCCGTCCTCAGGTGAAGACCGGGTCTGTCGGGGAGACAGCGTCTGAATGAAACACCACCACGCTTGGAGCGTCTATTTAAGCTGGGTTGGAAGGGGAAAAGCGCCTTGACAAAATAATTTGCATATCAAGAGGAATTTAGCATATTTATGGGAAATGCAGATATGTGATTAGTACTACTTGTGAAATGCGCATCTCCGACCAGGAACACATTGCCAGTGAACTCAAACACGTGCGCCAAGCTCTTAAGGCTAATGGTTACTCCGACTACACAATCCGCAAAGCCATCACTCCAACCATCAAGAAGGATCCTGTTGAGGAGACTTTCAAAACCATCACCTTACCCTACATTGCTGGGGTCACAAAAAAGATCTCCAAAATCCTGATTAAACACAAGATCCAAGTCCGATTCAACACAGTACATAAAATCCGTGATCTGGTCCCGTCTGTAAAAGATGTGGTTCCAGACATACAGTACCCTGGCGTCTACAAACTAAGTTGCCTCTGTGGTAGCAGTTACATTGGAGAAACCAAACGACATGTCTCGGACCGCATCCGTGAACATAAAGCAGACCTGAAACACGGTAGGACAAACACCTCCGCCGTGGCAGATCACTGTTACAATTCAGTGGGCTCACATGACATTGACTTCTCCAAGACAGAGGTTCTTTGCAAGCCATCTGGCTGCCATGAGAGATTCGTTCATGAGGCGATCCACATATACAAACACAGAGACAATTTCAACCGAGAAGATGGATCTTAACTGATTGTGTTCACGTTTATAGTGACGTTCAGACCGCAGTCCACTCACTGGTATTGACTATATATCTTGTATTATCCGCAGGGAATGGATTCTTTGCTTCGCTGCAAGTCTCCTACTACCACTCTCCCATTGACATATTTTGTTGCTTCCTCTTAGTATCTTTCACGCGACGGTCAATGGTATAGTGTATAGCAGATTGTATAATAACAAATAGTATAAAATTGTAATGTTTAATACAATGTATAAGGTAATATATAGTATCGTAATTGTATAGTGAATATACAGCAGTGTGATATACAGTAGGGTGGGTAGAATAATACATAGTGTAATATTATAATGTATAGTCTAAGGTATAGGGTGGTGTATAGTAATACAGTATATAATTTAATGTTGGGTTTGTCTATGGCAGTATATAGTACGGGATAGACCAGTGTGATGTCAGGGAAAAAAGTTTAGCTGGAAGCATATTATATTTTTGCAACATAGAATTGTAATGTATTACTTACTCTTAGTAGCTCAGCTTATTGGAGAGTATATTTAGTATACTGATGATACTATGTAGTTTATATTTTAGTTTTTTACGTGGTTGTTTAGTTACTGCAGCTACATACTATTAACATTCCTTCATTTTATTCATGCTACCCCTATCCCCTCCCTTTGATGCTGCTAATCCTGCATAATGCACGGGCATAATATGACTTTGAAACCCCCCACCCATCTCCTACGCATTTCACAAGTAGTACTAATCACATATCTGCATTTCCCATAAATATGCTAAATTCCTCTTGATATGCAAATTCTTTTGTCAAGGCGCTCTTCCCCTTCCAACCCAGCTTACATATACGCTCCAAGCGTGGTGGTGTTTCATTCAGACGCTGTCTCCCCGACAGACCTGGAATTCACCTGAGGACGGCTGCTTGCGTTGTGGCCAAAACGTCGTGAGAATGATTTTATCATGTTTAATTTGTATTATTTTATTATTTCCCTTCTTCGTGACTTTACTGAAAGAACCAAGAAGATCTACCAGCGATGTTTGTACACAGATGTGGCAGAAATTAGCACAGGCAAGGGTAAATCGAAAAGATGAAGGGCTACAGCCATAAAAAAAACAATGCTGGGGTGCGTCACATGCAGCATGAAATGGACAACTGACACAGACCCAAAGATAGAACACAGATTTGTAAAGTCTGCAGAAATGTCTGTAGCCAACCTGCCAACCGATGGCGTAAATGGCAGCTATGGGGTATAACACCCGTGACTTTGTTAATTGACGGAGCACAGCAATCAAGTGGCCCCGTCCTGACCATTCACCGTAGAAGCAGTCACTGGGGCCAAGAATGCTGTTGAAATGCCGCATGCAGGCCCAGGCAGGCCGGAGAATGATGGCCGCAGCAAGCAGCACAGCTAAAGCAGGCATTGTCACAGCCGTACAAAAACAGGGCCCCAGCTGAACCACTTTGAGGCTCCATCCTGATATGGCCCCTCAAACGCCGGCACAGATGCAGCAGCCAGAGCAGCAGGCCAGCAGTACGATGCCCAAAGCAGCCTGGAGGCCAATGCCTGGGAGGAGACAGCACCAGTGGTGGAGGCAGCAGCTGCACACTTCCAAGAAAAATACATTGCCCCGACCGTGCCAGACGGCTCAAACACAACCAGGCAGGCACAGAATGATGGTCAGCCGAAGTGGTGAGCTGGCAGTCACCACTAGACCTCGGCAAGGTAAGGTAAAAGTATAAATGTAAAAAAACAAGCCGACCTTTACCTTACCTTTTACCTTACCACAATACAATTGTAATGCGGGCGTAAGCGACCTTCCGGAGGTGACGTCACGGGGGGTGGAGTCATGTGACGTGGGGGTAAGGTTCGGGGCTTTAAGCGGGTAAACCGGAAGGGGAAGGTAGTCGGGGTGTGAGCGGAAAAGAGTGAGGCCACGCGGGCAAGTGTGGAGAGGGGGGGGCGCCGACGGCGATCGGGAGCCAACCCCGAAGATAAGAGGAAGCTGCGGAGTGGTGTGCAGCTGGGGAGGAGACAGCCAGGAGGGCTGCGTGTTAGAGGCAGCGGTGTGGCTGCCAGGAGGAGCTGCGGAGAGAGAGAGAGAGGGGGCTGCTTGTTAGAGGCAGCGGTGTGGCTGCCAGGAGGAGCTGCGGAGAGAGAGAGAGAGAGCAAGAAGCTGTGAGAGCGGCGGAGGGAGAAGAGCAGCAGAGAGTACAGCCAAGGGGGGCTGTGTGAGAGAAACAGCAGCGGAGCTGCTGTTGTGGATCGGGCCGACATTGGAGTCAGCACCGTGGAGAAGCTACAGAGTAAAGACAGCCGTGTGGGTGTACAGCACGAACCGAATAATAAAGGACACTGAGCCAGACATCGTGGTCCAGTCGTTTATTACACTGGTGTCGGAAGTGCAACGGCATGTCGAAACAAGTGAGGAAGAAAGTTAATCCGGCGCCTGCATCGGCTTCTTCGTCCGACGACGACGAACTCCCTCCAACCACGGATCCTGTTGGGGTGGTGGAGGAGAGCCAGGCTGAGGCGACCACGGGAACGGGTGTGGAGGATGTTGGCGCGGTGGCGGGTCCGTCGACATCATCAGACGCGGATCAACGATGGCAAGCGATGGCGGTACAACTGGAGGCACTTCAGGACGTCCTGGCGCATCTATGCCATCTCGTCGCGCCAGGGACGATGGATGATGCAAGTGGTGCTCCGCGGGCCGCCACGTTGCCTGTCCTGCCGCCGCCATTGCCCACGCGGCAAGAGGCCGCCATTTTGCGCGCTCCGTGGCGCCAAACCGCCATCTTGGCCACGCCGCGGGCCGACGCCATTTTGAATTTGCCATCACAACCACCACCATTGGAAGACGGCGGGAAGAGGAGTCGGAGTCGCCACCTTACAACGGTTAAAGAATTTTCCGTCGGTGGGGACTGGAGCGCGTTCGCCTGCCGCTTCTTGGCGGCGGTACGCACAGCAAGATGGACCGATGCGGAGGCTTTGGAGGTGTTGCCGACTCTTCTGGACGACGAATCTGTCCGATTCTTCCGTTCCATAGCGACCGATAAGAAGGCAACTTTATGTGGTGTTTTTCAAGAAATGGCCGATGCTTATGAGCCACCAGATGATGCGCATCGGCGATTCGCTCAACGACAACGAGCACCAGAGGAGTCGCCCGTGGCGTTCAGGGGTGCGGTGCTGGAGCTGGCCATGGCAGCTTATCCTGAGACGCCACAGGACCTGCTTGAGCCTCTCATATTAGGGAAAATGTTGGAGCTGTCTCGGGATCTAGGGATCCCCATGCCTGTGTGTGGGCATGAGAAGCTAACTTCCCGGATGGCTGCTAAGTGTCTCGATGCGCAATTCAACCTCCGTCGCTGGAAACAAGTGACGGCGTGGACGGGGGGGCCCGTCAAAGATGGGGATGCGCTGGGATGGAACCCTGCGCAGGCCGTCTATGTTCCGGATGACCGGGGCCCTCAACAACTGACGGCCGCCTCCGCTCCATGGACGGGACGCGGCGGGCCGAGACCGCGCGCGGTGCTACCAGAACGGGGCCGTCAGGAGGCGAGGCCTGCGCTTCGGCGCAACGAGGCCGAATGTTTCCGCTGCGGGCGTAGGGGCCACTACGCCAGAGACTGCTGGGCCCGCTTCCCGGCTCCGCCGCAGCAGGAGGCCTCGGCACCGGTCAAGTCGGCTAAAGATCCTCCGAAACAGGCATGTCGGCACGCACCAGACACTCGGCAAGGCTTTCCACCTCACCCACCACCTGTGTTGCGCGATCCTATTGTTGTTGTTAAAGAAAGGCCATCGACGGGGCCTTGTCATTCAGTTACGCAGTGGCGCAAATTGGCACGGAGAGTTGTCGCGGCCGCTACGGGTTCGTCCACTGTACCGGGGTCCATACAAGGTGTGGACGTGCGCATTTTGGTCGACTCGGGGGCGTCTGCGACTATTATATCGGATGTCATTTTCCATCTGTTGGGCATTCCGTCGGGGGCTGTGCGTCCGGTTTATGGGTCGTGCGTCGCTGCGAACGGGGGTAGCATGGGCATCGTGGGTCAGGTGGATGCTAAGATATCTATTGGGGATATGTCGGCCTCGGGTGTTGTGTTGATATCGAGATCTTTGGCGGTTCCTTGTTTGTTAGGCACCGATTTTTTGGCTAAGATGCCCATTTTGATCAAAATCAATGAGAATTGTATTGAACTGCCGGGGGGCCGTCAAATCTCGTTTCTGCCGTCGCCCTGGGGGCGACCTGCTTCGGCCGTACAAGTGCAGGCGCTGTCCGTCGCATCTGTGGACATCCCACCTGGTACACAGATGCTTATACCCTTGCGGTATCGGAAGCCCCTGCCTGATCGGCTAGGAGCAGTAGGGGTCTTGTTGTCACCGTCCGCCACGATAACAACCGGGTTGGCGTTAGTGGGGGCACAGACCATCGTCCGGCCGGATCAATTACCGTTTTTACAGGTGCTTAATGCGGGGGGAGAAAACGTCCGTGTCCCGGCCGGTACGGTTGTGGCACATGCCACTACGGCGTTTGCGACCCATGATTGTCCACATAGCCGGGGAGTTGTTGCTGGGGTTTCCGAGCCAAGGAGTTCGGATGATCGTTGGGTTGCTCAATTATGTGACGAAAATTCTTCCCTGTCCATGGAGCAACGTGGTGCGCTGCGTAAATTGTTGTTGACATATTCCGATGTGTTCAGCTCCGATGATTTGGATTTGGGCCGCACTTCCTTGCTTTACCATCACATTGAGACGGGCGATGCTGCCCCTATTCGATTAAATTCGCATCGGATGAGTCCTGCGGAGCGAGAACACGTACGGGGGGCAGTGGAAGACATGTTGGCTGCGGACATTATATCGCCATCTAACAGCCCATGGGGCGCTCCAGTCGTCTTGGTTAAGAAGAAGGATGGCAAATTGCGATTTTGTGTTGATTTCCGCAAATTGAATAAGATATCGGTGGCAGATGCGTACCCCCTGCCGCGTATGGATGACTCCCTCGACGCATTGTCGGGGGCTAAGTTCTTTTCCACACTGGACCTCTCTTCGGGATTTTGGCAGCTTCCCCTTGACGAGTCCTCACGGGAGAAAACCGCATTCCGTACGCCTCAGGGGTTATTTCAATTCAACTGTCTCCCGAAAGGATTGAATGCGGCCCCTGCTACATTTCAAAGATTGATGGAGCTCGTTTTGACGGGGTTGCAGTGGGAGACATGTCTTATATATTTGGACGATATCATTGTCTTCAGCCGCACATTCGATGAACATTTGACGCGGCTGGAGACAGTGTTTACGAGGATGCGTTCTGCCAAATTGAAATTCAAACCAAAGAAATGTCACCTACTGCAACGGTCCGTCCGCTATTTGGGGCACATTGTGAGCGCTGAGGGAGTGTCCACGGATCCGGAAAAGACGGCGTGCGTCCGGGATTGGCCGACTCCGGCCACCGTGGGGGATGTTCGGCGGTTTTTGGGATTTGCCTCGTATTACCGAAGATTCGTGCCGGGTTTTGCGACGATTGCGAGGCCCTTGCATCTCCTTACGGGTAAAGGACGGAAGTTTGTTTGGGGACAGCCGGAGGAGGCGGCCTTTCGGAGTCTGCGTGATCTATTGGCCACGGCCCCAACATTGGATTATCCCGATTTCGATCACCCATTCATTCTTGATACGGACGCGAGTGACACAGGTATTGGGGCGGTGTTATCACAGTCTAAAGGGGGTGTAGAGCGTGTCGTGGCGTATGGTAGCCGAGTCTTGTCTCCTGCGGAAACCCGCTACTGTGTCACTCGCAGAGAACTATTGGCGGTTGTTTTTTTCCTACGGCAATTTCGACCATACCTCTACGGTCGTTCTTTTATTGTGCGTACGGATCATGCGGCCTTGCAATATGCCCTTAAAATTGACCAGCCATCCGGACAGTTGGCACGTTGGTTGGACACGCTACAGGAATTTTCCTTCCAAATTCAACATCGGAAGGGTGTGCGCCATGCGAACGCTGACGCACTTTCCAGATTACCGCGGCGCGGCCCTTGTAAATGTGAGTCGGGGACGCATAGGTGTTCGCCGATTCCAAACCCCCCTCAGCCGCTCACGCTGGCCGTCGAGAAGTCGGACACTCCGATGGAACCGGGACCGGCTGACGGGGTTTTGAATCTGCCGCGGTCTGTCTGGATCCGGGAACAGATGATGGATGAGTCATTGGTGTACTTGCGGAAGCGGTCTGCTAAGGACAATGGGAGTCCGAGTACGGCTGTGGGGCCGCAAACCGCTCTCCGAGATGGTCTGCTTATGTGGCGGGAGGGGTTCCAGGAACGTTGGCGCCTGGTGGTACCAACGTCCTTGCGGTTCGAGTTGATTAGAACCCTCCATTGTGACACTCTCTTACATTTAGGGGTGCAGAAGACCTTGTTGACGTTGCAACGTCATTATTTTTGGCACGGCATGGCGACAGATGTCGTAGGGCACGTGCGCGCGTGCCCTGCGTGTGCACAACGTAAGCCGCCGAAACATCCTTACGTGCCACCTCTCCAGTCGATTCAGGTGTCTCGAGTCAATGAATTGGTGGCACTGGACATATTGGGACCTTTTCCACCATCGGCGAGGGGTAATAAATATTTGCTGGTAGGGGTTGAGTACCTCTCCCGTTGGCCGATGGCCTGGCCGTTGCCCGATCAGTCGGCCGCGGCCATTACCGACGCCTTTTTGTTTGGGTATATTATGGATAAGGGGGCGCCTGAGAGACTCCTCACGGACCAGGGCAGGAATTTCTCTTCTAAATTATTGGCGGAAGTGTGCGCGGGCCTTGGGACTAGGAAAGTACGGACATCCCCATACCATCCGCAGACGGATGGTATGGTTGAACGGCTGAACAGGACATTGTCTGCCATGCTTTGCCATACCGTGAGTGAACAACAATCAGATTGGGATCTGCACATCCCCGGGGTGCTTTCGGCGTACAGGATGACGCCTCATGCGGCTACAGGATATTCGCCGTTTTACCTTATGTATGGTCGGGAAAACGTGCCGCCGGTGGATGTGCAATTGGGAACTGGGGTGAAGGGACCTCGGAAACCACTTCCTGAATACATCCAGGACACGGTTCGCCGAGTCACGGAGGCGCGGGAGAATGCCCGCGTGGCTACGGCCAAAGCCCAGGCCCGGAACGAGCGATATGCGCGACGGTCTGAGGGGGAGTGCCCTTGGAAGGTTGGGGACCTAGCCTGGCTTCATTGTCCACAGGTACATCCGGGGACCTCGCCGAAATTGCACAAACCCTGGCATGGTCCCGTACGCCTCATTGCGGTTCCCAACCCACAGACAGCACGCGTCCAGATTGGGTCTCGTCGCTGGGTTGTGCATACGTCGCGCTTGAAACCATATGTTGCTCCCTTACATGATGCGTCATCCCCCAATATTGCCTTGCCGGGGTCTGTTGCTGCTGACTCTCCCCTGCCTGCGTCCATTGATCTCGCTAGAGCGCCTGTCGTACCTGTTCCAGACAGGCCGGCCGTGACATTGCGGGGGACGAGGGGCCCTGCTCGGAGGACGCCTGCCAGGTCTGCGGGACCTTCGAGCCCTGCAGCCCTTCCGACCCAGCTGCGGGCACGGTCACAGGACAAGCCCAAGACTAACTCTTTAGAGACACGGGACGGCGGTGGACTTCCAGCTGCGACAGGGGGATTACCCCCTGTCGTTCCTCGACTTTCATCGCGTTCCCGTTCTGCGAGTGGGCCGCCGACCGTCCGGGACGGGCCGGCGACCCGCACACGTTCCAAATCGCTTACGTTTCGTTGATTGTTGCTGTCTTGTTATTTTTTTCTTACAGTTGTATTTATTGCATGCTTTTGTACGATCGTTGATGTTGATTGCGTTGTTGTTGTTCTTGCTGTTACATTATATGCTTAGTGTCCTTTAGGGGGGGAAGCTCGGTTCGCCGCATTACGATTTGCTATTGGTCAGCCGAGGTCGGCTGGGATTTTTCTACGGGGGAGGGTGGTGTAATGCGGGCGTAAGCGACCTTCCGGAGGTGACGTCACGGGGGGTGGAGTCATGTGACGTGGGGGTAAGGTTCGGGGCTTTAAGCGGGTAAACCGGAAGGGGAAGGTAGTCGGGGTGTGAGCGGAAAAGAGTGAGGCCACGCGGGCAAGTGTGGAGAGGGGGGGGGCGCCGACGGCGATCGGGAGCCAACCCCGAAGATAAGAGGAAGCTGCGGAGTGGTGTGCAGCTGGGGAGGAGACAGCCAGGAGGGCTGCGTGTTAGAGGCAGCGGTGTGGCTGCCAGGAGGAGCTGCGGAGAGAGAGAGAGAGGGGGCTGCTTGTTAGAGGCAGCGGTGTGGCTGCCAGGAGGAGCTGCGGAGAGAGAGAGAGAGAGCAAGAAGCTGTGAGAGCGGCGGAGGGAGAAGAGCAGCAGAGAGTACAGCCAAGGGGGGCTGTGTGAGAGAAACAGCAGCGGAGCTGCTGTTGTGGATCGGGCCGACATTGGAGTCAGCACCGTGGAGAAGCTACAGAGTAAAGACAGCCGTGTGGGTGTACAGCACGAACCGAATAATAAAGGACACTGAGCCAGACATCGTGGTCCAGTCGTTTATTACACAATCACTCTACCCTACATTTTACCCTTTAGCAGGTAAGGTTAAAGGTAAAAGGTAAAAAGCAACGAGCCTACCTTTACCCTACCTTTCACCCTTACCCCATACAAATTACCCGATTACAGGGTAATTACTGGGGTACTACTACACATAAAAAGGTTTATAACGGTAAATGCTAGGTGGAGTGCTTTAATCATATAGAATACTCTCGATTCCAATTTTACACGCTTTCTTTGAACTCACTCTGTCTGTTGTTGTTGTCGTTGTTGTTGTCGTTGTTGTTGTCGTCGTATAGGGGTGTCAGGGGAAGGATTCTTACCAATAGGAGGGTTAGTGGGAGGGGTAATGGAGGATATATAAGGGGAGAACGGGCGGAAAGAGGGGGCCTTTGGCGGGAATGAGATTGGGACGGCTGGGGACAGGTGTGGATGGGAGAAAAGGATTAAAAGACGAACCCCCTGCAATCTTGTGTCGGCTCTCCTTTACACTAGTAATGGCAGAACTCCATGACTCCAGGAAGTGGCCCCGAAGCTTGCCATAACGTAAGGGACCGTGGCCAATTACAGCCAATGTCAGTTGAGCATGGACAATTAGACCCAAGCCGAAACATAACATATAAAAAATAATGTTTACAAATATATACATATTTTTATGATAGAATATAGAATTGTCATCAGTATGACATAAGTATACCAAGTTTGCAGTCGATACCACATTGGAAAGTGGGTTACAATTGAGTTACAAGATTTGAGGATACAACAACGTCAACGACAACAACAGACAGAGTGAGTTAAAAGAAAGCGTGTAATTTTTTTTACGTGTGCCAGTGTTGAGGAGTGTGCTATATTGTTAATGTGTGTATAAGGACGCACGGACAGTACTCTTTCCAACAGCCTGTATAGGCTATAAGAGAAATCCCTGTCTATGTGAATAACTTTTTTTTGTAATAAATATACAAGTGTTGATGTGTGCATACAGCTTACGTTAATTCTGGTTGAATGAAAGGATACAGGTGTTAATGTGTGTTTAATGCATAAGCAATCGTTAATGCATATACTTTCCAGTGTAATAGTGTTTTAATGTGTGATTGCAGGTGATAATTTGTAACATGAAACTACATTATGTTTTATAAAGTGTATTGTATTTAATATGTGTAGTGTAATAGCGCCGGCTGATGGACAGCAGCGGCAACTGTGGTGTCCATGGTGTGTTGGCAGAGAGGAGGAACTCGGGTAATGGTCACGAAGAACCCCATCTGGAGGCCCCTGGAACCTGCTAGCGGGTTCGAGAAGGGAGGTGTGGTCAGGGCTGAGCCTGGCTAATCTGGTAGCATAAAAGGAGCCGGGAGCGGGAGCTCGAGGCTGCCGGTTCTGGGAGTGGACTCGACTCGTCGTTGCTGTCGTCTCATCGCTCATCGTCTCCACTAGATATTGTGCTACGAAGGATAGTGGTATCGATCCCGCGATCACTACCCCACGTTCACTCTCGCTGCATATTCCCCCACTGCTACCCAGCACTAAACTTGCACACGCAGTCGCTTTACACAGAAATCTCAGACAAAGCACCACCTATGCGCTGTGCTAACTTTTATTCTCAGCGCAAACCACAATCCCTTGAAGTAAGCTGCCCAGTCGGCACTGTCATGCCGCCGCCACGAAGCCGTTCAGCAGGCGCCCCATCTCCGACCTCGCCACCACCAAGCGACGGAGCCGACCCCGCGTCCCCCTCACCTCACCTCACATGAACACACCCGCACGCATTTCCCCCCCCCCCCCCCCATAGAGCTCCGAGGGGAGGTCACCTGGCCGACCGGTTTTTATCCGAGAAGCCCTTACCGGGATTAAACTTTCACGGTTTCCGGCGACCAGGGAATTGGACGACCTCCCCCGACGCTACCTTGCACCGCGGCGCTGCGACCGGCCTTAAGATTGCAAGGTCGCAGCGAGGGGCCACTCGGCCACCGCGGGTGAAACGCATCCCACACACCCCACACACACAAGTATCGACGGGGCAGGCAGAGGGAATAAGCATTGTGATGGAGGAGCATCATTAGAAAACACGCAGCGCATCTGAATTGCATAATCAGGCACCCCCGCACAGGGAGCGGAGGGACGACATAACTACGCTTGGGCACGCAGGCACCATTGTTAGGGGAGTTAAAGGATAAGGCTGTTAGTATGAGTAATCGGGAGAGCGCGGTCACGCGGGGAGCCGTGCACAAATTCCCACGGCGCACCTTTGTGACGGACGCCGCCGCATAAACTGCGATAATGGGGGGGCCTGCGTGAGAAAGGGATTGATTGGAATTTGCGCCGCGCAGGTTGAGCATTAATTAGCATATCAAAAGCGGATTGATTGGAATTTGCGCCGCGCAGGTTGAGCATTAAGTAGCATATCAAAAGCGCCCGGAACCGCGGTGCGCGTGCCAGAGGGTCGCGAGCCTATTGTCCAGAGCCGCATTCCCTTTGAGGTAGGGAGGATAAATAGTGGGCGCAAAGGGGAAATCGGGCTCTCTTCTCTCCAGCGCCAGGCGACAGGACGCTCTCCAGTCCAGCGACCCGAACGTCCGTGAGACGCATCGAGGCACGCTGCGAGTACGGGATCAACGAACCGCCGTGGGCATCTAACAGGGAGTAAGAAGGTGAAGTAGGGTATCGTAAGCCGATAAATAGGGAATAGGTCCAGGGGAAGTAGGATAGGCCAGCCTCGTCGACTCATACTGACATAACATTAAATTACCAGGTAGCAGATAATAAATCATCAATAGCGAAGCGTGGTCTCGCGTGATCTTGTCATGCAGCGTGAGCGCGTGGGTGAGCGTGTGTACGCGTGTGGTACTGTGTATGCGTAAGCTCGCGGCGTGCGTAATCGGCGTACCCCAGGTGCGCGATCATAACGTGAGCGGCCAGCGCGGCGCAGAGCGGCGCAAGAGGGGGTATCGCGTGTGGAGCTGTATGTGCGTGTGCGCGCACGTTCACGACGTGTATAATACAGGTGCGCGATCCTAACGTGAGGGGTCAGTGTTGAGTGAGTGCCGCGCAGAGCTGTGTGCGTGAGTGCGCATACGTTCGTTACGTGTCGGATACGGATGCGCATTGGTAACGTGCCGCACAGGGCTATAGACGGGCACACGCTCGCAGTGTGCGAGAGCTGTACGTAGCGGTGTAAAGAGGGGGAGTGTGGCGTTTGATTGATGATGCTGTGCGCACGTATGCTCGCAGCGTGGGAGCGCGGCGCGAGGCTGTAACAGTAGGGGCGTCGCGTTCGAATGCCGGCGAAACCGTAGCGGGTAATAGGGAGGTGGGGTAACGACAACGAAATAGGGGATGCAGGCGGGAGGGACCCCGGGGGCCAACGGCCCTCACAGCACTACTCAGGGGGAGTATCTTGCGAGAAAAGCCTAGCCTACTGCTGTTCATGCGCTCACTCACTCAAGCGTCCTACCACGTCCCTCGTAGCTGTACTCACGGCGTCGCCCAGACGCTGTGAGAAGTGGAGGGAAGATGATAAGAAAGCCTACCCTAACACTGACTCGTAGCGGCAATCGCTGGTTTCACACAGACGCTGCGAGCGGCTGAAGATAGAAGGACAGGGGGGTCTTGACGGCAAAGATGTTGAAGATCAACTGTTCAAATGGCCCCCAGGCTCCCCTTTTTTATCCCCCTGACTTCAAAAGCCCGGGGTCACGTTGTAACGCGCGGCCAATCATGTGCCTGCCTGTGGTTACTGTTCGAGTTTTTCCCTTTTTTTTGCCCTTACATGGATCGCCGCAGCCGGTGCTCCTGCAATCCATTGTCAGCCCTTCCGTACGCAGGATGGCATTACTCACCCTCGTTAATCCGGATTAACACCCGACTGGTGGTGGGGGGGTCGTAGCGCTGCGCTCCACAGACCTCATCGTCTGCCTTTCTCGCTTTTTCCCACCCCGGTTTCTCCCGAAGCCAATTCAGGGGCACCGCGATGTAAATAGTGCTGCGAGGGTCGGCCAATCCCGTGGTAAAGGGAAACCATGGGACTTTCCTCATAGGGAACCTCGGATTAAAACCCGTTCTGACAAGCAATCCCACGGCCTGACACTACGTGTGTGCGCTGCGTTTGTGTATGCAGTGTGGGGGCTGGGGGGGGTCGCGGCACTTGCAAAGTGACTTCGAGGCCATGACACCACACAAGCGCCGACTTTTCCCACTTTCCCACTAGTGGCATCTATATGAGATTATACACACGTTAAAGTCAAATACATTTCGAGGAATTCCCCTTGAGGGAGATGGCGTCCTCGAAGCATTAAACCGCTGCGATCAGTGCACTCTCAGTGGGAATTACGGACAGTCATCAATTTACGAACGGTTCTTGGGAACGAATGATGTTCGTAAGCCGAGGACTGCCCTACACACAGCAGCAACAACATCACACCACTTATAACGATAACTTAGCAGGACCCTCCAGGACAGGAACATTCAAGACTGAGCGAAGCATTCATGGGTTTAAGAATAAAAGTAACAATTTTACCCCTAGAATCTGACACGCCTCCATTGCAAAACTAGCTTCAGGGTAGAGTCAACAGTTCAATCACGCATACCGTACGCCCCTTTATGACCTTTACTTTTATGACCTTTACTTTGATATTTTAAGCGTTGTTGTGGGTGTAAAGAGTGCCGATGGGCAGATCGAAAGATTGATCAGGGGGCGGGGGAGGGCTGCCAAGGCAAAAAAGTAATGAATGCTTAGCGGGTCACTTTGTAGACTTTGCCTGGTCTCTGCGATCAGGATTTTCTATGGTGCATCGAGATGGAGCAATGTTTTGATGGCATCGACGTAGGAAAGTAAATTAACTGCCTAAAATTGGTGTCAAGCCCAAAAGTAAAAAACATTAATATTCTTGCGGTTTATCCATTTCATTGGTCCCCCCCGATGGCTAGGAGATGTTAACTGTCTTGCCAGATATACAGGAAGTCGCAGGTTCGATCTGGACCCTGACATCTGTTGTATATTTGGAGTTTGCGTGTTGTTGTAAAGAATGTGATATGAATAAATAATGAAGTAATACAAAAATTACGTTTATGAAATATATAAAAAAGGCAATTGTTTAATGTTAATGCAGTAAAATGTTAATGTAATTAAATGTGCTTGTATAATTAAGATTATGTGTTGTTCATGCATAATTATTAATAATGTGTGTGTTGGTAAGTATATGATTATTGATGGAGAATAATAATAAATGATTACTATTAACTTTCTTGCGATTAGGGAGCGATTATACATACATTCATCAAAAGTTCCTATTATGATTATTATTACTGGGTATCTCGTTAGCTAAGGGTATGTATTAATCAATAGTGATAACACTGTTTAACAAAAATATTGTTCCTAGGTATTAAGTGTTATTTCCTAATTGCGTGTACCTCGAAAGTACAGCAAATGGCTTTTATTCCCCACAAACTTTGCTTTCGTGACCAGGACATTGATATTTAGAAATGTACCGATTTTCCAAAACATTCCAGATAGATTCAGTTCCAAGTAAACTTGAAGTAACTTCTATAACATTGTAAAACTTTCCAGTAATATAAATAGTATTATAAATACAGAGGCCTTAAGCACACCAGTTCAGTTTAGTTCCAGCTGCCTAAATGGATACATGTCTGCATTTTTCTGAGATGGCATCAAGAGGCTGCAAGTCAGAGAGCGAGGAAGACGTTGTAGATCCAGATGACAATTTCAGAGGTGGAGCTGAGGAGAGAAACCCATACGACCACAACCAAATAGACCTCAACGACTTGATCAGAGATCTTGGTCTCACCAAGTCCAATGCCGAGCTTTTAACGTCTAGGCTCAAGCAGTGGAACTTGTTGGATAAAGTGTGCAATTCGCAGATCAGAGGAAGCATCACCAACCTTTTTGCAGCTTATTCACAACAGTACCCATGACATACTCATTAATCCATAATAAATTATCATAAAAGCTGAGATTCTTCTTGGCCCACAACCTGTACAAGGTACCGTTAATTGGTGAGTGAGTGGAAAGTTAACGTCCCATGTTCTCCAATCCCACAAGGATGTGTAGAACGACAGGCTTGGTTCACAACTGGCATGCGCTCTCGGCTCTTAGAGTCAGCACACTGCCAGTCAACCATGAGCTGCTGCGCTGCACGCGCGCGTGCAGGTTGTCTGCAGGCCAGACTCTATCTGCAGCTGGAACACGCTGCGGACACGGTGGCCCAGCACGCTGCCTGTCAGCAGTCTTGGGAGTCGCTTGGTACGCGAGCACCCTTGGTTGCTCACCCTTAGAGATCCCCAGCGGTGCAGCAGCCTGCATTTGTCCACACACACTCCCGGCCTCTCCACCTCATACAATGTCAGTCACTGGGCTGGACCATCAACTTTTCCGGACTATAGCTTGGACAATTTTTCATGCACACTCGGGTATTGGTGCCTGACTAAAATTTCCACTTAACTTCTCACACGTCTTAGCTTAGCACGGTATTATTTTAAAATTGCTTCGCAAACCTCTTAACTTATCACAACTCTTACCTTGGTACAGTTCAACTTATCGAAGTTATTGACTCTCTGCAAGTGACTAAAATACGAAGAAAAACTTAAAGAAAACTTTCAGCAATACTTAGAGTCTGCCTTAGCGAGAGTTCAACAATTAGTCAAAACATACTTGGCCGTGTATTGTAGCGCAGCGTAACGCTAACCGCTGCACCACCGCTCACCCCCAACAAAAACAAATATCCCCCATATAGCCTGGAACAGGCTGTAGGGGCAAGTGCTATTAGTAGCGAGTAGCACCGACGAAGGCTGACAATGTGGCACACAAGGGATGGGTGTCCAACACCAAGGCCGCCCGCCCGCCTTTGTCTCCCCAACGCTCAAGTATGCACATCACCCAGAGAACGAAATTAAGGCTGAGTCGACCTATTTGCAGAATGGGGCCCATTGTTTTTAATAAAGGGCTTAGTTAGCCTGTCACATACAAAGGTCGGTAACTGTGAGACAACCTCTTACACCCCTCCTATATTCCATCAAGGCTGAGCTGTGTGTGGTGGTGGAGGTGATGGTGTTGGTGGTGATGATGATGGTGATGATGATGGTGGTGATGTCTATCATAGGGACATCTCCAACGCCGCTATAGTTCTGTTTGCATCTTGCGCCCACCATCACCAATACTAACTGTGCGCGTGCTATCATCTCTCGACTATTACGGAGTCACTCGCAGCAGCTCCCACAACCACCATTTCACAATGTAACCCAAGACGACTTAGATATATAGATATGTGGCGTTCGAGACTAAACTGCCACAGATAAACATCCTGTCACAGGTGTGTCTCTTTAATCGTTGTTATTTAATAAATCACGTGTCGCCCTCGGCAAAGAGACCGCCAGTTGACAGGATTGTCGACTAAACATGGGCCCAGGTATTTGTGAAATACCTCATGTAATATTCTCTACCACTCAATTCACAAGCCATGCGTATATTTATTTATTTATTATTGGGGATCTTTGGTTGAATTAATTTAATAACACGTCAACGCGATTTTACTCTATACTACTTCGGTTATTCGTCTCGAATAACCGGAACGTAACAATGTTCGGTTTAATTTATTTTAACTACCCGGTGGAGCCAAGAAGCTCTTAAATCGGGTTTCATCAACAAAACAACACCACCGCTTCTCCGACAAACGCAACGAGTCACGGTAAAAAAAATAAAGCATAACAGATAAGAAAATAAAAAAATACATAGGCTTTCGCGACCGATTTAATCCATAATATAGGTTTTTGAGTTAGTTCGCGTAAATATATAAATGTGTCGTTAAAACCCTTAAAAGTTGGCTGTGTCGCGTGGTGGCGGGTTTAAAAAAAATAAATAGCAAATCATAATCGCCGGGGAGGAGGACGATGGAAGCGGAGAGTCTGAATCTCATCGCGCGGGAAGTTTGCAGCATTCTGGTGACGGTGGTGGTGGGAGAAGGGCTGCTTGAACACAGAACTACAGCCACGTTGGCGGTGTCCCGAACCGCGAGAGACTCCAATGATCCCACCCCTCCCTCGTTTATCCCTGAACAGACTGTTGGGGGCGGCGCGGTTGCTAGGGAGATGTTAACTACCTCGCCTGGTATACAGGAGGTCGTGGGTTCGATCCCTACCCTGACGCATGCTGTATAATTGGAGTTTGCATCTCTCTCCGTGGTCGTGTATATTTTTCCCCGGGTCCTCAGGGGTTTCCCCCTCCATATTTAGAATGAACATCACGCGTTTAGAATTATTTGGCAGCTACTATACATTTCCTCGAGATGATAGGCCAACTTCTTTGAGCTATCATTTGTGGCCAGGTCGCTTCTGAAAGAGAACCACATAGCTCCGTGTGTCTTACCTGGTGAAATAAAAATTGATTTTAGGGTTTTATCTATGGGAGGTGGGTTGAGCCATCACCACGTCCAGCCGCCTTTGTCTTCCCCAGTGGACACGCTTACACACTCGCACCACGTAACTAATTTAAGGTTGAGTCGACCTAGGGCGAAAAGGCCCAGCACCCGTTCGGATCATCGCTACCACCGGTGCTGGTCACAGCTGGGTATCGTAGCGCAGCGTAACGCGAACCGCTGCACCACCGCTCATCCCCAAGAAAGACAAAGATCCCCCGTATTGCATGGAACAGGCTGTAGGGGCAAGTGCTGTTAGTAGCAAAAGGCACCTACGAAGGCCGGCGCTGTAGCACACAAAGGAATGGGTGATCAACATCAAGGCCGCCCGCCCGCCTTTGTCTCACCAACGCTCATGCTTACATACCACACCAAGGGTACTAATTTTAATGCTGAGTCGACCTAGTTGCATCATGGGCCCCATTGTTTTAACAAAGGGATTAGTTAGCCTGTCCCATATAAAAGCCAATAATTGTAAGACAACCACTTACACCCCTACGACACTCCATTAAGGCTGAGCTGCGAGTGGTGGTGGAGGTGATGGTGTTGGTGATGACGGTGGTGATGGTTTTGATGATGATGGTTTTGGTGATGATAGTGGTGGTGGTGATGATGAACTCCCACCGCCGCCTCCTCCATATCCCTCTCCCCAGGTTAATTTTCATCCACACCAACCCACCCACACACAGACCAGACCTTAAACTCTCCATGGAGCTTAACTCCCGCCCTTGTTTAAATAAAAAAACTTCGCAAGCTAACTTCGCTACTCCTCAGTTTTGCGGTGAAAAATCACCCCACCACCCCCACCTCACCCCTCCACCCCCACCTCACCACCCCCACCTCACCCCACCAACCCTACCCGACCCCACCACCCCCATCTCACCCCACCACCTCCAGCACCTCATCGTCTGCCTTTCTCGCTTTTTCCACCCCGGTTTCTCCCGATATCGTGAGTGACTCCTCGCGGCTGGCCCGGTAACCTTTTGCGCCCAAAAACTATTAAGCCAATTCAGGGGCACCGCGATGTAAATTGTCTTGTGAGGGTCGGCCAATCCCCTTGCACTGGGGAAACCGTGGGACTTTCCTCATAGTGACCCTTCGGATTAAAACCCGTTGTGCCAAGAAATCCCACGCCAGGACGATACGTGTATGCGCTGCTTTTGTGTATTCAGTTTGGGGACCGGGGGGGGGGGGGGTCGTGGCGCTTGCAAAGTATATAAAACTCCAGCACGGTAAGTCTCAGTCTCGAGATATAGCTACTCCACAGCCCCATTTTGAGGTTGGGTGTAATTCACAAATTTCTGGGCCCATTGTTAGTCACCAGTTTTTCACTGAAAGGGGCGACTCCATCTGGTTTCTATTTGTGTGAGAATCCACGGTCATCAGGTAGAGGGGGGGCTGGCCTTATTTCATGCAAATTCTGCAATTGTTAAACTTGTCCTGTTGCCAACTTTCCAGTCACTTGAGCGTCTGGCATTATATTGGAGGCCAATTTGTACCCAGCATTGCTAATATTGCTGTTTCACCCGCTAAGGTTAATTCCCACATTCCTTTCCTCTTGGTGGTGTGTGCTCGTTCTGAACGGATTATCATAATTAGTGACTTCAATGTTCATGTTGATACACCATCCAGACCTCATGTCAGGGAATTCTTGGCCATCATTGACTCTTGGTTTCATCCAGCATGTCAAACAGCCGACACAGTCTGATGAAAATACTTTAGACTTGTACTAATAGGGGGTTTCCCCTTTTTTCTGGCAACAAAACTGATACATTTTGCAAGGAATCATGCTTACATTAACCATAATACTTGCAGTCAAATGCAAACAAAAAACAATACTCTGATAATTTATGCATTGTCTTTGAAACTGATTGGTCCACACCAGAGACAGCTTTCTTTGGAGCCTTGTCTCATATGGTGTTCGACCAGATGACGCCAAAAGGAGCAGAGTATTGTTTTTTGTTAGCATTTGACTGCAAGTATTATGGTTAATGTAAGCATGATTCCTTGCAAAAGGTATCAGTTTTGTTGCCAGAAAAAGGGGAAAATTAGTATATTTTGGTACTGGCAAAGGAGGTCCCATGATGTAACTTTAGACTTGGTTTATTCTCATGAGCCTTCACTGTCTGAACTGAATGTGATGGATCCAGATATCCCAGACCACTCTTCTCTTTTAAATGTATTTGTAAAAAAAAATACCTGCGATCTGCCATGAACCAAGCCAGATTAATGCATCTGTGGATATTGTATCAATATAGCAGCATAACGTTGTGCGATCCATGCCCCTTTGAGGAAATCCTAGAGCTGATGGGCCATGTTGAAAGAAAAAACACACAATAACTTTTTTGTGAGTATTGTAACCTTTAAATCGTTTTTATTAATAACTGTCACTGTGAGACCTCGGACTTGCTTTGTTTAACATTATACCTTTTCTGTTTTTGGCAGTAAACGGATTCATTATTTTAATATGTAATTCCTATATTCGATTAAGTGTTAATTCGGTTATCATTAGTTTTCGTGGAACGTATTAAAAACGTTGACCGAGAGACTTTTATATATTGTTCTCATATATATTTCAAATAATTTAGTCTTAGCATCTTTGTACTGGTGTTTATCTGTTGATTCGATGCCCCTTGTGGCCGACTGTGGCCCGATGTGTCGCAAAACGCTGACACCCAAACCATAGTTGTGCCCCCCGGTTTAGGTAGTAATACAGGGACTCCTCTACTTGCGAACGAGTTGGGTTCCAGAGGTCTGCTCGATAGTCGATTTGTTCGTAAGTCCAACTTTTCTCCTGTTGATTCCGAATATGGTGTATGGCATAAACATTAAACACGGGGAATGGCTTTACAAATTGGAAATCTCCCGTAGATGTAGATGCCACTGGTTCTTCATCTTCTGCAGATGTAGATGCAACTACAGCCATCTATTGTATGGCAGTTGAACTTACGACTCTCGGTTTGAACAGTGTTGTATATGTAGGCCTTTTTCCAAAATTTTATATTACGAATAATTCTGCCAATAATTTTTTTTTTTTATAATAAATGAAACAAACACTCTCAATCCTGCTACGTCTCACAAGCCACACCAAGCATCTGGAGGTCGTAAAAAATTTAAATAACAAACTCCGGGGCAAAGGAAGGTTAACGACGAACTGGGAAATCTCCAAATTGTCAAAGAACCGCATGACATGACCTCCCCCGACGTTTTGGACAGTTCACAGACAAATAGCCAGACTCACTGGCATGGACGCAGAGCACAGGGCAAACGGACATTATAACTGATATTTTCTTTTTTAATACGGTAAAAGTTCGAAGCTAGGCTATAATAATAAGTCGACATTATAGACTGCAGTATTCCTTATTTTATTTCTTATTGTATCTTTCTATCTACGTGAATTTACCAAGAGAACCAATGAATATGAATTCCGGCAGTCAAGAGAACTTAAGTGGAAACTTAGTTGTATCTCCAACCTCAGGATATCAAAATATAACTCGAGAATAAAAAGCACGGATCCCTGGATACAGACAGGGAACAAACGTTAGTAAAACCCTTGAAATACAGGAGGTAACATATAATGGTACATTACAAATCTTGGTTAAACATGAGCCAAATAATAATCACGAGGCATTAGACCTAGAGTAACTCAAAAGAGATACAAGAAAAATAGGTCAAACACACAAGACCAGATAATATGTATTCCATGGAATCGGAGCCTCCCCGGTCGCCTTTGTCTTCCAACAATTTGACACAACACATGGTAGCCATAAAATGCGTATGAAGGGTGTCTCCCGTTAAGATAACAAACACCACGACGAGAGGGGGGAATGCAAACAAAAACATAAACTGTGATGGAAAACATCCAGTCAAATGTCAAAAAGGGGGGGGGGGGGCAACCAGGCGGCTGCGACCAATGAGGAGAACGGTGACAGAGGGCATCTGTTTTTTCTCTCTCTCACAAGAGATGCGCAGAGAGGGGAGAAAATTTCACATATAACCAAAGACACAGATCATGTTGAGAGTACTGCAAGGGGCAGGCTCCGGGGCATGGCCTCGAGATCAACAATGGGTGTTGTGTCTCGCAGAGGTGCTGAGTTCGGCATGGACCAACAGAGTATCGCTGAAAGTTTTATTCTACATTTATCCTAATGTTTTGAGTCGCTTGCAAAGTCAAGGATTGCGATACGTTGTATTGTACTAAGCTATCAGAGTGGTGTAAGAGGTGTGCGAATATTAAACATCACACTTTTATACTATTTATTATTATATATTCTGCTATACACTATACCATTGACCGTCGCATGAAAGGTACTAATAGTATAAAAGTGTAATGTTTAATACAATGTATAAGGTAATATATAGTATCGAAATTGTATAGTGAATATACAGCAGTGTGGTATACAGTAGGGTGGGTAGAATAATACATAGTGTAATATTACAATGTATAGTCTATAAGCATATTAGTTGCTGCAGCTCCATACTATTAACATTCCTTCCCTTTATTAATGCTAACCCTACTCCCTCCCTTTGATGCTGATAATCCTGCATAATGCCCGTGCATATTATGACTTTGAAACCCCCCGCCCACCTCCTACGCATTCCACAAGTAATGACTAATCCCATATCTGCATTTCCCATAAATATGATAAATTCCTCTTGATTTTCAAATTATTTTGTCAAGGTGCTCTTCCCCCTCCAACCCAGCTTAAATATACGCTCCAAGCCTGGTGGTGTTTCATTCAGACGCTGTCTTTCCGACAGACCTGTTCTTCACCTGAGGACAGCTGCTTGCGTTGTGGCCGAAACGTCGTGAGAATTATTTTATTATGTTTTATTTGTATTATTTTATTATTTACCTTCTACGTGACTTTACCGACAGAACCAAGAAGATGAATCCCTGCAGTCACGAAAGCTTTAAAACAACAAAATAAGTTTCAATTTGCTGAACGACCACTCACAGCTTGAAATTGAAACTGCTATTGTTAATAAAATTTGCAGTGAAATTTGCAAATTCGGAAATATGTCGTCTCCATAAAACACAATAAAACCAAGAAGATCCAAAGGAGTTTCTGGTAGAACTTCATTCCGGCTACTGAGCAGCATTTTGCAATCTCCAATTTCTGTGAAAAGTTCGTGGCCATTGATGTTTTGTGTTCAGGTCTTTTAGTCGTAAAAACCTGTAAGCGCTTCTGAACACGATCAATTTTTACAAGAATGACATTCCAGAAATGTAATAAAACTATGAAGTTAAAATGTAATACGCATGTCTGTAACTGTTCTGCATCACTTCTGGTTTCAGGCGTCATAGTTACGTCCTCCGATAATTTGTCTAGCAGCCCTACTAGTTCATCCAGTCCTTCATAGATAGCTTTAACAGCTTCTGATCGTGCACTCCAGCGTGTTTCAGGCCGTTGTAGTTTCCGCCACCAAAAATCAGGCCAGTGACTAAGGCTGAAAGACTGCGCCTGTCTGTTGTTTGGGACGTTCTTCCATGTAAGTTGTTAATAGGCGCGCGTACCAAAATGTAATTACATGACATGTAGGCTGTGTGTGGCGGGATATATAAACTTTTAGGTTGAGGTGTAGATTTGTGCAGTAGTTTCAGGCTGCCGCGCCCGCCGCAATAAGTTATAATGTAACGTTGTAAGCCTCATTTTGGCGCCTCTTTATCTTGGCGCCCGGGGACATATGTACCCCCCTGCCCCCCCTAGCTACGCCTCTGGCCCTGCAATCGACCAAGGATGGCGAGGCTTGCCGAGTAGTGATGTGTCACCAAGTACGAGTTCGGCGCTGACAGATGGAGTATCGTTCAAAGTTATTCTACAATGAGTACCAGCTCCCACCCGGCAGCTGCACGATCAAGGAGAGAGCAAGAGAACAAGAGAGAAATAGTGGACGAGCGGCGAGCGCGATCGAGCACCTACAAAGACAAGCGTCGTGCCAACTCAGCTCATCCAGCAGTGAAAGGAGCCTGCAGCTGCCGCCTCAAAGAGAGAGCGAGGAAGCTGTTTGTATGACACGCTAACACTCACACATCTACAACGCTTCACCCGGCGTCTGCTTAACGCAAAGAGTTGAACAAGGAGACAAAACCACAAAGACACACATAACGCAGATATCGGGACTAATAATAAGAAGAAGAATAATAAGAGTGCGTCAACTATTAGCTGATCATGAAGAACATTGCTGCCCATTGAGTTAAGTGGATATGGACGTTTAGAAGTGTTTTAGTCATTATTTTTGTTAATTGCATAACTGTACCAATGAATTCATTGATGAAACTAAACATTTAGAAACATCTATGTTACAAATCTACACACTCACAGGGAGACTATGGTGTTAAAATATCTCTTTTGATCACAGAATCTTGCCCGCGAATTTATTGAAGCCTTAGCAAATTGATAAGCATTTGCTGAAGCAGGCACACTGCCGCACACTATTGTTCCAAGACATTTCGTTAATTGCATAATCTTACCAATTAATTCATTGAGGTCTACTTTTGCCTTTGGGACATTTTTCTTTATTGCCGTTCGTATGAATATCGTCACATTCATTTTTAAGGATTTTTTACTATCGCCGTATATGCTTGCGTTACTCCGAGGAATTAACTGATTGTTCTGTCACCCAGTTTAATAAACGTAATCATTGAGGGTTAAATGTACGGATCAATGAGGAGAACATCTCCAGGAGTACTGTGTTAACAATTCCAAGCATAAGAGTGCATATTAGAGCGTTATGTTTTTTTGTTTAGAGATTAAAGTTGCTTAACACAGACGTGTCTGAGTGGTGCCTTCCTAAGTTTATGCATAATAATCTCAATCATGAGAACTGTATCCTGCGGTGAGATTTGAATTTTAAGACCTGACATAAGAACACTAAGACATAATCAGTAAATGTTAAAACGAAAATAATTGTATTATCCCGATTGATAATACAACCCTAGACAACGAAGCCGAGTTTAATTTAGCATAATTAGATCACACTTGCACAACTTCATACAACTCATTGTATTATCCCGATTGATAATACGCCACTAGACAACGAGGCTGAGCACAATTATCATAACTGCACATATTAGCATAATCGTACATTCACATAATTACGCATTTTTTTTTACTTTTTATTTTATTTTTTCAATGTTTCAAGACCCGACATATACAACAACAGGCAACAGGAAATACAAACAGGTTTGTTTGTATCTCTGAAATTTTGTAAGTCAAATGTTTATGAGTAAAGGAGTGCCTGTAGTAATATTTGTTATCGCTTCATTCAAACATCCCTCTTTTATGGCAACTAGAAAGCAAATTAAAACCCTGCAGGAAAAAAATAAGAATAAACACAAAACATGAAGATAAAAATATATAACCAAAACAATAGTCGCAAATGACAAAAACGTGATCACAATTGAGAAGTGAGTCGATTCTCACAACCGGGCCAGGAAACCTTCACGGACGGGAGGCTGGCGGCGACGGTGGTGGTGGAGTGGTGCAAAAAGTTACTACTTGTTGAGACCGATCACTCACGATTGTCTAAAAACGTTATGTTCCTAATCAATTGGTGTATATATCCCCGGATGAATGGGTGATGGGGCACACCTATGGGGGGTGTTGCAGGTATGTGTGGCAGTATTATGCGACGTATAGGGGTCCAGTCAGACATAAGGGGGGACCCGAATGAAAACGTAAACAAGTTTAACACGTAGGCTTTCGCGACCAATATCACCCTGAAAACAGATTTCCTTTTGGGGTTAGATCTCATAAATATATAAATATGTCGTTAAACCCGCCACCACCCGACACAGGCAATTAGTAAGGTTTGTCACGTAAACAGAACATGCCAATTCGTTACTTATGCAGCACACCGATGCGTTGGAGAGCAATAACACAACATTTACAATCTGAGTATGACGTTTCACCAGTAATTATAACTAGCTTCATCAGGCGACAGCCAGATTGCAGAGAAGTCCTCCTGTTTCCTTCCTTGAAGCTCACTAAAACCTTCTGATTTCATTCATGCGATCTAACCTTGTATTATGGAAGAAAACAAGTACAAACACTCCTTTACATACACGATAGACGGGTTCCTGGAAAAACGCGCATATCTGAAAATCGCTAATGTCAAAAGCTATTTTCCCATAAAAAATAATGGTAAAGGAGAGGGTCAGGAGATTTCACTCACACTCGCAGACACAATCACCTCTATTATCCTAACCTATATCAACAGGGTGTTGGTAATTACAAGCCCATAGGCTGCACATAAATGTAGCAGCCTCCTAGCATTGTTACTGAGCTAATCTGGCCCATACTTTCTAAAAACTCCAGCCCACGTATCAGTGTCATCAGTCAGTTAGACTTTAAACACACCCAACAGCATGACTATGCCGAGGGGCAACTTAAGCTAGCACCTGTGACATGAGGTCACGAAAGGCATCTGACTATACATACATACACACCTTGACACACACACAGACACAAACTCACATTTGGGTGGGGATTGTCGTTGGATCCTTTATATAAAGGGGTATCGCTCTCTGGTCTAGAACCATCAGGGAAGCACCACACCACCTCTTCCTCCTCATCCTCGACACCTTGAGCCAGAGAAGTTCCGCGCAGTCCACCTCCTCCTCGAAGCAGCAATGTCTGTGCGTATGTTCGAGGGCACTGAACATGCCTGCCTGTACAAGCGGTACCGGCCCACCCTGTCGGCAGATGTCTTGAAAACTTTGACGGACTACGTGTTGGAAAAGGTACGTGAGTATTATGTGTGTGTGCTACAGGCTGCGTGTGCGAGTTGCTTTATTGTCAGATGGTGTATGTGTGTGTGGTGCATGCTGTAGGTGTTTTGTGCATAAATTATATTCTTGCGTTTGCCAGCAATCCGTTCAGGAGCTGATTGGCAATTTCGAGATATGCTGGTCAACCACGTGGTTTTGCTTTTCCTCCTTCGTTAGAGAAGTGCAGACCTCACCTGGTATACACAAGGTCGTCTTTTCGATCCCGACTCTGACGCTTGCTGCATATTTGGAATTTGCATGTCTGTCTCCCTGAGGTCGCGTGTATTTTTCTCCAGGTCCTCTGTTTTTTTCCTCCACATTTAGAAACATGCATTGGCTGCTTTAAATTTCCACATGGTAAGCCACTTCTTTGAGCTATCATTTGTGATGACCAGGTCGGGTCTGAAAAAGAGCTACATCGCTCAGTGGTGGGGCCTTAGCTGCCAAAATAAAAATCGAACATTTTCAATCCATATGGTAACCTAGAAAGATATTTAAAAAAAAACTTTTTAAACTCATTGATCGTAAACAATGTGGTTTCCAAGCGTAACCAGGGAGCGCGAATAAATTATGTCAAACATGCAGAGCGTCCCTTGATTTATTTTATTATTATTATTACACGCTTTTATTTAACTCACTCTGTTGTTGTCGTATACTCAAATCCTGCAACTCAATTTTAACCCACTTCCCAATGTGGTATCGACTGCAAACTTCGCATACTTATGTCTTACTGATGACAATCCTATATGCTATCATAAAAAATAAACAAATTTAAACAATCTTTTTACACGCTTTCTATTAACTCACTCTGTCCGTTGTTGTCGTATCCTCAAATCTTGTAAATAAAATTTAAAGTATTTTTTAATATTACTTATTCGCTTGCAGTTACTTAACGAACACTGGTGGTGAGACAAGGCCATATAAAAGGATGTGTCTGCTGTACGCCAATCCGTTTCGAAGACAATGCACATATATTATCAGAGCATGTTTGTTTGCATGTTTTGTCACAAGTACGTGTGGTTAATGCAGACTTGATGCCTTGCAATACTGTGTATCATCTATTTGTTGTTTGGACATCTTAACAGAACTGTTTTAGTATTGACAAAAAGGGTTATGAAGCCATGAAACCCATTCTTACATATCTTTTCATCATCACGTGAAATGTATGAGCGTGCTTTTTTTTACACAATCCACCAAAACGGATGCATATCTTTTTCAATGTAAATTTCCATAGGATCAGAATGGACACTTTAGCGAGGCATTCCTCAGGGCAGAGAGGAGAGTCGGAGACGAGCTCAGGGCAGCCCCGTCGGGTTGGGACAGGGAGTTATGTAATAGTTGACGTTTTGGGCAATAGGTCTTCCTCAGGAGGTACAAGAAAGTTGGATCAAAATTTAACATGCAGATGTGTCCATTAAAAGGTTTTTGGGTTAGATTGCTAAATATAAATCTATTCTGTTCAGGTATGGCAGAAACTGTTATATAAAAGAGCATTTACTGAAAGAAAACGCACACTAACGCAGTCACACCATCACCCACCGCAGAAATCCTCTCTCAACAAGGCACTCAAACATCGGGCTAAGAATGTGTCAAATGGTAAAAGTCTGAGGAGTGAGATAAAACGTGTTAAAGAAGTGCTGCAATTAACGGTTTCAATGATGCACAGGAAAGGGCACTGAATGCCCAAACCAAATGAAATAGAACAAACATTAAAACTGATCAAGCAGTTAAAGGTATGACTGTATTAAAATACCGTACAATCTGGGAGGAACTGATAAACATCTGAGTGAGATTCTAATTATACATATGTATATATATGAATAGCGTGGGGTGCGGTGGTGTAGTGGTTAGCGCGCTGCGCTACCAACCCCGGCGGCCACGGGTTCGATTACCGCTCATGGCTAATAACAGTGACAATTATCTAAACCGGTTCTGGGCCTACCCATAGGTCGACTCATCCTCAAATGAGTTGTACCTAGGGTGCTGTTTGTAGTAAACATCGCCACTTGAGAGACAAAGGAGGCCGGGTGTAGTGTCGGCCACCCAACCCTTCTTGTGCCATGCGAGCCTTCACAGGTGCTGCTTGCTAACAGCACCTGCCCGAACAGTCTTATGAGATGCAAATTGCATCTCTCAATCGCTTACAATAAACATCGCGACACGTTTAGAGGGTATTTGGCTGCTGCTATGAATTTCCACACGACGATGATAGTCCCACTTCGTTGAGCTATCATTTATGATGGCCAGGTCGGTTCTGAAAAAAAGAGTTACATAGCTCTGTTGGCCTTACATGGTAAACTAAAAATAGTTGAATAGTTTAGTTTGTGTACCACTGCTACAAAGCAGCAGCAGCAAACTATGTATTTAAAAAAGTGTTTCACGGAACCAATACCTATCCACAATCCTCTACTTTGGCACTTGCCCTATCTCACTCGGCAAATACGATCCGCCCCCTCCAGCGGTGATGCAGTGATACTCCCCCACCCACCACCTCGCCCGCCAAACGCCTGCGACACTCACACTCTGCTCATCAGCCCGATTTAGAACCCAGAAGTGACAGTTCCCGCGGTTCTCTACAAAAAGAAGCGCGCCAAAACAACCACCACCAGACTCCTGTAATTGTTCATTTGTATACTTGAAATTTAAATTTAACGATAAACTTTATATAAGCCTGAGAGAAGTGAGGTGGGGTTGAGAGGGGTGAGGGGTTGAGAGGGGTGAGGTGGGGTTGAAAGGGGTGAGGTGGGGTTTGAGAGTGGTAAGGTGGGACCGAGAGAGGTGAAACACTTGCGGGGTTGGCCTCACTTCGAACACAGCACTCGCCACAGGAACGGCGACATCAGCTGAGGGCCGGGGGGTGAAATGTTTGACTGAGGAGTTGCGAAGTTGATTTTTTTTAAACGAGAGCGGGAAATAAGCTCCGCGGAAAGTTTAAGGTCCGCTTGTGGGTATGTTGGTGTGGGTGTGTTGGTGTGGGTGTGTTGGTGTGGGTGTGTTGGTATTGGTGAGTTGGTGTGGGTGTGTTTGGTGTGGGTGTATTGGTGTGGGTTTGTTAATGTGGGTGTGTTGGTGTGGGTGTGTTGGTGTGGGTGTGTTGGTGTGTGGGTGAGAATTATCATTTGGAGAGGGAGATAAAGGAATCGGCGGTGGGAGTTCATTACCACCACCATCATCACCACCACCATCATCACCACCATCACCAAAGCCATCATCACCAAAACCAATACCACCACCAACATAATTACCACCATCATCACCACGACCATCACCACCACGACCATCACCACCACCACCACCACACGCAGCTCAGCCTTGATGGAGTGGAGTAGGGGTGTAAGTGGTTGTCCACAGTTACCGACCTTTATATGTGACAGAATAACTAAGCCCTTTATTGAAGACAATGGGGCCCACGCAGCATTGTAAATAGTACCCTGGGTGTGTAAACATGATCGGTGGAGATACAAAGGCGGCCAGGCGGCCTTGGTGTAGGTCACCTTCATGTGCCATGAAGGGATGGTGCTACTCGCTACTAACAGCACTTGCCCCTACAGCCTGTTCTATGCTATACGTGGGATCTTTGTCTTTCTTGGGGATGAGTGGCGGTGCAGCGGTTAGCGTTACGCTGCGCTACGATACAGCGGCCAAGACCCGAGTTCGATTCCCGGCTTACGGCAACCAACACCAGTGGTAGCGATTATCCGAACCGGTCTTGGGCCTCTCCCCTTAGGTCGACTCAGCCTTAAATTAGTTACCTGGTATGAGTGTGTAACCATCTCCACTGGGAGAGACAAAGGTGGCCGGTCGTAGTGCTGGCTCGACGCACCTCCCATAGATATAACCATAAAACTTTTTTTATTTCACCAGGTAAGACATACTGAGCTATGTAGCTTTTTTTTAGAAGCGACCTGGCCACAAATGATAGCTCAACGAAGTGGGCCTATAATCATTTGGACATTTATAGCAGCGGCCAAATAACTCTGACCGCGTGATGTTCATTCTAAATGTGGAGGATAAAGCCCTGAGGACACGGATAAAAATCCACACGACCACCGAGAGAGAGACGCAAACTCCAAATACACAGTAGTCGTCGAGGTCGGAATCGAACCAACGGCCTCCTGCATACCAGGCGAGGTAGTTAACATCTCCTAGCCACGATAATTATGAGAGAGACAGACAAACTCCAAATATGCAGGAAGATTCCAGGCACGTGTGGACAATGATGGCGAACTTGCCGAGACTCTATGCCTTTTTGAAGCTATTAACATACATTTATTATCATGTTATAGTGTATTATCCGTGATTTTTCCATTAAAAACTATAGTCCCATATAAATGTTTTGTTGAAGCACACCCCTGGATATAGCAGGCGTCAGGGTCGGGATCGAACCACGCCTCCTGCATACCAAACAATGTAGATATCATCCCCTAGCCTCTGCGGTGCCCTGTTTATCATCTGGCTGTGAAGGTCAAGCCTCATTCTTATGAAGAGTGAGGTTAACCGGTTTGAAGGGTAGACGATAGATGATTATTATTTTTTAATCAAAATATATATTTTGCCTGATAATAATGACCTTCAGGTTCAATGATGGTCATGAAAGTGACATTAATCTGGCACATGGGGGGGGGGGGGGGCGATAACAGCGACATATACCAATCACTGCTATTTGAATATATGATGATGTAGTCGTTTTTGCTTGAGTAATAGATAATGCAGAAGGACGATATAACTGCCATTCAGCATACATTACTTGTTGCTGTGCATTGTATATGTAGTATAACAGCTCCGATAATGTTATCGAGTCCAGCATGACAGATTCATGCGCACATCTCCCAGTTGTGCCTGTGACGTCCGGATTAAGATGCGAGTGTAAAATGGACAGCAAATGGAATTTTTTTCGCATCGCTCGGTGGCTCTGTTGTTCACATGAACCAAACCAGATTGCGTTTTTTTATGTTAACTAAACTAAAAACTATTACATTTTTCCAGGAAAGGTCCACGGAGCTATTAGCTTGTTTTTCAGAAGATACATTTCCAGCACAAATGATAGCTCAACGAAGTGGCTTATCACGTGTAAACTTATAGCAGTAGCTAAATACTCTACGTACATGTTTCTAAATGTGGAGGGGAAAAACCAGAGGACCCGGAGTAACAATCCACGCAAGCACAGGGAGAGAGGCAATGTTGTATATTTGCCAAACATTAATATTAATTGTGACTATCTATTTTTTTTTATATCATAGCTCCTTGCAGACAAATATGTGCATTTAGTGCATCCTGAGTGGAAATTAAACATCCATAAGAGCCAGAACCAATTGGCATTTGAGCCAGGAGTGACCCAGGGACATTTCTGAGAGATAAATGTATGGACGTTGCAATGGTATCAGCGTCTCCACATAACTGAGCAGAACAGTATGCGAAAGGGACGATCTGTGGTAAAACACCATAAACTCACTGACCAACCGAGGACAAATACAGGGCAAAAAGACAAGAATGTCCCTTGCCATTTAAACGACTGTTTAAATTCACGAAGCCTGGTGTCTGGAAAGTTGAAATGTTCAAATTGACAACCACCTGCATATGAATAATCTTAAAGATCGTGGTGCTATATGGTAATATCATTTAGGATGTATTGTTACATGACAATACAGCAGAGTCAGGAGGGTTTGAAAATGACTAATTTGCATGTGTTTATTAATGATCACCGTTATAACATACTGTCTAAGTTAAGCATGTGAAACTTGATAATAACGGAATCATGGAAGATCATTTTGAAGTATTGAACCTAAGGATCACTCAGGACAATAACATGTGTTTATATATATTCTAATTGTCAATTCTGCGCAATCAAAAATTATATGTATTCAAGGTGTATAGCCAGAGCCACGCCCGAAAGCCTTTGTCTTCCCAGTGGGTTAATTCGGAACAGTTCAGACAACCGCCACTGTGTTGATTGTGAGTGGGACTTGAACTCGGCAAAAAAGGCTCATAAAAAGGGACACGGACACCCAAAGGGAGGAATGCCGTTTCACACTTAAACACATGGCTACAGAAGCATAAAGTAGCTCTGTGTTTACACAAGTCTTGGGATGACCTCCGGAGGAAAGGAGTATGTTAGGATGTATTACATCAGGTAGCAGAATATCTGCGAGCCAGAACCAAAGATGACCTGAGGCTGACCCCGATGGATGCTTGAGGGGCGTGAAAGTGGGAGGAGCTTTATGCTCTTGATGTGCCTTTGGGAATTTAATTAAATAATTATATATGCTCGAAATTCTTAAAAACAGTATAGGAACTCCTCTACTTACAAACAAGTTAGGTTCCAGTGGTCTGTTTGTAAGTTGATTTATTCATAAGTCCAACTGAGCAGGCACCCCCCCCCACCGAGTGCTTTTTGGCCACTTTTAATCTGCCCCTCGGTACTCTTGGCACCCACAACAACGCAAAAAAATAGAGGTAATTAAAAGGGGCGTACGGTATGCGTGATTGACCTCTTGACTTTCTACTCCAACACTAGTTTTGCAATGGAGGTGCGGCACACGGTAGCGGTAAAATTGTTACTTTGCTTGTTAAACCCAGGAATGCCTCGCTGAGTCTTGAATGTTCCTATCCAGAAGGGTTCTGCCAAGTTACCGGCATAAGTATTGCAATGATGCTGCTGCTGTTTGTAAAGGCAGTCCTTGACTTACAAACATAATTCGTTCCCGAGACCCGTTCGTAAGTAAATGGCTGTCTGTAATTCCCACTGAAAGGGCACTGATCGCAGTGATGTAATGCTACCTCCGCCGGTGTTATTCCTTAGAATGTATTTATGTTTGTCCACTGGTTCCTTGCCAGGCGAGCCAGTGTATAGTTCAGGGGTGCAACAACCTTTTTCAACACAGGGGTGGGTATGCAAGATACGACTGTGGGCCTCTCTCCTTTCTCCCGACTCACTTGTACTAAAATGGCCACAGATGGTTTTTAATCCATATCCAGTAATACGTAGACTATAACTACATATGTATAAACAGTAGTCCCTTGGTTAAGTGATATTAGTTAACGCGTTTATGCGGCTAACGTTTCTTCTCCCATAGTGACCCCATGGTTTCGCCAGAACGTAAAAAATGTTGACTGATGGGGACGTTTTTATGTTATGCGCACGCAGTGGCGCTAATTTCGGCCAATCAAAGCACTCATATGTCTGACTGAGCTAGCCCTCAGCCAATCAGTGACGCCCATTTGTGCTCTAAATTCAATAAGATTCTGCAATGCGAGGACTTTAACATTCATGTAAATTCCCCATCTATCACTCCAGTAAGAGATGTGTTAGCCATCTTAGACTTATTTATTTTTCACAATATGTGCAGGGCCCTACTCACTCAGCTAGCCACACCTTGGACTTAGTCTACTACATTGTATTCTCAACTTAAAACCTTTCTATTGCTGATATAAGCCCTTCCGATCGCTCTGAATAATATTTGAGTTACTCCCCCCCACCCCATCTGGTTCCCTTAACATAATATTGCATCGCAGTGTAAAGTCTATCACCTCTACTTTTATCACCCAGTCTATTTCCCTTTCTCCCATAACTAAGCTTAGTTCGCTTTTGGTGAATGAGGCAGACTTGTCCTTTAACTCCATTCACAAAACACTGGATTCCCTGGCCCTCTTAAAACCAGACGCATTTCAGCCATCAAATTCTCACCTTGGTGCTCCCCACAAATGCGCGTACTAAAAACTGTAGTTATCAAATCTGAACGTGTCTAGATGAAATCATATTTAACCATACATTATCAAATATTTAAAGCCTCACTTCACACTTACAAGGATGCAATCTCCCTCACAAAGTCTTTCTTCCTCACCAACCAATTTGCTTCCAAGAAATAAACCCAAAAATTGTATTTACAACCACAAAAGCTCTTAAATCAACCTAAACCACTTGACCAGCCACTCTGATGTGCTCTGAAATTCACTACAGCATTTCCTCCTCGAAAAAAATTATCCACCCGGTCTCAATTACTCCCCAATCATCCATATACTTTTGAGTACCCATCTCCAAGTTTTTACAGTACAGTATTAGCTGGGTTCTCTGAAATTGCAGTCTCTGAACTGACTTAATTAATTAACACATTTCATCTGATCACTTGTCCTCTGTATCCTTTTCCTGCCCATGTCCTTAGATATAATTTATTTTCTCTATTTCTATTCGTCCAACATTGCTCTGTATCTTAACATGTCACTAATAACTGGGATTGTCCCATCTACATTTAAGACGGCTTCAGTAACACTGCTTCTCAAGAAACGGGATCTAGATTCAGCCGTCCTTAGTAACTTACACCCAATCCCAAATCTCATTTTCAGATCGAAGATTCTTGAGTTTCACAGTTTAATTTACACCTGCTGTCAATGAATCTACTTGATCCATTTAAGTCTGATTTTAGATCTAGCTATAGCACTGAGGCAGCCGTAGTATGGGTAATGAATGATCTCCTAATTGCTGCTGATAAAGGTTCTCCAAATACTCTCCTCCTCCTTGGCCTAATCGCGGCCTTTGACACGATTGATCATAATATATTGCTCGACCGATTGAAAGTCTTGACGGGGATCTCGGGCACTTCGTTGAAATGGTTCTACTCCTATCTCTTAAACCACAACCAATGTGTTATGATGGGCACCTCTAAATCTACAACTAACACAGTAGAGCTTTATTACGACACCAAGGGTTCAACTATCACTGTCACGCAGATGACACTCAGATATACCTACAGTTGGGATTGGATGTTGTATCTACTGTTTCACTATTAGCACAGACAATTCCTCATGGTAAAGCCTTGATGGCTCAGATTCCATGATATTAATGATGATAAAGCACAGCGTATTTTAATTTGTACACCCCATCTATCCAATCCAATCTCTCATGTCAATAGCAACATGAGGAACCTCTTTTTTGCACTTGAGAAACATCTCGGCACCGTCACATCCTTAACACTACAGACACTGAAAGACTGATCCACGTATTTATTTTCTCACGCATTGACTACTGTAATGCCCTGCTTTTTTGAACCCCGAGCAAACTTCTAAATAGGCTGCAGAATGTTGAAAATGCGGCCGCCAGGGTGCTTACTACTACACCCTTGAAGGATCACATCACACCTGTGCTTCTATCCGTTACTGGCTTCCTGTACATACCCGTATTGATTTTAAAATTATCTTACTGATATTCAAGGACTTAAATGGACTTGCTCCTCCCTACATTATTGACCTCGTTCAGCCATTTGATCCATCACGATCATTAAGATCTTCAGATTGTACATTGCTCTGTATCCCACGGTCTTGGCGTCACACTTGAGGTGATCGTGCCTTTTGAAATTGCGGCACCTAAACTCTGGAACTCCTTTCCCTTCGAGGTTAGGACGTCGGAGACACTGCAAATCTTCAAATGTCTTTCTCTCTTTAGTTACTTTCAAACGTCTATATCACTTCCGTACTTGGTTGTTAACTATTTTCTGCCTTTGCATGAATAGCTCCCTGAGCATGATGATTGAAACTCTGCAACGTAAGGAAGGACACACTGCTACATCCTTCAACTGCCCAGTGGGCCTTACCTGGCGTTGATCAATTGCCTGGAATTGATATGGTGCTTGATGTCACAGCGTTTCGAGCCCGTCAAACTACTCCCTTACATAGCCGCCGGCAGATCGCAGATTGTTCTACATTCTGCACGTCAATGAGTCGGCTCGTGACTCCCGTGGTCTGTGGCGCATTGTGAAGGGTTCTGCTGCACTCCAACCATCAATCAACTAGGAAATCTGGACTGTGCACAGTATTTGGGACGTTCTTCGCAAATAACATAGTAACGATCAAGAGGGCAGTTTCTAAGTTGAATGCAACAACATTCTCCTGGTCTGCCATCTGAGTTTGATCAACCTGGAACCAATGGAAACTCGACACTGGCAACAACGTCGGTGGCAGAGGTGTTGATGTTTATCGCATGCCTACCAAAAAGTTGTCTTGAGAGCCATAGTGACCCTGCAAACTGTGGCCCGATTTCAAACTCGAGTGATTTCAAAGTCATAGAGTCCCTTTGTCTCAAGCAGTTACTTGAGAGAACACGATGGGACTGAGAAGAAAGCGGCGGCACATGTGCGAAATGCTAGTGGTACAGGATGTTTGATCATAAGTCAGCAACATTATTGCGAAACAACGTACATCGAGACGACGTATATTGGGGACCCCCTGTACCATGGACGTCTCATTGATCATATACTGTGGAGGAGGTGTCGCATCCTTTCAATCGATTGAGATTAGACGATTTATTTAATTTTTACATTATGAAGTTCGTAACAGAGAGCCTTTTGACGTGCATTGAGTTATAGTCTACTTTGAAAGACCACAGATGATCCTTTAGCTCTGTCACATCCCAGTTTTCCTACTCCCTCTCTCGCACTCTGGAAACCATACCCAGGTTACATGCTCGGAAGTCCATCTGAAAATAATTGTAGAAAGGCTTGGGGAGCGAACAGGCTACATTGCTAAGCCGCCTAATTCTATCTGTGTGTGTGTGTAGACGGGGACAAAGCCCACCCGCGCTGTGGACGTTGGCTGTGGGAGTGGCCAGGGCACAGAGCTTCTGGATTCTTTGAGCACAAAAGTGTTGGGGATCGATGTGAGCCCATCGCAGATTGAAGAGGCGATGCGCGCCAAACATCCCGACAACATCACCTACATGTAGGTTCACAACCACACGCGCAGAGATAAAGGACTCTCTGGCCTTCCATGGGCATGCATTCAAACATCCACACTAAGTGTGTATATAGGATTGAGTGAGTCAAGAGAGATTAGAGGCTGATTTGGTGGGCAATGTTTGTGTATTATATCATGCCATATAAACTAACAAAAACTAAACGAATATTTTTTATTTTACTGGGTAACGCCCACTGAGCTGTGTAGCCTTTTTCAGAAGTGACCTGGCCACAAATGATAGATCAGCGAAGTGGCTTATCACGTGGACATGTATAACAGCCGAACACTTTAAACGCACAGTTATAAAATGTGCAGAGAAAAACCGGAGAACCCAGAAAAGAATCCACACGACCACAGGGAGAACTTGCAAACTCAAAATATACAGGTGTCCGGGTCGAGATCGAACCCACGACCTCCTGTGTACCAGGTAAGGTGGCTAACATGTCCTAGCTACCGCGGGGTCGTAATATTGTGGTGGCATCCACTTGCCCTGCCACCAAGTAAAGGATCAGCAAAAATACATGTACGTCTGAACCATCGATGTTTCTTTTTTATATCCGTGTATTGCAACCCTCTAACTTTAGAACAATGCAATTGTTTCAATGTTGTGGTCTATTTTTACACCACCAAAGAACATGCTTGTCACGTGCGGGGACATTAAACTAACTGGGAGAATCAGTAACAAGGCAAAGTAGCTTTAATTCCATGTGGAGTGGGTTCCCCGGAGGCACACACTTGAACTCGGGTGACTAGACCACAACGGGGTAACTACATAACCGGATCAGTCAGTAACACACTGCTTGACCCACGATGCCGAGCGTAAAAGCCGAAGACCAAGACCTGAGGATCGAAGAGATGTAGCACCGACGGGTTCCATTCCACAGACAGTTTCCATCGGCTCTCGGGACCTCCCTTTTATGACCCTGAGCATGGCCTGGCTCCGCCCTCGGCCACGCCCCCTTCTAGATCCTACTAGAAGGTTCTGGGCCATACATCACGTGTCCCTCTCACCACCCTTTGACCCCCCTCACTATCCTGTCCTGATCACGTGCCCTCTCGGGTTCATCCAGACTATCACGTCCTCAACTGCCCTCAACCTGACTGTCACCAGAACCATGCCCCCTAGGGCCCCCTTCCATGCCATACATACTCTGGTGCCAGAGAGGCTATAACACGCACAGTTGCACTCTTCTCTCAGTAGATGGCGCTAAACGTCGTAGTGACTCAATATACGTCATTACACATGTATTGGTTACAGATTGGACACCCAAGGAGATGGCAGTTTTTCAGTATGGTTGTAACATCGATGGTCCTACTGCTACTATGTGAGCATGCTATGCAAATGCAGCGAGCCAGGAGACTATGGCACAACGTCTCCGGCTGCGAAGTCCGAGTTCGATTCCTACTCACGACCACCAACAAGGGCGACAATTATCTGGACTGGTCCTGGGCATCCCCTCGATCGACTTGGCCTCAAATTAGTTCCTTGGTGCGGTGTGTAGTAACCATCGCCACTGGGGAAACAAAGTCGGCCGGGGCCGTTATGCTGACCACCCCACCCCCTCGTGCGCCACAGTGCCAGGCCTTCAAAAGCAACACTGCTCGATACTAACAGCACTCGTCCCCAACAGTCTATTACAGGTTAAGCAGGACATCTTTGTCTCTTGTTTATGTCGCTTCGTGTAACAATGAACAAGCCACGATGCACATTCGGTTGTTTTTTTCGTCCCCCCCGACCCCATCGTAGGGTGGGGCCAGCTGAGAGCCTTCCCGTAGAGGATGGCTCCGTGTCGCTGCTGACCGCCTTCGTGTCAGCGCATTGGTTCGACCTGCCAGCCTTCATGCACGAAGTCGAGCGTGTGCTGCAGCCGCGTGGCTGCCTCGTGATTTACTCCTACATGTACCCAGTTGACATCGAGTGTGGAGTTTTCTCGGAGAAACTCACACAGATCCTGTGGAAGGTGATAACATGCAACTTCAATATCAGGTTCATGGTTCTTTGGGTAAAGTCACGTAGATAGAAAATAAAAATCAAATACAATAAAAAATAAATCAAAATAAAAAATATTAGCTAAAAACCACGTTATTTTAAATTTTAATGAAATTTTATTTCATATTTTATATCTTCTACGTGACTTTACCGAAAGAACCATCAATATGAATTCCTGCAGTCACGAAGGTTTTAAGTAAAAACTCAATATCAGGGTTTTGTGCTTCCTTTTGCTTGACTTTAATTTTGTAATCTTGATTTGAGGTTATCATGAATGCAGGAATTATTACCAATTCATTTTTATTCTTATATTACTTAGTTTTTATTTTCCATCTACGTGACTTTATTTTTGTATCCGCTTCAACCTTTCACGCTCATTACACACACAAAGTGCACGCCACAAAAGAACCACAATACCTCGCCGATCTCAAGGAGCATAAACCATCATCATGCCAACTCCGCTCATCCTCAGCAGCAGCTGCTTTTGGCTGACCATCGCACAAAGACAGTCAATCTAAAGAGATATTCCTCGCTTGAAGCCTTAAATGGAGTAAGATGACGTCATCACTGTGAGGCAATCAGATGCGGAGAGCTAGAGGGGTGGTTTCATTGTAATCATAACGTAATGGATTATGTTTGTATGGAACAGGTGGGTTAGTCACCGTTAATCATATTCATTGGATCGTTCGGTCAAGCCACGTAGATAAATCCCTACTACCATCACCACTACTACCATCACTACTACTTTCATCACCACTACTTCCATCACTACTACCATCACCACTACTACCAACACCACTACTACCATCATCAATTACCCTTGGGCTATACCCATCTCAAACCTATATAACATCCTGCTTCAAAAGCTCTCCCGCTACATTTTTTTAATGCCTCAGCAGCTCTCCCGCTATATTTTTTTCACCTGATGACGATTGCTTGTGTTGCCATCGAAACGTCGTGATATTTCGATTTTTTTTTCTATCTACATGGCTTTAACGAAAGATCCAAAGAATATGAATTCCTGCAGTCACGAAAGCTTTAAGTCAAGATTTCACCATTAATTAGTAATACGATGCCTTGTCACGGCATACAACTGGAAGGTGTATTACTTAATAATATTCTTCCCAGCAGCACTAAGGCTGCAGCTGTGAGAACGGTGAAAATTATTTTTATTTCTCTCAGTGTCAATAGATTTTCTAATATAATTAGTCTTGGCCAGTAATAATTAGTTTTACACAACACATGAACGTTTCAAAAATAACGTGAATGTCCTTGTTGGCAAGCATGTTCTGCAACTGCCGACAGTTGTTTGTGAGTATTCAATATGTATTTGCTGTTATGTTATTCTTATGCGAATATCTAATCCCGTCTGATGTCAGAGTTGTCGCTTGGTAAGGCTGGTTCTAGTTGTATTTAGTGGCGACACGTCACAGTAACGGAACTGTAATTGTTGTTGTGGATTTACACTCCAACACACAACTGGTTTAGTGCTGAACTAGTAACTAAATGGCTACATTTTGTTTTACCTGACACACCTTGCAGATGGGCTGAGTCGGGGTGGTGGCGGCAGGTTTAACGACACAGTTATATTTACACGATCGAACCCAAAACACTTCTTACGGATAATATTGGTCGCTAAAGACTACTACTGTGTTAAATTGAATGTGGTGATTATCACCCACCAATGATTTGTGCCTTGCGACATTTACATGGACAAGCCCTGGCCTGATTACAGTGGGGAGAAGCTCATAACATAACAATACTTATCATACTAAGGCCACAATGTTAACTTAATGAGCTGGTTTCACGCAATGTGGTGATGTTACATAACA
Source organism: Lampetra planeri (assembly GCF_965212315.1). Classification (NCBI taxonomy): domain Eukaryota; kingdom Metazoa; phylum Chordata; class Hyperoartia; order Petromyzontiformes; family Petromyzontidae; genus Lampetra; species Lampetra planeri. Next base: position 1,912,009 of record NC_136177.1, on the reverse strand, counting down.
GACGAGGAATGGTGGCAGCACCGATTCAAGACACATTCGCACGTTTTACTCTCATCATTTGCAGAAAACCCCACCGAAGGATCGTAACCTTATCTTGGAGGTGGGGTTTGTGTGTTCCAATGACGCTCAGAGCTATGTCGCCTGGAGTCTTGTCCTTCTGGTAGGGTCTCCCTTAGTGAACAGGTCTGTGGGAGGTGACAGAAAAATAACGATTTAAAAGCCCCTCATGAATAATTAAACAATACAAAAATCGGAGAACCTCCCCCGGACAATGGATACTCTGGGTGTGGTGTTTGCCGGTAAGTGCCTGGTAGCTGGTTGACCCACGTAACCCAGTCGGGCCCAACCTGACATAGCTACGTGGTGCTGTCCTGTGGGCCCACCATCTGCAGGACGAAGGGTGTAGGGCAGGTGCAATGCCAGTATGGCAGGGAGAGGAATGGTCTCAGACAGATTGAATCTTGGTGATGGAGACTAGCTATTGGGACATGTAATGTCGCACCACTTGGGGGAAGGAGCCAGAGCTGGTGGAGGAGGTGGAAAGGTACCGACTAGACGTAGTCAGTCTCATCTCCACACACAATTTTGGCACTGGAACCAAACTTCTCGATTGGGGTGGTCTCTCTCCTATTTCGAAGTAACCCTGGGTGAGAGCCCCGTGCGTGTGTCATAGTGAAGCACGAGCTGAGTTCTCGAACAAAGCTCTTGAATTAAAGGTCAATCTACATTCCCACCCTCACATATGGTCAGGAGCTTTGGGTAATGACCAAACGGATGAGATCGCGGGTACAAGAGGCCGAAATTAGGTTTCTCCGCAGGATTTCCGGACTCACTCTCCGAGATTGGGTGAGAAGCTCGGTAATCCAGGAGAGCCTCAGAGTCGAGCTGCTGCTCTGCTAGATTGAGAGGGAGCTATTTGAGATAGGGCCGGCACAGGATATACTGGCGGCAATATGTCGCTCAGCTGGCCTGGGAATGCCTGGGAAATTCCCAGGAAGAACTAGAGTTATTTGCCAAGGAAAGGGAGGTCTGGACAGCCATACTCAACATGCTGCTACCATGACCCTCACCAGGACTGAGAAACGAACGAATGAACATTTACAGAAAACTATTAAACCGATGTCTACCTTATTATGGTTTTTCCACTGTTAGAAAAAGAAAACATTTCACCGGATCTGAGTGGGATCTGGAAAAAAAAGATTGGCGTCGCAAGCCAATGCCATGACCATTTGAAATGGCGAAAAAACCCACGGCAATTTGTATTGCCCATTACCGGAATATGTTAAAGAACCCCCTGGGCCTAACGCGTTCAATGTAATGGTTTATTGTGGATTGCTGTTGTTGTTAGGTAACCGAAGATATTCGCCCGTACGAGAGTCACAAGATGAACCACGTGCGTGAAGATTATACTGCCATGTATGAGGCCATTCCATTTGCGGACAAGAAGAGGTTTGAATATTTTTAACGGCCAACACCACAACATTCTAAAAACGAAGCAGCCTGGAAGGCAATGCTGTTAAAGGTGCCTGGCTCTTTAAGTCTGGGGCGAATTGAACTAAACCATACAAGTCTAAGACACAACTCTTTGGTTCGTAATGCTTAGTTCCCCCCACCCCCATTCTCATCCCCCATTTCATTATCAGTGTCTTGCCATGAGGCAAAGTATAAATACAGTACCCTCGATTATCCACGTGCAGTTTATCCGAATTTTTTGATTAACCACGCACCTGAGATTATGAATAATAACTCATGAATTTTCCCTTAAGCCCAAATGAATAAACATTGTCATTCATTGTTATTCTTGGAAATGTTCATCACAAGTCACTTGCTTATACTTAATAAATATGTTTCTCCGGTTCATGTGAAATCCACGTGATCACGTCTACGGTACAATAGTTAAACTAATATTCTTGGTTCTTTTGGTAAAGTCAAGGAAATAGAAAAAAAAATTCAATTTTAAACAAATAAAAAAGGAAAAATAATACAATTATATGTAAATTTAAAATTTGAAGTAAAAATAAATTGAAAATAATAAAAGCAAAAAACCCACGATGTTTCGATCAGGCGCCTGATGAAGACCGCTTGTGTTGCGATCGAAATGTCGTGGGTTTTTTGTTTTTATTATTTTCAATTTATATATATTTTTATTTTTAAAAAGATAATTTATTTTATATTTATTATTTATATTTTATTGTAAAAAATGTTAGATTTTTAGTTTTCTATTTACGTGACTTTGCCGAAAGAACCAAGAATATGAATTATAGCAGTCACGAAAGTTTTAAGTAAAAATTTTGATAAACTAACTTTACAAAAGTGGGCTGAGTTTAATGTTAATAGGCGTGGCTCTTTATTTCCACTTAGTGAACCAATTCTTCTGCTGCACGGGAGCCGGAAAGTGTTATCACTGCGCACGCACATCGATATGGGCGATCGTTAGTATTAGTTCTAAATCGATTTTTTATTAGTTCGTTTAGCTCGTAAAAAAACACAATTTCTTTAAGTTTTTTAGCATAGAAATTTTTTATTTTTGGATTATCCGCGCTTTTTACTTATCCGTGGCCGTCGTCCCCTCATTAGAGTGGATAATCGAGGGTCGTACTTTGTGGATTTGAAATTATTGCAGAGCAGTGCAAACTACCTCTGTGTTAGAGAATAACCCACAGAAGTAGATATTACAGAGCTACTTCCTGATATTCCTTCATGTGACATCCGGTCCACACAGTAAGGGCAGCATGTTACCACCCGCACTGCCACTGGGTGTAATGTGCACAGCATAACATTAAAAGCAATATAATACCGGAAACAGGAAGTCTTCTTCACAATTCTGATAATGGCTTGATGAAGCTGGTTGTTGTTGTAATCACCAGCAAACCGTCAAACTCAAATTGTGAATGTTGCAGTGGGTAAACTCTCTAACACACAATGGGTTAGTGCTGAACTAGTAACTAATTGACATGTTTTGTGCACGTTACAAACCCTTACTAAATGGTTGTGTCGGGTGGACTTTGGATGAACGCCACATTCATATTTACACGATCTAATCAAAAAAAGTATTTATCATGAATTCCATGAATGTCTGCTCTATGTCTGGCATGCACAAATATCACATGGCCTAACCCAAACAAACAAATGTGGTGTTAAATATTGACTTGAAGCTTTAATGACTGCAGGAATTAATATTATTTGGGTCTTTCGGTAAAGTCACGTAGAGGAGGTTAAAATAAGAAAAAAACCTAAAATTTACGACGTTTCGATCGCAACACAAGCGTTCGTCATCAGGAAGAGGGGGTTAGCTTCTAAAAGTAAACTGTTTAGAAAGGTTTTGATTTAAAGCTTTCATGACTGCAGAGATTCATATTCTTGGTTATTTCGGTAAAGTCACGTAGAAGGGAGATAATAAAATAATATAAATATAAAACAATAAAAATTCTCACGACGTTTCGACTTTGAGAATTTGAGAAATTTCTGGCTGTGGATTTCACACCTGATGATGATTGCTTGTGTTGCAGTCGAAACGTCGTGAGAATTGTTATTGTTTCATATTTATATTATTTTATTATTTCCCTTCTACGTGACTTTACCGAAAGAACCAAGAATATGTTTATAAAGGTTTGAAATGGACGTAGCCCAAATGTCAGCAGCCAATGTTAATGTAAGTGGTGGGCAGCGACAGTGGTAGGGGTTTCCACCAATCAAAGGGCTGCAAAGTAAAAATTTACATGATAATGTAAGATCGTTGAGCGGCCTCCACGGCGGGCGCCCTGAGGTGACATTTGGGCTACGCCCATTTCAAACCTTTATAAACAGTTTACCTTTAGAGGCTAACCCCCTCTTCCTGATGACGAACGCTTGTGTTGCAATCGAAACGTCATAGTTTTTTGTTATTTTCTTTGAACCTATCTATGTGACTTTACCGAATGACCCAAAGAACATAAATGTGGTGTTAGTTTGTTGAATTTTGTTGATATCAATTCATTAAATTCAATTCTAGATTTGAAGTTTTCGTGACTGCAAGGGTCCATACTCTTTTGTCATTAAATTCAAGTTTAGTAAAGCACGCCAGTTGTGTTCGATAGCAGAAGTTGCGTGTTATTACGTAGGTTTTGTTGGTTAACTTTACAATTTAGGTTTTAAGCAATGCAATAGAAAGCCGGTTCTACTGGTGCTGACAGGCGAGTAAAATTTTTCTTTAAGGAGAGTTAATAATATCGACATTCCGGGTTTCTTTAAATCATCGGCAGGCTGGAGAGCATCAGGATAATTGGACTCGTCAAGCTGCCAGAATTAATGGGGTTTATCAGCAGCTTCGCCGAATACCAGGCGCTGAAAGCTGAAGATCCTCTTGCTGCACAGGCCTTGATGGAGGACACCGAGAAAAGGTAAGCTCCAGTAATAATAGTTTTTCATCGATTATATTGGCACGCGATTATCCGGCTTCTTCCAACATTATCCAGCGATCCCAGGCCGATCCGACAAAACAGACAAAACCACTCCAAAGGCTGTAACCCAGGCTGGCAATCGTGGTTGTGTTGAAACCAGAGCTTAGGACTGTGTACATCATCCCATTTAGTCTCCGAGATTGGAGTGGTAAATACGTTACGGTAAATACAGTAACTTTTTTACAATAGGATGTTTATTTTTGTCAGCTTATGTTAATTTTTGCCAATTTCACATAGTAAGAACATTTAAAACACTAAAAAACATATCCAAATTAATTAAGACATGTTCTTCAAGAACGCTATTTTAAATAATGATTTAGTGATTATCTGGATTTTTTTTACAATACGACACCTCCTTCTCCCCGAAGCTGCCAGATAGTTGATGATCGACTGTAAAACTGATCTTTATTTATAGAGCACCGTTTATACCATAAGGTTCAAGGCCACTTTGACCACACATCATCATCGTTTTCGTCGTCACAAGCCATGGGCAGATGGCCCGAGACTCTACTCGAATGAGAAGGATGCGTGGATTGTAATGGGGAGGCTTCCCTGGTTCGTTCGTTTTCTTCAGTGGCTCGTGAACTGTAATTGGGCTACCCATATTCATGTAGGTATTCATTTAAGTGTGAATGCACACATACGCAATTCAAGCACTTTATCATATTGTTTTGTAATATCTGTGAAAAATGATCTACACCCGATTGTACACAACTGAGTCGCTTAGATGTGGACGTCTCTGAAACCGGTTGCTGCTCATGTGCAGACGCATAAGCAACCCTAAAGCGTCGATCTGCTCAGCAATTTGCAGCCACGTGTTTCATCGCATGCTTCACGTTGTGCTAACTGTAATTGGGTGTTACAATCCTGACGTGAGGGGGAGGGTGGAACTTAAAGGGGGCGGGACTCTATTGTAAAGTGGCGTAGCCAGACGCGCTTTAGCCACGCCTAGACACAACGTGCTTGTCACACAATTCCTCGCTCAGACGTGGACAAAGCAGCTGCAAGCGATTGATGAGAGCGATTTGGATTTTGTGGTCCGGCTTCACAGACGTATCACTGATCCATACACCAATGAGTATTGGTCAAATGGTCTACTCGTTGCATTTCAGAGTAAAAGAGACTCTAGGTGACGCGGCAGGCACTGCTGAAATGAAGATCGTGGTGAAGACCGTTCTGCTGCTGGCCTGCAACAACTCTCAGAGCTCATAATGCCACTGCTGTGACCGAGCGTTCGAAGCCACCTGTTTGTAGCAAACAATACAGGGACTCCTCTACTTAGGAACTTTTGACTTACGAACTTTCATAGATTCGACGAACGAACCGTGTTTAGTGTACATGCCGTACAACATGTTTGGAATCGACAGGAGTAAAGTTGGACTTATAAACAAATCAATTTACAAACATAACTCTGGAACCTCACTCGTTCGTAAGTGGAAAAGTCACTGTGGTGTCGTTTCAAATAAAGCAACAGCAGGGATTGCAGATGTGATTGTCTGTGTCATTTACTTATACTTTTGGAGTCGTCAGGAATGCATTTTCACGCATTTCAAGGTATAACTCGATTCTAACGTTTAGTAATTTATGAGATCCATCGAACAAAAATGAGTCACCACATCGCGCGGCTCTTTAAGATGCACTTCTGCGGTCACCTGGAATGCTCTTCCTTCCGATATTAGAAAGCCACTGGAGCTATTTACTTTTAAATAATCTGCATTGACAAACTCATTTATTTGGAGTGATTGTTTTGTTTAGTTTGTTTCCCTTCCCCCACACCTTCAATTTAGCATAGTTGGCTACGTACAGTGCAAAAGAAGTTCAACAAACATACAAATGTGGTCATGGGATAGGTCTTGCCATTGTGCCTCGTTATTCCCATTAAATCACAAGAATCAAAATATGTATTTATACTGGAGGAGGAATCCGATAGGCTGTGAAGGTATTTTTCACTAATGTCCAGTAGGGGCATGGGGTCAGACAGATACAACAAACAATATCCACACACACGATAGGAGTGCAAAATATAAGACAGGTAAACCAAACACTTTTATACAAATAAGCGTACACAAATGTGTATCTTACCAGCTAAAGTCCACTGAGCTATTAGCTTTTTTTTAGAAGCGACGTGTCCACATGACAGCTCAACGAAGTAACTTATCATTGTGTGGAAATTTACAGCAGAAAAATACTATGAATTCATCTTTCTTAATGTGTGTCAGGAGACACACAAACTCCACATATACAGCTGGCGTCAGGGTGGGGATCAATCCCACGAACTCCTGCATACCAGGCGAGGAAGATAACATCATACCACCGTGGCGCCCCTTGAATAAACACGTAAGAATGTCATAAAGTATAGAAGTTCGAATTGGATTGGTAGATAAATTCCAACACAAGACCTCAAAATCAAGTCAGTAGTGACTGCACGCAAGCTTATCTTCAGAGCGTATCAACCAATCTCCAAGCGGGTGTGAGTCACAGACAATGGCTAAACCCATTGCCATGCAAATTAAGGTGGTGAGAATGGCAGAGGACGAGGTCTTGACCTTTATGACGAACAACGACCTTTCTCCTTCGAACGGCATTTAAAAGGACTTTTTGTTCAATGCGGTTTCATACAACTGCGCAATCAATTGATTGGTGAGCTGCTAGATCAGTGGTTTTTAAACTGGGGTGCGAGATGCCCTTTCTGGGGGTGCAAGACATGCCAGATTTTTTAGAAGGTACATTTCCAAAACACAAATTAAGCACGGGGCAGATAAGTGCAACTGCTTTGTTTCATCAAACCTATGTATTTATTAACATACATTCTTTTTACGAATGAGAACCAAATGGATGCAAGTATGCAGTAAAGGTTAAGAAGCACTGCACTAGATGGCATCAGGAGTTGGTTGATACGTCTATAGTGGCAGGGTTCTTTATTAAATTTTAGAGTGGGCTTGTGATAGCAGCACGATGATGATAGGGGCGTTCTCACTGTTTGTGTCTTGTCAGGGGCCATACTAAAAGCCACCAGGGGCCGCCAGAGGCCCGTGGTGGCCTTGCAATGAAGAAGACTGAACTTCAATATACACTAAACTACTATATACTACACTATATGCTATTCATTACGACATACTACTATATACTACTATACACTACGATAGACTACCCTACTATATACTGGATCCGCAGCTTTCTTGTACCAAAATATAAGCTACGCCTTAACTTGTGGGAGCAATAAGTCTGACGCGTGTTTGAGGTGTCTTGAATCAAACTATTTTTTTTATTTCTTAGTTGCACAAAAATTAGCGATTTCTAAAGTTATATCTTCGCCTGTTCAGGTACTGTATCACGTTGTTGCACGGTCAAAGACTGTCCACTCGCTCCCCTCCCGGGACACCAGAGGGTTGTGGAATAGCAACTCTTTATTTCCAAGTGTTCTTCTGAGGAGTATCGTGTATCTGTACAGCATTCATTTGAATCTGAATAGCTGCCCTGTATCCTGAATTGATTACTCCACTGGTGGGCGTGGCCTACTTTGCAGTCACGTGAGTTTATGGGTCCATGGTCATCATTAACTATTCGTAATTATTATTAGTGTGATTCATTACATTAAGCCCATACCGGCTACATAAACAAAGCCAATTGAGGTCTAAACCGCTCATAAATGGTAGGGACGTTGCTGATTGGATGAGGACCTGGCTCAGCCCCACTTACGAGCACGCACATTGGCCGAAATTGGCGCCACCACGTGCACACAACGCAAACATGATACCGTTAGTCAACATTTGTGCCGTTCTTTCGAAACCATGAGTGTCACTATGGGAGGCGAAACGTTAACTGCAAAGACCCTAAACCGATGTCACTGTAAACCGAGGGACTATCTATGTGTTTAGAATATATTTACAGTAGATCATCGCATGAAAAAATTATAATAGGTTTAATCCTTTCTGGCAAGCAAACAGGTGTCTGCATGAACCACAGGTACTTGTGGTGAACATGCAAAAAAAACATGCTTTGATAATAATATATGCATTGTCTTTGAAACGGATTGGTCTATGTTGTATATGCCGAATTTACGCTAATGTATGTAAGTATGCGCATACATTATGCTAATTAGGAAGGTGGTCATATGAAGTAAATGCATGTCATTATGATAATACATGATGTTATGATAATTAGGCTCTGCATAGTTGTCTAGGGTTGTATTATCAATCGGGATAATACACTTATTATTCTCACTTTAACATTTACTGATTGTGTCTTAGTGTTTTTATGTCAGGTCTCCAAATTCAAATCTCAACGCAGGATACAGTTCTTATAAATAAGATCATTATGCATGAACTCAAGAAGGAACCACTCAGACTCTTCTGTGTTAAGCAATTTTAATTTTTAAACAAAAACACAACTCTAATATACGAATTCCTATGCTTGGAATTGTCACAGTACTCCTGGAGATGTTCTCCTCATTGATCCGTACATTTAACCCTCAATGATTACGTTGTTAACTGGGTAACAGAACATTCGATTAATTCCTCAGAGTAACACGAACCTATACGGCGATAGGAAAAAGTCCTTAAACATGCATGCGGCAATATTCATACGAACGGCAATAAAGAAACATGTCCCGAAGGCAAAAGTATACGTCCAATGAATTCATCGGTAAGATTATGCATTTCACTAAATGTCTTGGAACAATGGTGTGCGGCAGTGTGCCTTCAGCAGATGCTTATCAATTGGCTAAGGCTTCAATAAATTCGCTGGGAAGATTCTGTGATTAAAATAAAGATTTTAACACAATATTCTCCCTGTGCGCATGTAGTTCTGTAACGTAGGTTTCAAACGTTTAGTTTACATCAATTAATTCATTGGTAAAATGTATGCAATTAAAACGATAAATAACGACTAATATACTTCTAAACGACCGTATCCACGTAACTCAATGGGCAGCAATGTTCTTCGTTATCAGCTAATAGTTGACGCACCCTTATCATTAGTCTTCTTCTTATTATTCCGGGTATGTGTTTCATGTGTGTGTGGTGGTTGTCTCCTTGATCCTTATTATTAGTCCGGGTATGTGTTTTATGTGTGTGTGGTGGTTTTGTCTCCTTGATCAATTCTTTGCATCAGGCAGACGCCGGGCAATGCGTTGTAGTGTGTGAGTTTGGGCATGTCATACGAACAGCTTCCTCGTTCTCTCTCTCTCTTTTTGAGGCAGCAGCAGTTGTTGTCCACTGCTGGATGAAGAGAGTCGGCACAACGCTCGCCGTCAGCGGTGCATGATGATTCCGTCGTCAGATAGCGCCAGCAGCTCGTCCGCTGGCCGCCGTTGCTCACTCTTGTCTTGGTTCCCAGCTGGTGCTGGTCGGTGTGTGGGGTCGAACCTACGTTGCTCTCCCTGGCGCTCTCCTCTTTTTCACGGGCGGTTGGTCAGGCTCTTTCCTCTGCTGGATGAGCTGAGTTGTCACGACGTATGTCTTTGAAGGTGCTCGTAGCGCTCGCCACTTGTCCGCTGGCAGCTGACACCCTTGCTCGGTGGTGCTGGTGGCGCTGCTGGCGCTGCTGCGTGCTCTCTCCTGCTCCATGCTCTCTGGCGGTGTACGATTGTGCGTGCAGCTGGTTCTCTGTGATGCTGGCTTGGTCGATGCTTGGCGCTTTCCGCCCTTTCTCAAGGTTGATTGCTTGACGTTGCTCGTCAGTTCAACTCGAGCTGCAGCTGCCCGTGGGAGCTGGCACTCACTCTCAAAACTTGTAAATTGTATTCGCACACCTCTTAAACCACTGTGAAAGCTTAGTACAATACAACTTATCGCATTACTTGACTTTGCAAGCGACTCAAAACATCAGGATAAATGTAGAATAAAACTTTCAGCGATGCTCTGTCGGTCCATGCCGAACTCAGCACCAAGCATCACCTCGCCCCTCTTCTCTGCGATACACCACACCCATTGTTGATCTCGAGGCCATGCCCCAGAGTCTGCTCGCTGGCAGTAATCTTCTGTAGCTGGCGGTTGACTCGTGGCTTCTGCTGATGCAGCTCGTTGATGATGTGCCAGTCACGGGGGCAGGTTCCCGGAGCCTACCGATCGCAGCACTCTATTGTGTGTGTCGTGTCTCTATTTTTATATGAAATTCTCTCCCCTCGGCTCGCCTTCTCACAAAGGACTGGAACTTTCTTTGATTTCGCTCTCAGCCTGTGGGAACAGCTGTTCGTCCGGCCTGTGTGTGTGTGTGTGTTCTAATTTTATTGAAGTAATATAAGTTTCATCAAGGCCTGGTTCCTGTCGCCTTCCTCAAGCTATCCCGCCATCAATGGACATATTTGTTACTTGGTTTATGTTTCCCAAGATTTGAGATTTCGCATTGTTATTACCACGTATATTCCTAGGATTTTATTGACCTTTGTTGTCTGTCTGTATCTAGGGATTTGTGTTGTTTTACTCGAGTTATATTTTGATGTCCTGAGTTTAGAGACCTAACTCAGTTTTCACTTAAGCTTTCTTGACTGCTGGAATTCATATTCTTTGGTTTTTGGTAAAGTCACGTAGATAGCAAGATACAACAAGAAACAATATGCAAGGTGAATGAGAGTAAAATAAGGTAATTAACAAATCAAGGCCACCAATGTGACTGCAGTCTGGTTTTTAATCTGGGTGAGTGTGTTGGGAGTCTATGATGCCCACTTATTCTGGTCGCTATCTTTTTTTGGACTTTTCCGTTAACTAAAATAACCTAAAAAAAACTTGTCTGTTCGGTTTTCGCCGCCCGGGAAGTTGGTGACGCCTGTTGTTATTGTACGTGCTTTGAAGCCGTGTCGAGATTTCCCCAGAATCTCATTAGCAATCCCCCCCCCCCCCCACTTTCTCTTTTGTTTATGGGGTTTTTTAAATGGCTTATCTCCGGCTGCCTGGTCGGTGTGAGTGGCAGCTGCTGTGTGATGGGTGGGGTGTGCCGCACCCTTTGATGTCCCATGCTCGCCCCGATCAATTATAAAAAAAAAATTGGCAGAATTATTCTTAATGTGAACTTTTTGGAAAAAGACTTGTATATACAACATCTACACCAGGAAAAGCCTTTTTTAGGGTCTATTCTCACCAATGTCAGACCAGCGAACGATAAAAGGCTCTCTGGTGTAGAAGGCTGTCTCTGGTGTAGACCAATCTGTTTCAAAGACAAAATATATATTTTTATGCCTGTTCGTATGGTTAATGCCGACATGATTCCTAGCAAAATGTTTCTATTTGTTGTTTGAACATCTAACTGCCTGTTTTATTGCCAGAAAGGCCAAAACCTAATCTTATTTTTTCATACTTTTATACTGGCACAAAATGACTCATGTTGTAGCTGCTCACCCCGAGCTATAAATGCCCTGATAGTGCATTGTCATTGTAATGTTCGCCTTTCGGTGTTCTCTGGTCTTACACTGGTGAGAATAGGCACTAAAGAAGCTGTGTCTGGTGTAGACCAATACGTTTTAAAGACAATGCATATATTATCAATAATGTTTTTGTTTACATGTTTACCATAAGCACGTGTGGTTAATGCAGACATAAGCATTGCTACAGTGGACATAAAAATCTGGCAATACAGGCAGCAGCTGAAAAAGCAGGATACAGTCGACATAAAAGGTTGGCAGTACACTGAGTGAGGTAAATAAGAAGGAAACAGATTATAGACTGGCATACACTCATACTGGTCTAAAGGAAAATTATCAATGTAGATAGAGTGCCAGTGCACTGACGTTAATTAATCAGCAGGCAGCAGTCCACAGCACAGACTGGCAGTACACCATCACAACATCATGAAAAAATAACTAAAGGAAATATTTAGCAACCTAATAATGAAAAATGAGTTTTCTGCACACAAACATTATAATAGTAATATTTGCCAAATTATTACTTTAATAATAGTAAACAATGAACCAGAGTTCTTAGCGTAGGAAACAAGGAAAATTGTACTTACTATAGCCGTGGTGAGGCCTTGTCCCGTGCGGAGCCCCCATCCTGGCCTACATTGGCCAGCTAGAGAAAGTGACACATTGGCAGGCTGGGGGCTGGGCCGCTACCCCGCCCAAGCCGCAATAATACTATGTAAGCGCTGTAGTACTATTAATATGTAAGGACTTTATATCAGTAACTGTACGCATCGTGTTGGGGGGGGGGGGCGGCGAAGAGGACATCAGACTGAAGAAATAGCGTTATGTATATATTTATAGAATGTGAAACACGTAAAAGAAAATGTCTCCCGTGAGCACGCATGACTTGGCAGGGTCCGCCCCTCCCCCACGCAAGTGGCGTGAGTTGGTACCGTCGATTTCGCGCAATAAATAAATCTATCTAAATCACACTAAATCGCTAATTTACGTAATTTAAAGGTGACGGACGTGAAAATGGAATACCCTATTCCCACCGCGGGGCTGATGGCATGCTGGATGGCAAAAAAAATTTGAGATATATCCCACCGTTCTTGAGCCAAATCCCTCGCAAGTGAGTGCGGGCGGAGAAGTTTATATATAAAAGAGAAAAAAAATAATGAAAGAATAATGATATTCCTCAGTAAAAATACATATTATGTTTCTGACAAGGTACAGTTAGATGGTGAGTATAAAGTTCGCCGATGAACATGGTTTGCCGAGTTTGGTTCTAACCCATAATCGACACAGTGGCAGTTGTATGAACCGGCCCTGGTCACCCCTCCTCCTTCGATTGACTCAGCCTTAAAATTATTAGCTTCTGCGGTATGCAATGGCTGGTATATATGTAGTGCTTGACTTGACACGACAGCTTCTTGCTTTTCTCTCTCACTTTATTTCACTAATACCGATCAACATTCCTCCAGCTAACACCAATCAACATTCCTCCAGCTAACACCAATTAACATTATTCCTGCGCGCTCTCCGCTCACCGCGTTCCGCCGGCCTCGCTCACTCCGCATCTCTCCTCCGTCGACTCTCCTGTCCACTCTCTCCATCACAGTTCAGCCGCTCTTTACTGACGGGGGAGCCCCCCGTCACACTCAGCCGTATCTCTATCGGCTTCTCCGCCACACTCCAGCCACTTTCTGCTGGCTTCGCCGTCACACTCCAGCTGCTTCTGCTGGCTTCTCCATTGCTACCTTATACTTCGCTGCTACCTTATACTTCGCCACTGCTACCCTATACCTCTCCACTGCTACACTACACCTCTCCACTGCTTCTGGCTCCGCTGCTTCAGCTCCAACATCCTTCTCCTCCCAGGCGCGAACTCCTGTCTCCTTCAAACCCCCCTCTCTTTATCCCCAAGCCAATTAATCTCCAATTAAATCGGTGGCATCTTCCGCGACGCCCCTTGCCCCCCAGCCCCAACTGGCACCTGCCATATTTTCCAGACAACACGGCGCCACTTAGCGACAACAACAACTTCCCGGCCAATCAGCACCCTTAATCGCCCCCTACCACCTGTTACTGTCCTCAGACAGCGTGGCATCACATTTAGACAATAACAACTCCCAGCCAATCAGTGCCCTGTGTCCTTAATCGCCCCCTACCCTTCTCTGGCCTTCTCCTCACGCCTAACGACAATAACAAACTCGACCTCGTTTGCTCCCACTGTACTCTGCGCGCACGTACACACACTCCCGCGTGTGGCGCGTATTTCAGGCACTACATATATTATCTTGGTCGCTTAGAATTTACAATTAGAATATACTAGCAGGGAGTCTCCAGATTTGCCCAAGGGAAAAACATAGATATTTCAAAACTTGTATTCTCTTAAAAAAACATAACATATCCATTACACAAATACGATTGTAGTGCTGTACTTTACAAGGACAACTTGTTGCTTTTCTGTCGTCACTTTATTTCTACTAACGCAGCACATTTCAGTAACACTCTCTGGCGCGTTCCCCACTCGCCACGCTCTGCCGGTCTCGCTCCCTCCACTCTGACGTCTCTCCCGACTCTCTTTGCTACTCCTCAGTCACAGTCCGGCCCCCTCCCTCGGCTACTTCGTCTCACTCCAGCCGCTCTCTCGCGGTCTCTCCGCCTCACTCCACTCTAGCAGCTACTCTATACTTCTTCTGTTACTCCACTGCTACTCTAGACTTCTTCTGTTACTCCACTGCTACTCTAGACTTCTTCTGTTACTCTACCGCTACTCTAGACTTCTTCTGTTACTTCACCGCTACTCTAGACTTCTTCTGTTACTTCACCGCTACTCTAGACTTCTTGTCTTCAGCTCCGACCATCTACATCCGCTCCCAGGCACGACTCCACTCCAACTCCCCGCAACTCCAAAACTCCCTTCTATTTATCCCCATCCTTATTAATTCTCAATTAATTAGTTGGCATCCCCCCGACGCCCCTCGCCCCCAGCCCCTGCTGCCACCTGTCTCTTTTCCCAGACTTGAAGGCGCCATCCCACACACAACAACCAGCCAATCACAGCCCCGCGTCCTTAATTGCCCAGCGGCCCGTCTCCGACTCACCCTTCGGCCCCTGGTAACAGCCGCGTGTCCAGAAATGGCCCCACTGCACCCCACACGCACGTGTGTGCAATTTCCCCCCCTTGGCACATGTTAAACCACTACACTAATACAAAAAATGTTTCCTCAGCCCGTGCTACTGAGTTGCCTGCGTTGTTTGCTGTGTGAGACAGCCACGACTCCACCGTTTGTTTTGCATGCCACAATGCCACTCTTTTTGTGTTCGTTTTTGTCTTGGAGAGGCTTGAGATTTTTGGGGGGAAGTTTTTTTCCGTGAACAAAATTAGTAGGTTTTTAATGTGAAAGAAACTCCCGTCGCTAAGCAAAGTTTTTTGGGTTGCTTGGTGCAACCGCGAGTCGGAGTTCCGCGCATGCGCAGATGTGCGCACAGCTCTAATGTATCATTACGCAGATCAGCATACATTCTACAAAGTTTGATTTCCATACTTTTATTTGCACTGCACTAAGGGCCAAAAAAATTAATGTTCATCTGGAAGCTTAATTTATTGTATTTGTTTACTTGTTAAATTTGAAACCCAATAGTTTGTCCGTTAAACGCGTCACAAGCAGGCAGACACGCACAGGCAAACAAACACGTAAAAATTACTTTCATAGATAAGATAAATATAGATAGCTATTGTTGTCCAGAATGATTCTGAGGTTCAACACTTCAACACGAGCTCCCATAATTAACCCGGACCGGATGTGTCAACAGTGGTTGTTAAGGGAATGCAAAAATAGTAACGTCAATCCTGTCGGGCCATAGGTTGCATCGTTGTAGTAACCATGATGATGTTTAAGAATATTCCTTTGTGGTAGTTGTAATTAACCCAACCGGTAATGGCCTTCGCACAAGTGACGACATCACATATATCCCTTCCTCTATTTCAAACGGAAACAGGAGAATTTATCCACAACTTCTGGCTGTCGCTCGATGATGCTGCTTGTTATTGTAGTAATTACTGGCGAAACGTTACGGTACTCGAATTGTAAATGTTGCAGTGGGTTTACTTTCCAACACAGCAACCCGTTACTGCTGAACTAGTATCGAATTGACCACGTTTTGTTTACGTGACAAACCTTAACAAATTGGCTGTGTCGAGTGGTGTCGGGTTTAACGACGCATTTATATTTATGCGATCTAACCCAACTAACCTCTATCATGGATGATATTGGTCGCGAAACCCCTACCACGTGTTGAACTGAGTGGTGTAATTATTCAACTTTTTCATTCTCCGAACGCCACGGGGGGCTCATTAATTGGGACCGGCATTGAGATCGCGAGGACATTTATTCGTATCTTTGTCCAAACTGTGTGCTCGGTGTGGCGTCAGGTTAATTGTATTGTTCTGGGTCCCCCCACCCCCCTTGAATTTAACTTACGCGTTTATCTCCGACTGTTAGAGCCATTTTTAGGTTTTTTCAGTAAAGTCACGTAGGTAAAAATTAAAATTGATAAAAGTAAAATAAAAAATAAAATAAAAAATCACGACGAATTGTGTATGTTTGGAGCGTGGCTTCACTCTCGGATGCAACACAACACCGCCCACGCATTCACCGAAATGCAACGAGATCGTAGCGTCTTCGTGTGGGTCGTGCTTGATGTTTTTCTTGCCGAATTTGACTTTGCGGACCCACCAGGTTATACGGGGAGATTACAACATTACTGCACTGCCATTTAACAGCCATCGCATAGGCGTGGATTTATTCTGGTAGGAACGAAGTGAACCAGCCTACAATAGATTATATGGTCCATCCGTCCGTCCGTCCGTCCATGTAGCAACATCGCCCCTTACTGCAAACACTTGGCAGGACCCTACAAAAACCTTTAGACTCAGTGACGCTTTCCTGGCTAAAAAAGTGTAACATTCCCTTATAATTCCCTGAGATAGCTTTTTAATTAAAAAAATCTTTAGACTCAGTGACGCTTTCCTGGCTAAACAAATGTAACATTCCCTTATAATTCCCTGAGATAGCTCCTAATTTAAACATTTAAATTAAAAATAAACTCACAGCGGCCTCAAGCCTACAGCTAGGCCTAAAGCCTAGAACTAGGCCTCAAACTCTCCCTTCGTATCGTACCCCCGCGTGTGTGAAAGGGAGTTAATGTTGAACAAAGTTACATTCCCTTAGGTTTTTAAATAGAAACATTTCAATTTAAAGCTTTTACATTATTAATTAAAACATTTAAATTAAAAATTAAATCACAGCGGCCTAAAGCCTACAGCTAAGCCTAAAGCCTAGAACTAGGCCTCAAACTCACCCTTCGTATCGTCCGATTAGGTGTAGCAACATCGCCCCCTACTGCAAACACTTGGCAGGACCCTACAAAAACCTTTAGACTCAGTGAGGCTTTCCTGGCTAAGCAAGTGTAATAATACATTATGTTTATATTCTTTTATTATTCGTTCCTACCAGCCCACCCCGCAGGGTCCTGTTTCCTATTTGTCACGTGAATTATATTCCTGCGTATGGCGGCAATACGTTCGGGGGCTGAATGCCAATGTCGAGTTCTGCTGGTCAAGAAGTAGTTTTGCTTCTCCTCCGTTGGAGTGCCAACTATAGTGGCTATAAAGATACTCCTTTGGCTCTTTCGGTAAAGTCACGTAGGTATACAATAAATCGCGACGTTTCTGGTGCAACACAAGCGTCCATCAGGTGGGAAAGCTTGGTCTGCTGCCGAGGCAGACTAAAACAGCTAGGTGGGGCCTTACCTGGTAAAATAAAAAAAAACGTAGTTTATTTTTTAGTTCAGTAGCTTATACCGTATTTATTTAAATGTAATATTACCTCCACTCAAGGGGTATCAAAACCATTGTGCACTCAAATAAAATACACTTCCTCCTAAACAACACAGAGGCATGTAGGGTGCCGGATCACTACAGGACAGACATTCCAGATCCTTGGAGCAACGGTTGAGAAGGCTCGACCTCCTTTTCCCCAGCGTCGAGTGCAAGAGCCGAGGGCTGGGAGAGTAGTACGTCCTGCTCCTGAAGTACGTGGTAGTAGTATATACACCCCGGTCGTATGGCAGATCATTCGGGGCCCGCAGGTACATTGCTGCAAGACCATACAAAGCTGAATCGTAGCACCGCAAATAGAGAAACCAACGAGAGCTGGACACCACGGGGCCTGGTGAGACACCACGTTTGTAACATGTCCATTGGTATCTATGGGACTTGTTTTGCTAAGTATCAAACTTTGACACAGGCGGCACTTGGAAGAGTTTTCGGCCACTGCACCGGGAATTGAGGAGCGAGACTCGGTTCGGCAATCGCGGACTCTTGTTTGATATGTATTGGATGGACCAGCAAAGTTTTTGTTATCCGTACACTCCATGTGTTATGGAACTGTAGGGGATCTTGTATTCGCGGCAATGTCCCTCTTGCGGGTTGTTGTTATTGTTTTGAAACTGTTTGAAACGGTGACTGTATATAGTTGGAATAAAAGCTTTTAAATAACCGGGCCGTCTTCATCGCCCACGAGTTGTCTTACAAGAAGAAGTTATGTTATCCTAGAATAGTGTCGTGTGAAACACCCGTGTGTATATAGTTACTCGTAGTTGCATGTTGCGTTATTGGTTTAAATTTATTTGATAATAAACACACAGAGAAGACGGCGTCTCTGAGTTACATTACACTTGTATAATCTCCTGTAGATGTACATGTCACTTAATGTTCTGCAGAAGTAGATGCAACAGCCTCCATGTATTGCACGGCAGTTGAACTTATGACTCTCGGTCCAAACGGGCAACTGGACATGTGGACACGTTTGGTCGTATCTCTGAAAGTTCCGAAGTCTAATATTCGTAAGTAGGAGTCCCTGCAATCATACTTTATATCGCGTCATTCATAAATTAATCTTGCAACACTGCACATTAATTGTACAAAGAGGGAAAACATCCCTCCCTTTTTATAGCAACTAGCAAGCAAATTAAAATCCTGCAGGAAGTAAAAAAATAATGAAAACAAAAATACCCATGACAACGAGTCATTGAGAGATTAAACAAGTCTCACAACCCAGAACACAAGCCAGGAGACCTTTACGGGGTAGGGCGGTGGAATTTCAATAAGTTTACGACTAACGTAGACCGATCAGTCAATTATCCAACCAGGGAGGGACTTTATCGACCTAAAAGGGGTTAAAGATTGAGTTGACCCTCCCCACTCCAACCACCTCATCACTCAAACCACCCATCAACCAATAAAACCGGTCTGTGCACAGTACTTGTAAACTATTCTTCGCCAATAAAATAATGACGATCAAGTCTGCGGTTTCTAACTGGAAGGCAGCGCATTCTCCCCGTCTGCCATTTAAGTTTGATTTAACCGAGAATCAATGTAAAACTCGACCCTGACACTAACGTCGGCAGCAGATGTGTCTATTCATCACATGGCTGCCAAATAAAGACATCGCCACTCTACTACATACGCACGTCGATTCTAGAATCGTGCTCGGACGTGCTTGTCCCGCTGATTTTCCACCTGGCAAATCTTTCATTCAGCGAGGGCTGTTCCCAGACTAGACGTCTGGCAAAAACAATATCAAACTGCAGCGTGTGTACAGGCCTCTTTGGCACGCGCCGTGACTTGCTGTAAGATCTGACCATGCCCGTCCAGTGCTCACCGAGCTGCATTGGCTTCCAGTTGCCAAACAAATACATTGTTATGAAGTCGCGCTTATTTACACAAGGGCTTGCTACAAATGACAACCCAGGACCAATGCTTCCGCCTGAGCAAGTGAAAGTCACTCCACTTGAGGGGGGGAAGGGGCCCAGGAATGGTTGACATTAAATGTTATTCAGAAGTGTTCCCGATATAAACATTGGGGTTGGGGACCAGGAAATTGCGACCTTATAACGAGAAGATGTATAACGAGGAATTCGCTCCCCCATGTGAATATATGGAAATGGTAGGTGATGGGAACCGTACGAATGTATACATTGCCGATCCAACGGGAAGCTGGGGAAATTTCTCCCATAGGAGCTGTTCCATTAGGGAAATGTGTATTACCTAACCAGAATACGTACTGTACATGTACAGGAAACGTACTGTACATTTGCAGTACCTGAACTGTACAGTTCATCACGGTAAGAGCCATTAGACAGTGAATGTATTATTTCTGTGTAGACATTTTATGTACTGTACATCTGTCATACATTTTTGAAGCTTGGGAATACTTGACTTGGAATATTCCAACTTCATGGGACCTCCTTTGCCAGTAACAAAATATGTGAATAGGATTTTCCCTTTTTTTTGGCAACAGAGGGGACGCCTTTTGTCCTGGTCTTGTATAACACTGTTTTGAGACTAGGCTAAAAGAAAAGCTGTCTGGTGTGGACCAATCAGTTTAAAAGACAATGTATATATTATGATATGTTTCTTGTTTGCATTCTGACCACAAACATTGTGGTTAATGTGGACATGATTCCTTGTAAAAGGTTTCAGTTTGTTGTTTTAACATCTTAACACCTGTTTGTTGCCAGAAAAAATGGGAACCTATTATCAGACAGCGTTGTTTTTTGTTGGAAAAACAGAATGGGGGGATACCTATTCTCAATATTCCAACTGTTTAGAATCCCCCTTGGTTAGACACACTGTTGGTTGAACTCATGACGTCACTTCCGGTCTGGCAGTATAAAAGGGAAGCCAGGAGAAGAACCAGATAGAGAGAGTAGACAAGTCTTTGACAGTGTGATAACGTGATAAAGTAAAAGACTAGATATAAATTTGGAAATCGTTCGTTGTGTAAATAAGAAATAAGAAACAGTAGTTTTATTTAAGACATATCAAACACGTGTCAGACTTATTGCTCCATTTAGGTTCATGCGTAGCTTTTTTTGGTACAAGAAAGCTGCGCCTACAAATACAATGTACACTTAACCAATTCTGTGTTTTAATCTTCAAACAGCATTTATACTTATGTAATGAGGTTACCCCTTGTGCGATAGTTATGGGTTCTGCCGGCCTCAGCCAATGGGGAGTCGAGCCAGGGGCGTAGCCCTGGAGCTGGACAGTATCTTCGAGAAATTTCCAGCGGTGTGGCTGAGGATTGGCTACGTGGTATCACGTGGGCCAGGTATTCTAAGACGTGGAGAAAGACAGCACGTGGTCAGTGTGCGGAGGAATGAAGGGGGGGAAGCCACGCTGGTGCCGTGGTCCCGCTCCAGCCACGTGGCGGGCCGCGGCAGTCTCTCTCACGCTGTCTGCCAGCAGCGTGAGGGAGCGGAGAGGGAGGCAAGGGAACCGAGTGTATGAATGCGGTGGAAGGCTGTAAACGGGAGAAACGAATAAACAACTCTAAAGTCAAGACGTCGTCTGAACGGGATTCATCACACTTATAAAACATTTAATTGAAAACCATTTTGATGAGCATTTAGAAGCAGCCCTATACAATTAAAAAGTTTTTCCTTTTAATAGAATTAATATTTGTGACAGGTTTTAAACAATGACTAAAAACATTTTAAAGTAAAAAAAGCACAATATTAAACGTCATTTAAAAAATATTTTTCCTTAACCTATAACTTTTATGATCTTGGCTTGAGTAGAAACATTTCTGCATCATCCACTTCGGCGTTGGCTGACTCCCTGTATTCAGTCAAGTTTATTGCTCACAGACACAGTGAAGCTGATGTTATTGTAGGTGCAACGAAATGTTTGAGGTTGTCAGATCTACAACATAGCAATAGAATGTCTAACAAACATTGGAAAGATAAAAAAAAATCACGAAAATATCTTAAGAAATCCAAATGGCACTAACTATGTGCTTGTATGCATGGGATGAATGAACACAAAGATTCCCTTTCGGAGGTCGTAGCTGGCCTGTTTGTATTAATCCATGTTCCCAGTCGCCCTACCATGGTTAAATGTGGTGGTTCGCACTTTTAGTTTTGCATGAATACTACCATCCACGGTTTTTGGTTGGGATATGTAGGAATCGTTACTGTTGGAACAACATCCTCTGTGCACTTCTTGATGAACCCGGTAACTGAGTCTTTGTGCTTGTCGATTGTTATTCTCGGTGACCTGGAACATTTCCCAGTCCACGGAAGAAAAACAGTCCTGACGCACAAATTTCGATTAGTTAGACCCGTGTTGAATAGTTCTAGTAACAGGCAATTCCTGCGTCTGCCTAATAGATGGGTAGGAGCAGGATGGAAGTGTGATCTGATTTGCCGAACGGTGGCCACGGGGGAGGGCTTTGTATCCACCAAGAGTGGTTAATCGTGAAGCGTACCCTTACTCTTCTGCTTTGCTTTTCACTGGTGCCTTTGTCCCCCCCCCCCCCCCCCGGTCGATGAAACATCTAGTGGGCTGAATTGCGAGGTCCAACACCAGTATGGAGAGCCATGATTCGGTCAAACGAAGGACATTACTCCATCACATGTCATTGGTAGGAGATTCTCGATCTTCACTTGTCCAGCTTTTTCTCACGGAACTGAACATTGGCTACTAAGATTGGGAAGTCGGGTGGGGGGTCGATTAGCCTATCTTCTCAGCCTCACTAGAGCGCCGGCTCCCCTGCCCGGTCTGCGCTGGTATCTCCGCAGAAGAACACCAGGTAAGATAAATTGAGCTGCTTTGGGGGTGGGGGGGGGTGTGGTCCGAACAAAGGGACCTAAAAGTGCTTTGTGGTCATAAGAAATAATAGCAAAGACATTATGAGTAAAAATAAAAAAAACACTAAAATCGACAAACTGCAAGGTTGTGTAGGAGCAAGCATCAAGGCTCCTTTCTCTGGTGGTGCCATCCACTCCAGCCATCATGGACTTAAGTTCTGTGAGCTACATCATGCCTGAAGACAACTGTCGCTAAGCAACGTTTTTTGGGTTGCTTGGTGCAACCGCGAGTCGGAGTTCCGCGCATGCGCAGATGTGCGCACAGCTCTAATGTATCATTACGCAGATCAGCATACATTCTGCAAAGTTTGATTTCCATACTTTATTTGCACTGCACTAAGGGCCAAAAAAATTAAATGTTCATCTGGAAGCTTAATTTATTGTATTTGTCTACTTGTTAAATTTGAAACCCAATAGTTTGTCCGTTAAACGCGTCACAAGCAGGCAGACACGCACAGGCAGACAAACAGACAAAATTACTTTTAAAGATAAGATAAATATAGATAGCTATTGTTGTCCAGAATGATCCTGAGGTTCAACACTTCAACACGAGCTCCCATAATTAACCCGGACCGGATGTGTCAACAGTCAGTTTAATACGTAGGCTTTCGCGACCAATGTTATTCATAATCAACGTTTTTGGGTTTAGATCGCGTTATTTATAAATGTGTCGTAACCCTCCACCACCCGACACGGCCATTCAGTAAAAATGTGTCACGTTGACAAAAGACAAATAGTTCACTGCTTTAGCCCACCGGTGTGTTGAAGCCGGTGGGCTAAAGCAGTGAACTATTTGTCTTTTGTCAACGTGACACATTTTTAAATCCTTTATATTAAGTTCACTTGCGTGCTTGCTTGTGAAGTACCGGTGAAGACGCTGGACACCCAGGTTGAGGCACACGTATATTTATTTCAGCTTATCGGTACAGGACAACACTAGAGGGGGTAGCGGCCCCCTCACCCGGATAACTGGGGATACCCCCTAGCTAATCTCACCTATCCCCAAGTCCTCCTCTAACGAGCTAGGGGAGGCTAACTGGCCCGACACTGGTGAGTCGGGCTACGGTCTCCGGAGTCCCAGGGTCTAACCCTGGTTCACGGAACCACGCCTCTGGCTCGCTCCTCTGCAGCCCTGACAAGGGCGGCGTCGAGGGGAGTCCAGGGCTCTAGCTAGAGGATCTTCACTCTTCCTCCTTCGTTCCCAGACTGAGCCCCGAGCTCTCTTTGTCCTCCCCCTTTATACCCCCCATCAGGATCACAACCCCCCAGGCTGCCTGATGCGGACGTCGCTGCGGGCACCCCCCCCGTGTACTCCCGTAACTCCGCCCACTGTGTTTGTTACCCATTGGATCGTATGCACTTACAGCCCTCCCGTAACAGCCCTACATCACCCCCCCCATTACAGCTCGCAGCCGTCCCGGCTGCAACAATTCCAAATAAAGGAACAATTACCCCTCGACCCCGTGTGTGCCTCATTTTTCAACAAAATGCAAATAGCAGAACAACAACAAGAACAACAACCATACCCCCGAAGGGAATGTCCGACGCACCCCCCCCCCCCCCGCATAAATACGAAATCCGTAAGCACGTATGTACAACTAGCCAGGAACTCCCCCATCACACACAGCACACCCACGACACACAACGCACCCACAACACACACACCGCGCCCACACAACACAACACACTCAGTGTGCAAGGAGCACACCACCGACGCAGCATACAGTAACCATGACACGTGAAGGAAAATAAATAAGAAAAGTTTTTTTTTTTTCTTTTTCTCCCTGCTGTATATTATAAGAGTCTGCGCATTTTAGCGCGCGTCCTTGCCGCAGGCCCGTCACACGGGGCAACCCCGGACGGCGGACCATCCGGTGGCGGCTGTCCCATTCGAGGTGAGGTCGCGATTGAAGTCGCGCGACTGTCGGCATCACCTGTGGGGGTTCCAGGGCGTGAGCCCGTCATTCCCGGTACACCTGTGGGTGGGACAGCCGGCAACACATCAGGCGAGAGCAGCGACGGACCCTCCGAGTCGGTCGACCCCCCACATGCTTGGCCTCGCGTGCGTGGCGTGGGCCCCCGCACCGCAACAAACGGCTTCAGCCTAGAGGGGTGTACAAACCACCGGCGCCTCCCCCATTGGATTCGAACGCACTGAGGCCTCAAAACCTCAATAACCTCGACGGGGCCCCGCCACGGGCGTACGAGTTTAGAGGAGGTCGCGAGTGGTACCTGGGGACAGTGCAGCCATGCCCTGTCCCCCGGCTTCCACTGCAGCACGTGCGCGCGAGCCAGTCTGAGGCGCTCGTTCGCCTTCTGACGCCTGTCAGAATTTAGCCTCGCCGCATCCCGCGCCTCAGTCAGTTTGTCAAGGTTAAATTTAACGTGATCGTCCAATTTAGATTTGCCCAGCGGCACGTGGATCTGCAACTGTGCCCGAACAGGTGGGTCGGGTTCGCGGCCATACATAAGAAAGAAAGGTGAAAACCCCGTCGCAGCATGGGGAGCCAATCTGTATGCCGCTAGAACCCCTTGAATTTGTAAGTCCCAATCAGCCTGTGAGTCCGAAACTTGCTGCGACAACATAGACGTGATGGTGCGATGCAGACGCTCGACCATCCCGTCCGTTTGCGGGTGATAGGGGGAGGTTCGAATTTTTTTCGTTCCCAGGAGATCACAGACTTGTTTTAGGAGTTTCCCCGAAAAATTTCTACCCTGGTCGGTCAACAACCGCTCCGGGGCACCTTTGTCCATGACATAACCTTGGACAAAGGCGTCGACGATGGCTGCTGCCGACTGATTCGCCAGGGGCCAGGCCATAGGCCAGCGCGTAAAATATTCGACCCCAGTAAGCAAATATTTATTTCCCCTGGAGGTGGCGGGGAATGGCCCCAGAATATCCAGTGCGACCAGTTCATTTATTCTGGAGACCTGGATGGATTGTAAGGGCGGGTTCGACTCCCGTGCCGGTGGTTTGCGCTGCGCACACTGAGGGCATGCCGCCAACAGATCAGCAACATCCCTTGTCATACCCGGCCAAAAAAAATTCAGCTGAAGCAAGGCGAGTGTTTTCTGGGTACCTAGGTGGAGGAGGCGCTCATGAGCAGCCCACACCACCTTACCTCGTAGGCCAGAAGGGACCACCAGCCGGTGACGCTGGGATTTCCCGTCCCAATGCATAAGCAAGCCCGCATGGGTTTCCCATGCGTCGGCATGACCCGTCACACGCCCCCTCTCCCCGGCGCGACGACGCAACGCGAGGAGGGAGGCATCCTCCAACTGGAGGCGCCCCCATTCATCAACGGGCAATCCAAGCAGGGAATCTCTCCCCTGTTCGGCGATATCAATGGGGACTACCGTTTCATCGTCGGCGGCCGCCGCCAGGACCGGAACCATCACGTCCCCCACTGGCTTGCAACGCCCCGACCCCAGGAGACATGCGCATTCGGAGGCGGTTGGCATCCGTGACAGAGCGTCAGCGTTGGTGTGGCGAACGCCCTTACGATAAGTG
This sequence comes from Lampetra planeri, assembly GCF_965212315.1. Taxonomy (NCBI): domain Eukaryota; kingdom Metazoa; phylum Chordata; class Hyperoartia; order Petromyzontiformes; family Petromyzontidae; genus Lampetra; species Lampetra planeri. The sequence continues at coordinate 1,885,998 of NC_136177.1, read as the reverse complement.
GTTTCAAAACTGAAATCCTGGAGGACCTCCAGCCATCGGGACAATTGTCCCGATGGCTGTTGAACCTTCAGGGCGTACTGCAGTGCCGCATGATCTGTGCGGACGGTGAAATGCCGACCGTACAGATATGGGCGATACTGTTGGATGAAATAGACAATTGCCAACAGTTCCCTACGGGTGACACAATATCTTTGCTCCGTTGGAGACAACACCCGACTGCCGTACGCGACCACCCGTTCCACGCCGTCAACCACCTGGGAAAGCACGCCTCCAATACCCGTGTTGCTCGCGTCGGTGTCGAGCAAAAACGGCCTCGAAAAATCTGGGTAAATCAAGGGAGGAGCCTTCACCAGCGCGTCCCGAAGGGAGCAGAAAGCAGCTTCCTCATCCTGACCCCAGTGGAACCGAACCCCTTTAGATGTTAACGCGTGTAGGGGTTTGGCAATTGTTGCAAAATTAGCGACGAAGCGTCGGTAATATGATGCGAAGCCAATAAAACTCCTGACCTCTCCCACCGAGGTGGGAGTCGGCCAGGAGCTGACACACTGCGTTTTGGCGGGATCGGTAGCAATACCCGAGCGCCCTACGATGTGCCCCAAATAACGCACCGACTCGCGTAACAAATGGCATTTTTGGGGCTTAAATTTCAAATTAGCAGCCCGCATCTTTAGGAAAACCGCCCGCAACCTCTGGAGATGTTCATCAAAAGTTTTACCAAAGACAATAACGTCATCCAAATAAATCAGGCACGATTCCCATTGCAATCCAGCCAAAACCAATTCCATCAATCGCTGGAAAGTTGCCGGCGCTGAGTGTAAGCCCATCGGCAACCGGTTGAATTGGAACAGGCCGTGCGGTGTACGGAAAGCAGTTTTAGGCTTAGAATCATCGTCCAGAGGAAGCTGCCAGAATCCCGAAAGTAAATCTAGTGTGGAGAAGAATCGCGCTCCCGCCAAAGCGTCCAGCGATTCGTCCATCCGTGGGAGCGGGTATGCGTCGGCAACCGAAATTTTATTAAGGCGCCGAAAATCCACGCAAAACCGCAACGAGCCGTCCTGCTTTTTAACCAGGACGATCGGCGCTCCCCACGGGCTGGTGGAGGGAGAAATGATGTCGGCGGCTAACATGTCATCAACAGCCGATTTGACATGGTCCTTTTCGGCGGGACTTAACCGAAACGGATTTTGGCGAATTGGCGCGCTGTCACCCGTGTCAATATGGTGACGCAGCAGGTGAGTGCAACCCAAATCATATTTATCACGACTGAAAACGTCGGAAAATTCCCTCAGTAGCGTTCTAAGCTGTTGGCGCTCTGAATTTGTCAGGTCCGTCGATCCCGCACAAAGCGCGTCGATCCACCCTTCATCGCTGTCCGAATGTGGGAGCATCCGGGAAGCAGTGCCAACGTGGTTCGCGACAGGTTCCTCGCAGGGCATTGGCGTCGCGTGAGCGAGCACCGTCCCTTGAGGAACCACCACCGTCTGCGATCCCACATTTAGGACCGCGATGAAAGGGTCCCCGTCCCCTCTTACGACGGTCTGGGCCGGAATCAAATGAGGCCCATTAACCCCGGCCCTAGACGGTCCCAGCAAAACACCCTGATCCCCTATGCCCTTAGCGAAGGGCTTACGAAGTTTCAGAGGCACTAGCATTTGAGCTCCCGGCGGCACACGAACAGTTTCAACGACGAACGCCGGTACCGTCGCGAACGCCGACCGAGCCGCCGCAGGGGATGGCAGGAACGCCATGCGCCGCCCCGATGGAAGCTCAATGCATCCTTGGTCGATCAAAATACGAATGGGCATTTTACCTAAGAAATCCGTCCCCAGCAGGCACGGAACCGCCAGCGAGGAGGAAACGAAAATCGGCCCCGACAATTTGATGTCCCCAATAGAAATTTGCGCTCGAATCTGTCCCATGATGCCGAGAGAGCCCCCGTTAGCGGCATAGAATGGGACGTTAACCGGCAGTAAAGGCCGGCTTTGTACGGGCAGAATATTGTAAATTAATTCCGAAATGATTGTCGCCGATGCCCCCGTATCGACCAAGATGCGTACTTCTACCCCGTCAATGTGTCCGACTACGGCCGACGACCCTGACGACGCGGCTACCACGCGATGGGCCAACACGGACCACTGTTTGGGCTCGATTTGAGTCCCCGCAGTGATCCGCGTTGGCCCCTCGCAACGCGACATCGGCCCCCCGTTTGTTGTGGTGCGAGAGCGTGCAACGGGTAGGTGCTTTGGCCAAACATGTGTGGTGCCGCGACTCGCCGGGTCATGTTGCTGGAGCTTGGGAGGAGGAGGCCCGGCGTCCCGTCGAGCCGTCGTCCCGCGCTGTCGAGGAGAGCGGCACCCCGAGGCGACGTGGCCCCGGACGCCGCAGTTGAAACACCGCGGGAGCCCCGGTGGAGACGACGGGCGGTTGAAACGGCTTGACCCGTCCCGGGCCGACCGTACTTCTTGCGCCTGTTGCCGTCGATGGTCGACGGCGAAGAGCTCCTCCGTCGGAAGGGTGGCTGCAGCCACCGCACGCCCTGCCGATGCCCTGCTGGCTTTCCGCCGCAGGGACAGAAGGTTGGCGTGAAGGAGGCGCGCCGCCTGAAGAGAGGTCATCTCGGCGTCCTCCTGTGCGACGACAGCGATGTCCAGGTCGTCTGCCAGGAGGAGTATTTTCTCCGTGACCATCGCGTCCACGCCATCGTCGTCCATACGGGGAAAAGCCGTCTTAGCCAGCGCTAGGAGGCTCGTCCTGTATGCCAGGGGCGACTCCTTCTCACCCCGCTTGCGCTCGTAGAACCGCTCTCTGCATTCCGCTGAAGGTCCATAGACCCCGGCCAGCAGCTGTAGTGCCTTCGGCAGAGTAGACCGCTTCTCTTTCGGCGCCGATGTGAGGGCGGCGAGCGCGTCTGCGTCGAGGAGCGCCGGCAGCGCGCAGAGGGCTTCATCGTCGGACCACCTTGCCATTTCTTGGTGGGCGATGAAGCGTCGCTGGAAGCCGCCCCAGTCGCCCTCTGCACCAACAAATTCTTTCAGCGGAGGCAGCCGTTGTTGTAGCGCAGCGTTCGCCTTGGACGTCTGTAGGCTGCTATCCCCGGGACTCGGCTGTGCGTCGGCGCGAATGGCAGATGGAATCGCCTGTCGCGGATGTGATGACGCTCCCTCCGCTGGAGATGACGCAGCTGTCCCAGCGAGAGCGGTGTCGGACCCAAGGTTGAGCCCGGCCACGCCCTCCGCAGCTGCCGTGACGATGGCGGGAAATTCAAAGTTTGAGTTTTCAGAAATGGCGGGAAGGCGCTCAGGTTGACGACTCCCCTCGCCCCGTGGTGGACCACCAGCCCCCAGCCGCGTGATGTTTTCCAGCGTGGCGGCAGCGGCGTACAGTAGCTCCGCCAGTCTCTCGTGAGCCAGCCGTAGCGCGTCTGGCTGCGGCCCCTCTTCATGCCGATGCCCCGGTAGGAACGCGTCGGCCCCCGGCTGCGCCATGTCTTGGTGAGCCGCCTCGGGCTCAACGACTTCAGCAGTGTCCTCCTCCGGTACTCTGGCTCGAGCTGTCTGACGTGTTTCCATGTCCGTAGTACTTCTGACACCAGATGAAGTACCGGTGAAGACGCTGGACACCCAGGTTGAGGCACACGTATATTTATTTCAGCTTATCGGTACAGGACAACACTAGAGGGGGTAGCGGCCCCCTCACCCGGATAACTGGGGATACCCCCTAGCTAATCTCACCTATCCCCAAGTCCTCCTCTAACGAGCTAGGGGAGGCTAACTGGCCCGACACTGGTGAGTCGGGCTACGGTCTCCGGAGTCCCAGGGTCTAACCCTGGTTCACGGAACCACGCCTCTGGCTCGCTCCTCTGCAGCCCTGACAAGGGCGGCGTCGAGGGGAGTCCAGGGCTCTAGCTAGAGGATCTTCACTCTTCCTCCTTCGTTCCCAGACTGAGCCCCGAGCTCTCTTTGTCCTCCCCCTTTATACCCCCCATCAGGATCACAACCCCCCAGGCTGCCTGATGCGGACGTCGCTGCGGGCACCCCCCCCGTGTACTCCCGTAACTCCGCCCACTGTGTTTGTTACCCATTGGATCGTATGCACTTACAGCCCTCCCGTAACAGCCCTACACTTGCTTGCTTAGGACCGTGCAAATCTTTCGGTCGTTTTTTAACCCACTTCCCGTGATCCAATCGAGCTGACATTTTCCACACAGACTCGTTGTGTGTGACAATTAATTTTCGTGAAAATTTTTTTCCAAAATTTTACACTGTTTAGGGAAAACAAATTAAATATTTAATTACCAATTGCTTAATACTGGCAGACAATCATCTGACCCATAGGTGGCAGCCATCTCAAGCCAGAGCACGAGAGGACTCTAGCCGCCACGCATATAAAGGATTTATAGTGAAAAACTTTGTTTTTACGGGTTTACTTGTTACTGATTGGCCGTGTCGGGTGGTGGAGGGTTACAACACATTTATAAATAACGCGATCTAAACCCAAAAACGTTGATTATGTGTCAACAGTGGTTGTTAAGAGAATGCAAAAATAGTAACGTCAATCCTGTCGGGCCATAGGTTGCATCGTCGTAGTAACCATGATGATGTTTAATAATATTCCTTTGCGGTAGTTGTAATTAAACCAACCGGTAATGGCCTTCGCACAAGTGACGACATCACATATATCCGTTCTTCTGGCTGTCGCTCGATAATGCTGCTTGTTATTGTAGTAATTACTGGCGAAACGTTACGGTACTCGAATTGTAAATGTTGCAGTGGGTTTACTTTCCAACACAGCAACCCGTTACTGCTGAACTAGTATCGAATTGACCACGTTATGTTTACGTGACAAACCTTAACAAATTTGCTGTGTCGAGTGGTGTCGGGTTTAACGACGCATTTATATTTATGCGATCTAACCCAACAAACCTCTATCATGGATGATATTGGTCGCGAAACCCCTACCACGTGTTGAACTGAGTGGTGTAATTATTCAACTTTTTCATTCTCCGAACGCCACGGGGGGCTCATTAATTTGGACCGGCATTGAGATCGCAAGGACATTTATTCGTATCTTTGTCCAAACTGTGTGCTCGGTGTGGCGTCAGGTTAATTGTATTGTTCTGGGTCCCCCCACCCCCCTTAAATTTAACTTACGCGTTTATCTCCGACTATTAGAGCCATTTTTAGTTTTTTTCGGTAAAGTCACGTAGGTAAAACATTTAAAATAATAAAAGTAAAATAAAAAATAAAATATAAAATAAAAAATCACGACGAATTTTGTATGTTTGGAGCGTGGCTTCACTCTCGGATGCAACACAACACCGCCCACGCATTCACCGCAATGCAACGATATCGTAGCAGCTTCGTGTGGGTCGTGCTTGATGTTTTTCTTGCCGAATTTAACTTTGCGGACCCACCAGGTTATACGGGGAGATTACAACATTACTGCACTGCCATTTTACAGCCATCGCAGAGGCGTGGATTTATTCCTATTTGTCACGTGAATTATATTCCTGCATATGGCGGCAATACGTTCACGGGCTGAATGCCAATGTCGAGTTCTGCTGGTCAAGAAGTAGTTTTGCTTCTCCTCCGTTGGAGTGCCAACTATAGTGGCTATAAAGATACTCCTTTGGTTCTTTCGATAAAGTCACGTAGGTATACAATAAATCGCGACGTTTCTGGCGCAACGCAAGCGTCCATCAGGTGGGAAAGCTTGGTCTGCTGCCGAGGCAGACTAAAACAGCTAGGTGGGGCCTTACCTGGTAAAATAAAAAAACGTAGTTTATTTTTTAGTTCAGTAGCTTATACCGTATTTATTTAAATGTAATATTACCTCCACTCAAGGGGTATCAAAACCATTGTGCACTCAAATAAAATGCAAAGACCAAAAAAGGAAAAAATGTTATGTTCAAGTAAAATCTACTAGTCTTACACTTCCTCCTAAACAACACGGAGGCATGTAGGGTGCCGGTTCACTACAGGACAGACATTCCAGATCCTTGGGTCAACGCTTGAGAAGGCTCGACCTCCCCTTCCCAAGCGTCGAGTGCAAGAGCTGAGGCCTGGGAGAGTAGTACGTCCTGCTCCTGAAGTGCGTGGTAGTAGTATATACACCCCGGTCGTATGGCAGATAATTCGGGGCCCGCAGGTACATTGCTGCAAGACCATACAAAGCTGAATCGTAGCACCGCAAATTGAGAAGCCAACGAGAGCTGGACACCACGGGGCCTGGTAAGACACCACCTTTGTAACATGTCCATTGGTATCTATGGGACTTGTTTTGCTAAGTATCAAACGTTGACACTGGCGGCACTTGGAAGAGTTTTCTGCCACTGCACCGGGAATTGAGGAGCGAGACTCGGTTCGGCAATCGCGGACTCTTGTTTGATATGTATTGGATGGACCAGCAAAGTTTTTCTTATCCGTACACTCCATGTGTTATGGAACTGTAGGGGATCCTGTATTCGCGGCAATGTCCCTCTTGCGGGTTGTTGTTATTGTTTTGAAACTGTTTGAAACGGTGACTGTATATAGTTGGAATAAAAGCTTTTAAATAACCGGGCCGTCTTCATCGCCCGCGAGTTGTCTTACAAGAAGAAGTTATGTTATCCTAGAATAGTGTCGTGTGAAACACCCGTGTGTATATAGTTACTCGTCGTTGCATGTTGCGTTATTGGTTGATATTTATTTGATATAAACACACGGAGAAGACGGCGTCTCTGAGTTACATTACACTTGTATAATCTCCTGTAGATGTACATGCCACTTAATGTTCTGCAGATGTAGATGCAACAGCCTCCATGTATTGCACGGCAATTGAACTTATGACTCTCGGTCCAAACGGGCAACTGGACATGTGGACAAGTTTGGTCGTATCTCTGAAAGTTCCGAAGTCTAATATTCGTAAGTAGGAGTCCCTGCAATCATACTTTATATCGCGTCATTCATAAACTAATCTTGCAACACTGCACATTAATTGTACAAAGAGGGAAAACATCCCTCCCATTTTATAGCAACTAGCAAGCAAATTAAAATCCTGCAGGAAGTAAAACAAATAATGAAAACAAAAATAACCATGACAACGAGTCATTGAGAGGTGAAACAAGTCTCACAACCCAGAACACAAGCCAGGAGACCTTTACGGGGTAGGGCGGTGGAATTCCAATAAGTTTACGACTAACGTAGACCGATCGGTCAATTATCCAACCAGGGAGGTACTTTATCGACCTAAAAGGGGTTACAGATTGAGTTGACCCTCCCTACTCCAACCACCTCCTCACTCAAACCATCCATCAACCAATAAAACCGGTCTGTACACAGTACTTGTAAATATTATTCGCCAATAAAATAATGACGATCAAGTCTGCGGTTTCTAACTGGAAGGCAGCGCATTCTCCCCGTCTGCCATTTGAGTTTGATTTAACCGAGAATCAATGCAAAACTCGACCCTGACACTAACGTCGGCAGCAGATGTGTCTATTCATCACATGGCTGTCAAATAAAGACATCGCCACTCTACTACATACGCACGTCGATTCTCAAATCGCGCTCGGACGTGCTTGTCCCGCTGATTTTCCACCTGGCAAATCTTTCATTCAGCGAGGGCTGTTCCCAGACTAGACGTCTGGCAAAAACAATATCAAACTGCAGCGTGTGTACAGGCCTCTTTGGCACGAGCCGTGACTTGCTGTAAGATCTGACCATGCCCGACCAGTGCTCACCGAGCTGCATTGGCTTCCAGTTGCCAAACAAATACATTGTTATGAAGTCGCGCTTATTTACACAAGGGCTTGCTACAAATGACAACCCAGGAACAATGCTTCCGCCTGAGCAAGTGAAAGCCACTCCACTTGAGGGGGGGAAGGGGCCCAGGAATGGTTGACATTAAATGTTATTCAGAAGTGTTCCCGATATAAACATTGGGGTTGGGGACCAGGAAATTGCGACCTTATAACGAGACGATGTATAACGAGGAATTCGCTCCCCCATGTGAATATATGGAAATGGTAGGTGATGGGAACCGTAAGAATGTATACATTGCCGATCCAACGGGAAGCTGGGGAAATTTCTCCAATAGGAGCTGTACCATTAGGGAAATGTGTATTACCTAACCAGAATACGTACTGTACATGTACAGGAAACGTACTGTACATTTGAAGTACCTGAACTGTACAGTTCAACACGGTAAGAGCCATTTGACAGTGAATGTATTGTTTCTGTGTAGACATTTTATGTACTGTACATCTGTCATACATTTTTTTGAAGCTTGGGAATACTTGACTTGAAATATTCCAACTTCATGGGACCTCCTTTGCCAGTACCAAAATATGTGAATAGGATTTTCCCTTTTTTTTGGCAACAGAGGGGACGCCTATTGTCCTGGTCTTGTAAAACACTGTTTTGAGACTAGGCTAAAAGAAAAGCTGTCTGGTGTGGACCAATCAGTTTAAAAGACAATGTATATATTATGATATGTTTTTTGTTTGCATTCTGACCACAAACATTGTGGTTAATGTGGACATGATTCCTTGTAAAATGTTTCAGTTTGTTGTTTTAACATCTTATCACCTGTTTGTTGCCAGAAAAAATGGGAACCTATTATCAGACAGCGTTGTTTTTTGTTGGAAAAACAGAATGGGGGGATACCTATTCTCAATATTCCAACTGTTTAGAATCCCCCTTGGTTAGTCACACTGTTGGTTGAACTCATGACGTCACTTCCGGTCTGGCAGTATAAAAGGGAAGCCAGGAGAAGAACCAGATCTAGCGAGTAGACAAGTCTTTGACAGTGTGATAACGTGATAAAGTAAAAGACTAGATATAAATTAGGAAATCGTTCGTTGTGTAAATAAGAAATAAGAAACAGTAGTTTTATTTAAGACATATCAAACACGTGTCAGACTTATTGCTCCATTTAGGTTCATGCGTAGCTTTTTTTTGGTACAAGAAAGCTGCGCCTACAAATACAATGTACACTTAACCAATTCTGTGTTTTAATCTTCAAACAGCATTTATACTTATGTAATGAGGTTACACCTGGGCGATAGTTATGGGTTCTCCCGGTCTCAGCCAATGGGGAGTCGAGCCAGGGGCGTAGCCCTGGAGCTGGATAGTATCTTCGAGAAATTTCCAGGGGTGTGGCTGAGGATTGGCTACGTGGTATCACGTGGGCCAGGTATTATAAGACGTGGAGAAAGACAGCACGTGGTCAGTGTGCGGAGAAATGAAGGGGGGGAAGCCACGCTGGTGCCGTGGTCCCGCTCCAGCCACGTGGCGGGCCGCGGCAGTCTCTCTCACGCTGTCTGCCAGCAGCGTGAGGGAGCGGAGAGGGATGCAAGGGAACCGAGTGTATGAATGCGGTAGAAGGCTGTAAACGGGAGAAACGAATAAACAACTCTGAAGTCAAGAAGTCGTCTGAACGGGATGTATTACACTTATAAAACACTTAATTGAAAACCATTTTTATGAGCATTTAGAAGCAGCTCTATACACTTTAAAAGTTTTTCCTTTTAATAGAAGTAATATTTGTGACAGGTTATAAACAATGACTAAAAACATTTTAGAGTAAAAAAAAAGCACAATATTAAACGTCATTTAAAAATATTTTTCCTTAACCTATAACTTTTATGATCTTGGCTTGAGTAGAAACATTTCTGCATCATCCACTTCGCCGTTGGCTGACTCCCTGTATTCAGTCAAGTTTATTGCTCACAGACACAGTGAAGCTGATGATATTGTAGGTGCAACGAAATGTTTGAGGTTGTCAGCTCTACAACATTGCAATAGAATGTCTAACAAACATTGGAAAGATAAAAAAAAATCCCGAAAATATCCGAAGGAATCCAAATGGCACTAACTATGTGCTTGTATGTGTAGAGGTGAATTTGTAAAGGTGTATTGGCGCGAATGGGTAACAAACACAAGGGGAGTGGTTATGGCCGTACACAGCAGAGGTGTGGACTCGAGTCATGCGACTTGGACTCGAGTCAGACTCGAGTCATGATTTTGATGACTTCAGACTCGACTTGGACTTGCCTCATCTTTGACTCGACTTGACTCGGGACTCGAGAGCAAAGACTTGAGACTTACTTGTGACTTGCACAACAATGACTTTGTCCCACCTCAGAGGTGTGAACTCGAGTCATGCGACTTGGACTCGAGTCAGACTCGAGTCATGATTTTGATGACTTCAGACTCGACTTGGACTTGCCTCATCTTTGACTCGACTTGACTCGGGACTCGAGAGCAAAGACTTGAGACTTACTTGTGACTTGCATAACAATGACTTTGTCCCACCTCTGGTACACAGAGAAGGTGCTCACACCGACGTCCGCACCTGCATCCCCCACGGCCCCCCCCAGGGGGGGGGGCCGATTGCTATAAAAGGTGGTGAGCCGGAGGGCTCGAGGTCGAGTGTCAGCTTTAACCAGCGAAGAGTGAAGACCAGCTAGAGTAGGCCCCGGAACTCCCCTGGCTCGCTGTCCTTGTCAGGACCGACCAGGGAAAGCCGGTGGCGTGGCCCCGAGAGCCCAGACTGATGTTCTTATTAGAGCCGGTCTGAAGACTCAGGGTGCCGGGAATCCCAGCTTGACCAGGCCTGGGATAGAGAGCCTCCCTTAGCTCTGTAGTGGAGGACCTGGGAGCAGGCTAGCCGGGGTAGGCGTGGGGCCTCCCTGTTAGACGGGTGAAGGGGCCGACACCCCTTCAAGTGTTGTGTATCCCCGGCTCTGTAAATACGTTGGTGTTAATAAATACGTGTGCCTCCAACGACGTCGTCCGAGCCTCCTGCAACTTACTACATCTGGTGTCAGAAGTGATCGTTCAACGATGGACACACGAGGGACGACTCGTACCAGGGAGCCGAAGATGGAGGATACCTCGGCCGACTCGGCACCAGAAATGGCCGAAGTCGGATCCGAGCAGCCGGGGCCGAGTACACCCGCGCCGCAATGACAGGAAGGGTGGGGAGCGTCGGCGAGGGACTTCGGCTGGCTCACTCCCGCCTGGCGGAGCTGCTCTACGCGGCGGCCGCCATGTTGGAAGAGATCATGCGGCTTGGGGCTGGAGAAGCTGCACGGGGCGACGGCGGCCGACACGCAGCGCCGTTTCCCGCCACCTCGACGCGGCTCGCGGTCAAATTTCCCGCCATCGCTACAGTGGGAGCAGAGGGTGGGGCCGGCCTGCGTCAGGTGACCGCCGAGTGCCAAGCAGAAGCTGCAACGTCATCAACACCGGCCAGCGCGTCGCCAACAGAGCGACCGGCGATGCCATACGCTCGGCCCGCCCACACTGTACCGAGTGCCGGGAACGACGGGGTGCGATCCACGACCACGGACATCGCATTACAGCAGCGACTACCGCCTCTCAAAGAGTTTGTGGGTGCGGACGGGGACTGGGGTGGCTTCAAGAGACGGTTCCTCGCTCATCAGGAGATGGCGAATTGGACGGACAACGAAGCACTACGCGCGCTGCCGGCGATGCTCGACAACGACGCCCTGGCTACCCTCACCTCGGCGCCAAAAGAAAAGCGCGCCACGCTGCAGTTGGCGCTGCAGCTTCTGTCTGCTGTCTACGGCCCGCCTTCGGACTGCAGGCAGCTGTTCCACGATCGCCATCGGGGCGCCAAGGAATCCCCTCTGGCTTTCCGAACCGCTCTCCTGGCCCTGGCGAAGGCAGCTTTTCCGCGGATGGACGAGGAGGGAGTGGACGCCATGGTGGCGGAAAAGCTGTTGCTGCTGGCGGACGAGTTGGATGTTGCCGTCTTGGCACAAGACGACACAGAGATGTCTTCCTTGCTGGTTGCGCGCCATATCCACGTGAGCTTGCGGTCCCTGCGTCGCAAGGCCAGCAAGGGGGTGGCCGGCCATGCCATGGCGGCTACCGCCCTCCCATCGGAGGAGGTCTGCGCGGTGGAGCGGCCGGGGGAGTGGAGATCTGCGGGACCACAGGCTCGGAACGGACCGAGCTGCCAGGAGCAGCCCAGGCCGTCTGGGGTGCTCACACGCTGCTACAACTGTGGCCTTCAAGGCCACGTGGCGTCAGGATGCCGGGCTCCTCGACGGCGCGGAGCGACGCCTCGTCCGGACGCCGCGCCGCCTCTACCCAAGCTCCAGCAGCAGAATACGGCGAGTCGTGGCACCTCACATGTTTGGCCTACGCACACACCTGTCACACACTCACTCACTGAAACAAACAGGGGTCGCAAATTGCCAGGTGTTGCGTCAGTGTGTTCCGAAATGCGGCGGCCGCTCCAACCGGGGCAGTGGTCGGAGCTCGCCCATCGTGTTGTTGCTGCGTCGGCGGGGTCGTCGGTCGTGGTCGGTCACATTGATGGGGTTGAGGTGCGGGTTTTGATTGACACGGGAGCATCGGCGACTATTATATCTGATTTGATTTATAACATCCTTCCCGTTCAAAGCCGTCCTTTGCTCCCCGTGGTGGTTCCATGCTATGCTGCTAACGGGGGCTCGCTGGGCATAATTGGGCAGATCCGCGCGCAAATTTGTATTGGGGACATAAAATTATCCGGGCTGGTATTGGTCTCCTCCTCGCTGGCGGTTCCGTGCCTGTTGGGGACGGACTTCTTGGCTAAAATGCCTATCCGTATATTGATCGACCAGGGTTGCATCGAACTCCCGTCAGGCCGATGTATAATCTTTTTGTCCTCCCCCGCTACTGAGCGTCGGGCATTCGCGACGGTGCAGGCGCTCGTGGCGAGGACTGTATGCGTACCACCGGGAGCTCAGATGCTTGTGCCTCTTAGGTTGCGTCAGCCGTTTGCTAAGGGAGTTGCGGATCGGGGGGTCCTGTTGGGACCATCTAGAGCCAGGGTCAATGGACCTGATTTAATAGCGGCTCAGACCATGGTGAAAGGGGACGGGAACCCATTCATTGCGGTCCTTAATGTGGGATCGCGAACGGCCGTCGTTCCTCAAGGGACCGTGCTTGCGCATGCAACGCCGGCACCCTGTGAGGAACCAGTCGTGGGTCAGGTGAGCACCGATCCTCCGTCGCGACCGCATTCGGGCTGTGATGAAGGATGGCTGGATGCACTTTGCGCGGGATCAGTGGACCTGTCCGACTCACAGCGTGAGAGCCTTCGAGTTCTCCTGCGCGAGTTTTCCGACGTTTTTAGTCAACACAAATTTGATATTGGTTGTACTAAATTGCTGCGACACCATATTGACACGGTTGACAGCGCGCCAATCCGCCAAAATCCTTTTCGGTTGAGTCCCGCCAAAAAGGAGCATGTCAAATCGGCCGTAGATGATATGCTAGTCGCGGATATTATATCCCCTTCCACCAGCCCTTGGGGGGCGCCGATCGTTTTGGTGAAGAAACACGACGGCTCGCTGCGGTTTAGCGTCGATTTTGGTCGCTTGAACAAAATTTCTGTAGCCGACGCATACCCGCTTCCTCAAATGGATGAATCGCTTGACGCCTTAGCGGGGGCGCAGTTCTTTTCCACTTTGGATTTGCTTTCTGGATTCTGGCAGCTCCCTCTGGACGAGGAATCTAAACCTAAGACTGCTTTCCGTACACCGCACGGCCTTTTTCAATTTAACCGCTTGCCGATGGGGCTACATTCTGCGCCGGCAACTTTTCAGCGGTTAATGGAATTGGTCTTGGCGGGGTTGCAATGGGATTCGTGTTTAATTTAATTAGACGATGTCATCGTCTTTAGTAAAACATTCGATGACCACCTCCAGAGGTTGCGTGCTGTTTTCCTCAAAATGCGGGCTGCCAATTTAAAATTCAGACCACAGAAGTGTCATTTGCTCCGCGAATCGGTGCGGTATTTGGGTCACATTGTCGGACGATCGGGGATTGCCACGGATCCCGCCAAAACAAAATGTGTCAGCTCCTGGCCGACTCCCACCTCGGTGGGAGAGGTCAGGAGTTTCATTGGGTTCGCGTCGTATTACCGATGGTTTGTAGCTGATTTTGCTACAATCGCGAAACCCTTGCATGCCTTGACGTCCAAGGGAGTCAAGTTTCATTGGGGACCGGAGGAGGAGGCTGCTTTTCGCTCCCTCCGGGATGCCCTGGTGGGGGCTCCGCCATTGAGTTACCCAGATTTTTCACAACCCTTCTTGCTCGATACAGACGCAAGCAACACGGGCATTGGGGGCGTGCTTTCGCAGCTCATTGGGGGCATAGAGCATGTGGTGGCTTACGGGAGTCGGGTGTTGTCTCCGGCGGAACAACGATACTGCGTTACCCGTCGTGAACTATTGGCGATCGTTTATTTCATTCAGAAGTACCGCCCATATTTGTACGGTTGACGTTTCACCGTCCGTACAGATCATGCGGCGCTGCATTACGCCTTGCGGATTCAACAACCATCGGGACAGTTGTCTCGATGGTTGGAGATTCTCCAAGATTTCGATTTTGTCACCACATATCGTAAAGGCATCCGCCACACGAACGCTGACGCTCTGTCGCGGTTACCGCCCACCTCCGAGTGCGCTTGCCTTTTGGGTTCGGGGCGTTGTAGACCTCCGAATGTGATCGCTGATTCGGTCCTTGCGGTGGCCGCCGATGCGCCTTCGACTTTGGGTCCTATCGAGCAAGAAGGGAGGGATTCCTTGCTGGGGTTGTCCGTGGCGGAGTGGGGACGCCTCCAAGTGGAGGACACCTCCCTCCTCGCTTTGCGCCGTCGCATCGGGGGGGCTGGTCAGGGGGCGGAAAGAGTTGACTCGTGGGGGTTGTTCCAGGGGCTTTTAATGCACTGGGACGGGAGATCCCGCCGCCACCAGCTGGTGGTGCCTTCCGCATTGAGGGGTAGAGTGGTGTGGGCTGCGCATGAGCGGCTCCTTCACCTGGGGACTCACAAGACCCTTGCCATGCTCCAACTCGATTTTTCCTGGCCGGACATGGCAAGGGACGTGGGCGATCTCTTGGGGTCGTGCACGCAATGCGCGCGGCGGAAACCACCAGCGAGGGGGTCCAACCCTCCGCTGCAGTCCATAAAGGTTTCGCGGATTAACGAGCTCGTTGCACTGGATATTCTCGGGCCATTTCCCGCTACACCTAGGGGAAATAGGTACTTATTGACAGGGGTTGAATATTTCACGAGATGGCCTATGGCCTGGCCCCTAGCTAACCAGTCGGCAGCAGCCATCGCGGAGGCCTTTGTCCAGGGCTACGTCCTCGACAAGGGTGCTCCGGAGCGGCTGCTGACTGACCAGGGTAAAACATTTTCAGGGAAACTCCTCCGCGAAGTGTGCGACCTCCTGGGTACGAAAAAAATTCGAACCTCCCCATATCACCCGCAACCTGACGGGATGGTGGAGCGGCTGCATCGGACTATCACGTCCATGCTGTCCCAACAGGCTTCTGAATCCCAGACCGATTGGGACCTTCACATTGCGGGGGTTTTGGCAGCCTACAGAATGGCTCCTCATGCGGCCACCGGATTTTCGCCTTTCTTCCTCATGTATGGCCGCGAGGCTAACCCGCCTGTTGCAGCTCAGCTAAAGCTCTCGACGCCGCATGCAAACTCTAAATTTCCGACCACGTCAAATTTAACATTGATAAATTGACAGAGGCGTGGGAGGCGGCCATACAGAATTTGGAACTCCGCCAGAGGGCGAATGAGAGGCTTAGGCTGGGTCGGGCGCATGTGCTCCAATGGAAACCGGGGGACAAGGCGTGGTTGCACTGTCCCCAGGTGCCACTGGCGACCTCGTCTAAGCTGGTACGGCCATGGCGGGGGCCAGTGGAGGTCATACAGGTCTTGCGGCCACAATGTGTGCGCGTCCGATGGGGTAAGCGTCGGTGGTACGTGCACCCCTCCAGGCTGAAGTCATTCATTGCGCCCCATGTTCCTCACACACACACGCGTGGCCAAACGTGTGAGGGGTCCACCGACTCCCCGAATTCGCTGCTTTCGACTGACTTGTCACCGACTGTTCCGCCTCCAGGTGCACCGGGATTGACGCGCCCGAGTCCTGCGACCCCACCCGGGGGGGTCGGGGGTCGCTCATTGGACATACCGGACGCTCCCGCACCCGAACTGTTGACACCCACCACTGGTCCGACCGGGGCTGCACCTTGTGACGGCCCCACTGCAAGAACGCGCGCCAAAACGCGCAGACTTTTGTGAGACCGGCCGCTGGTGGGGACCTTGCGGGGGGACGTCCTGGGCACTTGTATATATGTTGTGTATTTGTAAAGGTGTATTGGCGCGAATGGGTAACAAACACAAGGGGCGTGGTTATGGCCGTACACAGAGAAGGTGCTCACACCGATTGCTATAAAAGGTGGTGAGCCGGAGGGCTCGAGGTCGAGTGTTAGCTTTAACCAGCGAAGAGTGAAGACCAGCTAGAGTAGGCCCCGGAACTCCCCTGGCTCGCTGTCCTTATCAGGACCGACCAGGGAAAGCCGGTGGCGTGGCCCCGAGAGCCCAGACTGATGTTCTTATAAGAGCCGGTCTGGAGACTCAGGGTGCCGGGAATCCCAGCTTGACCAGGCCTGGGATAGATAGCCTCCCTTAGCTCTGTAGTGGAGGACCTGGGAGCAGGCTAGCCGGGGTAGACGTGGGGCCTCCATGTTAGACGGGTGAAGGGGCTGACACCCCTTCAAGTGTTGTGTATCCCCGGCTCTGTAAATACGTTGGTGTTAATAAATACGTGTGCCTCCAACGACATCGTCCGAGCCTCCTGCAACTTACTACATATGCATGGGATGAATGAACACAAAGATTCCCTTTCGGAGGTTGTAGCTGGCCTGTTTGTATTAATCCATGTTCCCAGTCGCCCTACCATGGTTAAATGTGGTGGTTCGCACTTTTAGTTTTGCATGAATACTACCATCCACGGATTTTGGTTGGGATATGTAGGAATCGTTACTGTTGGAACAACATCCTCTGTGCACTTCTTGATGAACCCGGTAACTGAGTCTTTGTGCTTGTCGATTGTTATTCTCGGTGACCTGGAACATTTCCCAGTCCACGGAAGAAAAACAGTCCTGACGCACAAATTTCGATTAGTTAGACCCGTGTTGAATAGTTCTAGTAACAGGCAATTCCTGCGTCTGCCTAATAGATGGGTAGGAGCAGGATGGAAGTGTGATCTGATTTGCCGAACGGTGGCCACAGGGGAGGGCTTTGTATCCACCAAGAGTGGTTAATCGTGAAGCGTACCCCTACTCTTCTGCTTTGCTTTTCACTGGTGCCTTTGTTCTGTCCCCCCCCCCCCCCCCCCGGTCGATGAAACATCTAGTGGGCTGAATTTCGAGGTCCAACACCAGTATGGAGAGCCATGATTCGGTCAAACGAAGGACATTACTCCATCACATGTCATTAGTAGGAGATTCTCGATCTTCACTTGTCCAGCTTTTTCTCACGGAACTGAACATTGGCTACTAAGATTGGGAAGTCAGGTGGGGGGTCGATTAGCCTATCTTCTCAGCCTCAGTAAAGCGCCGGCTCCCCTGCCCAGTCTGCGCTGGTATCTCCGAAGAAGAACACCAGGAAAGATAAATGGAGCTGCTTTGGGGGGAGGGGGTGTGGTACGAACAAAGGGACCTAAAAGTGCTTTGTGGTCATAAGAAATAATAGCAAAGACATTATGTGTAAAAATAAAAAAAAACACTAAAATCGACAAACTGCAAGGTTGATAATTGGTTCTTTACCCTTCTATCTGGCAACAAAACTGACACCTTTTTTACAAGGAGTCATGCTTGCATAGACCGCAATACCTGCAGTCATAATACAAACAAAAGAACATAACTCTGATAATGTGCACTGTCCTTAAAGTTGATTGATCCACACCCGAAACAGCTTTCCTTAGAGCCTAGTCTCATATGGGTTGGACCAAATGACGCCAAAAGGCGCACAACTCAAAGACAATGCACCATCAGAGTATGAGAGCTCGGGGCAAGCATCTACACTATGTTCTTTTGTTTGTATTATGACTGCAGGTATTGCGGTCTATGCAAACATGACTCTGATAATGTGCACATTATCAGAGTTATGTTCTTTTGTTTGTATTATGACTGCAGGTATTGCGGTCTATGCAAACATGACTCCTTGTAAAAAAGGTGTCAGTTTTGTTGCCAGATAGAAGGGTAAAGAACCAATTATCATATTTTTACTGGCAAATGAGGTTCCCATAGTGTAAACTGCAAGGTTGTGTAGGAGCAAGCATCAAGGCTCCTTTCTCTGGTGGTGCCATCCACTGCAGCCATCATGGAGTTAAGTTCTGTGAGCTACATCATGCCTGAAGACAACTGTCGCTAAGCAACGTTTTTTGGGTTGCTTGGTGCAACCGCGAGTCGGAGTTCCGCGCATGCGCAGATGTGCGCACAGCTCTAATGTATCATTACGCAGATCAGCATACATTCTACAAAGTTTGATTTCCATACATTTATTTGCACTGCACTAAGGGCCAAAAAAATGTAATGTTCATCTGGAAGCTTAATTTATTGTATTTGTCTACTTGTTAAATTTGAAACCCAATAGTTTGTCCGTTAAACGCGTCACAAGCAGACAGACACGCACAGGCAGACAAACAGACAAAATTACTTGTATAGATAAGATAAATATAGATAACTATTGTTGTCCAGAATGATCCTGAGGTTCAACACTTCAACACGAGCTCCCAGAATTAACCCGGACCGGATGTGTCAACAGTGGTTGTTAAGAGAATGCAAAAATAGTAACGTCAATCCTGTCGGGCCATAGGTTGCATCGTCGTAGTAACCATGATGATGTTAAAGAATATTCCTTTGCGGTAGTTGTAATTAACCCAACCGGTAATGGCCTTCGCACAAGTGACGACATCACATATATCCCTTCCTCTATTTGAAACGGAAACAGGAAGATTTATCCGCAACTTCTGGCTGTCGCTCGATGATGCTGCTTGTTATTGTAGTAATTACTGGCGAAACGTTACGGTACTCGAATTGTAAATGTTGCAGTGGGTTTACTTTCCAACACAGCAACCCGTTACTGCTGAACTAGTATCGAATTGACCACGTTTTGTTTACGTGACAAACCTTAACAAATTGGCTGTGTCGAGTGGTGTCGGGTTTAACGACGCATTTATAGTTTATGCGATCTAACCCAACTAACCTCTATCATGGATGATATTGGTCGCGAAACCCCTACCACGTGTTGAACTGAGTGGTGTAATTATTCAACTTTTTCATTCTCCGAACGCCACGGGGTCTCATTAAATGGGACCGGCATTGAGATCGCGAGGACATTTATTCGTATATTTGTCCAAACTGTGTGCTCGGTGTGGCGTCAGGTTAATTGTATTTTTCTGGGTCCCCCACCCCCCTTGAATTTAACTTACGCGTTTATCTCCGACTGTTAGAGCCATTTTTAGGTTTTTTCGGTAAAGTCACGTAGGTAAAAAATTAAAATTAATAAAAGTAAAATAAAAAATAAAATATAAAATAAAAAATCACGACGAATTGTGTATGTTTGGAACGTGGCTTCACTCTCGAATGCAACACAACACCGCCCACGCATTCACCGCAATGCAACGAGATCGTAGCGGCTTCGTGTGGGTCGTGCCTGATGTTTTTCTTGCCGAATTTGACTTTGCGGACCCACCAGGTTATATGGGGAGATTACAACATTACTGCACTGCCATTTAACAGCCATCGCAGAGGCGTGGATTTATTCCTATTTGTCACGTGAATTATATTCCTGCATATGGCGGCAATGCATTCGGGGGCTGAATGCCAATGTCGAGTTCTGCTGGTCAAGAAGTAGTTTTGCTTCTCCTCCGTTGGAGTGCCAACTATAGTGGCTATAAAGATACTCCTTTGGTTCTTTCGGTAAAGTCACGTAGGTATACAATAAATCGCGACGTTTCTGGCGCAACGCAAGCGTCCATCAGGTGGGAAAGCTTGGTCTGCTGCCGAGGCAGACTAAAACAGCTAGGTGGGGCCTTACCTGGTAAAATACAAAAAACGTAGTTTATTTTTTAGTTCAGTAGCTTATACCGTATTTATTTAAATGTAATATTACCTCCACTCAAGGGGTATCAAAACCATTGTGCACTCAAATAAAATGCAAAGACCAAAAAAGGAAAAAATGTTATGTTCAAGTAAAATCTACGAGTCTTACACTTCCTCCTAAACAACACGGAGGCATGTAGGGTGCCGGATCACTACAGGACAGACATTCCAGATCCTTGGAGCAACGCTTGAGAAGGCTCGACCTCCCCTTCCCCAGCGTCGAGTGCAAGAGCCGAGGGCTGGGAGAGTAGTACGTCCTGCTCCTGAAGTGCGTGGTAGTAGTATATACACCCCGGTCGTATGGCAGATAATTCGGGGAACGCAGGTACATTGCTGCAAGACCATACAAAGCTGAAACGTAGCACCGCAAATTGAGAAGCCAACGAGAGCTGGACACCACGGGGCCTGGTGAGACACCACGTTTGTAACATGTCCATTGGTATCTATGGGACTTGTTTTGCTAAGTATCAAACGTTGACACAGGCGGCACTTGGAAGAGTTTTCTGCCACTGCACCGGGAATTGAGGAGCGAGACTCGGTTCGGCAATCGCGGACTCTTGTTTGATATGTATTGGATGGACCAGCAAAGTTTTTCGTATCCGTACACTCCATGTGTTATGGAACTGTAGGGGATCCTGTATTCGCGGCAATGTCCCTCTTGCGGGTTGTTGTTATTGTTTTGAAACTGTTTGAAACGGTGACCGTATATAGTTGGAATAAAAGCTTTTAAATAACCGGGCCGTCTTCATCGCCCGCGAGTTGTCTTACAAGAAGAAGTTATGTTATCCTAGAATAGTGTCGTGTGAAACACCCGTGTGTATATAGTTACTCGTCGTTGCATGTTGCGTTATTGGTTGATATTTATTTGATATAAACACACGGAGAAGACGGCGTCTCTGAGTTACATTACACTTGTATAATCTCCTGTAGATGTACATGTCACTTAATGTTCTGCAGATGTAGATGCAACAGCCTCCATGTATTGCACGACAGTTGAACTTATGACTCTCGGTCCAAACGGGCAACTGGACATGTGGACAAGTTTGGGCGTATCTCTGAAAGTTCAGAAGTCTAATATTCGTAAGTAGGAGTCCCTGCAATCATACTTTATATCGCGTCATTCATAAACTAATCTTGCAACACTGCACATTAATTGTACAAAGAGGGAAAACATCCCTCCCATTTTATAGCAACTAGCAAGCAAATTAAAATCCTGCAGGAAGTAAAAAAAATAATGAAAACAAAAAGTAACCATGACAACGAGTCATTGAGAGATTAAACAAGTCTCACAACCCAGAACACAAGCCAGGAGACCTTTACGGGGTAGGGCGGTGGAATTCCCATAAGTTTACGACTAACGTAGACTGATCGGTCAATTATCCAACCAGGGAGGTACTTTATCGACCTAAAAGGGGTTACAGATTGAGTTGACCCTCCCCACTCCAACCACCTCCTCACTCAAACCACCCATCAACCAATAAAACCGGTCTGTACACAGTACTTGTAAATATTATTCGCCAATAAAATAATGACGATCTAGTCTGCGGTTTCTAACTGGAAGGCAGCGCATTCTCCCCGTCTGCCATTTGAGTTTGATTTAACCGAGAATCAATGTAAAACTCGTCCCTGACACTAACGTCGGCAGCAGATGTGTCTATTCATCACATGGCTGCCAAATAAAGACATCGCCACTCTACTACATACGCACGTCGATTCTCGAATCGCGCTCGGACGTGCTTGTCCCGCTGATTTTTCACCTGGCAAATCTTTCATTCAGCGAGGGCTGTTCCCAGACTAGACGTCTGGCAAAAACAATATCAAACTGCAGCGTGTGTACAGGCCTCTTTGGCACGCGCCGTGACTTGCTGTAAGATCTGACCATGCCCGTCCAGTGCTCACCGAGCTGCATTGGCTTCCAGTTGCCAAACAAATACATTGTTATGAAGTCGCGCTTATTTACACAAGGGCTTGCTACAAATGACAACCCAGGACCAATGCTTCCGCCTGAGCAAGTGAAAGTCACTCCACTTGAGGGGGGGAAGGGGCCCAGGAATGGTTGACATTAAATGTTACTCAGAAGTGTTCCCGATGTAAACATTGGGGTTGGGGACCAGGAAATTGCGACCTTATAACAAGACGATGTATAACGAGGAATTCGCTCCCCCATGTGAATATATGGAAATGGTAGGTGATGGGAACCGTAAGAATGTATACATTGCCGATTCAACGCGAAGCTGTGGAAATTTCTCCCATAGGAGCTGTACCATTAGGGAAATGTTTATTACCTAACCAGAATACGTACTGTACATGTACAGGAAACGTACTGTACATTTGCAGTACCTGAACTGTACAGTTCATCACGGTAAGAGCCATTATACAGTGAATGTATTATTTCTGTGTAGACATTTTATGTACTGTACATCTGTCATACATTTTTTGAAGCTTGGGAATACTTGACTTGGAATATTCCAACTTCATGGGACCTCCTTTGCCAGTACCAAAATATGTGAATAGGATTTTCCCTTTTTTTTGGCAACAGAGGGGACGCCTTTTGTCCTGGTCTTGTATAACACTGTTTTCAGACTAAGCTAAAAGAAAAGCTGTCTGGTGTGGACCAATCAGTTTAAAAGACAATGTATATATTATGATATGTTTTTTGTTTGCATTCTGACCACAAACATTGTGGTTAATGTGGACATGATTCCTTGTAAAAGGTTTCAGTTTGTTGTTTTAACATCTTAACACCTGTTTGTTGCCAGAAAAAATGGGAACCTATTATCAGACAGCGTTGTTTATTGTTAGAAAAACAGAATGGGGGGATACCTATTCTCAATATTCCAACTGTTTAGAATCCCCCTTGGTTAGACACACTGTTGGTTGAACTCATGACGTCACTTCCGGTCTGGCAGTATAAAAGGGAAGCCAGGAGAAGAACGAGATGGAGCGAGTAGACAAGTCTTTGACAGTGTGATCACGTGATAAAGTAAAAGACTAGATATAAATTTGGAAATCGTTCGTTGTGTAAATAAGAAATAAGAAACAGTAGTTTTATTTAAGACATATCAAACACGTGTCAGACTTATTGCTCCATTTAGGTTCATGCGTAGCTTATTTTTGGTACAAGAAAGCTGCGCCTACAAATACAATGTACACTTAACCAATTCTGTGTTTAATCTTCAAACAGCATTTATACTTATGTAATGAGGTTACACCTGGGCAATAGTTATGGGTTCTGCCGGTCTCAGGCAATGGGGAGTCGAGCCAGGGGCGTAGCCCTGGAGCTGGACAGTATCTTCGAGAAATTTCCAGCGGTGTGGCTGAGGATTGGCTACGTGGTATCACGTGGGCCAGGTGTTATAAGACGTGGAGAAAGACAGCACGTGGTCAGTGTGCGGAGGAATGAAGGGGGGGAAGCCACGCTGGTGCCGTGGTCCCGCTCCAGCCACGTGGCGGGCCGCGGCAGTCTCTCTCACGCTGTCTGCCAGCAGCGTGAGGGAGCGGAGAGGGAGGCAAGGGAACCGAGTGTATGAATGTGTAATGTAGTAACTCGGCGGGAGACGACTTCACGGGTAACACACTCTTTATTTTATCAAACTCGTTCACAGGTGACTAACACCTACTTTGTATCTCGGGTGACAAACACCCACTTAGTATCTCGGGTGACAACCACCCACTTAGTATCTCGGGTGACAAACACCCACTTAGCTACTTGGCGACTAACGCCCACTGAGCTACTCGTATGACCAACATCCACTTAGTATTTCGGGTGACAAACACCCACTTAGCTACTCGGCGACTAACGCCACTGAGCTACTCGGATGACCAACATCCACTTAGCTACTCGGCGACTAACGCCACTGAGCTACTCGGGACACTCCCTGCCCGGGGTATCCGTCTCGACTGTGGGTCCCCAGCCCGACCCACGGGGGCGTCGGACCCCGGGTCCCACAGCCTCGCCTCCGAGCCACACAGGGCCCTGGTCCCCACAAGGACGGCGGGACTAGGGGTCTCGGGGCACTAGGTCTTCAGCTCCGTCTTCGGGTCTTCAACTGGGTAACTCTCCCCGAGTGCTCTCGCGCGTCCCCCTTTATACCCCACCTGCGGACGTCGCTGCGAGCACCCACTTATTCGACCAATCGCCGGGCGCTGGCTACGATCCTCTTTTCCCACATCTCATCGTGCCTCACCACCCACGCCGCGCCGCCCCGTCATCTGTCACTCCAGGCGCGCGCGTCCACACCACGCCCACAACGCGTGCCCAACCCCGCACCCCGCGCCGCCCCGTGATCCATCACTGTCACAGTCGGCGCACGTCAATGCCACCACTACATCACCCCCTACCACATAGCTCGCAGCCGACCCGGCTGCTAGAAAAATATACAAACCGCCCTGTGTGCCCCGTAACACAACACAACAACAAGAACAACAACTAACTTAACAACACAACACGACGCGAACACTACCATCCGCAACCCTCAACCAATGCCACCGCGACAATAGAACAATATATACAAACCGGCGAGTGACAATAGCAATGTATATGCAAAAAGGAAAATAAATGGAAAATTTTTTTTTTTTCTTTCGACTTGTGCAGTGTCCCCTTCTTCTTCCGAGCGTCCCTACAACGGGACAGTACCCCGGCAGAGGGGAACACCGGGCGAGCTCGGTGTAGAGAAAAAACGTCTTCATGAAAATTGTTGAGACCTAGCCCGAGTCCGCCTTGCCGGTCCGTCGTACGGCAGCAGACGCGGTTGAACGTCCGGTGGTGCCGGCGGTTCAGGAAGACATCGGCCAGGCAACGAGGACCCGTGCGTGCCCCGGGGTTCAGGCTCTCGACGGTCAGCAGCCGTCAAGCCCGAGGCACCTGGGGGTGGGTCAGGTGGAGACACGTGAGGATCAGCCTGCGACACCTCCCTCCCCGAGTCGACGGTCACATCACACGCCCGGTCGTCACGGCACAGAACGGGGTCACACGGTGCCGCATAGGGCTTCAGTCGGGAGGGGTGCACGTACCAACGGCGTTTCCCCCATTTAATCTGTATACTCTGGGGTCGTGCAACCCGCACAATTTCCACCGGTCCCCTCCAAGGTCTCAACAACTTGGGGGACGTAGCCAACGGTGCATGTGGACAATGCAGCCAGGCCTTATCGCCTGGTTTCCAATCATGCGTATGCACCCTCCGCTCATGCAATTTCTCGTTCGCAATTTGCCGCGACCGCGAATTCAACCTTGCCGCCTCCCGCGCTTCAGTCAATTTGGCGATATTAAATTTGATGTGGTCTGCCAATTTAGATTTTGCACGTGGCTGGGAAATCCCCAGTTGGACGTCCATGGCCGGATCGGCCTCCCGCCCATACATAAGAAAAAATGGGGAAAACCCCGTCGCCGCATGAGGGGCCATTCGATAGGCCGCGAGTACCCCCGGCACCTGTAAGTCCCAATCAACCTGATCGTCGCAGACCTGTTGGCACAACATAGACGTAATCGTCCTGTTCAGACGCTCAACCATCCCGTCAGTCTGCGGGTGGTAGGGGGAAGTACGCACTTTCTTTGTACCCAACAGGTCGCACACCTCGCGCAACAAAACGCTCGAAAAATTCTTTCCTTGATCCGTCAGCAAGCGTTCGGGGGCGCCCTTGTCCAACACATAACCCTGGACAAAGGCGTCCGCCACCGCCGCAGCCGACTGGTTGGCGAGCGGCCATGCCATAGGCCATCGGGTGAAGTATTCCACGCCAACCAGCAGGAACCTATTTCCACTTGGTGTAGCCGGAAAGGGCCCCAAGATGTCCAACGCTACCAATTCGTTTATACGCGAAACCTGAATGGATTGCAGCGGTGGATTAGCTGCCAATGGTGGCGGTTTCCTTTTGGCGCACCCTACGCATCCCTTAAGAATATTCGCCACGTCGTTACCCATCCCCGGCCAATAATAGTCTCGCTGGATTAGGGCGAGCGTTTTGTGAAAACCCAGATGCATGAGCCGTTCATGAGCTGCCAGAACAACCCTACCCCGCATAGCAACAGGCACAACGAGCACGTGACGCCGGGACATGTTGTCCCACTTCATCAAAAGGCCCTGTCTGCACACCCAGGAACCGACCCGCGCCTCCCCTTCTTCGGGAGCGCCAACTTTCCGACGTAGCGTAAGTAGGGAGCTGTCGGACATCTGGAGGCGGCCCCACTCAATGAGGGGCAACGACAACAGCGAATCCCTCCCCGTGGGGGCGTCCTCTCCCGGGGTGTCAGTGGCGGCGAGCGCAACTCCCGGGGTGCCGGCGACCGGGGGTTTGCACCGCGCCGATCCCAACAAACATGTGCAGTCCGTGCACGGCGGCAACCGCGACAAGGCGTCCGCATTTGAGCGTCGCAACCCCTTGCGGTAAATCGTCGTGAATTGGTAGTCTTGAAGGACCTCCAACCATCGGGACAATTGGCCCGATGGCTGTGCCACGCGCATAGCGTATTGTAGAGCCGCATGGTCCGTCCGGACCGTAAAATGACGGCCGTAAAGATACGGCCTGAATTGCTGTGTAAAAAACACAATGGCTAACAATTCACGACGAGTTATGCAATAGCGTTGTTCGGCGGGGGAAAGAACCCTACTACCGTAGGCGACCACCCGTTCAACCCCCCCGACCACCTGTGAGAGCACCCCCCCGATACCCGTATTGCTGGCGTCCGTGTCAAGCAAAAACGGTTGTGTGAAATCGGGGTAACACAAGGGGGGAGCCTGCACCAAGGCGTCACGGAGGGAGCAGAACGCAGCCTCCTCTTCCGCCCCCCAGTGAAACCTCACACCCTTAGCCGTCAAAGCGTGCAGGGGCCTGGCTATGGTGGCAAATTGCTTGACAAAACGACGGTAATAGGAGGCGAAACCAATGAAACTACGAACCTCCGTGACCGAGGTTGGCGTTGGCCATGAGCTGACGCAATGCGTCTTAGCAGGGTCCGTCGAGATCCCTGAACGACTCACGATATGGCCCAAATACCTGACCGATTCCCGAAGCAGAAAACATTTAGCCGGTTTAAATTTAAGCTTAGCGGAACGCATCCTGAGGAACACCGCTCTCAGTCGCTGGAGGTGCTCCTCGAAAGTCCGACTAAAGACGATGATATCGTCGAGATAAATCAAACAGGTATCCCATTGGAGGCCTGACAAAACCAATTCCATGAGTCTCTGGAACGTGGCGGGAGCGGAATGTAAGCCCATGGGCAAACGGTTGAATTCAAATAGGCCCCCAGGTGTCCGGAAAGCAGTTTTAGGTTTTGACTCGTTATCGAGTGGCAATTGCCAAAATCCAGAAAGCAGATCGAGTGTGGAAAAAAACTGCGCTCCCGCCAAGGCATCCAGCGACTCATCCATCCTGGGGAGCGGATACGCATCCGCCATCGAGATTTTGTTTAAGCGGTGGAAATCGACACAAAACCGCAAGGACCCGTCCTGTTTCTTTACTAGGACAATAGGAGCACCCCACGGACTAGAAGAGGGCGAAATGATATCGGCCGCCAACATATCATTAACCGCCGATTGCACATGTTCCTTCTCGGCTGGGCTGAGCCGGAAGGGATTCTGACGAATAGGGGCCGCGTCCCCTGTAGCTATGTGGTGGCGCAACAGGTCAGTGCAGCCGATATCGTACTTATGTTTGCTGAACACGTCAGCAAACTCGATTAGCAAACCCCTCAATGCTCCCAATTGCACCCCGGACAAGTTAGCAGAACCGGCACACAGCGAGTCCAACCACTCAGTCCCCTCATCACTTTGAGGATGCGACTTAACAGTGAAATCTGCTTGAGCCACGAGCCGTTCCTCAACGGGTAGCGGCGCGGCGTGAGCCAGCACCGTTCCCTGCGCAATTACGGCCGGCCGCGACCCCGTATTCAGGACCATTACGAACGGCTCACTGTCCCCTCTCACCATGGTTTGAGCAACCGCTAAGTCGAGGCCCTTACTGGCTCTGTTTGACGGCCCCAACAGCACCCCCTGTGCCTCCGCACCCACCTCGAGTGGCTTCCTGAACCGAAGGGGTACTAACATTTGCGATCCCGGGGGCACCCGTACAGTGTGAGTCGCCAGCGCCTGCACCGTCGCACAAACCGTGCGCACTTTGGTAGGGCTCGACAAGAACGCAACCCTCCGACCTGACGGAAGCTCTATGCAGGCCTGATCTATAAGAATTTTGATGGGCATTTTGGACAAAAAGTCCGTACCTAGCAAACAGGGAACGGCCAGCGATGATGATACAAAAATAGGGCCCGCCAATTTAATGTCACCAATGCAAATAGTCGCCCGAATCTGGCCGATGATCCCCAGGGAATCCCCCATTCGCCGCATAAAATGGCACGTCTACTGGCAGAAGGGGTCTACTTTGGACGGGAAGAATGTTATAAATAAGGTCCGAGATGATGGTGGCCGACGCACCCGTGTCAACAAGCACCCGGACCTCAACCCCGTCAATGAACCCCGTTACCACGGACGACCCGGCCGACGCAGCCACGATCCTGTGAGGCCAATTCGGACCACTCGACTGCTTGCGGGCCGCGTACGGACCCCCCTCGCCGAATTGAACCCCCGGCACCCAGCCGCGAACCCCCCACCGCGAAGCGGCGACCCGAATGTGCCGTGTTTGTGGACCGAACGTGTGAGGTGCCGCGACTTGCCGGGTTTTGTTGGGATGACTTGTGGCCCTGGTCGTCGTCCCGACGTGGTCCTGTGGCGCGCTGACGCGGGGCCCGGCACCCGGCTGCGACGTGACCCCGAAGGCCGCAGTTGTAGCAGACGACGGACGTCGTAGGTTTCGGTTGCTCCAGCTTGCGGGGCGAACGTGTGGGCGAACGACCTCCCGTTCTCCACTCCCCCGGACGCGATGCAGCGAAGGCCTGCTCCTGCACCGCAGCTGGCTGAGGTTCGGCGATCGTGGCGGCCAGTGCCGCGTTCCCCGCCCATTTGCAGACGACCCCCGGCTTGCGTTTGAGGACCTCGTACGCGTGAATGCTCGTGGCGATCGCCAGGGAGCAGATATCCATCTCGTCCGCCACGTTGATGGGGACCCCCAACTCGTGGGCCAACACCAGCAGCTGCTCCGTCACCATGGCGTCCTTCCCCTCCTTATCCATGCGGGGAAAAGCTGCGTCCGCCAAGGCGAGTAGTGCCGTGCGGTAGGCGAGTGTCGTTTCTCCAGCCACCTTCCGCCGATCGTAGAACTGGTGGCGACACGTGGAGGGCGGCCCGAACACCTTCGCCATCAGGTGTAGTGCGGCCTGGAGCGTAGAGCGGGACGACCTTGCAGCAGATGTGAAGGCTGCAAGCGCGTCGTCGTCAAGCATCGCTGGCAACGCACGCAGGGCAGTGGTGTCGGACCACCCCGACATCTCCTGATGAGCGAGGAACCTTCGTTGGAAGGCTCCCCAGTCGCCCCCATCCGCCTTGAACGCCGACAGCGCGGGCAATCTTTGCTGGAGGACCCGATCGTCGTCGACGTCGGAGAGATTTTCCCGCGCTCCGCTGTAGCTGTGTAAAATGTCGGCTCGGTTGTCAGGCGCAAAATGGAGGGCTCCGGCGCGCGCTGATGACGTGGGCTGCGCTGCGCGGAGGTGTCCGGCCACGTGGCGTCCGTCTTTCCCGCCAATCGGTGGCGGCCCCCCAAAAACGGCGGCAACTTCCAGACTTTTGGCGCGAAGCGCCTTTTGGCGGGAATCCTCCACCGTCGCTTCCTCCACGACCCCCGCAGCCGTTTTTTCCGCTCGCCGGAACGGAGATGTCGGCCAAGACAGCGGCGGCGGCGAGTAGCAACTCCGCCAACCGGGCGTGCGCGTCCTGGAGGCTGGTGTCGGAGGCAAGCGGAGCGTCGGCCATCACCGCGAAGTGCTGCATCGGCGGCAACTCCTCGTCCTCTACTCCCGAGGTCGGTGTCCCCGGTACGCCGTCGTCGTCCCGACCTCGCTCGTGGGTACGGGTAGTCTTCCTCGTGTCCATACTCCTTGAAGACAGGTTTACTTCTGACGCCAGTTGTAATGTAGTAACTCGGCGGGAGACGACTTCACGGGTAACACACTCTTTATTTTATCAAACTCGTTCACAGGTGACTAACACCTACTTTGTATCTCGGGTGACAAACACCCACTTAGTATCTCGGGTGACAACCACCCACTTAGTATCTCGGGTGACAAACACCCACTTAGCTACTTGGCGACTAACACCCACTGAGCTACTCGGATGACCAACATCCACTTAGTATTTCGGGTGACAAACACCCACTTAGCTACTCGGCGACTAACGCCACTGAGCTACTCGGATGACCAACATCCACTTAGCTACTCGGCGACTAACGCCACTGAGCTACTCGGGACACTCCCTGCCCGGGGTATCCGTCTCGACTGTGGGTCCCCAGCCCGACCCACGGGGGCGTCGGACCCCGGGTCCCACAGCCTCGCCTCCGAGCCACACAGGGCCCCGGTCCCCACAAGGACGGCGGGACTAGGGGTCTCGGGGCACTAGGTCTTCAGCTCCGTCTTCGGGTCTTCAACTGGGTAACTCTCCCCGAGTGCTCTCGCGCGTCCCCCTTTATACCCCACCTGCGGACGTCGCTGCGAGCACCCACTTATTCGACCAATCGCCGGGTGCTGGCTACGATCCTCTTTTCCCACATCTCATCGTGCCTCACCACCCACGCCGCGCCGCCCCGTCATCTGTCACTCCCGGCGCGCGCGTCCACACCACGCCCACAACGCGTGCCCAACCCCGCACCCCGCGCCGCCCCGTGATCCATCACTGTCACAGTCGGCGCACGTCAATACCACCACTACAAATGCGGTGGAAGGCTGTAAACGGGAGAAACGAATAAACAACTCTGAAGTCAAGACGTCGTCTGAACGGGATTTATCACACTTATAAAACACTTAATTGAAAACCATTTTGATGAGCATTTAGAAGCAGCCCTATACAATTTAAAAGTTTTTCCTTTTAATAGAAATAATATTTGTGAAAGGTTTTAAACAATGACTAAAAACATTTTAGAGTAAAAAAAAGCACAATATTAAACGTCATTGAAAAATATTTTTCCTTAACCTATAACTGTTATTGTCTTGGCTTGAGTAGAAACATTTCTGCATCATCCACTTCGCCGTTGGCTGACTCCCTGTATTCAGTCAAGTTTATTGCTCACAGACAGTGAAGCTGATGTTATTGTAGGTGCAACGAAATGTTTGAGGTTGTCAGCTCTACAACATTGCAATAGAATGTCTAACAAACATTGGAAAGATAAAAAAAAATCACGAAAATATCCGAAGGAATCCAAATGGCACTAAATATGTGCTTGTATGTGTAATAAAAGACTTGACCACGATCTCTGGCTCAGTGTCCTTTATTCGGTCCGTACTGCGTTCCCACACGGCTGTCTCTCTTATTCTCTCAGTGCTGGTTCCGATGTCACTCCAGTCACCATCAGCAGCCCCGCTGCTGTTCTTGTCGCTCTTGCAGCCCCACAGCAGCTCCGCTGCTGTAATCTCACACAGCTCCCTTGGCTGTTCCTGCTGCAGCTCTGACAGCCTCGTGCTGTCTCGCCTCCTCGTCGCTCCTGCGACTCTTGGCAGCCACCCCGCTGCCCCTCACACACAGCCTTACTGCCTATCTCTATCTGCAGCTTTACACCTCCCAGTAGCTTCCTACTGTTCCCGGGGTTGGCTCCCGCTTCGACGGTGCCCCCTCGGCTCGTACGCCCGCGTGGCCCCACACCTTTCCATTCACACCCCGACTGCCTTCTCTTTCCGGTTTACCCGCTTAAGGACCCCAACCTTTCACCCACGTCACCTGGCTCCGCCTCCTCGTGACGTCACATCCGGAAGGTCGCTTTCGCCCGCATTACACCACCCTCCCCCATAGAAAAAACCCAGCCGACCTCTGCTGAACAATACCAAAGCGTAATGCGGTGAACCGACCTTCCCCCTTAAAGGACACTAAGCATGCAATATAACAACAAGAACAACAACACAAGTAACATCGACGAACGTACGAAAGCATGCGATAAATACGACGGCAAGAACAAGAACAATAACAACATACAATCAACGAACCGTAAGCGATTTGGAACGAGTGCGGGTCGCCGGCCCGTCCCGGACGGTCGGCGGCCCACTTGTAGAACGGGGACGCGATGGAACACGAGGAATGACAGGGGGTAATTCCCCTGCTGCGATTGGAAGTCCACCGACGTCTCGTGTCCCTGACGAATCAGTCTTGGTCGTATTCCGCGAATGCGCCTGCAGCGGGGTCGGAAGGGTCGCCGGGCTTGAAGGTCCCGCAGCCCTGGCAGGCGCCCTCCGAACAGGCCCACTCCTCCCCCGCGGTGTCACGGTCGGCCTGTCTGGAACAGGTACGACAGGCGCTCTAGCAAGATCAATGGACGCAGGCGGGGAAGAGTCAGAGTCAGCAGCAACAGACCCCGGCAAGGCAACATTGGGAGATGACGCATCACGTAGGGGAGCAACATATGGTTTTAACCGCGACGTATGAACAAACCAACGGCGAGGCCCAATCTGAACGCGCGCCGACTGTGGATTGGGAACCTCAATGAGGTGCACAGGACCATGCCAAGGTTTGTGCAATTTAGGAGAGGTCCCCGGCCGCACCTGCGGGCAATGGAGCCAGGCCAGGTCTCCCACCTTCCAGGGGCACTCCCCCTCAGACCGCCGAGCATACCGCTCGTTCCGGGCCTGGGCTTTGGCCGTAGCCACGCGGGCGTTTTCCCGCGCCTCCGTAACCCGGCGAACCGTGTCCTGAATGTATTCAGGGAGTGGTTTATGAGGTCCCTTCACCCCAGTACCCAATTGCACATCCACCGGAGGCACGTTTTCCCGACCATACATAAGGTAAAACGGCGAATACCCTGTAGCCGCATGGGGCGTCATCCTGTACGCCGAAAGCACTCCGGGGATGTGCAGATCCCAATCTGATTGCTGTTCACTCACAGTATGGCAAAGCATGGCAGACAATGTCCTGTTCAGCCGCTCAACCATACCATCCGTCTGCGGATGGTATGGAGATGTCCGTATTTTCTTAGTCCCAAGGCCTGCGCACACTTCAGCCAATAATTTAGAAGAGAAATTTCGGCCCTGGTCCATGAGGAGTCTCTCAGGCGCCCCCTTGTCCATAATGTACCCAAACAAAAAGGCGTCGGTGATGGCCGCGGCCGACTGATTGGGCAACGGCCAGGCCATCGGCCAACGGGAGAGATACTCAACCCCTACCAGCAAATATTTATTTCCCCTCGCCGATGGTGGGAAGGGTCCCAATATGTCCAGTGCCACCAATTCATTGACTCGAGACACCTGAATCGACTGGAGAGGCGGCACGTAAGGATGTTTAGGCGGCTTACGCCGGGCGCATTCAGGGCACGCGCGCACGTGCCCTACGACATCTGTCGCCATGCCGTGCCAAAAATAATGACGTTGTAACGTCAACAAAGTCTTCTGCACCCCTAAATGCAAT
Organism: Lampetra planeri; assembly: GCF_965212315.1. Classification (NCBI taxonomy): domain Eukaryota; kingdom Metazoa; phylum Chordata; class Hyperoartia; order Petromyzontiformes; family Petromyzontidae; genus Lampetra; species Lampetra planeri. Next base: position 1,852,535 of record NC_136177.1, on the reverse strand, counting down.
AGTGTGTCACAATGGAGAGTTCTAATCAACTCAAATCGCAAGGACGTTGGTACCACCACACGCCAGCTTTCCTGGAACCTTTCTTGCCACATAAGCAGACCATCTCGGAGAGCGGGAGGGGGGTTCAGAATCGGCGAACACCTATGCGTCCCCGACGCACATTTACAAGGGGCGCGCCCTGGTAATCTGGAAAGTGCGTCAGCGTTCGCATGGCGCACTCCCTTCCGATGTTGAATTTGGAAGGAAAATTCCTGCAGCGTGTCCAACCAACGTGCCCACTGTCCCGATGGCTGGTCCATTTTGAGTGCATATTGCAAGGCCGCATGATCCGTACGCACAATAAACGAACGACCGTAAAGGTACGGTCGAAATTGGCGTAGGAAAAAAACAACCGCCAAAAGTTCTCTACGAGTGACACAGTAGCGTGTTTCCGCAGGCGACAAGACTCGGCTACCATACGCCACGACGCGCTCTACGCCCCCTTTAGACTGTGATAATACCGCCCCAATACCTGTGTCACTCGCGTCCGTATCAAGAATGAAAGGGCGATCAAAATCGGGATAATCCAATGTCGGGGCCGTAGCCAATAGATCACGCAGACTCCGAAAGGCCGCCTCTTCCGGCTCTCCCCAAACAAATTTCCGTCCTTTACCCGTAAGGAGATGCAAGGGCCTCGCAATCGTCGCAAACCCCGGCACAAATCTTCGGTAATACGAGGCAAATCCCAAAAACCGCCGAACATCCCCCACGGAGGCCGGAGTCGGCCAATCCCGGACGCACGCCGTCTTTTCCGGATCCGTGGACACCCCCTCTGCACTCACAATGTGCCCCAAATAACGGACGGACCGTTGCAGTAGGTGGCATTTCTTTGGTTTGAATTTCAAATTGGCAGAGCGCATCCTCGTGAATACTGTCTCCAGCCGCACTAAATGTTCCTCGAATGTGCGGCTGAACACAATAATATCGTCCAAATATATAAGACACGTCTCCCACTGCAACCCCGTCAAAACGAGCTCCATCAACCTTTGAAACGTAGCAGGGGCCGCATTCAATCCCATCGGGAGGCAGTTGAATTGAAATAACCCCTGCGGCGTACGGAATGCGGTTTTCTCCCGTGAGGACTCGTCAAGGGGAAGCTGCCAAAATCCCGAAGAGAGGTCCAGTGTGGAAAAGAACTTAGCCCCCGACAATGCGTCAAGGGAGTCGTCCATACGCGGCAGGGGGTACGCATCTGCCACCGATATCTTATTCAATTTCCGGAAATCAACACAAAATCGCAAGTTGCCATCCTTTTTCTTAACCAAGACCACAGGAGCGCCCCATGGGCTGTTAGATGGCGATATAATGTCCGCAGCCAACATGTCTTCCACCGCCCCCCGAACGTGTTCTCGCTCCGCTGGACTCATCCGATGCGAATTTAACCGAATAGGGGCAGCGTCGCCCGTCTCAATGTGATGGGAAAGCAACGATGTGCGTCCCAAATCCAAATCGTCGGAGCTGAACACATCCGAATACGTCAGCAACAATTTACGCAGCGCATCACGTTGCCCCACGGACAGGGAAGAATTTTCGTCACATAAGGTAGCGATCCAACGATTATCCGAACCCCTTGGCTCGGAAACACCAGCGACCACTCCCCGGCGATGCGGACAATCGTGCGTCGCAAACGCCGTAGTGGCATGTGCCACAACCGTACCGGCCGGAACACGGATGTTTTCCACCCCCGCATTAAGCACCTGTAAAACCGGTAATTGATCCGGCCGGACGATGGTCTGTGCCCCAACTAACGCCAATCCTGTTGTTATCGTGGCGGATGGCGACAACAAGACCCCTACTGCTCCTAGCCGATTGGGCAGGGGCTTCCGATACCGCAAGGGTATAAGCATCTGTGAACCAGGTGGGATGTCCACAGATGCGACGGACAGCGCCTGCACCTGTACGGCCGAAGCAGGTCGCCCCCAGGGCGACGGCAGAAACGAGATTCGACGGCCCCCCGGCAATTCAATACAATTCTCATTGATTTTAATCAAAATGGGCATCTTAGCCAAAAAATCCGTGCCTAGTAAGCAAGGAACCGCCAAAGATCTCTATATTAACACAACGCCCGAAGCCGACACATCCCCTATAGATATCTTAGCATCCACCTGTCCCACGATACCCATACTACCCCCGTTCGCAGCGACGCAAGACCCATAAACCGGACGCACAGCCCCCGGCGGAATGCCCAACAGATGGAAAATGACATCCGATATAATAGTCGCAGACGCTCCCGAGTCGACCAAAATGCGCACGTCCACACCTTGTATAGACCCCGGTACAGTGGACGAACCCGTAGCGGCCGCGACAACTCTCCGTGCCAATTTGCGCCACTGCGTAACTGAATGACAAGGCCCCGTCGATGGCCTTTCTTTAACAACAACAATAGGATCGCGCAACAAAGGTGGTGGGTGAGGTGTAAAGCCTTGCCGAGTGTCTGGTGCGTGCCGACATGCCTGTTTCGGAGGTTCCTTGGTCGGCTTGTCCGGTGTTGTGGGCTCCTGCTGCGGCGGACCCGGGAAGCGGGCCCAGCAATCCTTGGCGTAATGGCCCCTACGGCCGCAGCGGAAGCAATCGGCCTCGTTGCGCCGAAGCGCAGGTCTTGCATCCCGGCGGCCCCGTTCCGATGGCGTAGCGCGCGGCCCCGGCCTTCCGCGTCCCGACCATGGAGAGGAGGCGGCCGTCAGCTCCCGAGGACCCCGCTCATCCGGCACATAGATCGCCCTTGTGGGGTCCCACCCCATCGCGCCTCCTTCCTTGACGGGCCCACCCGTCCATGCCGCCACTTGCTTCCAGCGACGGAGATTAAACTGCGCATCCAGACACTTTGCTGCCGCCCGGGACGTGAGCTTCTCATGCCCACACACAGGCATGGGGATCCCCAGATCCCGAGACAGCTCCAGCATTTTTCCCAATATGAGAGGCTCGAGCAGATCCTATGGCGTGTCAGGATATGCTGCCATGGCCAGCTCCAACACCGCACCCCTGAACGCCACGGGCGATTCTTCGGGTGCTCGTTGTCGTTGAGCGAATCGCCGATGCGCGTCGTCAGGTGGCTCATAGGCGTCGGCCATTTCCTCAAAAACTCCACATAAAGTCTTCTTCTTATCGGCCGTTATGGAACGGAAAAATCGAACAGATTCGTCGTCCAGTAGAGTCGGCAACACTTCCAAAGCCTCCGCATCGGTCCATCTTGCTGAACGAACCGCCGCCAAAAATCGGCAGGCGAAAGCGCTCCAATCGCCCCCGATAGAGAATTCCTTAACTGTAGTAAGGTGGCGACTCCGACTCCTCTTTACGCCGTCTTCCAATGATGGTTGTTCTGGAGGCAAATTCAAAATGGCGTCGGCCCGCGGCGTGGCCAAGATGGCGGTTTGGCGCCGCGGAGCGCGCAAGATGGCGTCTTCTTGCCGCGTGGCCAATGGCGGCGGCAGGGCAGGCAACGTGGCGGCCCGTGGAGCACCTTCTCGTTCCGTCGTCGTCCTTGGCGTAACGAGGTGACATAGATGCGCCAGGACGTCCTTGAGTGTCTCCAGTTGTTCTGCCACCTGTTGCCATCTTTGATCAGCGTCCGATGTTGTTGACGGACCCGCCATCCCGCCGACATCTTCCACGCCCGTCCCCGTGCTCGCCTCAGCAGGGCTCTCCTCCACCACCCCAGCAGAATCCGTGGTCGGAGGGAATTCGTCGTCGTCGGACGAAGAAGCCGATGCTGGCGCCGGGGGAATTTTCTTCCTTACTTGCTTAGACATGCCGTTTCACTTCTGACCCCAGTGTAATAAAAGACTTGACCACGATCTCTGGCTCAGTGTCCTTTATTCCGTCCGTACTGCGTTCCCACACGGCTGTCTCTCTTATTCTCTCAGTGCTGGTTCCGATGTCACTCCAGTCACCATCAGCAGCCCCGCTGCTGTTCTTGTCGCTCTTGCAGCCCCACAGCAGCTCCGCTGCTGTAATCTCACACAGCTCCCTTGGCTGTTCCTGCTGCAGCTCTGACAGCCTCGTGCTGTCTCGCCTCCTCGTCGCTCCTGCGACTCTTGGCAGCCACCCCGCTGCCCCTCACACACAGCCTTACTGCCTATCTCTATCTGCAGCTTTACACCTCCCAGTAGCTCCCTACTGTTCCCGGGGTTGGCTCCCGCTTCGACGGTGCCCCCTCGGCTCGTACGCCCGCGTGGCCCCACACCTTTCCATTCACACCCCGACTGCCTTCTCTTTCCGGTTTACCCGCTTAAGGACCCCAACCTTTCACCCACGTCACCTGGCTCCGCCTCCTCGTGACGTCACATCCGGAAGGTCGCTTTCGCCTGCATTACATATGCATGGGATGAATGAACACAAAGATTCCCTTTCGGAGGTCGTAGCTGGCCTGTTTGTATTAATCCATGTTCCCAGTCGCCCTACCATGGATAAATGTGGTGGTTCGCACTTTTAGTTTTGCATGAATACTACCATCCACGGATTTTGGTTGGGATATGTAGGAATCGTTACTGTTGGAACAACATCCTCTGTGCACTTCTTGATGAACCCGGTAACTGAGTCTTTGTGCTTGTCGATTGTTATTCTCGGTGACCTGGAACATTTCCCAGTCCACGGAAGAAAAACAGTCCTGACGCACAAATTTCGATTTGTTAGACCCGTGTTGAATAGTTCTAGTAACAGGCAATTCCTGCGTCTGCCTAATAAATGGGTAGGAGCAGGATGGAAGTGTGATCTGATTTGCCGAACGGTGGCCACGGGGGAGAGCTTTGTATCCACCAAGAGTGGTTAATCGTGAAGCGTACCCCAAATCTTCTGCTTTGCTTTTCACTGGTGCCTTTGTTCTGTCCCCCCCCCCGGTCGATGAAACATCTAGTGGGCTGAATTGCGAGTTCCAACACCAGTATGGAGAGCCATGATTCGATCAAACGAAGGACATTACTCCATCACATCTCATTGGTAGGAGATTCTCGATCTTCACTTGTCCAGCTTTTTCTCACGGAACTGAACATTGGCTACTAAGATTAGGATACCGGGTGGGGGGTCGATAAGCCTATCTTCTCAGCCTCACTAAAGCGCCGGCTCCCCTGCCCGGTCTGCGCTGATATCTCCGAAGAAGAACACCAGGAAAGATAAATGGAGCTGCTTTGGGGGGGGGGGGGTGTGGTACGAACAAAGGGACCTAAAAGTGCTTTGTGGTCATAAGAAATAATAGCAAAGACATTATGTGTAAAAATAAAAAAACACTAAAAACGACAAACTGCAAGGTTGTGTAGGAGCAAGCATCAAGGCTCCTTTCTCTGGTGGTGCCATCCACTCCAGCCATCATGGAGTTAAGTTCTGTGAGCTACATCATGCCTGAAGACAACTCTCGCTAAGCAAAGTTTTTTGGGTTGCTTGGTGCAACCGCGAGTCGGAGTTCCGCGCATGCGCAGATGTGCGCACAGCTCTAATGTATCATTACGCAGATCAGCATACATTCTACAAAGTTTGATTTCCATACTTTTATTTGCACTGCACTCGGGGCCAAAAAAATTAAATGTTCATCTGGAAGCTTAATTTATTGTATTTGTCTACTTGTTAAATTTGAAACCCAATAGTTTGTCCGTTAAACGCGTCACAAGCAGGCAGACACGCACAGGCAAACAAACACATAAAAATTACTTTCATAGATAAGATAAATATAGATAGCTATTGTTGTCCAGAATGATCCTGAGGTTCAACACTTCAACACGAGCTCCCATAATTAACCCGGACCGGATGTGTCAACAGTGGTTGTTAAGGGAATGCAAAAATAGTAACGTCAATCCTGTCGGGCCATAGGTTGCATCGTTGTAGTAACCATGATGATGTTTAAGAATATTCCTTTGTGGTAGTTGTAATTAACCCAACCGGTAATGGCCTTCGCACAAGTGACGACATCACATATATCCCTTCCTCTATTTCAAACGGAAACAGGAGGATTTATCCACAACTTCTGGCTGTCGCTCGATGATGCTGCTTGTTATTGTAGTAATTACTGGCGAAACGTTACGGTACTCGAATTGTAAATGTTGCAGTGGGTTTACTTTCCAACACAGCAACCCGTTACTGCTGAACTAGTATCGAATTGACCACGTTTTTTTTACGTGACAAACCTTAACAAATTGGCTGTGTCGAGTGGTGTCGGGTTTAACGACGCATTTATATTTATGCGATATAACCCAACTAACCTCTATCATGGATGATATTGGTCGCGAAACCCCTACCACGTGTTGAACTGAGTAGTGTAATTATTCAACTTTTTCATTCTCCGAACGCCACGGGGGGCTCATTAATTGGGACCGGCATTGAGATCGCGAGGACATTTATTCGTATCTTTGTCCAAACTGTGTGCTCGGTGTGGCGTCAGGTTAATTGTATTGTTCTGGGTCCCCCCACCCCCTTGAATTTAACTTACGCGTTCATCTCCGACTGTTAGAGCCATTTTGTTCATTGGTTTTTAGTAGTCACCCCCCAACCACCGGCCCCACCCATTAATCTGCCCCCTCCCCCCTTCTCCACTGTTGGAGAAAAAAGTTTCACAGCCTCGCAAGACCATCAGCTTTGGTAAAAAAAAAAATATTTAAATCAAGCTGGTCTCATCATAACCTCTTATTTTCACTCCTTACTGTAATTGCTAATTAATGCTAATTGCTGCTAATTACTTGCATAATACACAATGCCACTCTTTATATGTTAATTATTGTAAAAGTATGAGCCAGCACGACGCTAGACCGCCTTTGTCTCCCCAGTGATGATTTTTTTACACCGCACAAGGTACTCATTTGAGGCTGAGTCGACCTAAGGGAGGCCCAGGACCGGTTCAGAAAATCGGCACTGTTGTTGTCCATGAGCGGGAATCGAAATTGAGTGGCCAGTTTCATAGTGCAGCTCGCTAACTGTTACACTACCACTCCCACAGACACACAACGAAGACAAAGACACACACACAAACACACACATGGGTGGGGTTTTGTCGTTGGCTTCTCTATAAAACGGGTCTCGCTCTCTCGTCGAGAGCCGTCGGGACTTCTCCGGACCACCACCACCTCTTCCTCCACCACCACCTCTTCCTCCACCACCACCTCTTCCTCCTTCACCACCTCTTCCTCCCCCACCACCTCTTCCTCGACACCTTGAACCAGATAAGTCCCGCGTAGACCTGCTCCACCTTCTCACAGCAGCAATGTCCGTGCGCGTGTTTGAGGGCGCTGAACTAGCCCACCTGTACAAGTGCTACCGGCCCACCCTGCCGGCAGACGTCTTGACAACCCTAACCGACTACGTGTATGTAAAGGTACGTGAGTGTTTAGTGCGGTTTAATTCTCGAATTTTGTATGTTTGGAGCGTGGCTTCACTCTCGGATGCAACACAACACCGCCCACGCATTCACCGCAATGCAACGAGATCGTAGCGGCTTCGTGTGGGTCGTGCTTGATGTTTTTCTTGCCGAATTTGACTGCGGACCCACCAGGTTATACGGGGAGATTACAACATTACTGCACTGCCTATTAACAGTCATCGCATAGGCGTGGATTTATTCCTATTTGTCACGTGGATTGTATTCCTGCGTATGGCAGCAATACGTTCGGGGGCTGAATGCCAATGTCGAGTTCTGCTGGTCAAGAAGTAGTTTTGCTTCTCCGTTGGAGTGCCAACTATAGTGGCTATAAAGATACTCCTTTGGTTCTTTCGGTAAAGTCACGTAGGTATACAATAAATCGCGTCGTTTCTGGCGCAACGCAAGCGTCCATCAGGTGGGAAAGCTTGGTCTGCTGCCGAGGCAGACTAAAACAGCTAGGTGGGGCCTTACCTGGTAAAATAAAAATAAAAACGTAGTTTATTTTTTAGTTCAGTAGCTTATACCGTATTTATTTAAATGTAATATTACCTCCACTCAAGGGGTATCAAAACCATTGTGCACTCAAATAAAATGCAAAGACCAAAAAAGGAAAAAATGTTATGTTCAAGTAAAATCTACGAGTCTTACACTTCCTCCTAAACAACACGGAGGCATGTAGGGTGCCGGATCACTACAGGATAGACATTCCAGATCCTTGGGGCAACGCTTGAGAAGGCTCGACCTCCCCTTCCCCAGCGTCGAGTGCAAGAGCCGAGGGCTGGGAGAGTAGTACGTCCTGCTCCTGAAGTGCGTGGTAGTAGTATATACACCCCGGTCGTATGGCAGATCATTCAGGGCCCGCAGGTACATTGCTGCAAGACCATACAAAGCTGAATCGTAGCACCGCAAATAGAGAAGCCAACGAGAGCTGGACACCACGGGGCCTGTTGAGACACCACGTTTGTAATATGTCCATTGGTATCTATGGGACTTGTTTTGCTAAGTATCAAACGTTGACACAGGCGGCACTTGGAAGAGTTTTCTGCCACTGCACCGGGAATTGAGGAGCGAGACTCGGTTCGGCAATCGCGGACTCTTGTTTGATATGTATTGGATGGACCAGCAAAGTTGTTGTTATCCGTACACTCCATGTGTTATGGAACTGTAGGGGATCCTGTATTCGCGGCAATGTCCCCCTTGCGGGTTGTTGTTATTGTTTTGAAACTGTTTGAAACGGTGACTGTATATAGTTGGAATAAAAGCTTTTAAATAACCGGGCCGTCTTCATCGCCCGCGAGTTGTCTTACAAGAAGAAGTTATGTTATCCTAGAATAGTGTCGTGTGAAACACCCGTGTGTATATAGTTACTCGTAGTTGCATGTTGCGTTATTGGTTGAAATTTATTTGATAATAAACACACAGAGAAGACGGCGTCTCTGAGTTACAATTACACTTGTATAATCTCCTGTAGATGTACATGTCACTTAATGTTCTGCAGATGTAGATGCAACAGCCTCCATGTATTGCACGGCAGTTGAACTTATGACTCTCGGTCCAAACGGGCAACTGGACATGTGGACAAGTTTGGTCGTATCTCTGAAAGTTCCGAAGTCTAATATTCGTAAGTAGGAGTCCCTGCAATCATACTTTATATCGCGTCATTCATAAATTGATCTTGCAACACTGCACATTAATTGTACAAAGAGGAAAAACATCCCTCCTTTTTATAGCAACTAGCAAGCAAATTTAAATCCTGCAGGAAGTAAAAAAATTTAATGAAAACAAAAATAACCATGACAACGAGTCATTGAGAGGTGAAACAAGTCTCACAACCCAGAACACAAGCCAGGAGACCTTTACGGGGTAGGGCGGTGGAATTCCAATAAGTTTACGACTAACGTAGACTGATCGGTCAATTATCCAACCAGGGAGGTACTTTATCGACCTAAAAGGGGTTAAAGATTGAGTTGACCCTCCCCACTCCAACCACCTCCTCACTCAAACCACCCATCAACCAATAAAACCGGTCTGTGCACAGTACTTGTAAATATTCTTCGCCAATATAATAATGACGATCAAGTCTGCGGTTTCTAACTGCAAGGCAGCGCATTCTCCCTGTCTGCCATTTGAGTTTGATTTAACCGAGAATCAATGTAAAACTCGACCCTGACACTAACGTCGGCAGCAGATGTCTATTCATCACATGGCTCTACTACATACACACATCGATTCTCAAATCGCGCTCGGACGTGCTTGTGCCACTGATTTTCCACCTGGAAAATCTTTCATTCAGCGAGGGCTGTTCCCAGACTGGACGTCTGGCAAAAACAATATCAAACTGCAGCGTGTGTACAGGCCTCTTTGGCACGAGCCGTGACTTGCTGTAAGATCTGACCATGCCCGTCCAGTGCTCACCGAGCTGCATTGGCTTCCAGTTGCCAAACAAATACATTGTTATGAAGTCGTGCTTATTTACACAAGGGCTTGCTACAAATGACAACCCAGGAACAATGCTTCCGCCTGAGCAATTGAAAGTCACTCCACTTGAGGGGGGGAAGGGGCCCAGGAATGGTTGACATTAAATGTTATTCAGAAGTGTTCCCGATATAAACATTGGGGTTGGGGACCAGAAAATTGCGACCTTATAACGAGACGATGTATAACGAGGAATTCGCTCCCCCATGTGAATATATGGAAATGGTAGGTGATGGGAACCGTAAGAATGTATACATTACCGATCCAACGGGAAGCTGGGGAAATTTCTCCCATAGGAGAATACGTACTGTACATTTGCAGTACCTGAACTGTACAGTTCAGCACGAAAAGAGCCATTAGACAGTGAATGCATTTTTTATGTACATCTGTCATACATTTTTTGAAGCTTGGGAATACTTGACTTGGAATATTCCAACTTCATGGGACCGTTGCCAGTACCAAAATATGTGAATAGGATTTTCCCTTTTTTTCTGGCAACAGAGGGCGCCTTTTGTCCTCTAGTCTTGTATAACACTATTTTGAGACTAGGCTAAAAGAAAAGCTGTCTGGTGTGGACCAATCAGTTTAAAAGACAATGCAATTTTATGATATGTTTTTTTGTTTGCATTCTGACCACAAGCATTGTGGTTAATGTGGACATGATTCCTTGTAAAAGGTATCAGTTTGGTGTTTTAACATCTTAACACCTATTTGTTGCCAGAAAAAATGGGAACCTATTATCAGACAGCGTTGTTTTTTGTTGGAAAAACAATGGGGGGGGGATACCTATTCTCAATATTCCAACCGTTTAGAATCCCCCTTGGTTAGACACACTGTTGGTTGAACTCATGACGTCACTTCCGGTCTGGCAGCATAAAAGGGATGCCAGGAGAAGAACCAGATGGAGCGAGTAGACAAGTCTTTGACAGTGTGATAACGTGATAAAGTAAAAGACTAGATATAAATATGGAAATCGTTCGTTGTGGAAATAAGAAATGAGAAACAGTAGTTTTATTTAAGACATATCAAACACGTGTCAGACTTATTGCTCCATTTAGGTTCATGCGTAGCTTATTTTTGGTACAAAAAAGCTGCGCCTACAAATACAATGTACACTTAACCAATTCTGCGTTTTAATCTTCAAACAGCATTTATACTTATGTAATGAGGTTACACCTGGGCGATAGTTAAGGGTTCTGCCGGCCTCAGCCCACAGCCAATGGGGATTCGAGCCAGGGGCGTATCCCTGGAGCTGGACAGTATCTTCGAGAAATTTCCAGCGGTGTGGCTGAGGATTGGCTACGTGGTATCACGTTGGCCAGGTATTGAGGGGTGGAGAAAGACAGCACGTGGTCAGTGTGCGGAGGAATGAAGGTGGGGAAGCCACGCTAGTGCCGTGGTCCCGCTCCAGCCATGTGGCGGGCCGTGGCAGTCTCTCTCACGCTGTCTGCCAGCAGCGTGAGGGAGCGGAGAGGGAGGCAAGGGAACCGAGTGTATGAATGCGGTGGAAGGCTGTAAATGGGAAAAACGAATAAACAACTCTGAAGTCAAGACGTCGTCTGAACTGGACTTATTATACTTACAAAACACTTAATTGAAAACCATTTTTATGAGCATTTAGAAGCAGCCCTATACACTTTAAAAGTTTTTCCTTTTAATAGACATATAATTTGTGACAGGTTTTAAACAATGACTGAAAACATTTTAGAGTAAAAAAGAAAAGCACTATTAAACGGCATTTACAAATATTTTTTCCTTAACCTATAACTTTTATGATCTTGGCTTGAATGGATGATGTATGCTGGATTTGGAGGTCTTGGGAGGATTAAACACCTGATCAAGCCCGTACTTTAACGATTTTTAGTTTTTCTAGAAACGTTTCTGCATCATCCACTTCGACGTTGGCTGACTCCCTGTATTCAGTCAAGTGTATTGCTCACAGACACAGTGAAGCTGATGTTATTGTAGGTGCAACGAAATGTTTGAGGTTGTCAGCTCTACAACATTGCAATAGAATGTCTAACAAACATTGGAAAGATTAAAAAAGAAATCACGAAAATATCCGAAGAAATCCAAATGGCACTAACTATGTGCTTGTATGCATGGGATGAATGAACACAAAGATTCCCAGTCGCCCTACCATGGTTAAATGTGGTGGTTCGCACTTTTAGTTTTGCATGAATACTACCATCCACGGTTTTTGGTTGGGATATGTAGGAATCGTTACTGTTGGAACAACATCCTCTGTGCACTTCTTGATGAACCCGGTAACTGAGTCTTTGTGCTTGTCGATTGTTATTCTCGGTGACCTGGAACATTTCCCAGTCCACGGAAGAAAAACAGTCCTGACGCACAAATTTCGATTAGTTAGACCCGTGTTGAATAGTTCTAGTAACAGGCAATTCCTGCGTCTGCCTAATAGATGGGTAGGAGCAGGATGGAAGTGTGATCTGATTTTCCGAACGGTGGCCACGGGGGAGGGCTTTGTATCCCCCCCCCCCCCCCCCGGTCGATGAAACATCTAGTGGGCTGAATTGCGAGTTCCAACACCAGTATGGAGAGCCATGATTCGGTCAAACGAAGGACATTACTCCATCACATCTCATTGGTAGAAGATTCTCGATCTTCACTCGTCCAGCTTTTTCTCACGGAACTGAACATTGGCTACTAAGATTGGGAAGCCGGTTGGGGGTCGATTAGCCTATCTTCTCAGCCTCACTAGAGCGCCGGCTCCCCTGCCTGGTCTGCGCTGGTATCTCTGAAGAAGAACACTAGGTAAGATAAATGGAGCTGCTTTGGGGGGAGGGGGGTGGTCCGAACAAAGGGACCTAAAAGTGCTTTGTGGTCATAAGAAATAATAGCAAAGACATTATGAGTAAAAATAAAAAAACACTAAAAACAACAAACTGCAAGGTTGTGTAGGAGCAAGCAACAAGGCTCCTTTCTCTGTTGGTGCCATCCACTCCAGCCATCATGGACTTACGTTCTGTGAGCTACATCATGCCTGAAGACAACTGTAAAGCCATCTATGGGCGACCTTGAATGGGTTCCCTTTCGCTACTTCTTCCTCTCCCAACTACTTTTTCTAGTCTCCTCCATACAAGTGTAGTGTTGTACAGACGGACTCTTCAACGTCTTTTGTAGCACACACTTTTATTAACACGGTCCCTATGCACTGAGGGATATACGTTCCCCTCACCCGTTACACTCAGAACGTACAAGCACCGTACCCTACAGGCTACTCAATATCCCGCTCTTTCAGTGTCCTCTGACTGGACCTAGGGAGATGTCTCCCGACCACTGGTTACACTGAACCCTAGCCCTGATAAGGGCTGGAGGGCTTGGTCCAGGGTCCTAAGCTTCTTCCGCTGTCTTGGGTCTTCGTGTGGTTCAACTCCCCGAGAGCTCTGAGCGCTCTGGCTTTATACTTGCTCGTGGCCGGGTTGTCCAATCCCCGGCCACCTTGTGGAACCCTGTGATTGGTCGTTCCCAATATGCTTTTCGATCCCAATTCACCCTATCTGACCCTGACCGTTTGGTCGCGCGGGAAAACCTTGTTTACGGTCAGCTCTCACAGTTTGTGAGACCCTGACCGTTAGTTTGAGCGGGAAAACCTTGTTAACGATTTGCTCTCCGAGTTTGTGAATATCGAGTGGGTAACTCTACTACACAAGCTTAGGGCCTTCTCCTGAATGAGGGGCTCGGCTGATCGGAGTTTTTGTTGTGTAGATCCTCGATCCATAATGCGAGCAATCATTACATTTTTTTTCTATGATAACACTTTATTTGCCACGTCATTTTAACCTCTGCTGCTTTGTAGCAGTGGTACACAAACTAAACTATTCAACTATTAAACAAGCTGGCCTCTAATTTCTTCATGATCGTACATGTACACTCGTTGGAGGAAGATTAAAATGGCGCCCAATATCAACCACACGCTCACCTTGCCCTGCTACACTTTATCACTCACATTTTAACATCGAGCATACTCCGGCTGAGACTTTTCTTCCACTCACCACCTGAACTGTCACTGGCACACTATGCTTGTGTAGGGGTGTTAGAGAGAGAGCCGTTATGCATGGCAGCTTATGGGAAACAAACACAGTGGGCGGGGCTACGTGAGTGCACGGGGGGGGGGGGGTGCTCTCAACGACGTCCGCACCAGGCAGCCCGGGGCCCCACCCCTCAGCGGGGGTGGAGTATAAAGGGGGATGTGTCAGAGGGCTCGGGGCAGAATGTTAAAGCTAAACCAGTGAAGACCGAAGATCGTCTAGCTAGAGCCCTGGACTCCCCTGGGACGCCGCCCTTGTCAGGGCCGCGCAGGACCGAGCCAGCGGCATGGTCCCGAGAACCAGAGCTAGTGCTCTGGGACTCCGGGTACCGTAGCCCGACTTACCAGTGTCGGGCCAGACAGCCTCCCCTAGCCCGTTAGTGGAGGACTATGAGGTAGGTCAGAGATAGCTAGCAGTGTATTCCCAGTTAGCCGGGTGAGGGGGCCGATACCCCCTCTAGTATTGTATGTCCACAGTTGTGACTAATTGTACGGAATAAATACGTGTGCCTCACCAACGGTGTCCAAGAGTCATCAACGGTGCTTCATCTGGTGTCAGAACAACTACGAACATGGACACGCGCCGGACAGCTCGAGCAGGAGTACCGCAGGTGGAGGACACCGCTGAAATTGTCGAGCCCGAGACGGCTCAACAAGACATCGTGCAGCCGGGGCCGGACGCATTCTTACCGGGGCATCAGGATGAAAAGGAGCCGCCATCAGAAGGGCTGAGGCTGGCTTACGCGAGGCTGGCGGAGCTGCTTTACGCCGCTGCCGCCACACTCGAACACATCACGCGGCTGGGGGCTGGTGGACCACCACGGGGCGAGGAGAACCGACGTCCGATGCGCCTTCCCACCATCTCAACGGATTCAAACTTTGAATCTCCCACCATCGCCGCAGCAGCTGCTGAGGGCGTGGCCGGCCTGAACCTCGGGTCCAACATCGCTCTCGCTGGGGCTGCCGCGTCACCGCCAGCGGAGGGAGCGTCATCACAGCTGCGACAGGCGATACTATCTGCCGTTCGCGCCGAAGCGCAGCCGAGTTACGGGGACAGCAGCCTGCGAGCTTCCATGGCGACCGCTGCGCTGCACCAACGGCTGCCTCCGCTCAAAGTTTGTTGGCGCGGAGGGCGACTGGGGCGGCTTCCAGCGACGCTTCCTCGCCCACCAAGAAAT
Source organism: Lampetra planeri (assembly GCF_965212315.1). Taxonomy (NCBI): domain Eukaryota; kingdom Metazoa; phylum Chordata; class Hyperoartia; order Petromyzontiformes; family Petromyzontidae; genus Lampetra; species Lampetra planeri. Next base: position 1,837,453 of record NC_136177.1, on the reverse strand, counting down.
GGCACGGTGGTCGGATGCTGAGGCTCTCTGCGCGCTGCCGGCGCTCCTCGACAGCGACGCACTCGCTGCCCTTACATCGGCGCCGAGGGAGAAGCGCTCCACGCTACAGATGGCGCTGCAGTTGCTGGCCGGGGTCTACGGACCTTCAGCCGAATGCAGGCAGCAGTTTTACAATCGCCAGCGGGGTGCAAAGGAGTCGCCCCTGGCGTACAGGACGAGTCTCCTGGCACTGGCGAAGATGGCCTTCCCTCGAATGGACAACGACGGCGTGGACGCCATGGTCACAGAAAAAATCCTCCTGCTGGCAGACGACCTGGACATCGCCGTCGTTAACACAGGAGGACACGGAGATGAGTTCCCTCCAGGCTGCGCGGCTCCTCCATGCCAACCTGCTGTCACAGCGTCGGAAAGCGAGCAGGGCAGCGGCCGGGCGTGCGATGGCTGCAGCCACCCTCCCGGCGGAAGAGGTTTATGCCGTCGACCGGGGACGGGAGCACGGTCGGGCCGGGATGGGTCAAGCCGCTTCGACCGTCCGTCATCGCCGCCGACGCTCCCGCGTTGCTTCAACTGCGGCGTCCGGGGCCATGTCGCCTCGGGGTGCTGCTCTCCTCGGCAGCGCGGGACGATGCCTCGACAGGACGCCGGCCCTCCTCCTCCCAAGCTCCATCAACATAATCCGGCGAGTCGCGGCACCCCTCATGTTTGGCCCAAGCACACACTCGTCACACACTCGCACACCGCAACGAACGGGGGGCCCGACATTGCGCTGCGACGGGCCAACACGCACCACTATGGGGACTCAAATCGAACCCAGGCAGTGGTCCATGTTGGCCCATCGCGTTGTGGCCGCGTCGTCGGGGTCGTCGGCCGTGGTGGGACACATTGACGGGTGGAGGTACGCATCCTGGTCGATACGGGGGCATCGGCGACCATCATTTCTGAACTAATTTACAATATTCTACCTGTCCAGAGCCGTCCTTTACTGCCGGTTAACGTCCCATTCTATGCCGCTAGCGGGGGCTCTCTTGGCATCATTGGACAGATTCGAGCGCAAATTTGTATCGGGGATATCAAATTGTCGGGCCCGATTTTTGTTTCCTCCTCGCTGGCGGTTCCGTGCCTGCTGGGGACGGACTTCTTGGGCAAAATGCCGATTCGTTTTTTAATAGACCAGGGATGCATTGAGCTCCCGTCGGGACGATGCATGGCGTTCCTGCCTTCCCCTACTGCGGCTCGGACGGCGTTCGTAACAGTACCAGCATCCGTCGTTAAAACCGTTCGTGTGCCGCCGGGAGCTCAAATGTTGGTGCCTCTAAAACTTCGTCGGCCCTTCGCTGAGGGCATTGGGGACCAGGGAATTCTGCTGGGACCATCTAGGGCCGGGGTTAGTGGACCTCATTTGATTCCGGCCCAGACCGTCGTAAGAGGGGACGGGGACCCTTTCATCGCGGTCCTCAATGTGGGGTCGCAGACAGTGGTAGTTCCTCAAGGGACGGTGCTTGCTCACGCGACGCCGGTGCCCTGCGAGGAACCTGTTGCAAATCACGTCGGCACTGCTCCCCGGCCGCACCCACATTCGGACAGCGATGAAGGGTGGCTCGATGCGCTTTGTGCGGGATCGACGGACCTGTCAAATTCAGAGCGCCAACAGCTTAGAACGCTACTGCGGGAATTTTCCGACGTTTTCAGTCGGGACAAATACGATTTGGGTTGCACTCATCTGCTGCGTCACCATATTGACACGGGTGACAGCGCGCCAATACGCCAGAATCCGTTTCGGTTAAGTCCCGCCGAAAAGGACCATGTCAAATCTGCTATTGATGACATGTTAGCCGCCGACATCATTTCTCCTTCCACCAGCCCTTGGAGCGCCGATCGTCCTGGTTAAAAAGCAGGACGGCGCGTTGCGGTTTTGCGTTGATTTTCGGCGCCTTAACAAAATTTCGGTTGCCGACACATACCCGCTCCCACGGATGGACGAATCGCTGGACGCCTTGGCGGGAGCGCGATTCTTCTCCACACTGGATTTACTTTCGGGATTCTGGCAGCTTCCTCTGGACGATGATTCAAAGCCTAAAACTGCTTTCCGTACACCGCACGGCCTGTTCCAATTCAACCGGTTGCCGATGGGCTTACACTCAGTGCCGGCAACTTTCCAGCGTTTTATGGAATTGGTTTTGGCTGGATTGCAATGGGAGTCGTGCCTGATTTATTTGGATGACGTTATCGTCTTTAGTAAAACTTTTGACGAACATCTCCAGAGGTTGCGGGCGGTTTTCCTAAAGATGCGGGCTGCTAATTTGAAATTCAAACCCCAAAAATGTTATTTGTTACGCGATTCGGTGCGTTATTTGGGGCACATCGTGGGGCGCTCAGGTATTGCTACCGATCCCGCCAAAACGCAGTGTGTCAGCTCCTGGCCGACTCCCACCTCGGTGGGAGAGGTCAGGAGTTTCATTGGCTTCGCGTCGTATTACCGACGGTTCGTCGCTGATTTTGCGACGATTGCCAAACCCCTACACGCTTTAACATCAAAAGGGGTTCGGTTCCACTGGGGTCAGGAGGAGGAGGCTGCTTTCTGCTCCCTTCGGGACGCCCTGGTAAAAGCTCCTCCCTTGATTTACCCCGATTTTTCGGAACCATTTTTGCTCGACACCGATGCGAGCAACACGGGTATTGGGGGCGTGCTTTCCCAGGTGGTTGACGGCGTGGAACGGGTGGTTGCGTACGGCAGTCGGGTGTTGTCTCCAGCGGAGCAAAGATTGTGTCACCCGTAGGGAACTGTTGGCAATTGTCTATTTCATCCAACAGTATCGCCCATATCTGTACGGTCGGCATTTCACCGTCCGCACAGATCATGCGGCACTGCAGTACGCCCTGCGAGTTCAACAGCCATCGGGACAATTGTCCCGATGGTTGGAGGTCCTCCAGGATTTTGATTTCAAAACCACCTACCGTAAGGGCGTTCGCCACACCAACGTGGACGCTCTGTCGCGCATGCCAACCACCTCCGAATGTGCATGCCTCCTGGGGTCGGGACGTTGCAAGCCAGCAGGGGACATGCCGGTTCCGGTCCTGGCGGCCGCCGCCGACGACGAAACATTGCTTACAAATTCTATCGCACAACAGGGAAAAGATTCCCTGCTGGGTTTGCCTGTTAATGAATGGGGGCGCCTCCAGATGGAGGATACCTCCCTCGTCGCGTCGCGCCGGGGAGGCGGGGCGGGGGACGGGTGATGCCGACGCATGGGAAATGCACGCGGGGTTGCTGATGCATTGGGACGGGAAATCCCATCGACATCGGCTGGTGGTCCCTTCTGGGTTATGGGGTAGGGTGGTGTGGGCTGCTCATGAGCGCCTCCTCCACCTGGGTACCCAAAAGACCCTCGCCTTGCTCCAGCTTGATTCTTTTTTAGCCAGGCATGACGAGGGATGTCGCAGATCTGTTGGCATCATGCCCTCGGTGTGCGCAGCGAAAACCACCAGCACGGGAGTCAAACCCGCCTTTGCAGTCTATCAGAGTCTCCAGAGTGAATGAACTTGTCGCGCTGGATATTCTGGGGCCATTTCCCGCCACCCCTAGGGGCAATAGATATTTGTTGACCGGGGTGGAGTACTTTACGCGCTGGCCTATGGCCTGGCCCCTGGCCAACCAGTCGGCAGCAGCCATCGTGGAGGCCTTTGTCCAAGGTTACGTCATGGACAAAGGTGCTCCGGAGCGGCTGCTGACCGACCAGGGAAAAGATTTTTCCGGCAAACTCCTCCAACAGGTCTGTGAGCTCCTGGGAACGAAAAAAATTCGTACCTCTCCCTATCACCCGCAAACTGACGGGATGGTCAAGCGTCTGCATCGAACCATCACGTCTATGTTGTCGCAGCAGGTTTCGGACTCACAGACCGATTGGGACTTGCAAATTCAAGGGGTCCTGGCAGCATACAGATTGGCCCCCCATGCTGCGACGGGATTTTCACCCTTCTTCCTCATGTATGGCCGCGAACCTGACCCACCTGTTCGGGCACAGCTGCAGATCCCCGCGCCGCTGGGAAAAACTAAATTGGCCGACCATGTTAAATTTAACCTTGCGAAATTGACTGAGGCACGGGATGCTGCCATGCTAAATTCCGACAGGCGTCAGAAAGCGAATGAGCGCCTCAGACTGGGTCGCGCGCACGTGCTACAGTGGAAGCCGGGGGACAGGGCATGGCTGCACTGTCCCCCAGGTACCACTCGCGACCTCCTCAAAACTGGTGCGGCCGTGGCGGGGCCCCGTCGAGGTGGTCGAGGTTTTGCGGCCTCAGTGCGTTCGCATCAAATGGGGGAAGTGCCGGTGGTTTGTGCACCCCTCTAGGCTGAAACCCTTCGTTGCGGTGCGAGGCCCCACTCCACACACGCGTGGCCAAACATGTGGGGGGTCGGCCGACTCAAAGGGTCCGTCTCTGCTGCTCTCGCCTGACGTGTTGCCGGCTGTCCCGCCCCCAGGTGCACCTGGAATGACGGGCTCCCGCCCAACAACCCCTACGGGGGATGCCGAGGGTCTCGCGACATCAAGCGCAGACTCACTTCGAAATGGACAGCTGCCACCGGATGGTCCGCCATCCGGGGTTGCCCTGTGTGACGGGCCTGCGGCAAGGACGCGCGCAAGAATGCGCAGACTCTTGTGATGCACAAAAAGAAGAATTTTTTTTATTTTTTATTTTCACGTGTATGGTTACTGTGCGCTGCGTCGGTGGTGTGCTCCTGGCACATTGTGGTGTGTGTGTTGGGGGTTCCTTGCGATTTGTATATACGTTGCTTTTACGGAATTCGTATTTATTCGGGGGGGGTGCGTCGGGTTGTTTTCCCTTCGGGGTTTTCTGGTTCTTGTTGTTGTTCTCTTCGCGTTATGTTGAAAAATAGTGAGGCACACGTGCGGTCAGGGGCTAAATGCGCTTTTATTGTCGTTTTTTTGTATGTTGGCAGCCGGCTGCAAGCTATGCGGGGGGGGGGGGGGGTGATGTAGGGGTGTTAGAGAGAGAGCCGTTATGCATGGCAGCTTATGGGAAACAAACACAGTGGGCGGGGCTACGTGAGTGCACGGGGGGGGGGGGTGCTCTCAACGACGTCCGCACCAGGCAGCCCGGGGCCCCACCCCTCAGCGGGGGTGGAGTATAAAGGGGGATGTGTCAGAGGGCTCGGGGCAGAATGTTAAAGCTAAACCAGTGAAGACCGAAGATCGTCTAGCTAGAGCCCTGGACTCCCCTGGGACGCCGCCCTTGTCAGGGCCGCGCAGGACCGAGCCAGCGGCGTGGTCCCGAGAACCACAGCTAGTGCTCTGGGACTCCGGGTACCGTAGCCCGACTTACCAGTGTCGGGCCAGACAGCCTCCCCTAGCCCGTTAGTGGAGGACTAGGAGGTAGGTCAGAGATAGCTAGCAGTGTATTCCCAGTTAGCCGGGTGAGGGGGCCGATACCCCCTCTAGTATTGTATGTCCACAGTTGTGACTACTTGTACGGAATAAATACGTGTGCCTCACCAACGGTGTCCAAGAGTCATCAACGGTACTTCACTTGCTACTCACCGTTGAAGGTTTTCGATGATATTTGTAACAAAGTCCACGCCGATTTACAAGAAGCACTTGCAGCTTCGCACGTGAGACAATGCGATAGGACTGAGATGACTGTGGCGCATGTGCGAAATGCGAGTTGTACAGTGAATTTTGCGAGCTGTACATTTTCGACTGTTTTGGTCATTTATCGAGTATAGGAAATACATGTTAAAAGCTCAATTTGTTCCAATAGCATCAAAAGTTACCTTTCACCCAAAAACGTGTAATGTATGATGTTTAAACAATGGATATTAATACATAGATATACTAACATTATAAACGCATAATATTAAAATAAACATGGTCAATCAATGCATTAATTAACATTTACTGTACCTACAACAGCCAGTCATTGACAGTGGAATGGTCGTTAAGCAGACATTGGGCTCTATGGAGGCCCGTCGTTAAGCATTTAGTTATTCACAGCGGTGGTCATGAAGAGGGGGTTCTACTGTATTGTGTTATCCATTCTTAGATGACCCAACACTTTTTCTCCATCAACCGTTCAAAAACACATCCTCTTCTTTCCAGCTTCACATTTTCATCCTTTCTGTCCCTTACTTTTCCCATTTTTATCTTACTCCAGTAGAGTCGGTCCACAACCTTGGTGTAATCTTCGACGACTCTCTCCCTATTTGACCACAAACTTCCGCGACTCAATCGTGCCGTTTTCACCTTTACAACATTCGTTAAAATCCACGGTTTCATGACAATCACTGCCACCAAACTTCTTATTTTCACTCGCCTTGCTATTATCTTATGATGGTCTACCATAATACGCATTCAAACCACTCCAACAAATTAAAAACGCAGCTGCCCCTATAATATTTTAATCTTCTTCCATTCCCACACATCGCCCCTCCTCATTCAGCGACACTGGCTCCCCGTTCAATATCGTTGCCTCCTTTTAACTTCCTTAGCTGAGTTTATAAATCTCTTTCATTGCCTGGCTCCTCCTTACCTCTCTTCTCTCATCCGACTTTACTTTCCTGCCCGCTCGCTGCATTCTAAATCTTTGCCGTCTCTTTTCTCTCCCTCCGTGCGCACAGTCTAGGTTTCGCTCATTCTCTCTCCTAGCCCCTCCTCACTGGAATGAACTACCATTGCATGTCAAACAATCACTTTCTCACTACCATATGCTATTCTCTTTTTAAAATCCATGCATTCTCTCTTGCCCCACCCTTCCTTCTCCACTTGCTGTCCTCCCCACTCGTACTAACGCCATCACTGTCCCCAACTCCCCATGGTCACCGATCATCAATCCACTCGTCTCATTTCCATCTTCGTTTATTCCACACATCGTCACCATCATTTTGCATATATCCCATCAACTCGTCTCATTTCATCTTGCCAACCATCTTGTTCCGTAGTAAGTTCACTGTACAGAGGCGTAGCTAGGGGGGGGGCAGGGGGGCACATATGTCCCCGGGCGCCAAGGTAAAGGGGCGCCAAAATGAGGCTTACAACGTTACATTATAACTTATTGCAGCAGGCGCGGCAGCCTGAAACTACTGCACAAATCTACACCTCAACCTAAAAGTTTATATATCCCGCCACAAACAACCTACATGTCATGTAATTACATTTTGGTACGCGCACCTATTAACAACTTACATGGAAGAACGTCCCAAACAACAAAGGCGCAGTCTTTCAGCCTTAGTCACTGGCCTATTTGTTGGTGGCGGAAACTACGACGGCCTGAAACACGCTGGAGTGCACGATCAGAAGCTTTTAAAGCTATCTGTGAAGCACTGGATGAACTAGTAGGGCTGCTAGACATTCTCGGAGGACGTAACTATGACGCCTGAAACCAGAAGTGATGCAGAACAGTTACAGGCATGCGCATTAAATTTTAACTTCATAGTTTTATTACATTTCTGGAATGTCATTCTTGGAAAAATTGATCGTGTTCAGAAACGCTTACATGATCCTACTATGAATTTCAAGGAAACAGCAACTGATCTTGAATCTTTGAAGCATGCATTTGTCAAGCATCGTGATGATTTGAGCCAAGTTGCTGTAGAAAATGCCAAAACAAGATGCACAGCCTGGGGGATCGATGTGGACAGAAGAATTAGGCGACATCGGAATATGCCAGGAGAACTGGCAAGAGATGCAGGACTTTCAGCAGAAGAAGAAATTGTACGCGTTATGAAGAGTGTATTTTATCGACATCAACAGGAGATGTCAACACGGTTTTTACGGCTAAAAGACCTGAACACAAAATTTGGATTTCTGCTGGACGTCAAAACTCTTCTATCCGACACAGATGTCGATGCAATTCGTCGAAATTGCACAGATTTTGGAAATTTCTATGACACCGACATCAATGGCCACAAACTTTTCACAGAAATTGGAGATTGCAAAATGCTGCTCAGTAACCGGAATGAAGTTCTACCAGAAACTCCTTTGGATCTTCTTGGTTTTATTGTGTTTATGGAGACGACATATTTCCGAATTTGCGAATTTCACTGCAAATTTTATTAACAATAGCAGTTTTTATTGCACGCTGTGAGCGGTCGTTCAGCAAATTGAAACTTATTTTGTCGTATTTGCGTGCTTCAATGGGACAAGATCGTCTCGGCGATCTTGCTCTTCTTAGCGTTGAAAGAGAAACATTGGAAAAAACAGATTTTGATTACGTGATTTACCAGTTTGCGACAGTGAAATCAAGAAAAATGTATCTTTTGTAGACTGTCAACCAGTCTACGACAGTGACTGAGTGAGCCATGTAATATAATTTCTATAAATTTGCTTTTTTAAATACAATGTTTCATTAAAATTTAAATTGTTATTCCTTATTCGATGTGTAGTGGTGGTGTTGACGTGCGCCGACAGTGATGGATCACGGCGCGGGGTGCGGGGTTGGGCACGCATGTGGGCGTGATGTGGACACGCGCGCCGGGAGTGAGTGAGTACGGGGCGGCGCGACGTGTGGGATTGTGCGCGCTGACACGAGGTGAGAAAGAGGATCGTGGGTAGCGCGCAGTGATTGGTCAAATGGGATGGGTGCTCTCAGCGACGTCCGCAGGATGGACATAAAGGAGGACGCGCGGGAGCACTCGGGGTTGTTAACCAGTTGAAGATTGAAGACGGAGTTGAAGAAGTAGTGCCCTGAGACCCCTAGTCCCGCTGTCCTTGTCAGGACCGGGGCCCTGTGTGGCTCGGAGGCGAGACTGTGGGACCCGTGGTCCGACGCCCATGTGGGTCGGGACTGTGGGACCCAGAGTCGAGACGGACACCCCGGCTGGGTGTGTTTCGAGAGGCTACGGGGCGTAAGAGCCCGTGTTGGTGTAGCCAGGAGAACCGTGTGGGTTAGGCTGGTGTTAGCCACCCGTGTAACTAAGTGGGTGTTGGTCACCCGAGTAACTATAGCTTGTGTTAGTCACCCGTGTAACTATAGTTGGTGAAATAAAAGAGTGTGCTACCCGTGAAGTCGTCTCCCGCCGAGTTACTACATTACAGATGTAATAGGAAAATGTGATTTAAACGGGGGGGGGGCGCCAATTTAATAGTTCGTCCCCGGGCGCAAAATATCCTAGCTACGCCTCTGTCACTGTATAGCACCTTGGTTAAGGCACTATATAAATACATGATATAATATAAGGTGTGGCGTCCCTCCAATCGCTTGATTTATAATATGGATTCATTTCAGCGTTATGAAGTTTCATGTGTATTGCGTCAAGCTCGACTTTGCAAGACCCACAGTCCGCTCTCCCATAGCTCTGTCACTGTCACATCCCAGCTTGCCTACCCACCCCTCTCTCTATCTCATACTCTGAAAACCATGGCCAGGTAAAACGCTCGGACGTCCAGCTGAAACCATTGTGGAAAGGCTGAGCGAAAGGGGCTATATTATTAAGCCTCCTAATCCCATGTGTGTGTATGCATGTAGACGGGGAGCAAGCCCAGCCTCGTTGTGGACGTTGGCTGTGGAAGCGGGCAGGGCACGGAGCTTCTGGCATCTATCAGCAAAACCGTGTTGGGCATCGATGTGAGCCCATCGCAGATAGAAGAAGCGATGCTCGCAAAACATCCCAACAACATCACCTACATGTAGGTTCAAAATACATATCCCCCATATAGCCTGTTACAGACTGTTGGGGCAAGCAAAGTTAGTGAATAGCACCTAGTGAAAGCCAGTACAGTACAGGAGGGGGTGGGTGGCCAGCACCACGCCCGACCGCCTTTGCCTCCCCGTTGGCGATGTTTTTACACACCGCACCAGGTACTCATTTGAGGCTGAGTTCACCGAGAGAAGGACCAGGACTGGTTCAGATAATCGTCACTGTTGGTGGTCGTGAGCACGAATCGAACTTGGGTAAACAGTTTCATAGTGCCAATCGCTGCCCACAGGTTAACAACCCCACACTCGCAGATACAAAGTCCCTCTGGCCTTCCATGGGGACACATTCAAACGGCTATACTGTGTTTTTTAGGATTGAGTCGAGAGATTGGAGGCAGATTTGGAGGGTGATGTTTGTGTATTATATCATGCCATACAAACTAAACATAGCCAATGATTAAGGATTGTCACGTAAACAGAACTTGCCAATCCATCACTAGTACAGCACACCGGTGTGCTGGAGAGCCAAGCCACAACATTTACAATCTGAGTACGACGTTTCACCAGTAATTACAACTAGCTTCATCAGGTAACAGCCAGGTTTGTGGAGAAGTCCACCTGTTTCGTTCCTTATATAGAGGCGTAGATGTCGTGACCACACTTCTGCGCTCTTGCGCAAAGTGTAAATATGTGGCTTGGCTCTCCAACACATCGGTGTGCTGTACTAGTGACGAATTGGCATGTTCTGTTTATGAGACAACCCTTACTAGTTGGCTATGTCGGGTGGTGGCGGGTTTTAACGACACATATTTACGTGATCTAACCCAAAAAAAAGTCTTGGTTGTATGTTTACATTGCCAAAACACGCTTGTCACGTGCGGGAAATTTAATTCACGGGGAGAATCTGTAATGAGGCAGAGTAGTTTTCCTTCCGATGTATTGGTGACAGATTGGACACCGAAAGAGATGGCAGTTTGTCAGTCCGGGATAAACATCGACGGGGCGTACTACTACAGGGTAGCCTGCTGTGTGAATGTGGGGAGCCAGGAGACCATGGTAACACATCGTCTCTCGGGCGCCCTGTGCTACAAACCCGAGTTTGATTCCCGCTCACGACCATCACGGTGAATATTATCTGAACCAGTCCAGGGCCTCCCCCTACGTCGACTAGGATTCATGATTACCTGGTGCGGTGTGTAAAAAGATCGCCATCGGTGGGGTGTTGTGCTGGTCACCCCCACCCCTTCATATGCCACAGTGCCGGCCTTCATAGGCATCGCCGCTCGCTACTAACAGCACTCGTCCCCAACAGTCGGTTGCAGGCTACACAGGGGAATCTTTGTATTTTTGTTTGTGTCGCTTTGTGAAAAATGAACTCGCTGCTATGCACATTTTTTTGGTTTTCCTTCTTCCCCCCACCCCTCCCACATCGTAGGGTGGGGCCAGCCGAGAGCCTTCCCGTAGAGGATGGCTCCGTGTCACTGCTAACCGCGTTCACGTCGGCGCATTGGTTTGACCTGCCAGCCTTCATGCGCGAAGTCAAGCGGGTGCTGCAGCCACATGGCTGCCTCGTCATCTATTCCCCCATGATCCCATTGAACGTCGAGTATGGAGCCTTCACGGAGAAACTCACACAAATCATGTGGAAGGTGATACCATGCAACTTCACTAACAGAGTTTTGTACTTCATTCATTTTGCCCGATTTTATTTTTTTCTTTCTGCATTCACTTCAACCTTTCACGCTCAACACACACAAAATGCATGCCACAAATTAACCACACAATACCTTGCTGATCTCGTCAAGGAGCATAAACCATCAATCACTCCCAACTCTGGCCATCCTCGCAGTAGCAGCCTTCAATAACTACTGGACAAAAACGGTCACAGAATCGCACGCTTTCAGATGAGTTTTTGCGACCGTCTGGAATGCTTTTCCTTACGATATTAGGAAGCCACTGGAGCCATGCACTTTCAAACATCATATAGATTGAAAACTCTTCTTTTAAAATGCTTTTTGTGATTAGTTTGTCCTTCCCCCGCTCCAATGTATCATGGTTTGCTACGTATGGTGCAAAAAGTTCTACATATATACGTATATACTACATCGCTATACTCGTCTCATTTCTTTAGACTTGATGTATTCATATTTATAGTGCTTTTTTCAAGGCGATTTCCAAGAAGTATAAATGGTGCATTGGCTGATGAGTAAAAGGGATGGGGCTTGAGTGTTGGGGAGGGGAAGGGGGGAAAGGGGGAGGGCTGGCGAGGTTTTGGAATGGGAAGGATAGTAAAGATGTTAAGGATGAGGACACGAAATGGTGGAGGGGTATACTATTGAAAAAAGTCTCAAGGGATGAACGAAAACTGGGTGAAGTTGTCTTGATGTGGAGTGAGAGGTTTATTCCAATGGAGGGGAGCCACGAGGGAAAAAAAGAGCAGAAACGTAACTGATCACAGTGAGGGAGTGGGGGTAGTAAGGGACAATAGAGATTGTGAAAGCAGGGGCTTAGATGGGAAATTAAAAAAAAAGAGAAGCGAGCTAGGGTGGCGCAGAACCATGGAGCGATTTGTAAATGAGGGTGAGGAATTTTATAGTAGACGTGCAAAGATGAGGAAATAAATTAGTATTTTGGCAGATGTTGAAAATATGAAAGTGGCATGTATGTTTGGTGGAGAGGGGGATCGAAGGTGACCCCCAAGGTTTCGAGCACAGTGGACCGGAGTGAGGGAAAAGGGGGGAAATTAAATTGTGGGATAGATGAGAGGGGAATTGGAAGCAGGAAACAATAAGCTTTAGGTCTTGGAGGAATTAAGGGAGAGGTGATGAAGTGTCGTCCATAATTAGACAGCAGTAAGTCATTCGGAAATATACAACCTCCGATTGGCATGGTTGGTTATGTATGGTAACAAAAGAAGCTCAACATACATATACACACACACATCCAAGAAAGAGACTGGTGTAAGATTGCTCGTCCTCCTCCCTCTTCCACACACCCACCCTCCTCCACCTCCGAAGGAGCGCAGACTGGTGGTTTACTGTGTATCCCATATTTTGGGTTCCATGGCCACAATCGAATTGCCATTGCGTCTCTAATGTTCCATTCATGAAGGGGGCGAGTGCAGTTAAATACATAATAATAGTGGTAGGCTTTTGCTGGGTTCGATCCCGTAAATATAAATGTCATTTGCAAACCTCTACCTGTCACGTGAACAAAACGTGCCAATTCGTTACTACTGCACTAACCGGTTGTGTTTTTGGACAGTAAACACACAACATTTCCAATTTGAGTTGATAAACGTTTCGAGGGCGATTTGCCAGAATTTAAGAAGTTTTCCTGTTTCCCCGTCTTAAATAGAGCAATGTAGCATCACCGAGCCAATCGGGTGCAGATAACAAGGGGGGTGGGTTCATGTAATCATAAAAAATGGATTATGTTAATATTGAACAGATGGGTTAATCGCAATTCATCACTAATACGATGCCTTGATACGACAAACAATTTAAAGTTGTATTACTTAATAATATAATATGCTTCCCAGCACCACTAAGACTGCAGCTGTCAGAATAGTTATTTATTTTTAGTTGTTTCAATTTCAATAGATTATCTAATTGGTCTTGACCAGTAATTAAAATTAGTGTTTAACAACACATCAATGTTACCAAAACAACTGCATGTCCTTGTTGGCAAGCATGTTCTGCAACTGCCGACAAGTGTGTTTGTGAGAATTAAATATTTACTTTGTTCTTGCAGTTTTATGCAAATAATTCATCTCATCTGACCAACATAGCATTTGCCACAAGTGCAGTTAATCCAGTACACACCTGTTTAAAAGTTCGAGAATTTGTTTGGTACAGGATATTCGTTTTATATTACGTATCTGTGCGAAATCTCACTTGGATTGTTTTTTTTCCAAAACTCTGGCTAATTATCAGTTACTCCTGCAATGTACATTATTTTAAGCCAGGAGCTGTGAGCTATTTTATTCTGGACGTTAGTGTTTTCATAATCTTCACCAGCATTCTTCTAGTTCTGAGTGAGATCTGAAAGATTAGCGTCCACAAGAAAATTCCACGTCTGTTTCAATTCCCACAAACCAATGGCAATTGTATTATCAGTTGCAGGAAAATGTTGAACCCCCTCGGTCCTAACGCGTTCAATGTAATGGTCCGTTGTGGTGCCTTTTGTTTTTTAGGTCTTTGAAGATCTTCGCCCATACGAGAATCACAAGATGAACCACCTGCGTGAAGATTATACTGCCATGTGTGAAGCCATTCCGTTTGTGGACAAGAAGAGGTTCGAGTTTTTTTTATGGTTAGCACCACAAATCTGTGGCGGGGTTTATCAGCATTTTAAAAATTTAAGTAGCTGGAAAGGAAATGCTGTATAAGATGCCTGGCTCTTTGAGTCTCTCTCCATTCTTATCCCCCATTTTAATTATCTATCTCTGAGATTCCTTCAAGTGACATCTGGTTCAAACAGTAAGGGCCATACATTACCACACGCACTGCCACTGAGTAATGTTTACCATGACAGTTAAAGCAATATAAGACTGGAAACAGGAAGGCTTATTCACAATTCTGGCAAATGACCTGATGAGACTGGTTGTTATAATTTGTGAATGGTGTCGTGGTTTTATTCAAATTAATCGGCACGTTGTTATTCACGTGACAAACTTTACTGGTTGGTTGGCGGGGGAGGTGGGTTAATGACATTTTTTTATGTTTACGCAAATAACTAAAAACCCCTTAATGAATTCAAAGCATGTCTGCTCTAGATCTGGTGTGTACATTTTCCACGTGGCCTAACCCAAAAAAACAAATGTGGACCACAGCTAATGCGTTAGTTTGTTACCAGTTATTTAACTAAAGTTGAGCAAAGAACAAGTTGCGTCTTATCACGCACATTTTGTTGTATAACATTACAATTTAGGTTTTTGTAACTCGACACAAAAGCCAGTGTTGGCGTGGACAGGAAAGTCAAAGTTGACTTTAAGTAGAAGTAATAATATCGACATCTGCGTTTCTCTAATTCACCCGCAGGCTGGAGGGTGACAGGGTATTTGCACTCGTCAAACTACCGGAATTCATGGGGTTAATTGGCAGCTTCGCCGAATACCATGCGCTGAAGGCTGCAGAACCTCTTGCTGCACAGGCCTTCATGGAAGATGTAGAGAAAAGGTGAGCTGCAATAGTAATAATAATAATATTTATAGAGCACCGTTCACACCACAAAATCTCAAGGCAACTTTAGCCACACAATCATCACGATCTATGGGCAGATAGCCCGTTAGGTGTCCACTGCACATTTCGTAATTTTTTTTCCCCCACTCACCTTTGTCTTGGTAGTGCGAATATGGTAAAGTAGTTATACACAAGTTGAAATAGAAAGCCAAACATTTCCAAAGACATGTAGAAACACTCATGAGAGCAAAAACAATTCGTAAAGAGAAGGAAACATGAATAATAAAAGTAAATATAATCACGATAGGCCAGAGTAAAATCGGAAGTCTAAATTATATAAATAGTCATTGACGTCCAGGCTTATTCATATGAACCCCACAAGGCACAAGTCATCATTGGGTGATAATTGCCGGATTGTCAACGTGACACGTTTTCCAAAGGGCGTGCAGTTTTAAAATACGGCCACGATTTTTTTACCCGTTTTTGATGATGGTGATCTAAATTCTAAGGTTAGCGTGTGAAATTTATGTATATTGCCACGCAGTATGGTGGGAATCGCGTGCTTCGATTCCTCACTTAGGGTGCTTTTCTCCTGGAGGTTTTTTTTTTCTACGTGGATTTCCTCCGTCTGTTTTCTTCCGAAAGCAACAAAATTTTGCCAGTTAAGGCCCACTGAGCTATTTAGATATGTTTCAGAAATGATCTGTCCATAAATGATTGCTCAACGTAGTGGCTTTTCACGTGGAATTTAAAATTGTCCAAATACGCCAAATACTCTAAATGTGTGTTTTCTAAATGTGGAAGAAAAATCGGAGTACCCGGAGAAAAATCCACGTGAGCACGCAGACTCCAAACATACAGGGATCGGATCAAACCCACAACAACCTGTATACCAGGCAAGGTAGTTAACATATCGCTACTGTAGAACCCATAATAGTTTGGCCATGAAAGATCAACGTAAACATATGCTCACCAAGTTGTAGTTAACAGCAACGGGAATGTGGTGGAGCGATTCCTGGGCTTTGAGCCAATTGAAAGCGACACTCATAAAAGTTTAGCAGACCATGTGACTTTGATGGTGGAGAGCCTTGGGTTGGACCACTCAAACTGTAGAGGTCAGTCATATGACAATGCAAGTAACATGTCAGGAAAATACAATGGGCTACAGGCCCACCTGAAACAAAAAAAACCTGAGTATGTGCCTTGTGCAGCGCATTCACTTAACTTAGTTGGTGTTAACACCTTCGACGGCAGTAGCCCAGAGGCTAACGAGTCTTTTTTAACATGGTGCAGTCAGACGGATGTCAGACTGACATTAAAATCGCTGTCCAGTACTCGGTGGAGTGCTCGGGCAGAGTCAACTGAGGCACTGGAGAAACTACACCGACATTAGAGGCCTTTGGTGGTATTTGCAATGATGATAATGAGAAGAGATACTCGAATTGAGGCCGCTGGACCCTGTGCTAAATTGGACACGTTAGAGATGTGTTCATGGCACATTTCTGGGACGTCCTACTTGACCGGTTCCACGCTACAAGCATGCACCTACAGAAAAGTGACATTGACATCTCTGTAGAAGCACCGCTTTGTCAACGAACTAATTCAAGTCTTTGTTGTCTGACGGTTAGAAGTGCCCAACTAAATTGCTTGAGACGTTGCAAGCACTTAATCTGCAGTCAGTGTTCCCCAATGTTTTCGTGGCACTTCGGATTTTTCTAACTTTGCCAGTGACAAACTGCCAGGGTGAGCGAACATTTTCCCTTTTAAGCAGAATATTTAAAAATATGCTGCGGCGTAGCATGTGCCAAACACGTCTCGGCTCATTGTCACTTATGTCAATAGAGTCCGACCTTGTCAGACAGCTATTTTTTGACGATCTAGTAGATGATTTTGCGAGGGAGAAAGCAATAAAGACACCAATATAGGAAAGCGGGGGGGGGGGCTCCAAAAGACATGTGCCCAGGAGCCTCACGGGACCATGATCCAGCCCTGGTAGGAATAATGTACATTTTTGGATTTAACCATGTTTACTTTTCATTGATTGTTTAATATTCATTGTTTTGACTTAAAGCTTTCGTGACTGCAGGAATTGATATTCTATGGGTCTTTCGGTAAAGCCACGTAGATAGAAATTTTTTTTTTTAATTAACCTGAAAACGATTGCTGTGTTGCGATCGAAACGTCGTGATATTTTTTTAAAATAATTTTTCTATCTACGTGACTTTAGCGAAAGACCCATAGCATATTCATTTGTTTTACTAATTGCCTTCATGAATACATTTAAACTTTACGTGAAATGAGAGGATGTCCGAATTTAAATGGTGAGACTTCCCTGGTTCATCTGTTCGCTTCTGTGGCTCTCGAACTGTAATTTGCCTACCCACATTGATGTAGGTATTCATTTAAGTCTGAATGCACACAAACGTAATTAAAACACTTTGTCCTGTCGTTTTAGAAGAGCTGCTTAAAACTGCTCTGCACTCGAATAAGAATGTTTTCAACTCTGTTGTACACAACAGAGTCGCTTAGATATGGACGTCTACAACCGGTTGCTGCCCACTGTCAACGCATACTCGACCCTCAAGCGCCGATCTGCTGGACAAATTAGTCCCGTATTTTCACTGCATGCTTCGCGTTTTGCTAACTGATAGGCTGTTACAATTTTTGACGTTTGTGTGTGGGGGAAGGGTGGAGCTAAAATGCGGCCGGGCTCTGTAAAGGGGTGTAACGTAATGACTTCCGACACGGACTGTAGAGTGCTTATTATTTATTTCTCGTCGGCATACAGCTACGACTTTAATGACAGTCACTGTTACTTACCCTTGACTGACTATCTAGCTACAGCGACAACAGCGATGTCTAACTATACAGCTGGTTGACTATATAGCGACGACGACGATGTTAACTACATAGTGCGATGGCTACCACCCAAAACCCCGTTCCACTCTCCCTTATATCCCCCGAGCGCGGCCATGCCATGCCCCGCCCCTGGCCATGCCTTTCTTAGAACTCTCTCATGGGTTCTCGGAGCTCCAGATAGATCCCCTCCTTTGACCCTTGGCCTAGTTTTCCCCCTCTCGTGGTCGCTCACATATAACTCGGCTGTGTGCTGTTTTCCCACCCATGATTAGCCCTTACAGCCGCCAGTCGGTGCCCTGACACTACAGGGTCATAACCAGACGTCGCTTAGCTACGCCCAGGCACTACTCCTCGCTCAGACATGGAAAAAGCAGCTGCAGGCGATTTTTATTTGCGCAATTGGACACTGATATGGATCCGTCTTCACAGATCAATGATAAATATGACAATGGGTATTAATAGGTCAGTAATGTCTACTCGTTGCATTTCAGAGTTAAAGAGACTCTGGGTAACGCAGCAGCTTCTGCTGAAATGAAGATCGTGGGGAAGACCGTTCTGCTGCTGGCCTGCAACGACTCTCAGAGCTCATAATGCTACTGCTGTGACCAGAGCGCTCAAAGCCACCTGTTTGTTGCAAACAATACGGGGACTCCTACTTACGAACATTTCTACTAATGAACTTGCATATATATGAACAAACCTCCGTATGTCCAGTTGCATGTTCGGACCGAGGGTCGTATGTTCAACTGCCTCGCAATAGATAGTGGTGGTGGTGGCATCTATATCTGCAGAACATCAAGAACCAGCGGCATCTATAAGAGATAGACAATTTCTAAAGCCATTCCCTCTGTTTCCTGTACATGCCGTAAGTGTTTGGAAGCGACAAAACGTAAGTTGGATTTACAAACAAATCGACTTAGGTTCCAGAGTTCTGTTCGTAAGTAGAAGTCCCTGTAGTGTCGTTTCAAATAAAAGAACAGAATGGATTGCAGTTATGATTTGTCTGTGTCATTTACTGATACTTTTGGAGTTTAATTTATTTTCACGCGTATTTAAGGTATATATATAATCGATTCTAACGTTTCTATAAATGATTTAGAGCAAAACGTAAAAATTTGGCCATGGTATCGGTGCTGCCACTGTCGGCTGTCATGTTACAATACCACATTGCGTGCACCAACTTACAAAGTTAAAATTGTGGCCTTATTATTGTGTTATGAGCCTGTAACTACTGCGATCAGGTAAGGGCTTCGCCACGTAAATTTTGTGAGGCACATCCATCTGTGGGTGACGATGGCCGCATTATCAACAGTGACAATTTTTTTTCAAAAGTGTTTGCCGTTTTAAAATACGGCCACGATTTGTTTTACCCGTATTTAGATGGTGATCTCAATTCTAAATTAAGCGCGTGAACGTTACGCACATTGCCACACAGTATGGTGGAGATCACGCGCTACGATTCTTCACCGGAGGGTGCCTTTGTGGAGTTTGTTTCTGGGTGGACTTCCTCCGTCTTTTACGGTTGCTTCCTGAAGCTAACCAAAAAATATAACTGGTTTAACACTTTGAAGTACGCTTTCAACACCAATATTATGCATGAAGGTGTTCTTTGAGGTGAGATCGCGTAAGTGTCGTTAAAACTGCCACCACCTGTCAATTAGCAAGGTTTGTCACATAAATAGAACGCGCCAGTTAGTCACGAAAGCTTTAAATCGAAATCTTACTATCTGTTTTATTCATAGAAATGGTAACCACCATTTCTATTTTTTTTATAGTTTGATACTGCCAAAAAGGTCCCATTTTTAGTAGATCATCGATTATATACAGTACTGTAAATAATCGATTACATAAGGTTGATCATTTATTATTCGGCAGCTTGGGGGGAGGGGGCGCCGAATTTTCAAAAATGCCAGATAATCACTCCATCATCATTATTTAAAATAGCTTGTTTTTGCACTCATATAATGTTTTAGGTGTTGTGCTTTATATTCGTTTACTATGTGAAATTGGCAACAATAAACATACAAATAGACTAAAATTTCCTACTGTAAAAAGTGCCTAATTACTGTACCGTACTTACCACTCCAATCTCGAAGACGCTGCATGGGATTATGTATATACGTCTAGTATTTTCATTTTTTAAGTTTTTGTATGTAGTGTATAATGTACTGTATGTAACAATTAACACTGAAATAAAACGGAGCTACTTTCTTTGTCACACACACACGGTGCCGATCGCCGGACTGCTTAAAGCCTTTGGAGCAGTTTTGCCGGTTTCGACGGATCGGCCTGGGACCGCCGGATAATGTTGGAAGCAGACGGATAATCGTGTGCCGGAAAATGTATGATAAACTGCACATACAACTAATTCTAGATTTGAAGCTTTCGTGACTGCAAGGAATCATCTTCTTAGGTTTTTTCGGTAAAGTCACGTAGACAGCCAGAGTTGTGGAGAAATCGTCCTCCTGTTCGTTAATTTTTTTTGTTGTTTTTATTTTATTTTACTTTCTACGTGACTTTACCGAAAAAACCTAAGAAGATGCACATACAACATCACGTGACCAGTGAACACGTGACTCGGTGGGTTCCTTTTGGGCACTCCCTGAGGTGCCGGAGTCACTTCGCAAACATTCAACGAGCCACAGGCAGGGGGCGACAAACGACAGCATGAGGGCTGCGATTAACCCGAGGAAAAGCAGATCACGGGTTTGGAGCCCACAACAGCTAAAATGAGCACGGTTGGCTACATACAGCGCGAAAGCAGTCCAACATACGGTAAATACAAAGTTAAAATATATATTCGGGGGCAGGTTTTGCCTTATCTTGTGGCTCCACAACTCGAAAGTGTTCATTCACGAGGTGTTTGGATGTCGTTATTATTCATATCCTAGGGTGTTGTGTAACCTCTCAATAACAACGGTGCAACCGGTGCCTAATTCAATGGGGAGGGAGGGGCTATGCAAAATTCAACTGTGGGCCCCACTCCTTTCTCCCGACTCGCTTTAACTGAAATCCTACGGATGCATAAGAGGTTTTTGGGTTAGATCACGTAAATATGTTTAGTTAATTCCGCCAACACCCGACATGACCAATTAGTGAGGTATGTCACGTAAACAAAACATGCCAATGTGTTACTTGTTCAGCACTAACCGGTTGTGTTGGAGAGTAAACCCACGACAACATTTACAAGTCGAATAACCATGACGCTTCGTCAGTAATAACAAAAAGCAGCATTTTCTGGCAACAGCCAGAGTTGTGGAGAAATCGTCCTCCTGTTCGTTAATTTTTTTTATCAATCTGTTTGTCCTGGTGAGGGTCGCGGCGGCAGCATGTTGAGTAGGTCAGTCCAGACCTCGCTTTCCCTGGCAGCTTGGAATTCCTTGGCATTCCCAGGCCAGCTGAGCGACATAGTCCTGCCACCATTTCCCGGGGTCTTTGTCCAGTGGGACGTGCCTAATAGAGTTCAAGGGGGAGTCTACCATGGGGCATCCTCACCAGATGCCTGAACAACCTCAACTGGCTTCTCTCGAACCGGAGGAGCAGCAGCTCGACTGAGTCTCTCCTGGATTACCGAGCTTCTCACCCGATCTCGGAAAGTGAACCCGGCAACCTTGCGAAGAACCCTCATTTCAGCCCCTTTTTACCCGCGATCTCATCCTCTCAGTCATTACCCAAAGCTCATGACCATAGGTGAGTGTGGGAACGTAGATTGGATCTGTAAACCGAGAGTTTTCTTTGAAAACTCAGCTCCCACTTCACTACCATAGAATCGTTTAGCACCTGTATCACTGCGGATGCTGCACCAATCTGCTGGCCGATCTCCCGCTCCCAAATACCATGACTTGGGAAAGAGACCATGAGGTACTTAAACTTCTACACTAAGGGCAGCTGTTACCCCCTCACCTGAATGTAAAAAAACAACCATCTCCCGGGAGTGTACAACGACCTCAGATTTGGAGGTGCTGACCCTCATCCCAGCTGCTTCACACTCAGCATCAATAAGTTCAAGTGCACGATGGAGATCACATACTGACGAGGCAAAAAGGACGTCATCTGCAAAAAGCAGCAACGCCACCGCCATGCCTCCATACTAGATAGTCTCCATACCTCGGCTATACCTTGATATCCTGTCCATGAAAATCACAAACAGGAGTGGAGACAAGACGCACCCTTGGTGGAGTCCAAGTCCCACAGTGAACGACTTTGATTTAACACCAAGAATATGGACACAGCTCTCACTCTGGGAATAGAGAGACCGGACAAAACACAAAAGCGGCACCATTCCATCATACTCCCACAGTACCTCCCACATGACATTCCAGGAAACTCGGTCATATTATTTCTCTAAGTCGACGAAGCAGAGGTAGACCGGAGAAGCATACTCCCATAACCCCTCAAATATCTACGAGAGCGAAAAGAGCTGGTCCATTGTTCCATGACCTTGACAGAACCTGCATTGTTCCTCCTCAATCTGAGGCTTGACCACCGGAGGGAGCCTCTTTCCAGCACTCTTTGCATAAGCTTTACCTGGGATGTTGAGCAGTGTGATTCCTCTGTAGTTGGAGCACACGCTCTGGTCCCCTTTTGTAAAAATAGGAACCACGACCCCAATTTTCCTATCCAGAGGTACTGTACCCGTCTTCCATAAAACATTGAAGAGGCATGTTAACCACAACAGGCCTACCCTGCCCAGCACTTTCAACAACTCTGAGCGAATCTCGTCCACCCCAGCAGCGTTGCCGCTCCGAACGCCCTCGACTGACGCAGAAATCTTCAGCAGCCATGCTGGATCTGACCCCCCAGCTGTTTCCAGGGCTGCCTCCTGAGAGGAGGGCATGTCCACTGGGTTGAGGAGCTCAAAGTGTTCCTTCTACCTCTCGACTATATCCTTAGTTGAGGTCAATGTTATGCCGCCCTTACTGAAAACAGCCTGGGCCACGTCCCGTCGACCCCTCCTAAGGTGTCGGATGGTTTGCCAAAACATATTTGAGGCTGCCTGGTAATTGCTCTCCATGGCCTCTCTAAACTCCTCCCATGCTTGGGCTTTCCCTTCAGCGACTGCTACCGTTGCCGCCCTATTGGCAAGCCAGTACCTCTCAATTGAGCCTCCTTCTTCAACGTGACAGCTTCCCTCACCACTAGTGTCTACCAGTGGGTCCTAGGGTTGCCGCTGTGACAGGTATCAACTGCCTTCAGGCCACATATTTTCTCAGCTGCATTGACAATCAAGGTCCTGAACATTGTCCACTCGGCCTCAATGTCCATAACCTCCACTGAAGTTTAGGAGAAGTTGTCCCGGAGGTGGAAGTTGAATTTTTTCTGCACCGAGTCTTCTGCCAGACATTCCCAGAAAATGTGCACTATTCGTTTGGGCCTTCCACATCTATCTGGTCGGTGTCCCAAGCATCGGATCCAACTTAACACCAGGTGGTGATCAGTTGACAACTCTGCCCCTCTCTTCACTCATATTTCCAGAACATATGTCCTTAGGTCTGATGATACAACTGTAGTGACTGTACTTATCACTGTGTGGTGCCGGGACTTGCGGGCTGCAGTACCAACACTAGCGGTGGTTGGGTGAGCGCTGGTTAGCGCGGAGGCACCGCGAGCAGTGTGGGGTGTCGGCTCCCAGTGAGGGAGCGAGAGCGAGTGTCAGCCAGTCAGGGTTACTCTGGGGCATGATACTCTGGCTGACCTGTTGTCACGTGACTGGACGATACTGGAGGGGGGCCACCAGTGGACGGGGGCCGAGGGGCAGTCACGTGGTCCGGGAGAGCTCTCGAGAACATTCGAGAAGGAGCCCAAGGAGCCTGGAAGGTGGGCAGGGCTAAGGGCGGAGCCAGCCCCAGCCCAGGAGCATATAACAAGAACTCCGTGAGGAGTTCGGGGTTCTTCAAGTGTTGGTGTTCGAAGATCCACGTCAGGGAGAAGCCTCTAGCCACGCGGTCCGGGACCGCGTGGCTTGTGGTCCGGACCGGGAATGGCGAACCGTGTCTAGTTCTGCCATAGCGTGGTTAGATGGGTATTCGAGACCCGAGCGTAGGTTGCGTTATGTTACATACTGTTGTGTTAAATAAAGAGTTGCTCCCAAGATAACGTCGGCGACTCAGTTGGACTCACTACACAACTATAAAGTCAATCATTGACCTTCGGCCCAAGGTGTTTTGGTACAATATTCACTTATGAACATTTTTGTATTCAAACATGGTGTTTGTTAATTTTGGAGCTTTCGTGACTGCAGGAATTATTCTTTGGTTCTTTCGGTAAAGTCACGTATAAAGATAAAATAATAAATTAAATAATTGCATACTGCAGCAGTAAAAAGACACTCATCTTGAAGCTCCCAACCTGCAGCAAGCAGAGGCGCTCTCAAGCAGTCAGCCTGCAGCAAGCAGAGGTGCTCTCAAACAGTCAGCCTGCAGCAAGCAGAGGCGCTCTCAAGCGGTCAGCCTGCAGCAAGCAGAGGCGCTCTCAAGCAGTCAGCCTGCAGCAAGCAGAGGCGCTCTCAAGCAGTCAGCCTGCAGCAAGCAGAGGCGCTCTCAAGCAGTCAGCCTGCAGCAAGCAGAGGCGCTCTCAAGCAGTCAGCCTGCAGCAAGCAGAGGTGCTCTCAAGCAGTCAGCCTGCAGCAAGCAACCAGCTCGGCAAGAGTCTACATTAAAATCGTGTTGCAAGCATCGCAGCATGGACAGCCACAGTCCAACAGGGAGAGATACTGAAGAATGTGATTTAAGCAATCCAGGACCTCCCATCCTGCCTCAAGAGGACCAAGGGAGTTCAAGGCCCCAAAGAGAGGTCAGGTTGACGCAACGGGCCTTGGAAAGCTATGAGGCTGAGAAACAGAACCTGGATGCCAGGATACAACGGGCATGGAACCGGGTTGAAGCAGATTTATCTGAAGCTTCAAATGCCTCAGACACAGTGGCCTCAATTCAGCGGGCCATCCAGCGAGTGAATGTGAGCAGCTCAAGCTACAAGCTCCTGGCAAATAGATACATCTCCCACCTGATGAAGGTGAAAACAGATGAGGGCATTGAGGGAGTGCGCAGACAAGAGCACTTCCTCGAACTGCTCGATGATAATGTGCAGGCAGTGATAGAAGATGCAATGGACCTTGTGGAGGGCTTAAGAGAGACACAATCTCAGCACTCTGTCTCATTCAGGTCCACCACAAGATCTAAAGCCTCAGCACACTCACATATATCATCTACTGGTATGGCAGCAGCTCAGGCACGCGCCGCAGCAGAAAGCAGCAAACGCCCGTATCGCCTACATGGCTGAAGAGGAAGCCATGCCAATTGAAAAGGCTCGCATACAAGAAAAAGCAAGCATAGCAACTGCTGCCGCACGGAGGAAAGCAGAGCTCGCAGAGCAAGAAAGTCTATTAGCAACTGCTGCCGCACGGAAGAAAGCAGAGCAAGAAAAAGCAGAGCTTGAAGAGCAAGAGAGTACATTAGTGGCTACTGCCACACGGAAGAAAATTGAGCTGGATGCTAAGTTAAGCACCCTACAACTCAAAAAGGAAGCAGCTGCTGCAATGGCCCAGGCAGAGGTGCTCGAAGCAGCAGCCAACCTGAATAAGGAAGAGAATTGGAGTGAGTTTGGCACGCAGATACCTGTCAAGGACCGTGATCAACTCACCAGAAAAAATATTTTGGACTGGTCTGAACAATGCATCAATGCTCCTCCACCAAACGATACTGAACAAAGGGTGGACGTTCAGGCATCGCCATCTCCACACCGAATGAACATGAATGCTGTCTACAGGAATGGTGGAAATGCATATCCTGCCGTAGCAGTTAGTCGCCAACTCAGCGTCGCGCACGTGGGGTCAGACGTGGATGTGTAATGTAGTAACTCGGCGGGAGACGACTTCACGGGTAACACACTCTTTATTTTACCAAACTCGTTCACAGGTGACTAACACCTACTTTGTATCTCGGGTGACAAACACCCACTTAGTATCTCGGGTGACAACCACCCACTTAGTATCTCGGGTGACTAACACCTACTTTGTATCTCGGGTGACAAACACCCACTTAGTATCTCGGGTGACAAACACCCACTTAGTATCTCGGGTGACTAACACTCACTTAGTATCTCGGGTGACAAACACCCACTTAGCTATTCTGGCGACTAACGCCCACTGAGCTATTCTGGCGACTAACGCCCACTGAGCTATTCGGGTGACAAACACCCTCTTAGCTACCCTGGCGACTAACGCCCTCTTAGCTACCCTGGCGACTAACGCCCACTGAGCTATTCTGGCGACTAACGCCCACTGAGCTATTCGGGTGACAAACACCCTCTTAGCTACCCTGGCGACTAACGCCCTCTTAGCTACCCTGGCGACTAACGCCAACTGAGCTATTCGGGACACTCCCTGCCCGGGGTGTCCGTCTTGACTGTGGGTCCCCAGCCCGACCCACGTGGGCGTCGGACCCCGGGTCCCACAGTCTCGCCTCCGAGCCACACAGGCCCCGGTCCCCACAAGGACGGCGGGACTAGGGGTCTCGGGGCACTAGGTCTTCAGCTCCGTCTTCTGGTCTTCAACTGGGTAACTCTCCCCGAGTGCTCTCGCGCGTCCCCCTTTATACCCCACCTGCGGACGTCGCTGCGAGCACCCATCTTATTCGACCAATCACTGGGCGCTGGCTACGATCCTGTTTTCCTACATCTCAGCGTGCCTCACCACCCACGCCGCGCCGCCCCGTCATCTGTCACTCCCGGCGCGCGCGTCCACACCACGCCCACAACGCGTGCCCAACCCCGCACCCCGCGCCGCCCCGTGATCCATCACTGTCACAGTCGGCGCACGTCAACACCACCACTACAGATGCACCAAGTCAGACCCACATTCCAGACAGTCACATAAGGGGATCCAACCAACGTGATCGAAACCCTTTGGTCCCACAGTCCAACGCCATCGCAAATGACGGCATGCTAGGCAATACAGCCAATAATGCCACCTCACAAGCGCCAGTATGGACACACCCTGGATCAGCAGGACTAGGGGACTTTGCTAGGTACCTGGCTCACCGCAAACTAATCAACACAGGACTCGTTAAGTTTGATGACCACTCTGATAACTATCGAGCCTGGAGATCTACCTTCAGGAATGCAATCCGAAATGCAGACATCTCTGCAAGTGAAGAACTCGACCTGTTGGTGAAATGGTTAGGAAATGAATCTGCAGAGTACGCAAAGAGGATCCGGTCAGCAAACATTGACGACCCCACCTCAAGCCTGCATGCGGTGTGGGAGAGGCTCGGGGAGTGCTATGGTAGTCCAGAAACCATTGAGAAGGCCCTCTTCAAGAAGTTGCAGAACTTTCCAAAAATCTCTGGTCGAGACAATAAAAGGTTACGGGAGCTTGGAAATCTTTTGATGGAGCTTGAATCAGCCCAGTCTGACCCCTACTTACCAGGTCTCATTTTCTTGAATACCTACCATGGCGTGAACCCCATCGTAGAGAAATTGCCATTTGACGTGCAGGAAAAATGGAGAACAGCGGGTTCAAGATACAAGTCAGAGCATCAGGTTGCATTCCCCCCATTCTCTTTTTTCTCAATGTTTATCCGCAACCTGGCTAAGACTAGAAATGACCCGAGTTTCATGTTTGGCACCACGGGGATTTCCAGTCCAGATCTCCCAAAAATGGAAAGAGCAATGGCGAAACGAGGAACAGCGAGAGTGCCAATTTCCGTACACAAGACAGAGGTCTCTCCTGCGACATTCGCAAACTCCGTCCAGGCAACCACCACAAAGAAAAAGATAGAGGATCCAGAGAAGCAATGCCCATTGAATGATAAACCTCACTCCCTCCAGAAATGCCGAGAGTTCAAAAAGAAGCCATTGGAAGAGCGGAAGAACATGCTGAAAGAATTTGGAGTGTGCTTCAAATGCTGTGGTTCTACAAACCACCTTGCAAGGAATTGCAAGGCAGATATCAAGTGCGAGGAATGTGGCAGCGACAAACAAGCAACTGCTCTGCACACATTTTACTCGAAACCCAGTGGCACTAAGGCTTCCGATCCCGAAGCAGAGCACGGCGGGGAGCAAGGCGAGACCGCCACACTCACTTCGTCAATCACAACCAAATGCACAGAAGTCTGTGGAGAAGGCTTCAAATGAAGATTTTGCTCAAAGATATGCCTCGTCCGAGTCTATCCCAAAGGACATCCTGAAAGGGCAGTAAGGATGTACGCTATAATGGACGACCAGAGCAACAGGTCTTTGGTAAGGTCAGAGTTCTTTGATCAGTTAAGCGTAGGTCGGAATTCCTTTCCATACACGCTCAGAACATGTGTAATACCGTTGAGGACTCTTGGACGCCGGGGTTGAGGCACACGTATTTATTCCGCAACAGTTGTCACAACCGCGGACATACAACACTGGAGGGGGTATCGGCCCCCTCACCCGGCTAGCTGGGAATACACTGCTAGCTATCTCTGACCTACCTCCTAGTCCTCCACTAACGGGCTAGGGGAGGCTGTCTGGCCCGACACTGGTAAGTTGGGCTACGGTACCCGGAGTCCCAGAGCACTAGCTCTGGTTCTCGGGACCACGCCGCTGGCTCGGTCCTGCGCGGCCCTGACAAGGGCGGCGTCCCAGAGGAGTCCAGGGCTCTAGCTAGACGATCTTCGGTCTTCACTGGTTTAGCTTTAACATTCTGCCCCGAGCCCTCTGACACATCCCCCTTTATACTCAACCCCCGCTGAGGGGTGGGGCCCCGGGCTGCCTGGTGCGGACGTCGTTGAGAGCACCCCCCCCCCCCCGTAGCCCCGCCCACTGTGTTTGTTTCCCATAAGCTGCCATGCATAACGGCTCTCTCTCTAACACCCCTACATCACCCCCCCCCCCCCCCCGCATAGCTTGCAGCCGTCCCGGCTGCCAACATAAAAAAAAAACGACAATAAAAGCGCATTTACCCCCCTGACCGCGCGTGTGCCTCACTATTTTTCAACAATAACAAGAACAACACAACAAGAATGCAACAGCAAGAAGAGAAAACAACCCGACGCACCCCCCCGATTAAATACGAATTCCGTAAAAACAGTCTATACACAATTTGCAGGGAACCCACCACCAGGGCCGGCCCGAGGCATAAGCGAACTAAGCGGCTGCTTTTTACAATTAAATAACTTAAACAAGTGATATAAATGAATTAATGAATGAATGAATAAATGATTCAAGACAAGAAAATTCTGTCGACAACTGCTGCTTTGTCACGGCTCACGGATGTCACGGCTCATTGACAATTCGCGTGGGCGCGGGCGCGGGCGCGGGCAGGTGCGCGCAATTGTACGTCACGATAATAAATACGCCTAAGCCATGTCACAAAAAAGGACGTATCCCTCTGGTGCCGAAAAAAGAAAAAAGAAAAGGACCGAGGAGGAGAAAAAAGAGCGAGATAAAGGTATGTTTGCATTATTATTTACAGTATGTTTTGTGCAGCAGCAGCACAAATTGTGCTCACGTCACTTGAGGAAGCAGCTAGCTAGTCATGACTCATGATATTTTTATAAGCCATAAAAGTGGTAATATAACGCACCAGAGCTAAATCCCCGCCACAACAGTGAAATGTTATTAATATACATTTATCTAGGTAGTAGGTGTGTATTTCACGTTGATAGATATCGGTTTAAGTTGGAGAAAACAGCGATGACAAGCTTAGCTAGCATTGCTGTTTGTGTTGAAGTGAATATTCCAGCTTCATAGGCAAAGCACGTGCGGTCTCTGCTTTAAGATCTTTGGCAAGCGATGGTATTGATCTTTATGAGAAAATATACCAAAGCCATGTTAGGTGGGGAGACTTCTGTAATGAAAATAGACTTCAATTTCCCAAATCTTTGGGTAGCTCTCAGGATAGCCTGCACTCTGCCTGTGTCAGTTGCCTCAGCAGAGAGGAGCTTTTCCAAGCTCAAATTGATAAAAACATATTTGAGATCATCAATGGCCCAGGAAAGACTAAGTGGACTTGCAGTCATTAGTATTAATAACAAAGTTGGCCAAGCAATACCATACAATGATGTCATTAGTGACTTTGCCTCCAGAAAAGCTAGGAAGGAACGATTTTGAGGTCATTGTTGTACAGTTGACATTGTTGAACCCTTGCTGTTCTTATGTTTGCTTTCATTATTTAAGTATCTTTTTTTTTGTAACATTCTATTTTTGATTAGATTAATGTTTGTCTATTTTGGTTTTATTTAAAAGATTGCACATTTAATGCACATTTGCAAATAATTTATTTAATATGTTTTTTGTGACCGTTTGTATTCAGAAGTTTTAATAAAAGAGTGAAGTATTTTAAGTGTTGTTTTTATTTTTTATTAATACATAACCTCACTGTATTCGTTTATAATATTCGCTATAACATTATAGTGTGACATTTGTGTCAATAATCTTCTAGCACAGATGAGTCTGCGTGGTGGGAGGGGGGCCCCCAAATCAAATTCTGCTTAGGGCCCCCAAGAGGCTCGGGCCGGCACTGCCCACCACACACACAACACGCAATGAACACAACCTATGTACACATCTTCCGGTCTCACAACAGTCTGCGCATTTTAGCGCGTGTCCGTGCAGCGGGCCCCTCACACGGGGTAACCCCGGGTGGTGGACCGTCAGGTGGCAACTGTCCGTCTCGGAGTGAGTCCTCATCCGACGCCGCGTGACCCTTGGCATCCCCAGGAGGGGTGATCGGGCGTGAGCCCGTCATTCCTGATGCACCTGGAGGTGGCACAGCCGGCAAGGCATTAGGTGAGCGCGACGGAGACGGACCCAGTGAGTCGGTCGACCCCCCACATGTTTGGCCACGCGTGTGTGAAGTGGGGATGTGTACCGCAATGAAGGGTTTTAATCTAGAGGGGTGGACGAACCACCGCCGCTTCCCCCATTTGATGCGCACGCACTGCGGTCGCAAAACCTCGACCACCTCCACAGGGCCCCGCCACGGCCGCACCAGCTTAGAGGAGGTTGCGAGTGGCACCTGGGGACAGTGCAGCCATGCCTTGTCCCCCGGCTTCCACTGCAGCATGTGCGCCCGACCCAGTCTGAGCCGCTCATTCGCTTTCTGACGGAGGTCAGAGTTTTGCATGGCAGCATCCCGTGCCTCTGTCAATTTGGCCAAATTAAATTTTACATGGTCAGCCAATTTAGTTTTTCCCTGAGGCGCGGGGATCTGCAGCTGGGCACGAACAGGCGGGTCAGGTTCGCGGCCGTACATGAGGTAGAAGGGTGAAAATCCTGTAGCTGCGTGGGGGCCCATCCGGTACGCCGCCAATACCCCTTGAATTTGCAAGTCCCAATCGGTCTGTGAGTCCGACACCTGCTGTGACAACATTGACGCGATGGTCCGATGCAGACGCTCGACCATCCCGTCAGTCTGCGGGTGATACGGGGAGGTACGAATTTTCTTCGTGCCCAGGAGCTCACAGACTTCTTTGAGCAATTTACCGGAAAAATGTTTGCCCTGGTCGGTCAGCAGCCGCTCCGGAGCACCTTTGTCCAGGACATAACCCTGAACAAAGGCCTCCACGATGGCTGCTGCCGACTGGTTGGCAAGGGGCCAGGCCATAGGCCAGCGTGTAAAATACTCCACACCAGTTAACAAATATCTATTGCCCCTGGGTGTGGCGGGGAATGGGCCCAAAATATCCAGCGCGACGAGTTCGTTAACTCTGGGCACTTTGATTGACTGCAAGGGTGGGTTAGACACACGTGCTGGCGGTTTTCGTTGCGCGCACCGAGGGCATGACCCCAGTAAATCCCCGACATCCTTCGTCATGCCTGGCCAAAAATAATCGAGTTGGAGTAAGGCGAGGGTCTTTTGGGTCCCCAGGTGTAGGAGGCGCTCATGTGCGGCCCACACCGCCTTGCCCCGCAACCCCGAAGGGACCACCAGCCAATGTCGATGGGATTTTCCGTCCCAGTGCATCAGAAGACCATGCACCAATTCCCATGCGTCGGCATCACCCCTGCCCTGCCCAGCACAGCCGACGCGACGACGCAACCCGAGGAGAGAGGTATCCTCCATCTGGAGGCGCCCCCATTCATTGACGGGCATCCCCAACAGGGAATCTTTTCCCTGTTGTGCGATTGAATTTGGAACCAATGTTTCATCGTGGCCGGCGGCCGCCAGGACCGGAACCGGTATGTCCCCTGCTGGCCTGCAACGTCCCGACCCCAGGAGGCATGCACATTCGGAGGTGGTTGGCATGCGCGACAGAGCGTCAGCATTTGTGTGGCGAACGCCCTTACGGTAGGTGGTTTCAAAATCAAAATCCTGGAGGATCTCCAACCATCGGGACAATTGTCCCAATGGCTGTTGAACTCGCAGGGCGTACTGCAGTGCCGCATGATCTGTGCGGACGGTGAAATGCCGACCGTACAGATATGGGCGATACTGTTGGATGAAATAGACAATTGCCAACAGTTCCCGACGGGTGACACAATATCTTTGCTCCGCCAAAGACAACACCCGACTGCCGTACGCAACCACCCGTTCCACGCCGTCAACCACCTGGGAAAGCACGCCCCCAATACCTGTGTTGCTCGCATCGGTGTCGAGCAAAAAAGGCTTAGAAAAATCGGGGTAACTCAAGGGAGGAGCTTTTACCAGGGCATCCCGAAGGGAGCAGAAAGCAGCCTCCTCCTCCTGACCCCAGTGGAACCGAACCCCTTTTGATGTTAAAGCGTGTAGGGGTTTCGCAATCGTCGCAAAATCTGCGACGAAACGTCGGTAATACGACGCGAAGCCAATAAAACTCCTGACCTCTCCAACCGAGGTGGGAGTCGGCCAGGAGCTGACGCACTGCGTTTTGGCGGGATCGGTAGCAATACCTGAGCGCCCCACAATGTGTCCCAAATAACGCACCGAATCGCATAACAGATGACATTTTTGGGGTTTGAATTTCAAATTAGCAGCCCGCATCTTTAGGAAAACCGCCCGCAACCTCTGGAGATGTTCGTCAAAAGTTTTACTAAAGACGATAACGTCATCCAAATAAATCAGGCACGAATCCCATTGCAATCCAGCCAAAACCAATTCCATCAAACGCTGGAAAGTTGCCGGCGCTGAGTGGAGTCCCATCGGCAACCGGTTGAATTGGAACAGGCCGTGCGGTGTACGGAAAGCAGTTTTAGGCTTTGAATCATCGTCCAGAGGAAGCTGCCAGAATCCCGAAAGTAAATCCAATGTGGAGAAGAATCGCGCTCCCGCCAAGGCGTCCAGCGATTCGTCCATCCGTGGGAGCGGGTATGCGTCGGCAACCGAAATTTTGTTAAGGCGCTGAAAATCAACGCAAAACCGCAACGAGCCGTCCTGCTTTTTAACCAGGACGATCGGCGCTCCCCAAGGGCTGGTGGAAGGAGAAATGATGTCGGCGGCTAACATGTCATCAAGAGCCGATTTGACATGGTCCTTTTCGGCGGGACTTAACCGAAACGGATTCTGGCGTATTGGCGCACTGTCACCCGTATCAATATGGTGACGCAGCAGATGAGTGCAACCCAAATCGTATTTGTCCCGACTGAAAACGTCGGAAAATTCCCGCAGTAGCGTTTTAAGCTGTTGACGCTCTGAATGTGACAGGTCCGTCGATCCCGCACAAAGCGCCTCGAGCCACCCTTCATCGCTGTCCGAATGTGGTCGCGGTGCAGGGACAGCACTCACGTGATTCGCGACGGGTTCCTCACAGGGCACCGGCGTCGCGTGAGCAAGCACGGTCCCCTGCGGGACCACCACCGTCTGCGAGCCCACATTGAGGACCGCGATGAAGGGGTCTCCGTCCCCTCTTACTATGGTCTGGGCTGGAAGTAAATGAGGTCCACTAACCCCGGCCCTAGATGGCCCCAGCAGAACCCCTTGGGCCCCAATGCCCTTAGCGAAGGGCCGCCGAAGTTTCAAAGGAACCAACATTTGTGCCCCCGGAGGAACGCGCACCGTTCTATCTACAAATGCCGGCACCGTTGCGAACGCCGTCCGACTCGTACCGGGGGATGGCAGAAACGCCATGCGTCGGCCCGACGGGAGCTCAATGCATCCCTGGTCGATTAATATCCTAATCGGCATTTTGGCCAGGAAGTCCGTCCCCAGCAGGCACGGAACCGCCAGCGAGGAGGAAACAAAAATCGGCCCAGACAATTTAATATCCCCGATACAAATTAGGGCTCGAATCTGTCCGATGATGCCAAGTGAGCCCCCGTTAGCAGCAAAGAATGGCACGTTAACAGGCATCAAAGGACGGCTCTGGGCAGGGAGAATATTGTAAATTAACTCCGAAATAATGGTCGCCGATGCTCCCGTATCGACCAGGATGCGCACCTCGACCCCGTCGATGTGCCCCACAACGGCCGACGACCCCGACGACGCGGCTACAACACGATGGGCCAACACGGACCACTGGCTGGGTTCAATCTGAGTACCCAGAGCGGTGCGTGTTGGTGCGATGGTGCGCGATATTGGCCCCCCAATCGGTGCGGTGTATGAGTGTGTGGCGGGTGTGTGCGTGGGCCAAACATGTGAGGTGCCGCGACTCGCCGGGTTATGATGATGGAGCTTGGGAAGAGGGCTGGCGTCCCGTCGAGGTGTCGTCCCCTGCTGCCGAGGAGAGCGGCACCCCGAGGCAACATGGCCCCGGATGCCGCAGTTGTAGCAGCGCGGGAGCGCTGGTGACGACGACGGATGATCGGGATGGCTCGAGCCGCCCCGGTCCGCCCGTACTCCCGCTCCCTGCCGCCGTTGATGGTCGATGGCGCAGATCTCCTCCGCCGGGAGGGTGGCTGCGGCCACGGTACGCCCGCTCGCCGCCTTGCTGGCCTTGCTTTGTTGCGCGAGCAGGTTTGCATGGAGGAGTCGTGCTGCTTGGAGGGAGCACATCTCCGCGTCGTCCTGTGCGACGATGACGATCTCCAAGTCGTCCGCCAGCAGGAGTATCTTCTCTGTAACCATGGCGTCGACACCTTCGTTGTCCATCCGTGGAAAGGCCGCCTTTGCCAGTGCCAGGAGGCTTATGCGGTACGCCAGAGGCGACTCCTTTGCCCCCCGCTGGCGATCGTAGAAGAGTTGGCGACAGTCTGACGGCGGACCGTAAACTGCAGCCAGCACCTGCATCGCCATCTGCAGCGTAGAGCGCCTCTCCTTCGGTGCCGATGTTAAAGTGGCGAGGGCGTCGCTGTCGAGGAGTGCTGGCAGCGCGCGGAGAGCCTCGGCGTCCGTCCACTTCGCCATCTCCTGGTGAGCGAGGAAGCGCCGCTGGAAGCCGCCCCAGTCGCCTTCCTCGCCCACAAATTCTTTGAGTGGAGGCAGTCGCTGATGTAGCGCAGCGGCTGCCGCAGAAGGTCGCCCTTCCTCGTCCCCCTCACCCGGCTCTGCTTCGGCGCGCACGACCGATGGCATCGCCGGTCGCACCCGTGGTGACGTCCCGTCTGTTGGCGATGACGAGGCAGGTACTGTATGCCCGCCGTTGGACGCGATGCTCAGGCCGGCCACGCCCTCAACTGCAGCTGCGGTGATGGCGGGATTTTCAAATTGGTGTTCCGCCGAAATGGCGGGAAGACGCTGTGGTCGTCGGCTTTCGTCGCCCCGTGGCGGTCCAGCAGCCCCCAGCTGAGTGATGTGGTCCAGCATGCTGGCAGCGGCGTGCAGCAGCTCCATCAGCTTGGCGTGCGCCTGCCTCAGCCCCTCTGCCGACACCTCTCCACCCTCCTGTTGCTGCGGCGTAGCCGTATCTGGCCCCGACTGCTCCGTGCTCTCTTCACCCATCCCGGGCTCTCCGACTGCAGCGGTGTCCTCCGCCCCCGGTATCCTGACCCGAGCTGACCGGCGCGTGTCCATGTTCATAGATTTTTACTTCTGACACCAGATGTAATACCGTTGAGGACTCTTGGACGCCGGGGTTGAGGCACACGTATTTATTCCGCAACAGTTGTCACAACCGTGGACATACAACACTGGAGGGGGTATCGGCCCCCTCACCCGGCTAGCTGGGAATACACTGCTAGCTATCTCTGACCTACCTCCTAGTCCTCCACTAACGGGCTAGGGGAGGCTGTCTGGCCCGACACTGGTAAGTCGGGCTACGGTACCCGGAGTCCCAGAACACTAGCTCTGGTTCTCGGGACCACGCCGCTGGCTCGGTCCTGCGCGGCCCTGACAAGGGCGGCGACCCAGGGGAGTCCAGGGCTCTAGCTAGACGATCTTCGGTCTTCACTGGTTTAGCTTTAACATTCTGCCCCGAGCCCTCTGACACATCCCCCTTTATACTCAACCCCCGCTGAGGGGTGGGGCGCACCCGTGGTGACGTCCCGTCTGTTGGCGATGACGAGGCAGGTACTGTATGCCCGCCGTTGGACGCGATGCTCAGGCCGGCCACGCCCTCAACTGCAGCTGCGGTGATGGCGGGATTTTCAAATTGGTGTTCCGCCGAAATGGCGGGAAGACGCTGTGGTCGTCGGCTTTCGTCGCCCCGTGGCGGTCCAGCAGCCCCCAGCTGAGTGATGTGGTCCAGCATGCTGGCAGCGGCGTGCAGCAGCTCCATCAGCTTGGCGTGCGCCTGCCTCAGCCCCTCTGCCGACACCTCTCCACCCTCCTGTTGCTGCGGCGTAGCCGTATCTGGCCCCGACTGCTCCGTGCTCTCTTCACCCATCCCGGGCTCTCCGACTGCAGCGGTGTCCTCCGCCCCCGGTATCCTGACCCGAGCTGACCGGCGCGTGTCCATGTTCATAGATTTTTACTTCTGACACCAGATGTAATACCGTTGAGGACTCTTGGACGCCGGGGTTGAGGCACACGTATTTATTCCGCAACAGTTGTCACAACCGCGGACATACAACACTGGAGGGGGTATCGGCCCCCTCACCCGGCTAGCTGGGAATACACTGCTAGCTATCTCTGACCTACCTCCTAGTCCTCCACTAACGGGCTAGGGGAGGCTGTCTGGCCCGACACTGGTAAGTCGGGCTACGGTACCCGGAGTCCCAGAGCACTAGCTCTGGTTCTCGGGACCACGCCGCTGGCTCGGTCCTGCGCGGCCCTGACAAGGGCGGCGACCCAGGGGAGTCCAGGGCTCTAGCTAGACGATCTTCGGTCTTCACTGGTTTAGCTTTAACATTCTGCCCCGAGCCCTCTGACACATCCCCCTTTATACTCAACCCCCGCTGAGGGGTGGGGCCCCGGGCTGCCTGGTGCGGACGTCGTTGAGAGCACCCCCCCCCGTGCACTCACGTAGCCCCGCCCACTGTGTTTGTTTCCCATAAGCTGCCATGCATAACGGCTCTCTCTCTAACACCCCTACACATGCTCAGGACTGATGGAGACAGCGGGAAGAAGAGTGAGCAGCCTCATGGTGGAAACCATAGATAGCACCAT
Organism: Lampetra planeri; assembly: GCF_965212315.1. Classification (NCBI taxonomy): domain Eukaryota; kingdom Metazoa; phylum Chordata; class Hyperoartia; order Petromyzontiformes; family Petromyzontidae; genus Lampetra; species Lampetra planeri. Next base: position 1,800,394 of record NC_136177.1, on the reverse strand, counting down.
GAAGCTAGCCCTTCCTACGGTGACAGAGTGCAATGAGATACCGGACGACAGGAGTGAGATTCCCACGCCCGAAGTTGCACGTCACCACCCACACCTGAAACCCATAGCAGAGTTCATCCCGCCATTGGATCACGCGGCACAGATTTTACTTCGGCTCGGCAGGGACATGCTGAGAGTCCACAAGGTTCGTAATCAACGCAATGGACCTCACGACGCTCCCTATGCCCAGAGACTCGACCTAGGATGGGTCATCGTAGGTGACGTTTGTCTCAAGGGAATACACAAACCAGACCACATTAACACATTCAGAACGAGTGTGCTCACGAATGGACGCACGTCGCTTTTCAAACCGTGCCCCAACTACTTCACGCTGAAAGAGAAACTTGGCGAGAGAAGTCAAGGCTGTACCGTGCAGACTTACAAAGAAACCACCATGCTGACCACAACTTCGCACGTACATCCACCATCTTCGCTGGATTTTGTTCCTCCACGTTTCTCCAATCCAGTCCTCACTGACAAGAGGAAGCCAAAGACGAAGCTACTGCTCGTCGCTCTGCTGGTGGTCGTGGCGGTGGTCGCTGTGACCGTGGCCTCTCCGTTCCTCGACTCGGAGCTGTCGTCCGAGTGGGAATCCTGGAAGGAGTTCCACGGCAAGGCCCCACAACCGGAACATACCATCCCAAGGCTTGAGCTGTGTGGAGCGGTTCTTGCTACAGAGGTGGCGGAACTGATCTTAGACGAATTGGACGTCAAACTGGATGCGGTCAAGTTCTACACGGACAGTAAGGTCGTACTAGGCTACATAAACAACCAAACCAGAAGGTTCTACAGCTACATCAGCAACCGGGTGGAACACATCAGGAGATCGACGCAGCCGGAGCAATGGAATTACGTTCCAACTGACCAGAATCCAGCAGATTTCGCAACTAGGTCCGTCCCTGCATCTCTGCTGAATCAAACCATCTGGCTGACGGGTCCAGCGTTCCTGTTACGACGTGACGGTGGCCCATGTACTACCAAAGAGACCTTTGGACTCATAGAGCCCGAGTCAGACAAGGAGATTCGTCCTCAAGTGACAACTTTCGTAACAAATGTGCAACCAAGAAGTCCACTGAGTCCACACCATTTTGAACATTTCTCGAAATGGACGACGCTCGTGCGAGCAATAGCACATTTGACGCATATCGCAGACTGCTTCCATCGCCCGATGAAAGGCACCACTGGTAGCTGCAATGGATGGCATCACTGCACAGTGCCACGCACTGAAGACGAGCTTTCCAGAGCAAGGAAATCAATCTTCCGCTGTGTGCAACAGGCAGCGTATGCAAGTGAGATCAAGGCCATCAACAAGGAAGAAGACCTTCCTAGGGTCAGCACCCTCAGGAAGCTAAACTCCAGGATGGACAAAGACGACTTGCTCAGGATCGGTGGTCGGCTAGGGAATGCAAAATTACATGAGAATGAACAAAACCCCCTCATAATCCCAAGCCAGAGCCACATCGCAATCTTACTTGTGCGCCACTACCACAAGAAGGTCAAGCACCAAGGTCGGCACTTCACAGAAGGAGCAATCCGATCTGCAGGGCTGTGGATCGTTGGAGCAAAGAGGTGCATCGCCAGCACAATCCACAAGTGTATCCGGTGTCGTAAGCGTGAAAAACAGGAAGAACAGAAAATGGCAGACCTCCCAGCCGATCGACTCAATGTGGAACCTCCCTTCACCTCTGTAGGGATCGACGTGTTCGGACCATGGACAGTCATCTCCCGCCGCACCAGAGGAGGGCTCGCGAACAGCAAACGTTGGGCAGTGCTGTTCACCTGTATGAGTACACGAGCAGTGCACATCGAAGTCATCGAGTCCATGGACTCTTCGAGCTTTATAAATGCACTCCGGAGATTCTTCGCCATCAGAGGGCCAGCCAAGCAACTCCGTTCTGATTGTGGAACCAATTTCATAGGAGCATGTAAAGAGCTTAAGATCAATACGGAGAATGTCGAAGATGATTCTGTCAGGAAATACCTTAGTGACCAAGGCAGCACATGGGTCTTCAATCCTCCCCACTCTTCACATATGGGTGGAGCCTGGGAACGCATGATCGGGATTGCTCGACGCATTCTCGACTCCATGCTATGTGATGTCGGGTCCACACGGCTCTCTCACGAGGTCTTAACCACTATCATGGCCGAGGTCTCATCCATAATTAATTCAAGACCCCTGATCCCCGTCTCAACCGACCCGGAGTCACCATTCATCTTGACTCCTGCTACACTTCTTACCCAGAAGACAGATGTGCTCACGGCACCTACCGAGGAGGCCAGCACTGCAGACCTCTACAGACGTCAATGGAGACAAGTGCAGAGCTTCGCGAACACGTTCTGGCATCGCTGGAAAAACGAGTACCTTACGACACTCCAAGTGCGCAACAAGTGGCAGTCTAACAGACCAGACATCCAAGAAGGCGACCTCGTCCTACTGAAGGACAACCAAGCCAAACGGAATGAGTGGCAAATGGGCCGCATCCTCAAGTCGATTCCAAGTGCCGATGGAAAAGTTCGAGGTTATGATTGCGAAGCAAGGTGTCGCAAGAACTTTCATCAGGCCCAAAGTCGAGATAGTACTACTTCTCTCTCGCAAAGATATGGACAAATAAGTCGACCCGTTGAAGTTGTTATACCCTTGTTTATGAGATAGGAAATAAATGGTGGTATCTCCTAGATACCAGACGGGGAGTGTCTTGCCTCACGGCAGATATGGAGCGTACGGTCAAAGGAAGTTCCTGTTTTTTTATGCTAATGTTGGTCACATGACCAGGAAGTGACGATGTTAGATTTCCACTGTACCACGCGGACGTCAGCCATTACACAGATAAGTCAAGATGGCGGCACGCATCGCATCTCAGTGAGACCACAGCCGCACTTGTCCATTGTGGGAGCTTAAGAAGCATTATCTGTAAGTTGTTTATATTCCTATAATATTGGCAATGCTGTTGTAATGTTGGAATGGCCGTTATAGTGATGTAAATGCCTTTATGGTGCCGTTAAGTTGTTGTAGTAAATACGAGGCCTAGTTAATAACGAAGCCTGCGACTTTCCTTATTGTGGATGTTACTTGTGATTTAGTAGGTCGAGTCAGACTTGTGCCTATGTTGCGATCCTGAGAGTAAAGATGACAAAGTATCTCATCCACAGTTTAGTGTTAAGTGTAATGCTGTACATTTGGGGTGCAGTGGGATGAATACACGATGTGCCTGTATGCAACGCACCAGCTTGTGCCTTTGTCTAGTTGTTCAGAGGTAATGTGGGGGCCTGGTCCTTCCAGGATCTATTGTTATCTAAGACAATGTTCTGATGCTGTGGTGTTCATTGTGTGGGTGTTTACGGATTATAACAGATGCTGTATCTGTGTTTTCTCACCAGTTTTACCTTGTTGAAATCAATAAATGACGATTGGAGTCGGACGTTCATCCTGGCTCCGAGGGTTTATTGAACGCAAGGTTATCTACTCGACTAGCGGTGCAATGCAGCGCACAGCGAGGCCGAGATACATGTTCTCTCTCTGTGTATCTTTGTGATATCTGTCTGCTTATATGTCTGTCTATAGTTTTCTGGTTAGATTGTTGCTATTTCTTTAATACCTGATGATGATTGCTTGTGTTGCAATCGAAACGTCGTAGTATGCTATTATTTAATTCATTATTTTATCTTTATACGTGACTTTACCGAAAGAACCAAAGAATGGTGTTTGTTATTGACATTCCGTGCTTAGCGCAGCATTCCAATAACATCGCTCCTTTCGAGTTCAGATCAGGGGGTCCATTCCTCCCAAACACGCCTCTCCAGGTATCTCCATTGTTTCCCACGTGAGCATAGAAGTTGCCCAGTAAGACTATATAGTCGGTAGATGGCACTCTTTCGAGCACTGCACCCACTGTCTCCAAGAAGGCCGAATACTCTGAACTGCTGTTTGGTGCATAAGCACAGACAACAGTCAGAGTTGTCCTCTCTGAGACCCGAAGTCTAATTGAGCTGACCCTCTCATCCATTTCGACAAATTCCAACTGAACAGAACTCACCTGGGGACTTGTGAGAATCCCCACACCTGCCCGGGGCCTCTCACCAGGGGTTACTCTAGAATAGGAGAGAGACCACTCCTGATCGAGAATTTTGGTTAAAGTGCCAATGCTGTATGTGGAGGTGAGGCCGACTTTGTCTAGTCGATACCTTTCCACTTCCTCTGTCAGCTCGGGCTCCTTCCCCACCAGTGACGTCACATTACACATCCTAATAGTGTCCATTGCCAAGGTCTAGTCCATTCAAAATCATTCCTCTCCCTGCCATATTGGTATCGCACCCACCCCTCACCCTTTGTCCTGCAGATGGTGGGTCCGCAAGACAGCGCGACGTAGTCATTTCGGGCTGGGCCCGCCCGGGTTACGTGGGTCATTAGGCCACCAGGCGCTCGCTGGCGAACACTGCCCCCAGGCCTGGCTCCAGGGGGGTGTCCCGGTATACCGTTATTTGTCTTGAACCTCCCCCCAGACCTGTTCGCCAAGGGAAACCCTAGCAGGAGTACAAGACTCCAGGCGACATACCTCTGAGGCTCATTGAAACACACAAACCCCACTACCACGATAAGGTTACGATCCTTCGGAGGAGATCTTCCTTCTGTTTTGAGCGGATAAATGTCGTCTTCACTTGTGAGTCAATTAGGTGAAAAGAGCAGGGGGGGATGGTTGGTGTATGCATATAAATTACAATGGATACCTCTTACCAGTTGGCTGAATCATAGGATAATCAACATACCTTATGCATGCACAGTTTGCATGCACACCATGCATGCACAGTATACATGTACAGTTTGCATGCCCATCCAGCGATGGGTGGTTTTTCATCCCGTATACAATAATATGTTAGGTAATAACTATATTTTGTTGTTGCTGCAACGTATATTGGGGTTTGATAACAAGACAGTCTTATATTGACAGTTATTAATTAAAACAAATATATGAAGGTTACAAAACTCACAATTAAGTTATTGTGCCGTCTTGATTGCATGCAGAATGTCAATTATCAAAAATAAAAGCCTTCTTCTGTTCAGTAACAAACACCGGCAGTAGCGCTTCTATATTGTTTACGCCGTGTGTAATTTTTCAGAAAAATCATTTCTTTTCGCATTTCTAACAATGTTTTTTGTTGTTAGTATTCGTGGTTAATTGTTCTACTTAATCATATTTTTTTTTATACAATAACCAGCAGATACGGTTATTCGGGGGACTTGGTCCATGCTTGACGCGGGTACGTTTTGATGAATGCATTCTTTGTTGGAATAATTTTAATTAACATTGATTCGGAGCCCCATCCCCCCCCACATTATGGACGACTGGGCCCCCTATGCATCGCATAACAAAATACAAATATCCCCCGTACAGCTTGTCACAGACTGTCGGAGCAAGTTGCTGTTAGCAAGCACCTATGAAGGCCGACACAAGCAGGTGGGTGGCCAGTACCACACCCGGCCGATATTATCATCCTTGTGACAATGTTTACACACCGCACCAGGTACTCATTTGAGTCCACCTAGGGAAGGCCCAGGACCAGTTCGGATAATTTTCACTGATGTCGGTGGAAGGTGAGTTGCAATCGAACTCGGGTCGCCGGGATCCTCGTGAAGCATAGTAACCACTATACTAGATTTGAAGCTTTCGTGACTGCAAGGATTCATATTCTTAGGTTTTTTCGGTAAAGTCACGTAGGTAAAAAAATAAAATTAATAAAAGTAAAATAAAATAAAAATCACGACGTTTCGGAGGCAACACAAGTTTCCGTCTTCAGGTGGAACCGTCACAGCCCGACAGCTGTATCAAGTAAATGAGAGATTACAGGAGATACCACTCCGTATATATAATGGTTGAGGGGGGGGGGGCCAGGAATGGCCCACTTTTTATTATTATGGTAAGGTGCGGCTTGAGACTATGAATAGACTGCATAACAGAAGACCGAGCCTTTATTATGGAGAGGTTCGGTTTGTGACTACGCCTAGCCTACATAACAAACAAATTTTACCTACGTGACTTTACCGAAAAAAAACCTAAGAATATGACCCACTATACTCCCGCTCCCCAGCGTCGCATAACGCGGCCACACACACCCCACACCCACCCATAGTCGCGCCCCTGATTATTGGCTAATTGATCCGTATGTTATAACATTGTGTTCCTAGGTTTTTTCACGTGGTGTCTTTTTTTCTTCGTCTAACCTTTTTGGCCACGTCTGGTGCGAGCTGAGTCGTGGCCATCTACTACAGCCTGACACGTCTACAGACGTAGTGAATACAGACAATCATCAATTACATTATGTAACACAATTTTTGTCCCTGGGTAGAAAGTTTTATTTCGTAATTACTTATGCCTAAAAAGTATAGAAAATGGCTATTATTCCTCACAAACTTTGCTTTTGTGACCAGAACAGGGATATTTTGAAATGTACATATTTTCAATCAGAAAACTGGCGAATTTTTGTCTTTTCGTTCACATAAAGTCAGAAAAAAAACATGAATAAAAATTAACACGATTTATACTAAAGTAATAAAAAAAATTAGTACAAAAGATTTAGGAGTAGTTTATCGAGATTTACGGTTATACTGTAAATCCCTTTCACGAATCATGTTCTCGTTATACTGTCCTTGGTAGCGGCGTTCAAAGTCCAGTATATCCTGGTGGAAGCGCTCACCTTACAACTCCGCATACGCTCCCATGTTCTCCTTGAATTTATCAAGATGAGCATCAAGGATATGGACTTTTAGGGACATCCTACAGCCCATTGTGCCGTAGTTCTTCACCAGTCTCAACCAGCTCGACGTAGTTGTTGACCTTGTTATTGCCCATGAAGCCACGAACCACTGCAACAAAGCTGCTCCAAGCCGCTTTCTGCTTACTAGTGAGCTTCTTGGGGAATTCGTTGCACTCCAGGATCTTCTTTTTCTGTGGCCCAATGAAGACACCGGCTTTGACCTTTGCCTCAGACAGCTTAGGGAAGAAGTCTTGAAGGTACTTTAAGGCTGCCGACTCCTTATCTACAGCTCTGACAAATTGTTTCATAAGGCCCAATTTGATGTGCAGTGGTAGCATCAGCACCTTCCGGGGGTCAACCAGTGGCTCCCACTTGATGTTATTCCTCCCCACAGAAAACTCGGTTCGCTGTGGCCAGTCCCGTCTGTGGTCGTGCGCCTTGGTGTCCCTGCTTTTAACAAATTTCATAACATTAAATTCCGAGCAACAATTGTCCATCTTACCTTCCAGAGTTTTTTTTGCAGAGCTCGCAGGTGAAATGAAGTGCCCAGGTTTTGACTTGATCCCCGACAGGTATGCCAAAATATGCCTTGTAGGCCTCACACATCTTAGCAGATGCTTCCACAGAGTACTTTTTCGCTCTTGTCTTGATAATTGGCCGCAGACATAGCAAAATGTGTCTGCCGGATGCTTGTAGCCTCTTAATTCCATCTCAGAAAAATGCAGATATGTATCCACTTAGGCAGCTGGAACGAAACTGAACTGGTGGGCTTAAAGCCCCTGTATTTACACTACTATCTATAGTATTTGAAAGTTCTAGAATGCTCTAGAAGTTACTCCAAGTTTGCTGAGCACTGAATATATCTGGAAAGTTCTTGAAAATAGGTAAATTTCAAAATATCATTGTCCTGTTCACAAAAGCACAGTTTGTGGGGAATAATAGCCATTTTCTGTACTTTTGAGGCATAAGCAATTTGGAAAAAACACTACCCAAGGACAAAAAAATGGTTACAGTGTTATCTGTGTAGAGTATTGTATAGTGTATAGTAGTGTATGTATAGTGTATAATATTGTATATTTATATATAAAAGGAAAATTTGTTAATATGTGTGTCTGTTCGAAATGTTTAGCATACTTCCCGACATGCAACAAACTTGAAATTTGGCATGTGGGTAACTTCCAGACTGTCCACAATGCAAAAAGTATAAAACATGACTTTTGTATTTTGGGGGGGGGGCACAATAATGGATATATTTTGCACGGCAAGTGAGTGGTGACGTCACATCTGTGATGTCACCCGTATGCGGCAGCGTTATGCAGGGTGCCTGCTGACGTCACACATCCCCCCCACCATACGCATAGGCCGTGCATTAATCCAAGACAAGAATCCAAGTCTCGGGCGAAGCCGGGTAGTTAAGCTAGTTCTAGTTTTTAGTGTAGTGTATAATAGTGTATAGTGTAGTGTCTAGATCATGAACATGATCGACTGTAATAAGGAACGAAACAGACTTCTCCACAAATCTGGCTATTGCCTGATGAAGCAAGTTGTAATTACTGGCGAAACGTCGTACTCAGATTGTAAATGTTGTGGCTTGGCTCTCCATCACTCCGGTGTGCTGTACTCGTGAGGAATTGGCATGTTCTGTTCACGTGACAACCCTTACTAATTGGCTGTGTCAGGTGGGGGCAGGTTTTAACAACACATTTATATATTTACGCGATCTAACCAAAAAATCCTCGATTATGGATGATATTGGTCGCGAAAGCCTACGTGTTAAACTATTATACATAATGCATGTGTAATATCGTTGAGGACTCTTGGACGCCGGGGTTGAGGCACACGTATTTATTCCGCAATAGTTGTCACAACCGCGGACATACAACACTGGAGGGGGTATCGGCCCCCTCACCCGGCTAGCTGGGAATACACTGCTAGCTATCTCTGACCTACCTCCTAGTCCTCCACTAACGGGCTAGGGGAGGCTGTCTGGCCCGACACTGGTAAGTCGGGCTACGGTACCCGGAGTCCCAGAGCACTAGCTCTGGTTCTCGGGACCACGCCGCTGGCTCGGTCCTGCGCGGCCCTGACAAGGGCGGCGACCCAGGGGAGTCCAGGGCTCTAGCTAGACGATCTTCGGTCTTCACTGGTTTAGCTTTAACATTGTACATAAGGTGGTGACCACCTTCCTCAACTCACTAACACTCTGGAACACGACACAGACTGGACCAGGCAGGCAACGGCCTGCCTGGCCCAGGACGACGACTCGGGACTTGACGACCGATGATGTCTTCACTTTGGAGTACAGTACAACAGCCTCGCTCTGCGTTCACACCACGCTTATATCTGGTTTGGCGTGGCTGGCTCTCTTCAGGCCACGCCTCCCTTCCCAGGACACGCCTCACTTCCCCCACCTCTGGGAAGGTCCGGATCCCTCCAGCACGTGACCCCCCAGGCACCCCCTTGGGGCCCCCAGCCCTCGTACAGGCCGACACAGTAGTGACCATTCTATGTCACTACACATGCACATTGTTCTTGTACATTTGCAATAGCAGTACCTGTTATTGTCTACTCAAAGGTTATCACCATCCACGTATGGTGACCTGTATAGGCATGCAGTTAAACAATATTACTTGCTAATTCGCTTACAAACAGCACTAAACCTTCAGCTATCCGAACGGTTATAATAATTATTTCTCTCAATTTCGATAGATTATATAACTAGTTTTGCACAAAACTTCAACATTATCAAAATCAATTGAGTATCTTTGTTGGTACGCATGTTCTGCCATTGCCGACATTTGTATTTGGGAGTAATTTATATTCCTTTGGTGTTAATTTAGTCTCATGCTGATGATTCGTCTTGTATTATGGATATTTGTCGCGAAAGTCTGTGTTATAGCTATATATAACTGTTTAATAATTACTGTTATTGTTATTCTAATATTAATTAACTGATATACCTTAAGTTATGTGAATTAGCTGCTGATTGTTTAATGATAGTAAATATATTCACAGTTAAGATCTTTATTATTAAAGAGGATTTTTATTATTTAATACTGTTATTCGGGCGTGGGTGCACAATATTAACACTCGATCACAACTACACGGATTGAGCAGTGCGGTGTGCAATGTGGGGTCGATTGGTGTGCATCTGGTCATAATTACAGGTATGATACGTTAATTTCTTTTTGAGTTTTATTTAGTTTATTTAGCCGTTTTTGCGCAGGAAAGTTGAAAGACAAGATGGCATCATTAACACCGTTGTATTTATTTAATTATATATACTAGTGCTCATGTGTCTAGTTTGATCAATTCAAGTTAATTTAATGGATATACAGTAATGGGAAGGTGATTCGAATGTTATAGTGATACAATAATGAGTTCATTTTGTAATAGTTGATTAAATATAGTGATATTAAGTTATGTTAGGAAAAGAAACCAGCACAAAATGGCTGCCCTGCAGCTCTAAATTGAACAGTGCTGATGGAGTTAGCAGAATTATCTACGTTATTTGGTAGAGGTTTTTCTGATTCAGATATAAGAAAGAATAGTTGCTTCATAGATTTCTGGTAATTAAAATGAATTGCCAAATTTACATTTCAGTAGTATAATTGAATTATAAAATGTTTTGTTATACAAATATATTTTATTTGTGCAGTATTATCACAGTAGCTGTGACGAGGATAGAGTATTTAGACGGCATTCTAGATGTTTCTTTAAGATATTTTTGTAAAAAAAAAATATTTAAGATCTTTTTTTAATGTTACATTTATCAGATGTTTGATGTTAAATGTGTATTATAAGCAGGTGTTATCATTATTGAGATTTGGATGGATACTGTTCAGGGATTAAGCAGTGACGTGTTGTGTAACGTGGGGTTGATTGCTGTGCATCTGGTCATAATTACAGATCCACGAATGCTCCTCCTCAGAAGAAATAGAAATAACAAGTTGCCGTCCCATAACCCTCTGGTGTCCCTCGGTGGTGGTCACTCAATCCTCAAGAGGGCAGACCACAACGCAGATTGTCCACTCATCGCCTCCGAACTCATCTATTATTGTTGTCTTTATTCAATGGCCTATCCCCTCGTTACGATCATACTTGGTGCCGTGACTCTTTTCCTGTAAAAGGCATTGTCATTTGGCTGCCAAGAGCTTGCTGTGCGTGTGTGGGCAGCTGAGTGTCATCATTTACTTTTTATATTTTATTTGCGTCAGTACATCAGGAATTATTCAACACGCACATTTGTTTTTGTTCCCATTGTGTGTGTCCAATGGCAGATAAAATGGAACGAAACACACCTGTAACACCTATAGGGTACACAGATGTGCCACAGCCCGGAAACTTGGGCTCAGGTTTTTTAGGGTGGGTCTAAGGATGATGGTAATGGTGAGGGCATAGCAGTGGCATGCCGGTTTTACAACCAACAAGATGCAAATGTCCTAGGAGTAGGTACTAAACAATGATCCGAGGCCCGGAGAGGACCCAACAATTCTTTGGTTCTTTTCGGTTAAGTCACGTCTAAAAATAGAATAATAAATTAAAATAAAATAACATATTACGACGTTTCGATTGCAACACAAGCAATCATCATCAGGCATAAAAGAAATAGCAACAAAAATCTAACTAGAAAAAACTATAGACAGACATACAAGCAGACAGACATCACAACGGCACACAGAGAGAGGAGCAAGCTGACAACGCGGCACGGGCACGCAAGCCTGAAAATTAATTTTCAGGCTTGCGTGTTTTAGATTTTTGTTGCTATTTCTTTTATGCCTGATGATGATTGCTTGTGTTGCAATCGAAACGTCGTAATATGTTATTTTATTTTAATTTATTATTCTATTTTTAGACGTGACTTAACCGAAAAGAACCAAAGAATAATTCCTGCAGTCACGAAAGCTCCTAAATTAAGATAGGACCCAACAAGGTCACACTGTGAGGGTCAGGTTCGGAATGAGCTTGGCGACCTAATTACTCAGTTCGCACACCGAATTGGCCAATCGGTAAGCATACAAGCTGCAGTCACATGCCAAGACTCATAATACAAGTGTGCTGGGTAATCTTAAAAAATCGGTGGGTGACCAGTCATTAACTTTTAATTTATTTGGGATTCGTTTGGTTGTGCAATCTGATGGCAATGAACCTACATTCTTCCGGGGTGATGGACTTTTTAATAAATGTTTTCTCCTACAACATCAGAGTGCAGCGCCACATTAAAAACGCACTACAATGACAATAGTTTAAAGCGATTTGATGCATGTTTTATTTTGGGGGAGGGCAGAGCTTTGTGACGTCATATTTGAGGGGGGGGGTCTGACTTTTTGTGACGTCGTGTGACGAGGGGGGGGGGTCAAAAATAGTCCAAAATTGCGTGACATCATTTTCATTTTGTATTCGATTGCGGCGGGGGGGGGGAATGCGTGCTATGACGTGGGCCAGCCTGCGTTTCCTCCTCATTATCCTCCTCCCGTGTCATGTACAACCCGCTACTGTACGTGCATCGCAGAGTTCCTCGCCGTGACTCGTCCGCACGCGTGGCGCTCACGAACCGGTCTGTACACATCTCGAGGGGGGTGGTGCAAGGAAGGCGACCCAGTTCACGCTGCCTCCACGCGAGCCCCCTGCACTGTCTCTAAAACTCCTCTCGCTCTCCCCTCCCTCTCGCCCCTCTCTCTATCTTATCTAACCACACGCACACAAACAGACGCTTGCACGCGTCTAGCGAGTGTGGCAGGCACTCGTGACGGGTCGGTGCGAAGAAACATTTGGCAACTGGACGAGACGGTCACAACCAGGTATGTGACACGACCATGATGATGATTGGTGGTGGTGATGGTGATGGCCGAGGCTTAATTTTCTCACCGGATATGCACGGTGAACGATGGTAAGCTGTACTCTTTGGTTCTTTCGGTAAAGTCACGTAGGTATAAAATAAAATAAATCACGACGTTTCGGGCGCTACACAAGCGTCCATCATCAGGTGGGAAAGCCCCTGGTGATGGAATGAGGAGGAAACGCATGCTCCCGAAACGTCGTGATTTATTTTATACCCACGTGAGTTTACCGAAAGAACCAAAGAGTATAGATTCCTGCAGTCACGAAAGCTTCAAATCAAGATGGTAAGCTGGCTTGGAGTAAGGAGTATCGGCGTTACGGCACTGTCACTAAGAGCACACGGTACGCTTATCCTTACGAATCCCGTGTCACATTGTTCCTACCTTATTTAGACGTGTAGTTTTTGTGAAATGAACCTTATGGCTGTACCTCGGGGTACCATAGAACCCCGGCTCTCGCATAATATCCGTGATGCAGTCATGTTGATGGTCGGCTATGCGACAATCGACTCATCTCGACGAGCTGTACACGATGCACTTATTAAAAGTATTATTTTTCGATAACCGTTTTTTTTTACGCTAATGTTTGGCGTTTCGACATCGCGGAGTTAAGTACACTCCAGGGAAAAGTAGTGTCCCAGAAATAAAATATTTCATTGCCTCGGCAATTTAGTATTATTTGGTCGCCCTGGGTAACCCCATAAGTAAAACATTAAAATTATTATAAGTTTTAATTTTAATTTTTTTACCTACGTGACTTTACCGAAAAAACCTAAGAATATGAATCCTTGCAGTCACGAAAGCTTCAAATCTAGAATTAACCCCATAAGGTTCATATGTGCCTAACGCCTGCCATTGTCCGCTCCGTGTAACGCTGGCTAGGATACGTGAATTTTCAGCGCAATTAAACAAAAAAATAATTAAAGTCTTATTATTATTATTATTAAAATTGTAACTAATCATTGCTTTATTGCTTTGTAAAGATGCAAAAATCCGACCAACATCAAAAGTGCCAATTCAACAACAAAAAATCATCGAAAGGAAAACTTTATGGCAATAAAACAGGTGTTAAGATGTTTAAACACCAAATAGATCCTTTCTTGAAAGGAATCTAGTACTGCATTAACCGCACTTGTGGCAAAATATGCGATCAAACATGCTCTGATAATAATGCACACATTGCCTTTGAAACTGATTGGCCTACACCAGACGGCCTCCTTTTTTAGGCCTTGTCTCACTGCCTGTGATAGACCAGAGAACAGTGCCACAAGGCAAACAGTACAAAGGCAACGCAAGCATCAGAGTATTTATAGCTTGGGTTGAGTAGTGAAGAGAGATGCTTGGTCATCTTTATGATCCGGGTCACCTTTATTGCAGCGGAGATTATGGTCATGAAGTTGATGGTGGTAATGATAGCAATGATAGTGGCGATGATGATATAATGGATGGCGAGGATGCTGGTGCTGATTTTACGGAAGCGATGACAATGGTCGTGGTAATGATGATTCCGAATCGTGATCGAGATGCTTGCTTCTGTTCGTGATAACGATGGTGCTGGTATTGGTCGTGACGGAAACAGCAATTTACGATGATGCTAATAGTGATCGTCATTATGATGATCACTATTAGCCCTCCGTACCTCTAGTACAGGGGTGGGGAACGTCCGGCCCGCGGGCCGGGTAAGGCCCGCGAAATCATTTGGTCTGGCCCTGCCAAGGCCACCGCAGGCGGGACTAGAAATTCAATAAATCTAGGAGCAAACCTGGAAAAGCAGTTGCGAGTAGCAACATCATCAATACCAGCTAACATCACACGCCTCACCAAAGAGAAGCAGTTACAGCCATCACATTAGGGGTGAGTTAATTAAATGTTTGACCAAATATAACAGGCTAATTTTTAAGTTCAGAATTTTGTATTGCCCGCGAATGATGTTATAAATATCCAGATGGCCCTTGGCAGAAAAAAAGGTTCCCCACCCCTGCTCTAGGATCTCCTGACGCCCTGCTCCCAAACCACCACCAGAACTCTCCCGCAGCTCTACTCAGGACTTCCTCTCGACACCGAGTTCAGGACCCTTGTGGCACTGTTCTTCCTTGTTGGCCCCTCCTCCTCCACCTGGAACGCCGCCGCCGCCACCCCCCTCCACATTCGCAACACTGACCCTTTACCAGAGGTCGCAAATGGGTTTTGATTCCTTACCCGCACCCGTACCCGGCCGCACCAGGGTCGCAAACGGGTACCCGATACCCGGCCGGGTACGGGTAGCCGGGTATCGGGTAGGGTACGGGTATCGGGTACCCGATTGCGACCTCTGCCCTTTACTCGCCTTTAAGCGCCTTATCAAAAAAACATTCATTTGGCTCTTACTGAGCGGGTCTCTCAGCTGGGCTATGCTGCCGTCGGACAAGTGAAAAATGTGCGCCTTACGAATTAGTTATTATTATATGTACGTATGTATGTTGAACTTCTTTCGCACCGTGTGGAGCCCACATTAACCAGGTAAAGTGTTAACTGTTGTGTTAGCCGACTCTCTGTGTTGCATTGCATTACATTTCTACTATGTTTGTTTTCTCAAACTTCCAATTTCTCTCTCCCTCCCGCTCTCATTGACATGTTAATTTATCTGCCCACCCCCCTCTTTCTCTATATAATATCCCGTCACAGAGGCATTGTTTCTCTGTCTCTGTGTGTGTCTTTCTGCGTGTGTGTCTCTCTGCGTGTGTGTCTCTCTGCGTCTGTCTCTCTATGTGTCTCTCCTCTTTGTGTGTCTCTCTCTGTGTGTCTCTCTTTGTGTGTTTGTCTCTCTCTCTCTGTGTCTCTCTCTGTGTATGTGTCTCTCTCCGTGTCTGTGTTTCTCTCTCTCTCTGTATGTGTGTCTCTCTCCGAGCTTGCATTCACACCTGATGACGGTTACTTGTATTGCAATCGAAACGTCGTATTCTATGATTTTTTTTTCTTTCTACGTGACTTTACCGAAAGAACCAAAGAGTAATTCCTACAGTCACGAAAGCTTCAAATCACAGTTTAGTTAATTTATAGTTATATAACTCAGGTGACGATGGAATACTGAGTACCGAACAAACTTACGTCTGGAAATGGCGTAAGTTGGTTAAACATTAGGATATGCACATACATACAAGCCAAACTTTGAACCATATAGTACTAAAAACTATAACAGCATTTTTTTTTATTTTGCCAGGTAAGGTCCACCGAGCTGCGTCGAGCGCTTTACCAGAAGCGACCTGGCCATCACAAATGATAGCTCAACGCTACAGATCATCATCACGTGGAAATTACAGCAGCCAACTACTCCTAAATGTGTGATGTTGATTCTAAATGGGGAGGGGGGGGGGTGAAACCCAGAGTACCTGAAGAAAAATCCACGTAACCACGGGGAGAGAGAGGCGTCCACTCCAAATAAACAGCAGTCGTCAGGATCGGGATCGAATCCACTACCTGTGTACCCCGTGAGGTAGTTAAATCTCCTAGCCCCCGTAACTTCAGGAATGCATGGAACCAATGGTGCACATCATCATGGTGACCAACACAATCACCTCGAGTTGTTGTTATCTAAACAGTTCAAACAATATAAAAAGCAAGTTAAATGAAAGGAAGCAGAATGTAAATAAGAGGAAGAGATGTACGCGATCTAACCCAAAAAAACTCTATTATGGAAGTTAAAGGACAGAGTGAAGGGTGGAAAGTAAAGGATGGAGTAAGAGGGGGGATTCAAGACCATAACAAATTGACAAGCTATGGGTGGATCGTGAAACAGCTATAAGGAAAACCAATTTCTGCAATTGTTTGAGGGCAACAAAGCCACCAGTGTGAGACGTCGATTTGGGTGTTTTTCCCACTTTATGAAATTTGTTGCGTGCCTTTTTTCCAGCACAGGGATTATTTAGAAACTCCAAAAACTAGAAACAATTTGTATTTTTTTTTACCAGGTAAGGCCCACTTAGCTATATAGTATTTCTTTTTCAGAAGCGACCTGGCCACAAATGATAGCTCAACGAAGTGGCTTAACATGTGGAAATGTATAGCAGCCAAAACTCTAAACGTGTGATGTTGATTCTAAATGTGGAGGGAAAAACCGGAGGACCCCGAGAAAAATCTACATGACCCTGGGAAGCAAGACACACAAACCCCAAATGTACAGCAGCCGTCAGGGTCAGGATCAAATCCACGACCTCCTGCGTACCAGGCGAGGGAGTTAACATATCGCCACCATGGCACCCCTAACTGGATGCAGGAGAACGTGGTCTCTCCGTGCCTAACCTCGCACTCGGGTCATTAACCCGTTATCTGACTCATCTCATAACACCAACATTCTCACAGTCCACTCTCACACAAGCATCTATGCAAGACTGACCCTGCACACCTTCGGGACCACTGTGGGCCATTTGGTTAGGACATTCCATTTCTCAATCTGCCTGTTTCTGACCTTGCTCAGTCACTTTGTTAAACATTCATTCATTAAAGAGTGAGGCACTACTCGTAAATTATTTCAATCTTGATTTGAAGCTTTCGTGACTGTAGGAATCCATACTCTTTGGTTCTTTCGGTAAAGTCGCGCAGACTTAGTCTGCCTCAGCAGCAGACCATGCTTTCCCACCTGATGAAACGTCGTGATATATTTTAATGTATACCCACGTGACTTTACCGAAAGAACCAAAGAGTATAATTATTTCATTCTAGAAAATTCCCTGGACCTCACATGTTTCAGTGAGACCTGGCATAGACCTTCCGACCATTTGTCACTAATTGAAGCAACGCCTTCAGGTTTTTCTTTTCATGATAGACCCTGATCTTCTGGTCCCGGTAGAGCCTTGTATTCATCCGCAGTATAACAAATATCCAGTCAACTTTGTTACCTATGTTCCATTCCTTTGAACACGTGGCTCTGCGTTGAAAAAACATTGCAACCTCTACTATCATGCTTGCGTTACCGTCCACCTGGTCCAACAACTACCTTCCTTGCTGACTTCCCTGAGCTCCTGTCAATGAATTCAACCGGATTCTACTATGTGGGGATTTTAGCATGTATATAGACTCCTCATCTACCACCCGAGTTAGAGATTTCTTAGCCATCTCAGACTCATTTGGTGTTTACAACATGTTCAGGGCCCTACGCAGGTGGCCATACCTTATACTCAGTGTGCTCTATTGGGTGCTCCGCTTCAAACCTTTTTGTTGTTGATATAGGCCTTTTCAGATCACTGCAATAATCTTTGAGTTACCCTCACCATCACCATCTGGTTCCCATAAATATCTAATCACATCGCAGCATGAACTCTATCCCCCCTAATTGTATTGCCCAGTCTATTTCCCTTTCTCCTGTCTCTCAGCCTAGTTCGCTGCTGGTGGACAAGGTAGCTTTGGCCTATAAATCCATCCCTCACCAAATATTGGAATCCCTGACCCCTCTTAAAACCAGCCACATCTCACCCATCAAACCCTCACCTTGGTTCTCACCTCATATTCGTGTACTTAAAACTGTGGTTCGCGAATCTAAACTAGCCTGGAGAAAATCAGATTTGACCATAAACCAGCTCTGGTTTATGGTGTCATGCATTTGACACCATAAACCAGCTCTTAAAACCACCTAAGGTACTCGACCAGCCACTCTGATGTTCTCTGTAATTGACTCCAACATTTCTTTCTCGAAAAAATAGCTCCATCCGGTCTCAATTACTTATCTGCCCAGTCATCCCTCTTCTTCTTCTTTAGTGCTGCCTAACGGCGTGTGCGACTTCACGATGATATTGGTCCCGGTCTAGCACGGCGTGTAGAGTTTGTGCTGTTGTTAATTGTAGCCATGTTTTGATGTTACTGAGCCATGCCGTTTTTGGCCGTCCTGGTCGTTTTTTCCCTTCGATTTTTCCTTCAAGGATTTGCTTTAATAGCTGGTATTTGTGGTCGTTTCGGGCAATGTGGCCTAGGTAGTAACACTTCCTGCTAATGATGGTCTTCAGCAGTTGCCTGTCAGTGCCCATATCTTGCAGAACTTGTGTATTGGTGGTTTTGGCTGTCCATGGGATTTTCAGCATTCTTCGATACAGCCACATCTCGAAAGCTTCAAGCCTTTTTGTTGCTGTTGTTGTCAATGTCCACGTCTCTACTCCGTACAGCAAAATTGACCAGATGTAGCATTTCAGTGTGCGCAGTTTCAGTGATGTACTCAAGTTGTGGTCTGCAAGGAGTGTTTTCCATTTAATAAATGCTTGCCTTGCTTGTTCAATTCTGCTCTTGATTTCGACTTCATGGTTCAACTGATCGTCAATGATTACACCAAGGTATTTAAATCGGTGTACTTGTTCCAATTTTTCGCTGCCAAGCTTGATTGTTATTTCGCTTGTAGTTCGGCTTACCTTCATAACCTTTGTTTTCTTTTTATTAATTCGTAAGCCCCATATTTGACTCTCTGTGTCAACCTCGTCCAAGATTTGTTGTAGGTCTTGTTCCGAATCGGCCAGCAGTGCAGTGTCGTCAGCATACCTGATGTTGTTGATGTATTGTCCATTGACTTTAATACCAATGTTTTTATCTGCTAGTGTTCGATCAAAAATCTGCTCCGAGTAGATGTTGAAAAGACTGGGTGAAAGTGGGCAGCCTTGTCGTACACCTTTTTGTATTGGTGTTGGATCTGTCAATTCGTTGTCATATCGGAGTTGGGCTGTTTGCTTCCAATAAAGAGCAATGATGAAGTTGATGTCGTTTTTAGCTAGTCCCAGTTGTTTTAATAGAGCAGCTAGTCGGTCGTGGTCGACTGAGTCAAAGGCTTTCTCGTAATCTATGAAGCAGATGTACACTTTTTTCTGATGTTCGTAGCATCGCTGTAGTAGTATCTGTAGACAGAAGATTGCTTCTCTACCTTCTGACTTCCCTTCTCCATCTTTTAATGACACAGTATTAGCTGGGTTCTCTGAAATTTCAGTCTCTGAACTGATTTAATTAATTAACAAACCTTATCCCACGTTTTCTCCTCTTGGTCCTTTTCTGACTCCTGTCCTTAGGTAGAATTTTTATTTTATTTTCCTATTCTTTAAAAATCTTCTTAACAGGTCACTAAAAACTGGAATTGTCCCTTCTGCATTTAAGATGGCTTCAGTAACACTGCTTCTCAAGAAAGCTGGTCTCGATTCAACCGTCCTTAGCAACTTCTGCACAATCTCAAATCTTCCTTTTCTATCTAAGATTATTGAATAGACTGTCACATCACAGTTTCATCTACACCTGCTTTCAAATAACTCGATCCATTTCAGTCTAGATTATACATCTGGTTATAGCACTGAAACAGCCTCAGTAAGGATAATTAATGATCTCCTAATTGCTGCTAATAAATATTATCCAAGCGCTCTCCTTGTCCTTGGCCTAAATGCAGCCTTAGACACAATTTATCACAATATCTTATTCAACCAATTGGAGGTCTTGATAGGGATCTCAGGCACCACGTTGAAATGGTTCAACTATTATCTCTAATACTGCAAGCAATTTGTCAGAATGGGCACTTATAAATCCATAATTAACTTAGTTCCTTACTGTGTCCCTCAGAGATCAGTATTAGGCTCCATCCTGTTCTGTCTATTTGGCCCCACTTGGAGCTTCATTACAACACCAAGGGCTCAGCTATATCACTGTTATGCAGATGACTCTCGGATCTACCTACAGTTGGGATTGCATGTTATATCTGCAGTTTCATTATTAGTACAGTCAATGTCTCATGTCAAAGCATGGATGTCTCAAATCTTCCTTAAAATGAATGATAAAACACAGTTTATTTTAATCAGTACCTCCAACAAGTATCCAAATCGATCTCTCTTAACTTATTTATTGATGGTTGGAATGTCTATCATATACACGAGGTCAATAATTTTGGTATGTTCAAAATGCGGCCGCCAGGTTGCTAACTGGTACACCTTTATTAGTTACAGCTCACACTTGTGCCCCTGTGCATTCACTGGCTCCCTGTCCATACCTGTATTGATTTTAAGATTATCTTGCTGGTATTCGAGGCTTTAAATGGACTTGCTCCTCCTTCGATCCATGACCTTCAGTCATATAGTCCATCAAGATCATTAAGATCCTTTGATTGTGCATTGCTCACAAGTCCGACGTTCTAGGCTTCACACTTGGGGATGACGGTGCCTTTGCAATTGCGGCACCTAAACTATTCAACTCCTTGCCCCTTCGAGGTCCGGACTTTCAAAACATTTCAAATCTCGACTCGAAACATATCGGTTCAAATGGCTTCCTCTCTTTAGTTATTTTTTAACGTCCTCTCCTTCTTTCCTTGGTCGATGTTAACTCTATTTTCCACCTTTCCATGCATAGCGCCCTGAGAACGATTGTTTCAGGGTGCTTTATACATTTTAATTATTATTATGAATATATTTCAGACTTTCAATGCCGGCTTGGGGCCATTCGTAGAAAAGAGGCGTTGCCCGATGTTTCTCTGAGCAGAGACTTTGCTGCTATACATTTCCACACAATGATGATAAGCCACTTTGTTGAGCTACTATTTTGATTGCCAGGTTGATTCTGAAAAATAAGTTAATATCTCAGTGGTAGGATGGGACGGTTTAGTTTTATTTGTTTGTTTTTTGGTGATTTGTTTGCCTGTCTTGTACTCTGCACTCCTATCGTGTTTTGTGTAGTGTTTGTTATTGTAACGTTCTGACCCTGTGCCCCTACTGGACGACTGTGCAAAAATAGCTTTATAGCTCATCGGATTCCTTAAGGAATAAATATTCTCGATTTCAGTTGTTTTTGGGAGTATTTCATATTTATTTGGTGTTCTTTAAGTATCGTGCTGATCATTAATACATTAACTCCCCTCTTATCTTGGCACCTGATTGCCTCACCAGTGACAACATCACATTTATCCCCACCTGTATTTAAGAACGAAACAGCAGGAGGATTTCTCCACAAATCTGGCTGTTGCCTGATGAGGCAGGTTGTTGTTGTAATCACACCGGCGAAAAGTAACAGTACTCGAATGGTAAATGTGTGTTGTGGGTTTACTCTCCAATACACAATAACCGGTTTAGTGCTGAACTAGCAACGAATTGACCACTTTTTTTACGTGACAACACCCTGACTGATTGGCCGTATCGGGTCGTGGCAGGTTTAATGACATGCATTTATATGCATGCGATCTAGCCAAAAAAACACGACCATCGACTACATATGGATAAACGGTGGAGGCTCACGATCCTTTCTCCACTCCCCCCCTTTCTCACCTCGCAGTCCTGAGTGGTCATCAAGCAATGGGCATCCCACGCCTCACCGCGTGCCGCCTCCAGCAGCAGCAGCACCATCGTGGCTACGAGGCCACAGTCCTCACCTCTGCCAGCTCCAGCCACGAGGGCGGTCAGTGGATTCCCCTCGTGCCGTGGCTCCTGCTTGCCGCCACCCTGCTGTGGCTGCCCACGGTGCAGGGCTATAGCCTACGGAAGTGCATAGAGAAGCCCCCCGGCACTGTGGAATGTGTGAACGGTGGCATAAAAGATGTTCTGGAGGCTGTATTGGACATCCACAATACACCGCAGGTGCTGAACCTGTCCAAAAACTCCATATCGGAGCTCCGACCAGGCCTCTTCCAGAACATGAGCAGCGCTCTCTTGTTCCTGCGGCTGGACCGCAACCGCATCGCCACCATCCGGGCAGGCAGTTTCCAGGACCTCTCCATTCGAACGCTGAACCTGTCCATAAATCGTATCGGGGCCCTGGACCGGGATGCCTTCAGCGGCCTCTCCGAGCTCAGGTATCTGCTGCTCGACCACAATTTCCTGAAACGCCTCTCGCCTGAGCTGTTTGCGCCCCTCAGGAGCATCCTCAACATTAGCCTAATGCACAACGCGCTGCGCAACTTCCCATCGATTGTGCAGGCTGTCGCCAACCTGTCAAGCCTCCACTCCCTCGACCTCAGCAGAAATTCTATCCAAACGCTCAACATGAGCAGTGGCGAAGGCCCCGTGCTGCCACGGAACCTCAGCTGGCTTCACCTGGCCAACAACTCCATCAGCGCGGTGTTGGTGCCAGCCGATTTCTTCACCACCATAACCTTCCTCGACCTCTCCCGCAATTGGCTGAAGGATGTCAGGGGGCTGCAGAGCCTCAATATCAGCGGTGTGTCCTACCTGCTGCTGGGGGACAACCGCCTCGATGTCCGCGAGCTGCAGCACCTCGACAATGCCCAGCCACAGACCCTAGAACTGCAGAAGTCGGGCTTCAGCAGGCATGGCAGCCTCGAGATGCTATGCAGCTCCCAGCTCATGGAAAGGGTTCAATCCCTGTTCCTCATGAGGAATGGCATCACCAACCTGACTGCGGACGCACTCAGGAACTGCACCGCTCTCCGCCACCTGGACCTGTCACGCAACCACATCCGCTC
This sequence comes from Lampetra planeri, assembly GCF_965212315.1. NCBI lineage: Eukaryota > Metazoa > Chordata > Hyperoartia > Petromyzontiformes > Petromyzontidae > Lampetra > Lampetra planeri. The sequence goes on along the minus strand of NC_136177.1, from coordinate 1,777,369 downwards.
CATGCAGGGCTACTCCCTGGTGGGACCCAACCATGGCCTGCGCTCCCTGATGCTGGACTACAACCACCTGAACGTGCTGGAGCCGTGCGACACGTGCATGCGGCTGCCCCATCTGGAGGCGCTCTCCCTCGCCTGGAACAAGATCACGCTGGTGCAAAACTCGGCATTTGTGCACGTGCCCAGCTTGCGCTCGCTCATCCTCAAGGGCAACCTGATCTTCAGCATCAGCCAAAATCCCTTCTGTGGCTTGAGAGAGCTGACCGAACTGCGCCTGGACAACAACCTCATCCACGAGTTCCATGCGTCATCACCCTTCGCGGCCCTCGAGAACCTGCAGACGCTTAACCTGAGGCGCAACCGCATCAATAGCCTGCACCGGCAGGTGTTTGGCAATCTGACCCAGCTGAAGATCCTGGACCTGGGTAGCAACATGATCTCGTCCCTGAAGGAGCACACCTTCGTGGGACTGGTGGGCCTGCGGAACCTCTACCTAGATGAAAATTCCATAGGCTGGGTGATGCCGTCTATGTTTGCGGGGCTGGAGTCGCTCCGCATTTTGGACCTGGTGAAGAACATGATCTCGTACAGCACCAGGCTGCTGGACAACCCGCCTTTTGTCAACCTCAGCAACCTCATCACGCTCAAGCTGAGTGCCCAACAGCCGTACGGCATCCAGAGGATTCCGGAGAACCTGTTTGCGGGCCTCCGCCTCCTGGAGAACCTCCACCTGGCCGGGAACCAGATCTCAGACCATGCATCGCACCCGTTCGACGACCTGGTGAGCCTGCGCCTGCTAGAGATGCAGCACATGGGGAGCGGTCTGCAGACCATGAATCGCAGCGTCTTCCACAGGCTCACCAACCTCTCCATCCTGGACCTGCGCAATGTGGGCCTGAGTGCCGTGGATGATGCCCAGTTCCTGACACTGGGTCACCTCAAGACACTCTACCTGGTAGACAATGCCATCGAGAGCATCACCGAGGAGGCCCTCATGCCCTTGGGTGACCTGAACTACCTGGATATGAGCGGCAACCCTGTGGTGTGCACCTGCGACAACTCGTGGTTCCAGAACTGGTCATTAAATAGCCAAGTGCAGGTGGTGGGCCTCTACTCGCTCAGCTGCTCGTCGGGCGAGTCGCAGGGCTCCGCCGCACCCTTTGCAGACTTTGACATGGCCGTGTGCCGCGAGAAGGAGGAGAAGATCCTGTTCTTCACGGTGACGCCGAGCGTGGCGCTCTTCGTGGCGCTCACACTGGTGCACGTGAAGGCGCGCTGGCACATCCGCTACGGCTTCCATGTCTTCCTCGCCTGGTTCCGTGAGCAGCGGCGCCGTGCCGCCGATGGGTTGGCACATGACTATGACGCCTTCATCTCGTACAACTCGCGCGACGAGGCCTGGGTCATGTCAGAGCTCGTGCCACGCCTGGAGCAGGATGGGGGCCCCCTGCCGCCCTACAGGCTGTGCCTGCATCACCGCGACTTCGTGCCGGGCCGCTACATCGTGGACAACATTGTCGATGCCATCTACAAGAGCCGCAGGACCGTGTGCGTGGTGAGCCGTGGCTTCCTGCGCAGTGAGTGGTGCTCTATGGAGATCCAGATGGCATCGTACCGCCTCTTCAGCGAGCACCGCGACGTTCTCGTCACGCTCATCATCGAAGACATCGCCGACCGCGAGCTGTCCGCCCACCATCGCATGCGCCGCCTACTCTACACTAAGACCCATGTGGTGTGGCCCCGGGACGAGGCAGCGAGGCCACTCTTCTGGGCCAAGCTGCGAACAGCGCTTGGGGAGCCCTCCGCCGCCGCCTGCAGGAGGGAGGCAGAGCCCGAGGGCCTACATCCTCGGGCCCGCGTGGCCAGGCCACAGACCTTAACGTAGCGGCCTATTAACGTCTTACTATTTTACTCTTTTTTTATTTTACCAGGTGTAAGGCCCCACTGAGCTATGTGGCTCTTTTATCAGAAGCGACCAGGCTATCACATATGATCACTCAACATAGTTGCTGATATCGTCGTGTGGAAATGTATAGAAGTAGCCAAATACCTTAAACGTGTGGTGTGTCAGGGTCAGGATTGAACCCACGAACTCCTGCATACCAGGCAAGGTACTCAACATCTCCTAGCCATCGCGGCGCCAAAACAAAATAATATGGTGGCTGAAATCAGATTAAAAGTTAAATGCTGTGCTACACATTCACCTCGCAGATCGCAGCTACCCAGTTACAGGTCACCGTGTGCCATCATTACGGATGCCAAATTCAACCTCCACGTGCCAACTAAGCTTGGTAGACTAATGTGAAGCAGCACCCCTCATCCCTTCCCTCCAATGTGCAATTTACATCGGATATGGGGCTCGGTCCTGTAAATGGAAGGTATGAGGGCTTTTGGTTTCACATCGAGGTTGTGAGTTAGTTTTATTTGAGAGCATGGGCGAGTGCTGTGGCTGTGGGGTTTTGCATTGAGGCTGTTGTCAGTGATCGATCTCACTTGACAGAGGTCAACTAACAATGCCGCTGCGGTGGTACTCTTGACGGACGTGTAATTAGGGAACACACTTTTTTTATGATGCGGATGCGAATCGGATATATATTGCAATCGAGCAAACAGAACTACATCGCACGAAGAGGAAAAAGTGGTTTGTAACGGTGGCTGCCTCGGCATAGCACCATCATCATCACCACACAACAAGGCAAGGGAATGCTGCTGGATGATGCTTATAAACGCTACCCACCACGCACCTCTCAGGCTGTGTCCGGCCCTGCATTATGCATCATCTTGCGCGTTATCATGGCCTGTGCTTTACCCCCTGTACTATATATTATTATATCGCGATTTCTCCATAACATGGTGTTCTTCTACTACCGCCACATTATAGGAGAACCAGACTGTACTGTGATTGAAAAGGCAAATGAGGACAGACAGCTGTTGGTAGTCCAGTATCAGTAGTGACAATTCCACGTTATTATGTTCACGGGAAAGGAATATTTCTGTACTTTGTTTGACATTCACAATAGCGAACATGATGCTCCAAGTACTATCTGCACTCATAAGTGGCAAGTAACAAATTGCCAGGCAATGACCATCTCCAATAAGAGAGAGAGCCTAACCACCTCCCCAATAGCATTCTATAAACTAAACTTTTTATTTTTTATTTTACCAGGTAAGACCCACTGAGCTATGGCCACAATTATCACCAAATAAATATCCACATCATGTGGAGATTTATAGCATCCAAAAACTCTAAAACGCATGATGATGATTCAAAATTGTAAGGTAAAAGCGAAAGACCTGGAGAAAAATCCACACAACCACGGGGAGAGAGACGCGCAAACGCCAAATATACAGCAGGTGTCAAGTTCGTGATTGAACCCACGAGCTCCTATATACCAGGTGAGGTAGTTAACATTTGCTAGCCACCACGGCGCCTTGTATTACCATCACCAAGTATCCCACTAACAACATTGTGGTGAAGTCACGTGACTTTACCGAAAGAACCAAGAATATGAATCCCTGCAGTCATGAAAGCTTTAAATAAAAATGTAATATTGTGGTGGTCACCATTGACAAAAAAATCAACTGGACCAGCCATACAAACACCATGGTCACAAGAGCAGATTGTAGGCTCGACATCTTGCGGAAAGTGGCACAACTCCCCTTTGATTACCAAAAGCCTCCGCACCATCGACAAGCTAAATAGTGTAGAGTGGCAATGGAGTACTCAATACTTGCCTAGGTAAGTGCAGATTCCACGACACTGAAGAAGCTTTGTCGAGAGTAGTCGACTCACGAAAAAAAATTACTTGGCACCTCGTCAAACTAAGGGAGTAAATCAACTTCCTTCATCGTCTGCGATGTTGCACAGTCGAGAACGGCTCGCCAAGGCAGCTCCGTAAGCACCTTCCAAAACTTACGACCTTCACCACTCAGAAAGACCAAGGGTAGCAGCAGGAGCAGCTCGTGTGGAAATGCCACCACCTCTACGATTCCCCTCCCAAGTAATTTCTTAGAAAATTTTCAACTTTTTTTAAACAGCTTTTTGTCTTTAGTTTGTCTTCCCCCCACCTCCGATTAGCACAGTTGCCTCCGTCTGGTGGTGCGAAAGAAGTTCAACAGACATACATACGTACAAGTTGCACGTCGTCCGGACCTGGACATATGGTGCCACGGAGGTGAGATGTTTAACTACCTCTCCTGGTATGCAGGAGGTCATGGGTTCTATCCCGACCCTGACGCCTATATATTTTGAGTTTGTGGTGTCTTTCTCCCCATGGTCGCGTGGATTTTTCTCCGGGTCCTCCGGCTTTCCACATTCAGAAACAACAGCACCACGTGTTCAGAATATTTGGCTGCTATAAATTGCCACATGACAAGCCACTTCGCTGAGCTATTATTTGTGATAGCCAGGTCGCTTCTGACAAAAGAGCTACATAGTTCAGTGGGTCTTACCTGGTACAATAAAAATAATAGTTAACACTTCAATAGTTTAGTTTATGTATCACCACAGCTCCATTGTCGCATAGGACAGTCCTCGAACTTCCTTGCTAAACAGCGTTGTGGTAGCAGGCACACCACAAAACAAATTTTGAGGCAATGCGCATACCCGTTTTAGGTGACGCACGTTTTGTACACACCCGTCACCGTAAACTAAACCGGTTATGAAAAGCAAGGACATATAGAAAGATGTCGAGCAGATCTGCTGACCACAAGAAAATGTTGAGGAGGGGAGGGAACCCAACACTGCACTCCCCTTCTAAGGGCAACCACTGAATGACATTAAAGCGATTTATTTACTTCCTCTTTTACCAGGTAAGGCCTATTGAGCTGTGTAGGTATTTTTCAGATGATAGCTCCACGAAGTGACTCATCATCACGTGGAAATTTATAGCAGCTAAATACTCTAAACGGATGTTTCTAAATCTGGAGGGAAAAAAACGTAGTCAATTAGTTTACTAGTTCACCATTAATCGGTTGTGTTGGAGATTAAAACCCATAACACACATTTACAATCTTCATTTGAAGCTTTCGTGACTGCAGGAATCCATACTCTTTGAGTATTTCGGTAAAGTCACGTAGGTAGAAAAAAAACATCACCTTGCCATGCATAGCATGTGTTACCAAAAAGATTTCCAAAATTTTGGACAAACACAAGATCCAGATTCGATTCAACACAGTACCCAAAATCTGTGATTTGATCCCATCTGTGAAGGATGGGATTCCTGACATGCAATACCCTGGTATCTACAAACTAAGTTGTGTCTGCGGCAGCAGTTACATTGGGGAAACGAAACGACATGTCTCGGACCGTGTTCGCGAACACAAGGCAGATTTGAAACACGGCAGAACCAACACCTCTGCCGTGGCAGACCACTGTTTTAACGCGGTGGGCTCACATGATAGTTTTTTTCCGAGACCAAGGTACTCTGCAAACCTTCGGGCTACCATCAAAGATTTGTCCATGAAGCCATACAGATATATAAACACGGACACAATTTCAACCGAGAAGATGGGTACAAACTGAGCAATCATTTGAAGGACGTTATTAACCAGTTTAGGTCATAACTGGCTGTGATGTCCCCTTCCTGCCCGCCTATGTTAGCAGCTTCTCTCGGCTCTCTGAGTCACATTCACTAACACAGCTTTTCTATCTCCCTGCCACCGTTTATCTATGCCCACCCCCTCTCTCTCTTCCTGCGCCCCCCCTCTCTCTCCCCCTGGCACTCGCGCAGCTCCCTTCCCTATCTCTGCCCCACCCCCTCTCTCTCCTCCTGCCGCCGATCCCTCTGTAAATTGCATCCCCACCCGCTCTCTCGTTATGGCAGCCCCTCAATCCCCCTCTAGGATTATCTGACGCTTGCTAGTCTTCTGTTTGCTAGCCTCACACTTATGTAACCCCTTGCTTGTAGCATCTTTCTCACCATTCTTCGCCTGATGACGGATGCTTGTATTGCGTCCGAAACGTCGTGATCTATTTTTTTTCTACCTACGTGACTTTACCGAAAGACCCAAAGAGTTCACATTTACAATTCAACTACCATAATATTTCACTGATGTGGGTTTACGCTCCAGCACAACAGCTAATTTAGTGCTGAGCTAGTAACGAATTGGCTACGTTTGTTTATGTGATAAACCCCCTTACTCAATGGCTGTGTCGGGCAGTGGCCGGTTTAACGAGACATATTTACACCACTTAACCCCCAAAAATAAACTTTTTTACTGCATAACCTGGTTAAACACTTTGAAAGGCTTATGCATGAGCTCTGTGTGCCTGTCTGTCCGTCGATATATTTTGACTATGTTAAGGTAAACTTGAGTAAATCTGTTTCGTTGTTATCAGGGACTAACCTCTGGCCAAATTGATTCAAAAGGTATTTCTCAAAACGTGAAGACAAACCAGAGCAAAAGGTACTACTTACAAATGGGAAAATTTATTTTGCCCTGAACAGACAAACATGTCTGGTTTCACTTACAGCTACACAGTGACCATCGCAGACAACAAATACATCGGTTTGTAAAGCATTATATAATCCACTAGCAGGAAGTGCCCGGCATTTCCCTAGCGAAAAATGCAGACACACATCGACTCGCACACACATCGACTTATACACACAAGCACACGGACGTAGACAGACACACATGGTGGCAGACACGGACAGGGACTCACATGCACACCTTGACCTAGAGGCAATTTAGAATATATAAATATAGATGAAGGTAAATGGTAGTAGTCAGCACACAAACATTTTAATTGTAATATTTGCGAGGTGATTCGTTAAAATTAATGGTTCTATCAACGTTAGTTGACACAAAAAAATAGTAGACATGTCCAAGGGTAGTGTAAAATATTAGGTGTGAGTACACAAAAATAAGTTTGAATATTTGCAAGGTGCTTTTTTAAATGGCAGCTTTCTATGTACGTGAGTTTAGCGAAAGAAGCAATGAATGGAAAGAATAGTGTTCTGCACAATAACATTATGAATTTAATAAAAGGAAGATGAGTATGTGTAGTGGAGACGGTGAGGTAGAGGCAACACGGTATATTTATTTTTAACTAACAGCAACTCCCTTAACACCCACTAGCTAGGGAGGTATGGCCTCCGGGCTAGTGTGACCTAAACACTGCCCTGTTCACTCCCAGCCCTCCGGCTCGCCATGTCCTAGGGGAGGCTATCTGACCCGACCCAGCTAAGGTACGGGTCCTGGCCACTGGTCCCAGCTCGGCCCGGCCCTGAGAAGGACGTCGGGCTCGAGGTCCCAGGGTCCTGACTGGGGAGGCTATCCTGACCCGACCCAGCCAAGGTACGGGTCCGACCACTGGTCGAAGCTCGACCCGGCCCTTACAAGGGCAGCGGGCTCGAGGTCCCAGGGTCCTAGTCTAACTGGTCTTCAGTCTTCGTAACTCTGCCCTCAACCTGTGGAGAGGCCTGGCTTTTATACACCTCCCCAGTGTGTCAGCTTCTGGCCACGCCCCCTTAGGAGTTCCAGAAGGGTGGGGGTCCCAGGGATCCCAGAACACCCCGCAGCCCCCTCCCTCCTGGGCTGGGGATTGTAACGATCTCCCCGCCGGTATGAGGTACCGCCCCTGATGGGCACTGTCCGCCATTGCAGGTCAGCGCTACAAATGTGCGTACGCGATCTGACGCTACATATGTAAAGAAGAGGTTTCTGTCCACGTGGTTTTGCAACTGAAATACATCTCTTAATAATGGCGAAGGTAAGTAAGCAATATTATATGCGCCCAAACTAAAACAAACATTGTAATATTATAAAGTAATCAAGGTGAATATGAAATTAGCAGGTTTATATGTACATGAGTTTAGCGAAAGAAGCTAGGAGGAGAAATTATAATTTTCTGCACGTAAACTTTTGTAATGTAATGTTTGGAAGGTGATAATTTAAATCATAAGTTGCAATGTACTTGAGTTTAGCAAAAGACGCAAGGAATAGAAATGTCATTTGTCTGCACACAAACAGTATTAATGTTATATTTGCAAGGTGGTGATACAAAACGTATATTTCCATGAAGGCGAGTTGACAAATTAAAAAAAAACGACCAAGTGATTTTCTAAATATTAGTTGTGAGCAGTCAAACAAAAAATGTCTGCACACAAACGTAGGTAATGTAATATTCGGAAGGTTATTAAAAAAAAACGGGGTTGCTATCAAGGTAAGGTTAGGGAAAGAAGAAAAGGATATTGTGGCTAACATTGGCATGGTGAGGTCTAGTCCCATGCAGAGCCCTCGGCCTCGCCTAGATTTCCCAGCCGGCCGAGGTGTGAATTTGGCAGGCTGGGGGCTGGGCCGCTCCCCCGTCCGTGCTACAATAATACAATTTAAGCACTATAATAATAATATCTAGGGGCTCTATAGTAGTTTGATGACGCATTGGGTTAGACATAACGTGTTGTGTGCTTTTGCTGCATGTGTAACGTGAATGAAAATCTGTGCCGATCGTGTGTGTGTTGCTACCTGCGGCGATGGCGCGTGTGGATTGCTAGGGGCTAACCTAGTGGATGTTGTGCGCAAGTGCAGCCTGCTGCGTTAGCACTCCCCGAGCGGCGAAGGGAAGTAAATAAATAATTTGACAACTAAATATTTAAATAAAAATAAATCGCAAAAAAACACTGTTCTTTAAAGGTAACGGACAGGAAAACGGAATAGCGCTTGTCCACCGTGGGGCTTACGGCGTGGTCGCTGGCAAAGGTTTTTTTTACGTAAACCCCACCGTTTGAGAGCAAAATCCCTTGCAAGTGCATGTGCGCAGACAGACAGACGGACAGACAGACAAAAATGCCTTTTATCGGTAAGATATGCATAATTGTTTTTATACTTTATTTGCAATAAAGTCGAGAAATTATCAAAGCCCCTTCCAGCAATGCCATCGGTGCTAAATTGCCTTATGCAATGTATGTTACGTTGAAGTTTTTTCACACCATACATTGCCAACCATGCTCGTCGAAATACAGTGGTACCTCGGTAAACGTCGTTAATTCGTTCCAGAAGGTAGGACTTATACCGAAAATGACGTAAACTAAACTAATTTTTCCCATAAGAAATAAAGGGAAAGGAAAAAATCCGTTCCAGAGTATAAAAAATTATATTTTATATGTCATATTATACATTAATGGGGTTGTATAAAATAATTTAGACACTACTTATTACTAAAATGCATACATAAATTAAAATAAATGCATAAATAAATTAAAATAAAAAAAAATTACGTCACTTTACCTTGCTGAGAGAAGTTAAAATGACAAAAAAACACGTGGAAATTCACAGAGAGTTATAGCAAGAGTTGTGCACTGAACGAGATCTACAGACAGACTGAGGAGCGGCGCTTTCTTTCAGTCGTGAACGGGGCATACGCAGGTACGCGGTGACTCATCCTGGCCCATACAAGTTCTAGCAAGCGCGTCATATCCCATGCAAGACATCGTATCCCAAGACATTTTTTTCTCGTCAAAACACGACGTATACCAAATTCGACGTATTCCAAAGTGGTCGTATACCGAGGTATGACTGTATATGTTGAACTTCTTTTGCACCATACATAGCGAACCGTGCTAATCGGAGGTATGTATGTAGACTTTTTTTCGCACCGAACGTAGCCAACCTAATCGCCTGTAGCCCACGTGGCTCGTAAATACAGTTGCGAAATGTTTATATAATTTTTTTCATATCTACATTTGGCCGCGTGATCGAGGTCCAAGGTGCTGCTCGCTCTTATCCGTGGCTTGTTTGCCAACCCCACAGGGGCTCTATAGCCGTTCTATTCACCCAAGTGAACCTGCTGATAGCGGCGAGGTGCCTGTAATCTCGCATCACCAAAGGCAACGACCCCCCGTGTAGTCTTAACAGACTGTTGGGGAAAGTTATGTTAGCAAGCACCAATGAAGGCCAAAACTGTGGCACAAGACGGGGCAGTTTGGACAGCACCACGCCTTTTGTCCCCCGAGTGGTGATGATTTTTTACACACCACACCAGGTACTTATTTGAGGCCTAGTCGACCTAGTGCAGGCCCATGTCCGGTTCAGATAAAGACTATCACTGGTGTTGGTCGCCGGGTTCGTAGTGCAGCGCACTAACCGCTACTACCCGACCACTCCCCACACACACACAGACAGATGTGCACACACACACATGGAAAGAGCCACAGATAACTACACACACATGTACTTTCACCCAAGTGCACACGTACACAGATTATATCCATACTAGCGGTAAGTACCCGGCGTTGCCCGGGGGAAAAAGACAGACACACACATCGACCTACACACACAGACATTGACCCACACACACAAAGACATCGACTTACACTTGGATATACACGGACGCGCATACACACACTAAATATACAACAGTTATGTGTCTGCAGGTATAGCCAGAACGTTCAGGAGGTGTATAACCTAAGCAGCATCACCACCACTATCACCAAAAAAACTAATATCCCCCGTATAGTCTAAACAGACTCATCTTCTTGGTTCTTTCGGTAAAGTCACGTAGAAGGGAAGTAATAAAATAATAAAAATAAAACATAATAAAATGAAATAATTCTCACGACGTTTCGGCTACAACGCAAGCAGCCGTCTTCAGGTGAAGAATGAGAATGAGACACTACCAAGCTAGGAGCTTATATATAAACTGGGTTGGAGGTGGAAGAGCGCCTTAACAAAAAGAATGTGCATATGAAGAGGAATTTAGCATATTCATGGGAAATGCGTAGGAGGTGGGCGGGGGGGGGTTTCAAAGTCATATTATGCCCATGCATTATGCAGGATCAGCAGCACCAAGGGGGGGTGCAGGGAGTAGCATTAACAAAGGAAAGGAATGTTAATGATATGTAGCTGCAGTTACTAAACAACCACGTAGAAAACTAAAGTATAAACTACATAAAAAACTAAAGTATAAACTGCATAGCACCATCAGTATACTTACTATACTCTACAATAAACTGAGTTACTAACAGCAAGTAATACATTACAATTCTACGTCGTAAAAATTATATAATATGCTTCCATCTAAACTTTATTCTCTTACATCACACGAGCATATACCGTACTATATACTGCCATAGATAAACCCAACATTAAATTATATACTGTATTACTATAAACCACCCTATACCTTATACATTTCAAATTAACACTATGTATTATTCTACCCACCCTAATGTGTATCGAAATGGTTTATTACGTCCTTCCAATGATTGCTAAGCCAGAATCCATCTTCTCGGTTAAAATTGTCTCTGTGTTTGTATATGTGGATCGCCTCATGAACGAATCTTTCATGATAGCCAGATGGCTTGCAGAGAACCTCTGTCTTGGAGAAGTCAAATCTAAACAGACTGTTGAGGCAAGTACTGTTAGCGAGCACCATTGAAGGCCGGCGCTGTGGCACACAAGGGAGTGATTTGGCCATTACCACGCCAGACCGCCTTTGTCTCCCCGGTGGCAATGATTTATTTTTCACACTGCACCAGGTACTCATTTGAGGCCGAGTCGACCTAGGGGAGGCCCAAGGACAGGTTTATACAGTCTCTACCACCGGTGTGTTTTTGTCCGTGAGCTCGCCGGGTTGTTGGTCGTAGATCAAGTGCCAAGACACCTCTACCTCAGTTTAACACGTCGTAGTAGGCTTTCGTGACCAATAATATCCGTAATAAAGTTTGTATTTTTATATGTGGGGTTAGATCACTTAAATATACCTCTACCTTAATAGACATTGGACTGGCGGTGGGGGGTGATTTGTCGCATTTATAGTGGGAGGCTTAACATAGAACAAAGTCTCTCTATCACCAACAACCTGCATTTGACCAGCATGGTGAAGTATGGTAAAACAATTCCTGGCGACTGACGCGGCGTGAGGGAGGTATTCATCAAATAATAATTAAAGGTTAACGCGGTCGCTTAGAATACGATTCGCACTGGATCGCATATAGTCGGCTACAGAGAGCACACTTTAAATACTGTACAAAAGACAAGGCAAACACACAAGACGACATCCTGCGAAAGCTCACAAATTAAAAGTGGGGGGAGGCGGACACATTAATCCGCTCTGTGGCTGAGTGTGCACGCTCTAACTGGGGATGCTCAACCCACAGTAAACATGTCGACAACACAATTTTAAATGATACGTGCAGAATCGTAACGGGGTGTGCCTAAGTGCCACCCCATGTTCCCTGCCTATATTGCACTGTGGCATATAGCTCCTTAACATGAGGAGTAGAGGAGACCGGATAGTCCTAGAGTGGGATGTCCGCCATCCGTTACGTGACCATCGGCGAGCACCACCACCCTTCTCTCATCGAGTAAACAGCGCCTTGTGCTCCACTGTAACCACCCTGACACCACGTCACCGGAAGGATGCCAGAACAACTTCCCCCGTGGAAAAAAAGAATGGGGGGAAAAAATCAAGTGTCTGGTTCCAATTCCAAATGGCTCGCACATGGTGGAGGCTAAACAGACTGAAGACGGTGGGTTCTGGGTTTCGGCAGAGATGCAACTCTTCCCATGGAAATCGTGGGGCTTCTTACAAACCACACGGATCATCTCCTAAAATTTCCCCTGCAACAAACACAATGTACTGCGTCATCAAGATTTGGCAAAAAAATAAAAATGGCAACATCCAGAAGCCGGTGGTCTGTGCAAGAATATTGGGGGGAAAGACCCATGGTAGAGGTTGAACAGGAGACACCGACGATTAAGAAGAGTGAATGGGTTGCTTTTGCACCACCCTAGTGGCCAAAGCTACGAACTGGTGGTACCCCCTTAATAACTACCACGATGAGATGTTCCCGAAAAGAACAGTGTGCCAAAGAACAACAACACATTTAAAACACGGTTAGATTTTTTTTATGAAAAGATTTCATTTTACGTTCCGCATTTTATTTTTTATTTAATCAAGAGCACAGTAACGTAATATTTGCAAAAGAAGTTCGTAGCTACTGAGAGGAGCTGTTGTTTTCGTGGCTGTATTTTTTGCGAAAAGACAGGAGCGACCCCCTACAGCGTTAAATGTTCGAGACCGTGTGAGCGTAAGGGGCGTCCATAAATGACGTCACGCACCTAGGGGGGGGGGGTCAGACATTTGTGACGATGTGTGACGAGGGGGGGGGTTTGAGAAATGTGACGTCACATCAAAATGTGCAACTTTAAATAAATATAGAATTGTTATATGTACTGTACGTAATATTTAACACTGAAATCAAGCATAGCTATATTCCTTTGGTATTTCAGTAAAGTCACGTAGATAGGTTCAAAGAAGATAACAAAAATAACAAGAACTACAACGTTTCGATCACAACACAAGCGATCGTCATCAGGAGGAAAGAGGAGGAAAGCTGCTCAATGCAGACTCTTTTGTTATCTTATTTGAACCTATCTACGTGACTTTACCAAAAGACCCGAATAATATTAATTCCTGCAGTCACGAAAGCTTTAAGTCAAGATTCAAGCGTAGCTACTTTTTTTTGTCACACGCACGCGGTCCCGATCGCTGGACTAGTTACAGGTTTTTGGAGCGGGTTTTGCCGGATTGGGCTGGGACCGCCGGATAATGTTGGAAATCGGATAATCGAATGCCGGCAAATCGATGATCAACTGTATTGGGAAACTCCACCTGACCGTTTTCCGCAACACCCCCCCCCCCCCTCCCATGAGCTGATAATGATGTCGTTACGCCGTCGCTTAGAATGATACAACGGTTGAACACGCAACTGGTTCGAGTTTCAACTCCATGTTGTTTTAAACCATACAGATGTGATCTCCAGAGAGCCAGGATGATGGGTCTCATTGTCCAGTCTCGCCCATTTTGGGCTCTCCACCCGTTCAAAGCTTAATATCAGGTGAGCGGCTCCGCGCATCGGCGCTCTAGATCGAATGCTGCGTCTGATTGGGAATAACCCCGGGATCATCGAGGTGTGATGGTGATGATGATCATTTTTTTTCAATAAATAATCGGCGTTACACCCTTTCTCGCAGTAGCACAGGAGTGGTGTTCAGCTGTTCAAACGCCAAATGGACACCTATTATTGCAAGGCATTGAGTCTGTGTAGCCCTGCTCTCCCCCTCGCAAGGATTAATGACGGGAGGGGAGAGACGGGGCAGACCGGCCACATCTACATCAAGCACACTTCATGCCGTGGCAAAATATGGCAACAAACGTTCTAACCACCGAGTGACACTGATATTTGCATTGTTTTTGTACCGTTTACATTTTGGCGTTTTCTTGTCTCAGACTGGTAGTGAGACAAGGCCATAACAGAAAGTGTATCTATCTGGTGTAGGCCAATCTGTTTCAAAGGCAATGCATACGTAATTAGCAGAGCATGTTTCATTGCATGTTATGCAAAGACTATTGTCATCATACATTGCCATCATCATCGCTATCACACCGCCATCAACTTCACCATAATCTACGCTGCAACAAACACGACAAGGATCATATCTATTGAACCTTTTTTTTACTGCCGAGCTATAAGTGCCCTGATATTTGCATTTCCTTTGCGCTGTTCGCCCTTTGGCGTTATTCTCTGGTCTGACACCGGTAGGGTGAGAATGCCATAAAGAACGCCGTCTCTGGTGGAGGCCAAACGGGTTCAAAGAGAATGCGTGCATTATCAGAGCAAGTTTGGTTGCACGTTTTGCAACAAGTCCTGTGCGTGGTTAATGCAGACTTGATTTCTTGCAAAAGGTGTGTTGTTTGAACATCTTAACACCTGTTTTAATGCCAGAAAGTGTATAGCCTATTATTATTCCAAATAGGATGTTTTGTTGTTGGACAGCCTGCCTCGAAAGCGTGCACTCGTAAGAATGTGTTTGTAGAATTCCATATTGTCGTAAACTGACATTGTGGTTTTGGTGTATATGTATAATAATAGGCACATTAACTCTGGATGTTCGATTAGTTGCATTTACCAGTGTTGTAAAGAAGATGCGTGTTGTTGATACGGTAAAAGTGCAATACAACCTGACCGTCGTGCGCATTTTAAGTCAATGGCATGCGTGTACAGTACGTAGAGATTGCATCGCTTACCGACGATGCTCACCTGACGTGGTGGACACTCAGGTGGCACGGATAGAGTCGGGGGTGGGGGGGGACATTTGAACCTTATGGCGGGACCCCGGGTTCCAGAATAAACGGAAATCTAAATCGTAATTAATACAAGATTTTGACGACTCCATCCCACCGCGCACATAAACACCGCGACCCACCTGGTGCGGATCATTCACCGAGCACCCGTCGTTGCCAAAATTTGCCGTCGTCGAGAGGAATAGATTGCCGTATCGTTCCCCTTCAACAGACATAAAATGACGTTGCAACGCAGTTTATGTGAGAACTGGGGCTTATGGGGACCCCGAGGGTCCCGCCATAAGGTTCATTTAAGGGATTGGAGGGAGACATACAAAATGGAAAAGGGGCGTGGTAACGGAGGTCGGTTGGGGGGGGGGGATCCGTTAAGAGAAAGTGAGAATGTGATTGGCTGTAGAGGAAACGTGGGTCAAGGAACCTTCAAGAAAGGGGGCTTGGGGGATATATATGTGGTGGTGGGTTGGGAGGGAAGAACGAGAGAGCTCAACAGGCTTGGAGTGAAGTGAGAAGACGCGTGCGTGCGTGCGTCTCGTGCCTCAGGAAATAAAGACTGGCTTTGTTGAAGACTGTTGTGTCGGGTGTGTGTGCCACCAGCCATGGTGCAAGTTGAACATCGTCCGCGCCGCACGTTTCCACCCGTTCTAATCGAAGCCCTCGCGGAGAAGGACAAAAGTGTTGGGGTTTCTGGTTGAGCCGTGTAGGGGTAGGAGGAACACGCATTGATCAACAGGACACAAAGAGACGATGATAGTAAAACACTGACAGACAAGCACTCGGGGACACACGTCGACGTGAAACAAATAGGCAGGCGGACACACATACATCGAAGTTAATATAATAACAAAGATTCCCCTTATAACCTGTCCAGGCTGTTGGGGCGAGTGCCGTTAGCAAGCACCTATGAAGGCCGGTACAGCACACGAGGGGGTGGGTGGCCAACACCACGCCACGACACCTTTGTCTCTCCAGTGGTGATGTTTACGACCGCTCCCCCACATACCAATTAAACACACAGAAGCACACGCACACACAGAGACAGGCACACACAAACATTAAGACATATGAATACAGACACGTACAGGAACACAAATACACAGAAACATAAGGTCAGAAACACACATAAACACAATGACAGAAACACAAAGACAGAAATACTCACAGAAACATGCACACATAAATATAAAGACACAGAAACACGGAACACACGCACAGGAACACAAATACACAGAAATATGAAGACAGAAACACAGAGAAACACAAAGGCACAGAAACACACGCACATAGAGAACCATAAATACACAGAAACATAGAGAAGCACAGACAAAAACACACATAGAGAAACACAAACACAAAGACAGAGAAACACACAGAAACACAAAGACACAGAAACACGCAGAGAAACACAGACACAGAAACACAAAGACACATAAACACACACACGCACTAACCACAACAACTCCCCTCTTCGTACATTGGCTCTCAGTGATTCGTGACGAGGCCTGGGGGAGGGTAGAGGAGGAGGTGGCGGGGGGTGGAGAAGGGGGCATGGGGGGTGGAGGAGGGGGCATGGGGGGGGGTGGAGGAGGCGGGGTGGAGGAGGGGAGGGAGGAGGGGAGGGAGGAGGGGGAGTGGAGGAGGGGGGGGACATCACGTGGCCATCGAGGAAGGTGCAGGCGGGGCTGGGGGGGTAGAACATCACACGAAGGGATTGTGTAAATTCCACATTTGAAAGACGACAGCGAGCCCATACGGGGCGGCGTCTGACCTGCGATGCAGACGCACGCGCATAGTGAAGATCAACAGACATCCATTGCTGAATGTAGGATACATTTTATTTTTGTTATCTTCGGTTCTGTCGATCTGCAGTGACGGTACAGAGAACAACAAGGTTGAGGAGGAACATAGACGCGCTACCTCAAAACAAAATTAAATACTTTAACACACTTTACAAATATAACTTGTGTTTCCAGGTATAAGGCCCCACTGTGGGCTATATAGCTTTTTTACACGCTTTTATTTGACTCTGTTGTTCTTGTCGTATCCTCAAATCTTGTAACTCAATTTTAACCCACTTCCCAATGTGGTATCGACTGCAAACTTGGTATACTTATGTCATACTGATGACAATACTATATTATATCATACAATATATATTATTAAACATTATTTTTTATATGTTATGTTTCGCCTTGGCTCTAATTGTCCACGCTCAAATCACGCTGGCTATTAATCACCACGGTCCGTCGGTCCCTTACGTTGTGGCAAGTTTCGGGGCCACTTCCTGGAGTCGTGGAGTCCTGCCATTACTAGTACGGTACATTTCATTAAAGCGTGTTTTAATAAAAGTATTTTAAAATATTACTTATTTTAGAAGCCAATAGGTCATCACAAACGATAGCCCAACGAAGTGTGGCTGATATCATCGTGTGGAAAGCACAGCAGCCCAAAGATTCGCAACGCGTGGTTGATGTCGATTCTAAGTGTGGAGGGGGAAAAACCGGACGACCTGGAGAAAAAAAAATCCACGCGACCACGGAGAAAGAGAGACGCAAACTCCAAATATACAGCATGGATCGTACCCACGACCTCCTGTATACAAGGCGAGGCACCCCAACCAAGCCACCTACAGCATTATTACTATTTCGTGTAGTGTATAATGTAGTGTAAAGTTACGTGATATATCGTGTAGTGTATAGTGCATTATATCGTGTAGTGTATTGTGGTGTACTATATCATGTAGTCTATAGTGGTGTACTATAGTGTGTAGTGTATACTATATAGTGTGGTGGATAGTGGTGTACTACATCGTGTAGTGTATACTATCTCGTGAAGTGTAGTGTATAGTGTAGTGTATAGTGGTGTACTATATCTTGTAGTGTATAGTGTAGTGTAGAGTGGTGTACTATATCATATAGTGTATATTGTAGTGTAGAGTGGTGTACTATATCATGTAGTGTATATAGCATTCCGAATGCGCCGCGCGATGCCGGCGTGCACAAGGCTGATCACCCCCCCCGCCACACTAATCTCAAATAGCCACTGCGCACAATGAACTTCTGATTGTGATGTTCAGCAGGTGTCTGTCACCACACATTGACAGGAGGGTGTTGAATTTTGTGCGGCTGTTGACAGTGAATGTGAGCCCCACCGAGCTACGTAGCTCTTTTGTCAGAAGCGACCTGGCCATCACAAGTGATAGCTCAATGGATTGGGTCTTTTCATCATCACGTGGAAATGTAGAGCAGCCAAATACTCGAAGCTCAAGTTTTAAACTGCGGTGCTCAAACACCAAATAGATACGTGTTGGAAGGCATCAAGTTCTGCATTAACCACACGTACTTGTGTCAAAACATGCAAGTGTAGTGACATATGGATTCACTATGGTGTTTAGCGCCAGCTACTGTCAAAAGAGTGGAACTGTACGTCTTGAGTCTCTTTCCTGCACCAGTGGATATGGCATGGAAGCGGGCCCTAGGGGGCATAGTTCTGGTGAGGGTCGGAGAGAGAGAAATTGAGGACGTGATACTCTGCGTGAACCCGAGAGGGCACGTGACCGGGGCATGGTAGCAAGGGGCCCCAAAAGGGTGCTCGAGGGACACGTGATATAGGCCAGAGCCTTCTAGTAGGATCTAGAAGGGGGCATGGCTGAGGGCTGAGCCAGGCCACACTCAGGAGCATAAAAGGGCAGTCCCGAGAGGGTTATGGGCTTTCTGTTGAAATGGAACCTGTTGGTGCTACGTCTCTTCGATCCTCGGTCCTTGGTCTTTGGTCTTTACGCTCGGCATCGTGGGTCAGGCAGTGTGTTACTGACTGACCCGGTTATGTAATTAGCCAGTTGTGATCTAGTTAACCGCGTAGTTATCACCTAGATGTAGAACCAGTGTACGTTATGTAGTGACCCTGTTGGGGTGTTGTAATAAACCTGTTGCCTCCAAGTTCGAGTGTGCGCCTCAGTCGAACCCACTACACAAGCAAGTATCCTCTTATAATGTAGGCATTGTTTTTTAAACTGATTGGCCTACACCAGAGACAGCCTTCTTCATGATCTTGTCTTACCACCGATGTTATACCAGATAATGTCAAAAGGCGAACAGTACAAAGGAAATGCAAACATCAGAACACTTGTAGCTCGGGTTGAACCTTTATATATATGGGATACCTTTTTTTCTAGTAGCAAAATTATGAAAAAATTAGAATAGGCTTTCGGTAAAGTCACGAAGGTGAAAATAAAATAATAATACAAATAAAAATGAAAATAACTAAGTTACTGGGAGTAGCTACAACAGACAGGACCCTAGCTGGAGTCCTCGTCCACATGTTGGTGACTTCTTCTTGGACGTAGAACGTAGATCGTAGATCTTCAGATGACGATAGCAACGCTGAACTCCGGTCCATGTGCGGGACCCCGGTTTATATGCTGCTCAGTCGTGGCTGGCCCCGCCCTTGGCCACGACCACCTTCGAGAAACCTCTCGTCGTTTCTCGACCCTTCCCGTAGGATCTCACCCTGACACGTGACCACCCCCTAGCCCCCACCTGGGGCCCCTGTGTAGATCTTTCTGGTCACTTGCCTTCCAGGGTCAACCAGAGTACCATGGCCAAGGGTAACCTTATCCCATGGCTGACACTCTCACACTTCCTCCTGTAGGAGTCAGCACAGCACGCCACACGTGGTGCCACTGCGCTATTCCAGCGCTGACCGAGCCCCCCCCCCCCCAGGGCTGGTACTACACCCACCTATGGGGTGTCCGCGATGACAATGCATCGCACGCCGTGCCTCGCTAGAGCCGGCATTACACAGCGACATACACGATGTCGCTACATACGTGATGTCCACGATGTGAGTGCATCTCAGACCGTGCCGCTCTAGGGCTGGCACCATACAGTGACATCCGCGATATCACGACACTTTCATTGTCTTTGTACTATTCGCCTTTTGGCATTCTTTGGTCTGCTAACACTGGTGGTGAGACAAGGCCATAAAGAAGGCTGTCTCTGGAGTAGGCCAATACGTTTCAGAGACAATGCGTCAGTGGCGGCTTGTCAATAGAGGGCGCTGGGGCGCCGCCCCCATCAAGATTCAAGAAATATACATATACAAAAATTATATAAAAATACATAAATAAAATATTTTTTTCATACGATGTGCCGGCTGGTAGTAAGAAAAGCATCAGCATTTAATAAAAACTGGCTTTAATCGGTCAACTATTTTCGATGTTTTTCAATGTGTTTCATGCGGGACGCCGGACAAATGGATGTCTATGTGAGACTTTAAATTTTCGGACAGCATGTGACCTGAAGCTGGTCTCTAATTGGTTTCTTAAAGATTCTCCTCAGGGCGCAAGTCGTTGCGTCCCTGGCCAATCAGAATTGGATACATGTTATTTTATCCAATCTGATTGGTTCTCGTCACCTGTCATTCAACTTTACGCTCTGGGCCACTACTGCGAGTGCGCAGGCGACACCACTTCGACACTTGCTAGGCTGATCAAATTTTTTGTGTAAACAATGGCAGCAGTTCATCCAAATTCTGTAATTTATTTACAAAAAAACCCTTTCACAAGGCTTTCGCTGGAAGAAATAAAAAAAGATAAAGGATCTCGGACCGGACCAACCCGATTTACAAATCCAGCAGCAGGCCAGTGACAGAGGACGAAGCTACACACGAAGCTTCACCCGCGCTTGTTATGAGAAACGGAGGTGGCTGGCTGGATGTGATGTTAGCAATTCTCTTTTTTGTTTTCCCTGTCTTTTATTTCAAAGTGTCGGCACTGAAGTTTTGTGGACAACGACGGGGGTAAGAGACCTCAAACATCTCTCTGACAAATGCAAACGTCATGAAAGTAGCCGCAGCCATATTGATAATAGCATGAAACTAACGTTTTTGGGCAGAGTTAGCATTGCTGAACAACTAGATGAAGGCTACAGGATTGGTATTAGAAGGCACAACGAAGAGGTGACAAAAAATCGACACATACTGTCCAGGATAATAGACTGTGTGAAATTTTGTGGAGCATTTGAGTTGGCGTTACGTGGCCATGATGAGAGTGAGAGCTCAGATAACCCCGGTATATTTCGCGGGTTGGTGGATTTTGTTGCCTCTCTTGATGGAGCATTGAAAGAGCACCTTGACAGTGCTACTGTATTTAAGGGAACGTCGAAAACTATACAGAACGAGCTACTGGACTGTATGTTGTCTGTTACAAGAGAAGAAATAATCAAAGAAGTCCAGACAAGTAGTTTTTTATCAATCCAGGCAGATGAAACAACAGATATTGCCACACAGTCCCAACTTGTGCTTGTGCTGCGCTACATCGACGACAAAAATAACGTGCAGGAAAGATTTTTTGAGTTCATCCCTCTGCAGTCAGCTACAGCTGAGTCCATTGCTACTGCACTAAAAGAGCGTCTTGCTTCTATCCTTCCTAAGGATCAGAAAAGTAAGCTCATCTGCCAGGCACATGATGGGGCCAGCGTGATGAGGGGTGCTACTGCAGGTGTTCAGAGAAAAATACAAGATGTGTACCCAAATGCCCACTACATTCACTGCTACGCACATCAGCTCAACCTGATAATGCAACAGGCCACGTCTCACATATCCAAGACGAGAATATTTTTTTCTAACATTGATGGATTTGCCAGCTTTTTTTCTAAGTCACCCAAGCGGACATGTTTTCTGGATAAAGTGGTTGCCCATAGACTGCCAAGATCCAGCAACATCAGATGGAACTTTCATAGCCATGCCATTAATACTGTTTTTGAGCACAGAGAGGATCTCATTCACTGTTTTGAGAGCATACAAGACTCAGGTGACTTCGAGCCCAATACTGTCAGAGAAGCAGGAGCCCTGGCCATGCTACTGGAGGATGAGGATTTTAAGTTCTTTCTGGAACTTTATCACCACATCATGCCACATGTAGACTTCCTCTATGCCAAGCTCCAGAAAAAGAACATTGATTCAGTCCATATCAAAGTGAGCATCCAACAGTTCCAACAAGAAATACAAAAGATCAGGTAACTTTATTCCTGTAATATGATCATTATTTGCTTTCTCTTTCATTTTTAACTCTCTTTATCCTTTGCCAAAATTATAATAAATTATCTTTGTCCTTTGCAGAAACTCTCTCCACTCCATTGGTGAGCAAAGCAGTGGTTCTCGTCCAGCAAAGAGGCGCCGGGCGCTCAGTTCGGAAGACCGTGAAAGGATTGCAGCAGAGGTGAGTTTGTTATAGAAATCAGTCAAAATCCCATTTTACATTATTGTTGTGCTGCAGAGATGTCCTGCCTACATATCATATTCTACAGACTCAAGAAAACATTTTTAGTTTGGTATAAATCCTAACAAAAATCTTAATTTTAATATACAATAGCATCCCAAAAATAATAAATTGGCAACATAAAAATAAATGATCAAATGAAATTTGAAGCCACCAAAAACTACAGTCTTGTATGGGACAAAAACTCAAATGGCTCTATTTTTCTTTTGAAAGTAATTGCAACTGTGACAATTAGTGGTCTACTCCAGGCTACTACCTTACATTTATATATCTATTTGTTTAATTATCTCTATAGGTCTGTGACACAATCCTGGGACACACTAGGGAGCGTTTCTCCTTCACAGACCACCTTGTCTGTGCCACCTTGTTGCAGGGGGACAGGTTTGATGAGTACAAGGATACCTTTCCTGAAGATGCATTGAGCAGCACCATGAAAGCGTACCCGATGCTCAGTGGAAGCAAGCTGAAGACGGAGCTCAGTCTCATCTACAGCAAGGAAGAGTTCAGAGCCTGCCGCGGTGCTGTGGACCTATTCCAGCTGTTTATGGAGAATAATCTCGAAGAAGTCTTTTCCGAAACTGTGACTCTCCTAAAAGTTATCATTACCACACCCATGACCACGGCTGAAGCTGAGAGGTGCTTCTCAACCTTGAAACGAATAAAAACTTTTCTCAGAAACACCATGACCCAGGAGAGGCTGAATGCACTGGCATTGCTGTCCATGGAAAAGAGACTTGTTACGGAGATGACTGACTTTAATCAGAGAGTAGTTGAGAAATTTGGTGGCCAGAAAGAAAGAAGAGCAAAATGTATGTTCAAGTAGGAAACATGCTTTTTGGTACTTTGGTCTGAAATGTATATAAAAGAGAAACATTTATGTTCAAGTAGGAAACATGCTTTTTGGTACTTCTTTTGGTCTGAAATGTAAATAAAGATCATCAAAATTTATATTCAAGTAGTCAAAATGGTTTTTGGTACTGCTTTATATTTATTTGCCCCCCTCAATAAAATAAAAAAAATGCGCCCCCCCAAAAATAAATATCACCAGCCGCCACTGCAATGCGTACATTATTTATTTGCATGTTTTGCCAAAATTTGTGTGGTTAATGCTGACTTGATTCCTTGCCAAAAGGTATCATCTATTTGGTGTTTGAACATTTTAACACAAGTTCTGTTTTATTATTGCCATACATGGTAAAACCTATTAAATGTATTTATCTGGGAATCGTCTTTTAATACATAGTGTATATGTGTCGATGCACGTGTGTTATGTATGTGAGTATACATATTGGGGGAGTGGTAGTGTGAGCGGTTAGCGCACTGCGCTATGAACCCGTGCCACCCGAGTTTGATTCCCACTCACGGCCACTAACACCAGTGACAATTACCTGAATCGGCTCTGGGCCTCCCCTAGGTCGACTTAAATGAGTAACCCGGTGTGATGTGTAAAAACATCGCCACTGATACAAAGGCGGACGGGTGTAGTGATGGCTTCCCACCCCCTTCGTGTGACGGTCCGGCCTTCAGAGGTGCTGCTACTCACTAACAGCACTTACCCCAACAGTCTGTTACAGGTTATTGGGGGGGTCTTTGTCTTGGGGAGCAGAGTTTGATTCCCACTCACTGCCACCAACAACCGTGAAGATTATCTGAATTGGTTGTGGGCCACCCACCGCACCCGTGTGCCAACAGTCTGTTACAGGCTATACAGGGGATCTTTATCTTTGTATCTTTTGGGGTGTTTTTTTATTCATAATCTTTGGGTCGTTCGGTAAAGTTACGTAGATAGTAAAAAAAACTACAAGCAACCCTCATCAGGTGGAAAGTGGGGGAAGCCACTAAAGGGAAGCTGTTTTAAAGGTTTAAAATGGGCGTAGCCCAAGCGTCCTGGTATCATAACGAAGTGGTTGGGGCACAAGTGCCCTTGGTTATCTATATATATAAAATCGCAAATCTGTCTGTCTGTCTGTGTGTGTGTCTGTCTGTCTGTGTGTCGCCGGACCATACGCAGTTTCATTGGACGAAATGTGAGGGATTTGCGAGACACGATTGGTCCGTTTGGTTTTCCTAGCGCTGCGATTGGCCCGTTCATCGAGGGCGTGGCGGAGTAGCGCAGTTGGTAGCGCCCTCGCTTCCCATGCCAAAGGTCGCGGGATCGATCCCCGCGTCCTTCACAGGCGAATATATTTTTTAATCCTTTATATTAAGTTCGCTGCCACGCATATAAAGAATTTATAGTGAAAAACTTTGTTTTACGGGTTATACTTATTATTTATTACTACAGAGCGGCCGAGGAGATCGTGGCTGGGGGGGGGGGGGGGCAGGGGTAGCAGCCCAACCCCAGCCTGCCAAGGTGACACCTTGGCCGGCTGGGTAATCTAGGCGAGGCCGGAGGCTCTGCACGGGACTAGGCCTCACCACGCCACTCTGACAGGTGAGTACTTTGTGCTATACAGTCCATAAATACTGCTATAGAGTCAGCATGTACTGCTGTAATCATAGCAGGTACCACCACAGTATGCACTGCTGCAGTGAAAGCAGGTACCACCACAGTCAGTACGCACTGCAGTTACATTATTAAGAGTAGTTTGGAAATATTTTTAAAACCCGGGCAACGCCGGGTACTTCCTGCTAGTGTTAATGTGAAATCAGAGAGTCAAGAGGAGGACAGACGCATGGGCCATGGAGAAATTAACAACTTGTGGTACGCTCATTGCAGGGGCGACACCGCAAGAACTGGAATTGTTTGTCCCATCTTTAGTAAAATAAGACTAACATTGGAAGGTGACAAGATGTATCTGCATTATCGCTAACCGAATGAACTTTTATTTTTTTTATCTAGTTTCCGGTTTTGTCACACGTATAGAAGAGTCTCTAGAAATAATTAAAATGTGTACCTTTTTTTCACTGAGAAACCAAGGCAAGTGGCATGTTGGCTTTAGAACAATGGGGTAGCACACAAGACTCGCAATAAATGTATTCTTCTGGCACGGCCACTTTAAACCAGCGATCACTCAACTTGCAAATTATGCCTCTTGTCCACCCCGTGGTGCGAAGTGTATTTTACCGCTCATCATAGTCGCCATTGGCATATCACGTGTGGTGGGGTAAAGTGTATGGCCCACCTCTTGCCAACACACTTGGTGAGCAGCATCGCCATCATCAAGATAACATAGTAGTCTATAGTAGTGTAGTGTATAGTGTAGCACATAGCGGTGTAGAAAAGTGTAGTGTATAGTGACTTTACCGAAAGAACCAAGAATATGAATCCCTGCAGTCACGAAAACTTTAAATCGAAATTTAGTGTATAGTAGTTTATAGTCATCCTGTTCATCATCAACATAGGCTATCCATCGCAATAAAGGATGATTGTCTTCCATAGAAAAGTTGGATTATAAATAATTTAGTATAAATACATGTAAATTTTGATTCATGTTATTTTTTCTGACTTCATGTGAACGAAAAGACGCAAGTTCGCCCCTTTTCTCATTCGAAAATAGGTAAATTTCGAAATATCATTGTCCTGGTCACAAAAGCAAAGTTTGTGGGGAATAAAAGCCATTTTCTTTTATTTTTAGGCATAAGCAATTACAAAATAACACTTACTATCCAGGAACAAAAATTGTGTTTCGTAGTGTTATCTGTGGGTCTGAAGATGGCTGAAGATACCAGTCTGGGATCGATAGATTCAGGCAATTATGTCCAGAAAGAGTGGTGGGTGGAACTGCATTATTATTTTTTTCTATCTACGTGGCTTCACCGAAAGACCCAAAGAATATGCATTAGTAAGTCGGGCTGCTGTTGCGTTTCAACATGTTTGGATCCTTGAAATAGACTTTGTCTCCACGCTGAGGTGATCCTGGGCAAGAGTCTCTCATGAGTTGCTGTCGATGGTGCACTTCTTCATGTTGGCCTAGAGGACATCCTTCCTGGAGTTTGCCATACGGACGATATGGCCGGCCCAGGGAAGCTGATGTCGAATAATCATGGCTTCCATGGTCGTGGTGTTTGTTTGTCAGAGGACACATGGTATTGCATCTGTCTTCCCACCTAATTTTCAGAATCTTCCGCAGGCAGCGTTGATTGTACTTGTCTAGCGCTTTGAGATATCTCCTGTATGATTTGACGTCTCAGCTTTGTACAGTGAGGTAGATATTATGATTACTTAATAAACCATGATCTTGGTTTTGGACCTGATGCCACGTTCCTCAAACACCAATTTTCTTAGCCGACCAAAAGCTACACTTGCACATTTCAGGCGATTTTGGATTTCTTTGTCGATGTCAGCTTTCTGAGAAATAAGGCTTCTGGGGTATGGGAAATGCTCAGTATTCTCCAGAGTCTCACCGTGGATGTATGTTGTCGGTATTGAGGACTGCTGATTGAGAATTGGCTGATGGAGGACCTTAGTCTTTAAAATATTAAGCGTCAGTCCAATTTTCTCATATGCCTTCATAAAAATGTTGACGATTGCCTGAATAACTGCTTCTGAATGGACACACACTACAGCATCATCAGCATACTGGAGCTCAATAACTGCTGTCGATCGGGATGGTTATAGTTTTCGATCTAAGTCGATTGACGTTGAACAACTTACCATCCATTTGGTAGTTTAGCTTGCCAATAGTTAAGTGTCAAATTGTGGTAAGGATAACTGAAAAGAGGTTTGGACCAATGACACAGACTTGTTTGACTCCAGTCTTAACTTCAAAGTGGTTTACCATGGATGCATTACTAAGAATCATTGCTCGCATACCATAATGCAGCATGCGAAGAATGGTGACAAATTTCGATGGACATCCGTACTTTTGAAGGATCCTCCAGAGTGCTTCTGAGTTGTAAGAATCAAAGGCTTGCATGAGGTCGCAGAAGGCTAGCAGTTGGCAGGCAGTGAAGGTCATGTCAGTTGTGGCTTTTGATGGTCTGAACCCACATTGGGATTCTGGGAAGGAGAGTTCTTGCAATGATCTTTCCTGCAATGGACAGCAAGGCGATCCCCCTGTAATTTCCAGAATCTATTGTATCTCCTTTATTATGAATGGTCGCAATAATGGCATCCCTGGGGTCGTTTGGGATTTCCTCGTGTTTCCAAATCTGCAAGATGGGTGCTTGGAGCCGTGACATGAGCTCCTATCCCCCCTTGTTTGAATATTTCAGCAGGGATTCCATTTGCTCCAGATGCTTTATTGTTCTTCATCGGCTTGATGGCTTTCCTCACTTCATCAAGGGTTGGGGGGCATTGCAAACTCATTTCTGATCGGGTGTTGTGGGATGGGGTGGAAAACACTGTCATCGACGAACGAATCACGATTAGGAAGATCTTCAAAATGCTCCTTCCAACGAGTGTTGACAGCGAACCTTGCCTTGATCACATCTCCATTCCTAGTCCTTAGAGGGGTTGGTCCCTAAGTGCTCAAACCATAGGCACTTCTGGTGGTAATGCGAAAGCCGCGCATGTTATGGATATCGGCAAGATGTTGGATCTGTTTTTCCTTACCTTCCCACCATCTCTTTTATATCACGGGTCCTCTTGACTGTTGCCTTTGCTTGATGGTGATTCCACGTATTTTGCTTGGAATTGGTATCTTTTTTCCAACCACAAAAAGCCTTGCGTCTGCGATTTATCAACTCTTGGAACTCCTGATCATTCTCATCAAACCAGTCTTGATGTTTATTGGTAGAGCCTTCAAGTGTCTCTTTACATGTGTTAATGATCGTGGACTTAATGATATCCCAAATGCTGCGAACATTCTCCCACTGTTGGTGATTCAAGTTTGACAGTTTCTCATTGAGGCATTGGAGGAAGAGATTTGCTTAATCGAGTCCTGAAGACCTTCGACGTTGATCTTCCGTAGGCATCCCTTGCGCTGAAGCCGTTGCTTGGGAGACAGTTTTATGGACATAGTTGAGCAGTTAGACAAGACACTCTACAAATCACACTCATCATTGACTGCAACAATGTCCACATCGGATTGGGAACATGTAGACAATATGACTGCCTCTTTAGCTGCCACTATGTCGACCAAATGTAAGGACAACTTGGTTTCCGAATTCAACCTCCTCTCCAACAAGAGACCGGACCCACACACCGAAAAGCTAGACGTTAACAAAGTCGTAATTAATCGCAGTAACAGTTTTATTTCTGATGGTCTTAAATCCGTTTTAGCTAAAGAACTAAACTTTGCAGTCACACCTAGACACATACCAGTTAATGATATGATTGCCCAAGTAGATGTGGCTCTAAAGGGCCTGGGTCACATCGCTGCAGACGTAGCAAGATCTGAAATCGCTGCAACCCTCAAATACGCAAAGATGCCAGCTAGCAACATCAGCAAAGATGAGCGTTTTGAATGAGCTCAATTAAAAAAGAGGGATGACATTGTCGTCCTCTCAGCCGACAAAGGCAATGCCACTGTCATCATGGACAAAATAGAAGACAACAACAAAATTCAAGAACTACTCAACGATGGCAGCTATACAAAAATAAAAAAGAGACCCCACCAACAGCCTCGTCATTAAAACCAACAAAATCATGTCTGATTCAACCGCATTAATTGATCAAACCAAACAGTTCTCGTTGAAACCTTCTGCGGCCAGGCCACCAAGATTATATGGCTTGCCAAAGATACATAAAGAAGTTACACCCCTTCGTCCCATTGTCTTTACTATCAACTCCCCCACCTACAAACTGGCTCGTTTTTTGTCTGAAATCCTGCGCCCTTTCACTGGAAAAACCACCTCTGCGGTACTAAACTCTACTCACCTGGTATCGACAATCAAGGGTATTTCCCTGTCCCCAGACGACCTGCTTGTCAGTTTTGATGTGGTTTCCTTATTCACCAAAGTTCCTGTACCTGACACCATCGCAATCATTGAAGACTTGGTTCATCAAGGACTGAATACTGAGGTACCCCCTCTGGTGAGACACTGCTTAACCAATACATACTTCACCTGGAATGGAACTTTCTACAAACAAACTGAGGGCACCCCAATGGGCTCCCCCCTATCTCTGGTTGTAGCCAACGTTTTCATGGAGAAATTTGAGACTGACGCCATCCAGACTGCCACTCTACGCCCGACCTTATGGAAGAGGTACGTGGATGACACTTTTGTCATCTGTCCACATGGCCGGCCTGCTTTAGACCAATTCCTCGAAGACATCAATTCCATACACCCAGCCATCAGATTCACCATGGAAGTCTAAAAAGATGGCAAGCTACCCTATTTGGATGTCCTAATTAAAAGGAGACCTGATGGTTCAATGAGCCACTCTGTCTACAGGAAAGCTACCCATACGGATGCTTACCTAAAACCGGATTCCCACCACCATCCATCCCAGAAGAATTCCCTCATCAAGACTCTACACCATAGAGCCCAATGCATATCCGACCAGGAACACAGTGCCAGTGAACTCAAGCACGTACGCCAAGCTCTCAAGGCTAATGGTTACTCCGACTACACAATCCGCAAAGCCATCACTCCAACCATCAAGAAGAATCCTCTTGAGGAGCCATTCAAAACCATCACCTTACCCTACATTGCGGGGGTCACAAAAAAGATCTCCAAAATTCTGAATAAACACAAGATCCAGGTCCGATTCAACACAGTACATAAAATCCGTGATCTGATCCCGTCTGTAAAAGATGTGGTTCCAGACATACAGTACCCTGGCGTCTACAAACTAAGTTGCCTCTGTGGTAGCAGCTATATTGGAGAAACCAAACGACATGTCTCGGACCGCATCCGTGAACATAAAGCAGACCTGAAACACGGTAGGACGAACACCTCAGCCGTGGCAGATCACTGTTATAATTCAGTGGGCTCACATGACATTGACTACTCCAAGACAGAGGTTCTCTGCAAGGCATCTGGCTACCATGAGAGATTCGTTCATGAAGCGATCCACATATACAAACACAGAGACAATTTCAACCGAGAAGATGTATTCTGGCTCAGCAATCATTGGAAGGACGTGATAAACCATTTCGGGTCTTAACTGATTGTGTTCACGTTTACGGTGACTTTCAGACCACAGTCCACTCGCTGGCATTGACTATATATCCTTTGTATTCTCAGGGAATTGGAGTCTTTGCTCCGCTGCAAGTCTCCTGTCACCACTCTTCCATTGACATATTTCGTTGCTTCCTCTTAGTACCTTTCACGCGACGGTCAATGGTATAGTGTATAGCAGATTGTATAATAATAATACATAGTATAAAAGTGTAATGTTTAATATAATGTATAAGGTAACATATAGTATCGTATTTGTATAGTGAATTTACAGCAGTGTGGGATACAGTAGGGTGTGTAGAATAATACATAGTGTAATATTACAATGTATAGTTTAAGGTCCTCTGGTCTAACACTGTTGGTGGTATTTTTTTTATTTTAAGCTTTCGTGACTGCAGGGATTCATATTCTTGGTTCTTTCGGTAAAGTCACGTAGAAGGGAAACAATAAAATAATACAAACATAAAACAATAAAACAAATTCTCACGACACTTCGACTGCAACACAAGCAATCATCATCAGATGTTCAAATTTTCTTGCTGTGGATTTCAAAATTTGAAAAATGTTCTTGCTGTGGATTTCGCGAGCTGCAGCCTGGCACTGACCGAGAGTGAAATCGGGTGCTATTGGGTTGCCAGGGTGGCCGCTTGGGTGGCCCAAGAACATCTTCCCCCTGTCTACGGACGGGTGCAATGTGAAGCAGAGTTACATAGGGGAGAGGAAGGCCCCTGGAGGAGGAGCAGGGGAACTGAGGCCAGATTGCGTGGGGGAGGTGAACGACCCCCCCCCCCCCTCTTCTCTCTCCCCCCCCCCCCCCAAAGCTTCGGTGTGTGTCTCAGGAAAGTGGTAGGGACTGTAGGTGTGAGTGGATGTGTGTGGGTGATCGGGGATTGATTGTTACTTGGGTGATGTTCGTTGTGGTAGCCTGCTTCACGGCGTAACTCCTCTGTCTGGTGTGGTTGGTGTCAGCTCGGAGGAATAACAAGCTGACACCCCTAACAGCCAGGGCTCTGAGTGGTCGAACATCAGGGAAACGCGAAGCACCCCAACCATCAGCCCTCCTGATTAGGCAACGTGACAGTGATGATGAGTCCATGTTCCGTGCATTTAGTCAAGAGGAGGATGCCGTTGGAATTGGCTTTTCCCACTCCTTCCCTGCCAATGGTTCTAGAGGTTTAAGTCCCTTCCAACTCTGGCATTAATAAGTTTGTCTCCCACAGGAACGGTAGAAAGGACCTGGTCAAGGTTGGCGTCAAATTCTTCTTTGGTTTCATCATCAAGTTTCGGAACATATGCACTGATGACAGTGGCATATTGGCTCCCTACCAGTTTGCGACATAGAGTCATGAGGCGCTCACTGATTCCGACAGGTAACTCGGCAACGTTATTGATTAGTTAATTATTGATGGTGTAACCAACTCCGTGCAGCCATCGGTGTTCTTCCTGTCTGCCTTTCCAGAAGACGGTATAGCCACCTCCTTGTTCTGAGAGCTGCCCCTCCCGTGCTAGCCGAGTCTCACTGAGGGCAACTACATCAATGTTGTGTCGTCTGAGTTCCCGGGCCACGATTGCAGTGCGGCAGTCTGGGCATTCACTTTTGGCGTTGTCCATAAGGGTCCTGAAATTCCAGGTCCCAAATGTAATTGTCTGATTTTTATTTTTGTTTCCACCACAGTAATAATGATCCCTCTGGATGAGGTTATCCAGGTGGGAAGGGGTGAGCCAGACTATGTTAAGGGCACCTTTTCTAGCCCCTTCTCCACGTCGGACTGCTCAGTCGCAGTTACAGCTGCCGAAACACACTCATGTCCACGGCGAGTGTTAGACAACCTTCTTGTAGCTGCCGCCTTCATGCCAGTTTGTGGCTAGAAGCTTCCAAACTTCACAATCCTGCCCTCGTCGTCACTAGCTGGTCGCTAAAGGACTTGTGTTGAATGTGCTGGAAGATGTTGTTCCTTTCATGAAAAACGCATGTGTGTGACTTATTTTATTGTGGAGAATCTATTGCCCAGCAGCTTCCACACAGTTCTTGACCGAACAGGGCCATGAATCAAATGGCAAGGTGACCAAGACGATTGGAGATATCGTTCTGCTGCAGCCTTCATCCTCCTTCACAACCATTGTGATCTTAACATCTTCCTCCATCTGCTCTGCCATTGAGGGCTTGTTAACCCATGGCTGGGGGCAGGTAGGCTTATTATAATGGCGGCCTATACTAGCCATGTTACAGCATCGTCAAAGGGGGGTACATGTGAAGTATTGGAAAATGACGGCAGGAAACTCCTTGACGGGAACACACTTCTTTTATTAAATCTTGACTTGTAACAATACAACGCGTGGCCTCTCTTCTTCACACCGCACTTCTCTTGACTCAGGATTCTGTGCTGCCGGCTCTCTGTGCCTCGTGTAGACTCCGCGCCTCGGCTACACTCCTCTCTCGCCTCGTGTAGACTCTGCGCCTCTGCTACACTCTCCTCTCTCGCCTCGTGTAGACTTTGCCTCTCTCGCGCTGGCTACACCGTATGCATACTCGGCTCGTGCAGACCGTTCTCTCTCGCTGGCTACACCGTATGCATACTCGGCTCGTGCAGACCGTTCTCTCTCGCTGGCTACACACTACACATTACTCAGCTCGTGTAGACCGTTCTATCTCGCTGGCTACACACTATACATTACTCAGCTCGTGTAGACCGTTCTATCTCGCTGGCTACACACTATACATTACTCAGCTCGTGTAGACCGTTCTATCTCGCTGGCTACACACTATACATTACTCAGCTCGTGTAGACCGTTCTATCTCGCTGGCTACACACTATACCTTACTCAGCTCGTGTAGACCTTTCTCTCTCGCTGGCTACACACTATACCTTACTCTCTTCTACTCTCCATTACTCTCCTCTCCGGGCTCTATCTCTACACCTTCGTCTTCATTCTTAGATGGTTCCACTTCTGCCCCTTGCTCCTCTGTGCATCACCTTATATACCCCTTCTTCCCGGGAGACGGAGCGGATGCGGACCTCAACGTCGGCACCGCTCCTCCGTTACCCAATCCCCACGCGCTATCCCCACGATCCGGTTCCGCTCAGCGCGTGTTTCCACTCTCCGACCAATCACACCGCGCTGCTACCCGATCACTCCCTCTGGGCGCGTCACCGGCACACAGCCAATCAGCAGCACTACCCCCACCCGCGCACTGACGCCTGCTCCTCCCCGTCAGCGCGCGTCACCACACACACACCCGTACATACGCGCTGGCACACGACATATACACCCAGCGCGTATCACCACTACATCACCCCCTCCCACATAGCTCGCAGCCGGCCCGGCTGCTAACAACAACCAACCACGACGATAAAACGACAACCAACAAAAAAAAAACCCCATAACCCCCCGAGTGTGCCCCGTAACATAACACAACAACAGCAACAACAAGAATAACTATGTACAGATTGACAATGAACGCGAAAAGTCAACAATAACACGATACGAGCAAATTCGAAACGAACGCGCCCCACGTCCCTGCGACTACACGCAGTGACGAGGCGCTCCAACTGCCCCGACTCCTCACGAGGCAGGTCATGCAAAGTAGCACGACCTGGCGCGAGTCCGTCTGGCTGGTCCATCGTATGGGGCGGGACACTGACGACCGTCCGGCGGTTCCGGCCGCTCCAGACGGCGCGGAACGGGCCTGAAAGGGCCGGCCCCGCCGCGGAGATCCGGCCGCCGGTGATCGGCAGCTGTCAGTTCCGAGACACCTGGGAGCAGATCAGGCGACAATACGTGTGGATCAGGCAGAGACATTTCCCCCTCTGGGTCGCCGGTCACGTCACACGCCCGGCCATCACGACACAAGGGGAGGCCATATGGAGGCGAGAACGGTTTCAGTCGGGAGGGGTGAACGTACCACCGGCGCTTTCCCCACTTTATCTGAACGCACTGGGGCCGTGCAACGCGCACGACCTCCACGGGTCCCCTCCACGGTCTCAACAATTTAGGCGACGTAGCCAAGGGTGCCTGAGGGCAATGCAGCCAGGCCCTGTCACCTGGTTTCCATTCGTGCATGGACACCTTCCGTGCCCGCAACCGTTCATTAGCAATTTGGCGAGCCCGCGAATTAAGCCGTGCGGCCTCCCTCGCCTCTGTCAGCTTATGAATATTAAACTTAATATGTTCTGCCAAATTAGAATTAGTTCGTGGAGCGGACAGGCCAAGTTGCGTTTCTATTGGCGGGTCAGCTTCCCGACCGTACATCAAATAGAATGGGGAAAACCCCGTAGCTGCATGGGGGGCCATTCTATACGCGGCAAGGACTCCCGGGACCTGCAGGTCCCAATCTACATGTGCCTCGCACACCTGCTGGCACAGCATGGAAGTCAAGGTTTTGTGGAGTCTCTCCACCATCCCGTCAGTCTGCGGGTGGTACGGGGAGGTACGCACCTTCTTGGTACCCAACAGATCGCACACCTCTTGCAACAATTTACTCGAAAAATTTTTACCTTGGTCGGTCAGCAGGCGTTCGGGAGCCCCCTTGTCCAGGACATAGCCCTGGACGAAGGCATCCGTCACAGCCGCTGCCGACTGGTTAGCGAGAGGCCACGCCATAGGCCATCGGGTAAAGTATTCGACCCCCACTAACAAATATTTATTCCCTCTCGGCGTGACTGGGAAGGGCCCCAAAATATCGAGTGCAACGAGCTCGTTGGTACGCGAGACCTGAATAGATTGCAGCGGTGGATTAGCTGCCACGGCCGGTGGTTTACGCCTGGCGCACTCAACGCACCCCTTCAGAATATGCACCACATCACTTCCCATTCCCGGCCAGTAATAGTCACGCTGAAGCAGGGCAAGCGTCTTGTTAACTCCCAAGTGCAAGAGGCGTTCGTGTGCCGCCAAGACAACCCTCCCCCTCACAGCGGAAGGCACCACGAGTGCGTTCCGCCGGGACAAACTGTCCCATTTCAATAACACGCCCCGCTCAAGTACATAGGAGCCGGTACGCTCCTGGTCCCCCTCGGGACCCCCAACCTTGCGGCGTAATGCTAGCAGCGAGCTGTCCGCCATCTGGAGGCGGCCCCATTCGCTGAGCGACAGCGAGAGCAGCGAGTCCCGACCCTGAGAGGCAGTGGAATCATCCCCACTCGGTGCGCCCGCTGTCGCAGCCAGTACCCCCATCTCCCCCGCAAGCGTCGGTTTACAGCGCGCCGATCCCGACAAACACGCGCATTCATCACAAGGCAACAACCGCGACAAGCAATCAGCATTCGTGTGTCGCAACCCCTTACGGTACGTAGTCGTAAACTGATAGTCCTGGAGGACTTCCAACCAACGCGACAACTGGCCCGAGGGCTGGGCGACCCTCAATGAATACTGTAGCGCCGCGTGGTCCGTTCGGACTGTAAAGTGACGACCATACAGATATGGCCTAAACTGCTGCACAAAAAAAACAATGGCAAGCAGCTCGCGACGGGTGACACAGTAGCGCTGCTCCGCCGGAGACAACACCCTACTACCGTAGGCGACAACTCTTTCGACACCCCCAACGACTTGGGATAGCACCCCCCCAATGCCCGTGTTGCTAGCATCCGTGTCCAGCAAAAAGGGACTGGCAAAATCGGGATAACACAAGGGTGGGGCACCCACCAAGGCGTCCCGGAGGGAGCGAAACGCGGCCTCCTCCTCCGGTCCCCATTTGAACTTCACTCCCTTCGCCGTTAGAGCGTGCAAGGGTTTTGCAATAGTGGCGAAGTGCTCAACGAACCGCCGATAATAAGAAGCAAACCCGATGAAACTACGCACGTCGGAAACGGACGTAGGTGTCGGCCACGAACCGACACAATCCGTCTTCGCGGGATCGGTGGAGATCCCCGAAGAATCGACAATGTGACCCAAGTATCTAACGGACCTACGAAGGAGGTGACATTTGGCCGGTTTAAATTTCAACTTAGCCGATCGCATTCGCAAGAACACCCCTCTCAATCGCCGGAGGTGTTCCTCAAACGTTTTACTGAAAACAATGACATCGTCCATATAAATCAAGCATGTATCCCACTGCAAGCCCGACAAAACCAGCTCCATAAGTCGCTGAAACGTCGCTGGAGAGGAGTGAAGTCCCATGGGTAACCGGTTAAACTGGAACAGCCCCCCTGGAGTCCGAAATGCTGTCTTAGGTTTCGACTCTTCGTCGAGCGGCAACTGCCAAAACCCCGATAACAAATCAAGAGTCGAAAAATATCGCGCACCAGACAATGCATCGAGGGACTCATCCATCCTGGGGAGCGGATACGCGTCAGCCACAGAGATCTTATTCAGGCGACGGAAATCAACGCAGAATCGCAGGGACCCGTCCTGCTTCTTAACCAGCACAATAGGCGCTCCCCACGGGCTAGAGGAGGGTGAAATAATATCGGCTTCTAGCATATCGTTAACAGCCGACTGAACATGTTCCTTCTCCACGGGACTCAGTCGGAAGGGATTTAGCCTGACCGGCGCCGCATCGCCCGTTTCAATGTGATGGTGCAACAAATCCGTGCACCCAATGTCATACTTATGTTTACTGAATACATCAGAGAATTCAATGAGCAACTCGCGCAGCGCACCCAACTGCGCCGCCGACAAATCGTCCGAGGCGGCACATAACGAATGGACCCACTCAAGGTCTTCCCTTGGCTCAACGTTCCGCGCGGGGCTCGAGCCCACCTGCGCAACCAACCCATCATCCCCAGGAACCTGCGCCGCGTGAGCCAGCACGGTGCCCTGCGGGATGACAGCTGGTCGCGACCCCGCGTTCAAAACCATCACAAACGGATCCCTGTCAGCCCGCACCAAAGTGTGAGCCACCGATAAATCAAGACCCCCGACAGCCTTGTTAGAAGGACCCAAAAGCATACTCTGTCCCGAAGCCTCCCTCACCCATGGTTTTCGCAACCGGAGGGGAATCAACATCTGTGAACCCGGGGGCACTTGCACTGTCTGCGTCGCCACCGCTTGTATCGTAGCGCACGCCGTCCGAATGTCAGTAGGGCCCGTCAAAAATGAAATCCGGCGACCCGATGGCAGTTCAATGCATCGTTGATCGATAAGAATTTTAATGGGCATTTTAGCCAAAAAGTCAGTGCCCAAAAGACACGGAACTGCCAAAGAAGACGAAACGAAAACGGGTCCCGATAATTTGATATCTCCAATGCAAATGGACGCCCTAACCTGACCGATAATGCCCAACGATCCCCCATTAGCGGCGTAAAATGGCACATCCACTGGAAGCAGCGGACGACATTGGACTGGAAGAATATTATAAATGAGGTCCGATATAATAGTTGCCGATGCCCCCGTGTCCACTAACACCCTAATCTCAACCCCATCAATAGATCCCGTAACAACGGACGAACCCGCCGAAGCAGCCACAATTCTATGCCCCAATTCCGCCCATTCAATGTCTCCCTGGTCCCGGCCGAACCCCCCTCGCCGAACCGAATCCCCGAACCTTAACCGGCCCTCCTCCGCCGCAACGCGGCGTCCCATGTGTGCCGAATAAACAGGCCGAGCGTGTGAGGTGCCGCGACTTGCCGGGGATTGTAGAGATGACTTGGGCTCTCGGTCGTCGTCCAGCCGAGCTCCCATGGCGCGCTGCCGCGGAGCGCGGCACCCGGACGCCACGTGGCCCCGGAGGCCGCAGTTATAGCACGTGACGAGGGTCGGAGTAGATCTTGGTTGCTCCGACTTTCGGCCCGATCGCAGAGGCGACCGGGCCCCCGGCCTCCAGTCCCCTGGTCGTCCCGTGGCGAACGCCTCCTCTCGTGGGCTGACGACTTGGGGTTCGGCGACCACCAACCCCGGGGCTGCGACGACAGCAGCGTTGCAACCAACGCCTTGCTTCCGTTGTAGGGCCTCGTGCGCTTGAATACTCGTGGCGACTCTCAAAGAAGAAATATCAATGTCGTCAGCTGTGTTGATAGGGACCCCCAGGTCCTGCGCCAACTTGAGCAGCTGCTCCAAAACCATCGCGTCTTGGCCCTCCTCGTCCATCCGAGGGAACGCAGCATCAGCAAGAGCCAGCAACGCCGTGCGATAGGCCAGCGCGGTCTCCGTGGCCGCTTTCCGTCTTGCGTAGAACTGATGGCGGCATGTAGAGGGAGGCCCGTAGACCCTGGCCAACAAACCCAGCGCATCCTTCAGCGTGGAGCGGTCCGACTTCCGTGCAGCCCTGAAGGCCGCGAGCGCATCGTCGTCCAGCATGGCGGGCAATGCCCGCAGCGCCGTAGCATCGGACCACGCTGACATCTCTTGATGCGCCAAAAACCTTCGCTGAAATTGGCCCCAGTCTCCGCCTTCCGCCTTGAAGGCTGACAACGTGGGCAGGCGCTGCTGAAAAATGAAGTCATCCGCCTCGTGGTTCCTCTCCGCCTGTCCGTCGGTGTCTAAGATGGCGGCTCCAGCAGCAGACGTAAGATGGCGGACCCCCTCGCGCGCTGATGACGTCGATGCGCGCGCTTGGGAACCCACCACCACGTGGCGCTCGCCGTTCCCGCCAAAAGTAGGCCCAGGCGCAATGGCGGGAATCCCCCATTCGTTTTGGCGGGAATCTGCGGGGCGACCTTGTAAAATGTCCCCCACCGTCCCCGCTCCTCCCGACGAGCTGATCTCCGCCAAGATGGACGCGGCGGCGAGCAGCAGCTCCGCCAGTCGGGAGTGCGCCTCACGAAGCCCGGCGTCTGTCCCCGGTCGCTCGGCCGGCGCCGTCGACGGACCCTGCAGCGTGGGCAAGTCCTCTTCCTCACCCCCCGCCACCAGCGGCTCCGAGTCGTCCAGGTCTTCCTCGCGGTCAATCCCGTGGGTCCTACGGGTCTTCCTCGTCTCCATACTTGGAAGCCCGTTTCACTTCTGACGCCAGATGAAGTATTGGAAAATGACGGCAGGAAACTCCTTGACGGGAACACACTTCTTTTATTAAATCTTGACTTGTAACAATACAACGCGTGGCCTCTCTTCTTCACACCGCACTTCTCTTGACTCAGGATTCTGTGCTGCCGGCTCTCTGTGCCTCGTGTAGACTCCGCGCCTCGGCTACACTCCTCTCTCGCCTCGTGTAGACTCTGCGCCTCTGCTACACTCTCCTCTCTCGCCTCGTGTAGACTTTGCCTCTCTCGCGCTGGCTACACCGTATGCATACTCGGCTCGTGCAGACCGTTCTCTCTCGCTGGCTACACCGTATGCATACTCGGCTCGTGCAGACCGTTCTCTCTCGCTGGCTACACACTACACATTACTCAGCTCGTGTAGACCGTTCTATCTCGCTGGCTACACACTATACATTACTCAGCTCGTGTAGACCGTTCTATCTCGCTGGCTACACACTATACATTACTCAGCTCGTGTAGACCGTTCTATCTCGCTGGCTACACACTATACATTACTCAGCTCGTGTAGACCGTTCTATCTCGCTGGCTACACACTATACCTTACTCAGCTCGTGTAGACCTTTCTCTCTCGCTGGCTACACACTATACCTTACTCTCTTCTACTCTCCATTACTCTCCTCTCCGGGCTCTATCTCTACACCTTCGTCTTCATTCTTAGATGGTTCCACTTCTGCCCCTTGCTCCTCTGTGCATCACCTTATATACCCCTTCTTCCCGGGAGACGGAGCGGATGCGGACCTCAACGTCGGCACCGCTCCTCCGTTACCCAATCCCCACGCGCTATCCCCACGATCCGGTTCCGCTCAGCGCGTGTTTCCACTCTCCGACCAATCACACCGCGCTGCTACCCGATCACTCCCTCTGGGCGCGTCACCGGCACACAGCCAATCAGCAGCACTACCCCCACCCGCGCACTGACGCCTGCTCCTCCCCGTCAGCGCGCGTCACCACACACACACCCGTACATACGCGCTGGCACACGACATATACACCCAGCGCGTATCACCACTACATCACCCCCTCCCACATAGCTCGCAGCCGGCCCGGCTGCTAACAACAACCAACCACGACGATAAAACGACAACCAACAAAAAAAAAACCCCATAACCCCCCGAGTGTGCCCCGTAACATAACACAACAACAGCAACAACAAGAATAACTATGTACAGATTGACAATGAACGCGAAAAGTCAACAATAACACGATACGAGCAAATTCGAAACGAACGCGCCCCACGTCCCTGCGACTACACGCAGTGACGAGGCGCTCCAACTGCCCCGACTCCTCACGAGGCAGGTCATGCAAAGTAGCACGACCTGGCGCGAGTCCGTCTGGCTGGTCCATCGTATGGGGCGGGACACTGACGACCGTCCGGCGGTTCCGGCCGCTCCAGACGGCGCGGAACGGGCCTGAAAGGGCCGGCCCCGCCGCGGAGATCCGGCCGCCGGTGATCGGCAGCTGTCAGTTCCGAGACACCTGGGAGCAGATCAGGCGACAATACGTGTGGATCAGGCAGAGACATTTCCCCCTCTGGGTCGCCGGTCACGTCACACGCCCGGCCATCACGACACAAGGGGAGGCCATATGGAGGCGAGAACGGTTTCAGTCGGGAGGGGTGAACGTACCACCGGCGCTTTCCCCACTTTATCTGAACGCACTGGGGCCGTGCAACGCGCACGACCTCCACGGGTCCCCTCCACGGTCTCAACAATTTAGGCGACGTAGCCAAGGGTGCCTGAGGGCAATGCAGCCAGGCCCTGTCACCTGGTTTCCATTCGTGCATGGACACCTTCCGTGCCCGCAACCGTTCATTAGCAATTTGGCGAGCCCGCGAATTAAGCCGTGCGGCCTCCCTCGCCTCTGTCAGCTTATGAATATTAAACTTAATATGTTCTGCCAAATTAGAATTAGTTCGTGGAGCGGACAGGCCAAGTTGCGTTTCTATTGGCGGGTCAGCTTCCCGACCGTACATCAAATAGAATGGGGAAAACCCCGTAGCTGCATGGGGGGCCATTCTATACGCGGCAAGGACTCCCGGGACCTGCAGGTCCCAATCTACATGTGCCTCGCACACCTGCTGGCACAGCATGGAAGTCAAGGTTTTGTGGAGTCTCTCCACCATCCCGTCAGTCTGCGGGTGGTACGGGGAGGTACGCACCTTCTTGGTACCCAACAGATCGCACACCTCTTGCAACAATTTACTCGAAAAATTTTTACCTTGGTCGGTCAGCAGGCGTTCGGGAGCCCCCTTGTCCAGGACATAGCCCTGGACGAAGGCATCCGTCACAGCCGCTGCCGACTGGTTAGCGAGAGGCCACGCCATAGGCCATCGGGTAAAGTATTCGACCCCCACTAACAAATATTTATTCCCTCTCGGCGTGACTGGGAAGGGCCCCAAAATATCGAGTGCAACGAGCTCGTTGGTACGCGAGACCTGAATAGATTGCAGCGGTGGATTAGCTGCCACGGCCGGTGGTTTACGCCTGGCGCACTCAACGCACCCCTTCAGAATATGCACCACATCACTTCCCATTCCCGGCCAGTAATAGTCACGCTGAAGCAGGGCAAGCGTCTTGTTAACTCCCAAGTGCAAGAGGCGTTCGTGTGCCGCCAAGACAACCCTCCCCCTCACAGCGGAAGGCACCACGAGTGCGTTCCGCCGGGACAAACTGTCCCATTTCAATAACACGCCCCGCTCAAGTACATAGGAGCCGGTACGCTCCTGGTCCCCCTCGGGACCCCCAACCTTGCGGCGTAATGCTAGCAGCGAGCTGTCCGCCATCTGGAGGCGGCCCCATTCGCTGAGCGACAGCGAGAGCAGCGAGTCCCGACCCTGAGAGGCAGTGGAATCATCCCCACTCGGTGCGCCCGCTGTCGCAGCCAGTACCCCCATCTCCCCCGCAAGCGTCGGTTTACAGCGCGCCGATCCCGACAAACACGCGCATTCATCACAAGGCAACAACCGCGACAAGCAATCAGCATTCGTGTGTCGCAACCCCTTACGGTACGTAGTCGTAAACTGATAGTCCTGGAGGACTTCCAACCAACGCGACAACTGGCCCGAGGGCTGGGCGACCCTCAATGAATACTGTAGCGCCGCGTGGTCCGTTCGGACTGTAAAGTGACGACCATACAGATATGGCCTAAACTGCTGCACAAAAAAAACAATGGCAAGCAGCTCGCGACGGGTGACACAGTAGCGCTGCTCCGCCGGAGACAACACCCTACTACCGTAGGCGACAACTCTTTCGACACCCCCAACGACTTGGGATAGCACCCCCCCAATGCCCGTGTTGCTAGCATCCGTGTCCAGCAAAAAGGGACTGGCAAAATCGGGATAACACAAGGGTGGGGCACCCACCAAGGCGTCCCGGAGGGAGCGAAACGCGGCCTCCTCCTCCGGTCCCCATTTGAACTTCACTCCCTTCGCCGTTAGAGCGTGCAAGGGTTTTGCAATAGTGGCGAAGTGCTCAACGAACCGCCGATAATAAGAAGCAAACCCGATGAAACTACGCACGTCGGAAACGGACGTAGGTGTCGGCCACGAACCGACACAATCCGTCTTCGCGGGATCGGTGGAGATCCCCGAAGAATCGACAATGTGACCCAAGTATCTAACGGACCTACGA
The DNA here is from genome assembly GCF_965212315.1 of Lampetra planeri. NCBI lineage: Eukaryota > Metazoa > Chordata > Hyperoartia > Petromyzontiformes > Petromyzontidae > Lampetra > Lampetra planeri. Next base: position 1,734,448 of record NC_136177.1, on the reverse strand, counting down.
AGGAGGTGACATTTGGCCGGTTTAAATTTCAACTTAGCCGATCGCATTCGCAAGAACACCCCTCTCAATCGCCGGAGGTGTTCCTCAAACGTTTTACTGAAAACAATGACATCGTCCATATAAATCAAGCATGTATCCCACTGCAAGCCCGACAAAACCAGCTCCATAAGTCGCTGAAACGTCGCTGGAGAGGAGTGAAGTCCCATGGGTAACCGGTTAAACTGGAACAGCCCCCCTGGAGTCCGAAATGCTGTCTTAGGTTTCGACTCTTCGTCGAGCGGCAACTGCCAAAACCCCGATAACAAATCAAGAGTCGAAAAATATCGCGCACCAGACAATGCATCGAGGGACTCATCCATCCTGGGGAGCGGATACGCGTCAGCCACAGAGATCTTATTCAGGCGACGGAAATCAACGCAGAATCGCAGGGACCCGTCCTGCTTCTTAACCAGCACAATAGGCGCTCCCCACGGGCTAGAGGAGGGTGAAATAATATCGGCTTCTAGCATATCGTTAACAGCCGACTGAACATGTTCCTTCTCCACGGGACTCAGTCGGAAGGGATTTAGCCTGACCGGCGCCGCATCGCCCGTTTCAATGTGATGGTGCAACAAATCCGTGCACCCAATGTCATACTTATGTTTACTGAATACATCAGAGAATTCAATGAGCAACTCGCGCAGCGCACCCAACTGCGCCGCCGACAAATCGTCCGAGGCGGCACATAACGAATGGACCCACTCAAGGTCTTCCCTTGGCTCAACGTTCCGCGCGGGGCTCGAGCCCACCTGCGCAACCAACCCATCATCCCCAGGAACCTGCGCCGCGTGAGCCAGCACGGTGCCCTGCGGGATGACAGCTGGTCGCGACCCCGCGTTCAAAACCATCACAAACGGATCCCTGTCAGCCCGCACCAAAGTGTGAGCCACCGATAAATCAAGACCCCCGACAGCCTTGTTAGAAGGACCCAAAAGCATACTCTGTCCCGAAGCCTCCCTCACCCATGGTTTTCGCAACCGGAGGGGAATCAACATCTGTGAACCCGGGGGCACTTGCACTGTCTGCGTCGCCACCGCTTGTATCGTAGCGCACGCCGTCCGAATGTCAGTAGGGCCCGTCAAAAATGAAATCCGGCGACCCGATGGCAGTTCAATGCATCGTTGATCGATAAGAATTTTAATGGGCATTTTAGCCAAAAGTCAGTGCCCAAAAGACACGGAACTGCCAAAGAAGACGAAACGAAAACGGGTCCCGATAATTTGATATCTCCAATGCAAATGGACGCCCTAACCTGACCGATAATGCCCAACGATCCCCCATTAGCGGCGTAAAATGGCACATCCACTGGAAGCAGCGGACGACATTGGACTGGAAGAATATTATAAATGAGGTCCGATATAATAGTTGCCGATGCCCCCGTGTCCACTAACACCCTAATCTCAACCCCATCAATAGATCCCGTAACAACGGACGAACCCGCCGAAGCAGCCACAATTCTATGCCCCAATTCCGCCCATTCAATGTCTCCCTGGTCCCGGCCGAACCCCCCTCGCCGAACCGAATCCCCGAACCTTAACCGGCCCTCCTCCGCCGCAACGCGGCGTCCCATGTGTGCCGAATAAACAGGCCGAGCGTGTGAGGTGCCGCGACTTGCCGGGGATTGTAGAGATGACTTGGGCTCTCGGTCGTCGTCCAGCCGAGCTCCCATGGCGCGCTGCCGCGGAGCGCGGCACCCGGACGCCACGTGGCCCCGGAGGCCGCAGTTATAGCACGTGACGAGGGTCGGAGTAGATCTTGGTTGCTCCGACTTTCGGCCCGATCGCAGAGGCGACCGGGCCCCCGGCCTCCAGTCCCCTGGTCGTCCCGTGGCGAACGCCTCCTCTCGTGGGCTGACGACTTGGGGTTCGGCGACCACCAACCCCGGGGCTGCGACGACAGCAGCGTTGCAACCAACGCCTTGCTTCCGTTGTAGGGCCTCGTGCGCTTGAATACTCGTGGCGACTCTCAAAGAAGAAATATCAATGTCGTCAGCTGTGTTGATAGGGACCCCCAGGTCCTGCGCCAACTTGAGCAGCTGCTCCAAAACCATCGCGTCTTGGCCCTCCTCGTCCATCCGAGGGAACGCAGCATCAGCAAGAGCCAGCAACGCCGTGCGATAGGCCAGCGCGGTCTCCGTGGCCGCTTTCCGTCTTGCGTAGAACTGATGGCGGCATGTAGAGGGAGGCCCGTAGACCCTGGCCAACAAACCCAGCGCATCCTTCAGCGTGGAGCGGTCCGACTTCCGTGCAGCCCTGAAGGCCGCGAGCGCATCGTCGTCCAGCATGGCGGGCAATGCCCGCAGCGCCGTAGCATCGGACCACGCTGACATCTCTTGATGCGCCAAAAACCTTCGCTGAAATTGGCCCCAGTCTCCGCCTTCCGCCTTGAAGGCTGACAACGTGGGCAGGCGCTGCTGAAAAATGAAGTCATCCGCCTCGTGGTTCCTCTCCGCCTGTCCGTCGGTGTCTAAGATGGCGGCTCCAGCAGCAGACGTAAGATGGCGGACCCCCTCGCGCGCTGATGACGTCGATGCGCGCGCTTGGGAACCCACCACCACGTGGCGCTCGCCGTTCCCGCCAAAAGTAGGCCCAGGCGCAATGGCGGGAATCCCCCATTCGTTTTGGCGGGAATCTGCGGGGCGACCTTGTAAAATGTCCCCCACCGTCCCCGCTCCTCCCGACGAGCTGATCTCCGCCAAGATGGACGCGGCGGCGAGCAGCAGCTCCGCCAGTCGGGAGTGCGCCTCACGAAGCCCGGCGTCTGTCCCCGGTCGCTCGGCCGGCGCCGTCGACGGACCCTGCAGCGTGGGCAAGTCCTCTTCCTCACCCCCCGCCACCAGCGGCTCCGAGTCGTCCAGGTCTTCCTCGCGGTCAATCCCGTGGGTCCTACGGGTCTTCCTCGTCTCCATACTTGGAAGCCCGTTTCACTTCTGACGCCAGATGAAGTATTGGAAAATGACGGCAGGAAACTCCTTGACGGGAACACACTTCTTTTATTAAATCTTGACTTGTAACAATACAACGCGTGGCCTCTCTTCTTCACACCGCACTTCTCTTGACTCAGGATTCTGTGCTGCCGGCTCTCTGTGCCTCGTGTAGACTCCGCGCCTCGGCTACACTCCTCTCTCGCCTCGTGTAGACTCTGCGCCTCTGCTACACTCTCCTCTCTCGCCTCGTGTAGACTTTGCCTCTCTCGCGCTGGCTACACCGTATGCATACTCGGCTCGTGCAGACCGTTCTCTCTCGCTGGCTACACCGTATGCATACTCGGCTCGTGCAGACCGTTCTCTCTCGCTGGCTACACACTACACATTACTCAGCTCGTGTAGACCGTTCTATCTCGCTGGCTACACACTATACATTACTCAGCTCGTGTAGACCGTTCTATCTCGCTGGCTACACACTATACATTACTCAGCTCGTGTAGACCGTTCTATCTCGCTGGCTACACACTATACATTACTCAGCTCGTGTAGACCGTTCTATCTCGCTGGCTACACACTATACCTTACTCAGCTCGTGTAGACCTTTCTCTCTCGCTGGCTACACACTATACCTTACTCTCTTCTACTCTCCATTACTCTCCTCTCCGGGCTCTATCTCTACACCTTCGTCTTCATTCTTAGATGGTTCCACTTCTGCCCCTTGCTCCTCTGTGCATCACCTTATATACCCCTTCTTCCCGGGAGACGGAGCGGATGCGGACCTCAACGTCGGCACCGCTCCTCCGTTACCCAATCCCCACGCGCTATCCCCACGATCCGGTTCCGCTCAGCGCGTGTTTCCACTCTCCGACCAATCACACCGCGCTGCTACCCGATCACTCCCTCTGGGCGCGTCACCGGCACACAGCCAATCAGCAGCACTACCCCCACCCGCGCACTGACGCCTGCTCATCCCCGTCAGCGCGCGTCACCACACACACACCCGTACATACGCGCTGGCACACGACATATACACCCAGCGCGTATCACCACTACACATGTGGCTATTCAAGAGAAAGCATTGCCATCGGCAGTCATGCCTCAGAGAACCCCTAGTGGTCGGTGTCCAATACACAGTTCGTCATTCCACTTTCCTCTCTCTTATAGTGCCAACATACTCAAGTAGTGCACATTATAGTAGTGTATAATACAGTAGTGCAGTGTATAGCGTAGTGTATAGTAGTGTAATGAGTAGTGTCATGTATAGTAGTGTATAGCATATGCTCAAGTAGTAGTAGCCATATCTTTTTGGCATTGATCTCTTATAGCGCTGTCATCGTCAAGCCATTACTTTGTTAGAGTCTTCCTCTCTTTCCCGGTTCCTTCCATTTTTTCGAACAACAACACCAAAGTTTGTATGTTCCTGTTGTTGACCATCCTACTACACATGTGTGTGTCCATCTTACTACACACGTTTGTGTGTGTCTATCCTACTACCTACTCTTTGGTTCTTTTGGTAAAGTCACGTAGGTAGAAAAATAAAATAAAATAACAAATAATATATCACAACATTTCGATCGCAACACAAGAGGTCGTCCTCAGGCGGAAAAAATAATCCAGCAGTGGAACTGTTGAACCAGGAAGAACACAGCAAGAGAGCTGTTACAACAAGAGGTTATATATGTTGGTGAAGGGTAAGCAGGCGGGGTCTGAACTGGAATTCCATCCCCCCACGCAATCACGTCAGTTGTGTTAATGGGGGAGATTAGGGAGAGAGATTAGGGAGAGTGATTAGCTTCCGTTGCCGCATAAGAGTATCGTCCCCGCATATACGCACAACAGCGGTGTTAATGGGAGATTAGCACTATGTTGATGGGAGAGATTAGGCAGAGAGATTAGGGAGATTACCAAGTTAATGTCATGTGTCTGTGTAACACAAGCTGCGGCGCTGCGAACTGCGCTGTAAGAGGCAAGCGCGTCAACGCAAGAGAACCACCGCAACGGTAGTCGCGCCAGTGAGACATACAGCCCATCACACAGCCCATCACACAGCCAGAACCTTCAATACAACGAGGAGAAAGGAGCAGAGGTGGCCATGTTAGTGAGACCCCAGCCCGTTAATGCAGAGGCACCCAACAGAGTCGGAGATAACAGCCAAACGGCAGGGAAGAATGGAAGCACCACAGCAAGTTGCGACTTTGCTTGGTTAATAACGTCCTTCCAATGATTGCTCAGCTTATACCCATATTCTCTGTTGAAATTGTCTCTGTTTATATATCGGGATGGCTTCATGGACAAATCTTTGATGGTAGCCCGAAGGTTTGCAGAGTAGCTTGGTCTCGGAAAAAACAATATCGTGCGAGCCCACTGCGTTATCATAATGATCAGCCACGGCAGAGGTATTGGTTCTGCCGTGTTTCAAATTTGCCTTGTGTTCGCGAACACGGTCCGAGACATGTCGTTTTGTTTCCCCAATGTAACTGTTGCCGCAGACACAACTTAGTTTGTAGACACCAGGGTATTGCATGTCAGGAATGATATCCTTCACAGATGGGATCAAATCACGGATTTTGTGTACTGTATTGAATCGAACCTGGATCTTGTGTTTGCTCATGATATTGGAAATATTTTTGGTCACCCCTGCTATGTATGGAAAGGTGATGGTTTTGATTGGGTCCCATCTGGGAAGGATGTGATCCCTGACATGCAATACCCTGGTGTCTACAAACTAAGCTGTGTCTGCGGCAGTAGTTACATTGGGGAAACTAAGCGACATGTCTTGGACCGTGTTCGTGAACATAAGGCAGATCTTAAACATGGTAGGACCAATACCTCGGCCGTGGCTGATCATTGTTTTAACACTGTGGGCACACGAAATTTATTTTTCCAAGACGAAGGTACTCTGCAACCCCACTGGCTATCAGCAAAGATTCGTTCATGAAGCCATCCAGATATATAAACACAGACACAATTTCAACCGATAAGATGGGTACAAACTGAGCAATTATTGGAAGGACATTATAAACCAGTTTAAGTCATAACTGGCTGTGATGTTTACATCCTACCTGCCGATATTAGCAGTTATTTTCTACTCTGAGTTACATTGCCAGGTTAACAGGCTAAATGTATCACTAACACAGCCACCATTGCTCGTTTTCCTCGATGTTGCGGTGATTTTCATGTTCGTTTTTCTTACATTGACATGCTAATCTCTCACAATACAATGGCCATCTCCACAGCTTCGTCGTCGTGGAGGTAGCCCACCCACTTCGCTTATGACCCTTGGGCTACACCAGATATGGGCAAAGTACGGCCCCCGGGCCGTATAGATAGCTCACTTTGACCGGGAGTGTGGTGTACAGTAGAACCTCTGGTCACGAACGCTTCTGACCACGACCAAATTGGGTTCCGACCAAAAAATTCACAATTTTTTGGAATTTGGTCACGAGCACAAACTCGGGTGGCGATCAAACATGGCCACGGCCGATTTCCCCTTCCAAGCCATTTTTTTGTAAGCGCCAAATTTTCTGTTGTTTGTTTACAAACAACAGCGACCCACGTGTGGCCGCTTGCTCAATCAGCCTCGCTTAGTAAGATATTGATTTTGTGAGTGTAGTCATACCCCTCCCCCCTCATTCAAGCCGTAATTTAGAGAGCGAAAGCGCTGAGTACGTAAATCGCTAACATAAGAACCCGTTAATCTCTTCTCACATCATTCATACGATGATGCAGTGAATGCTTCCAAAAATAATACTGTACCCAAATATTATTGTTAACTTACTTTCAATAGAAACATGAATTGCTCATACGAATATTCTCTATATCAGAATCGACCGACTGATGTAGCAGACGAAACAATCATCTTGTTGAACGATTCTAAAGCTTGACGCGGCAATGTTAGTTTTCTTTGTTGTTCAAGGTTTTCTCAGTGTTATTCAATGTTTTTACATTTAGTTTACTATTACACTGTGAATTCTATGGCATAATGAACTATTTTTGTGCTTAAATTTTTTTTTTAAACAATAATTATATACAGTTCGTAGGAGTCTGGAACGGATTAATCGTATTTACATAGGAGGAGTCTGGAACGGATTAATCGTATTTACATAAAATCCAATGGGGAAATTAGGTTCGAGTCACGACCAAATCGGGTTGCAACCAAAGTTATGGAACGAATTATGGTCGTGACCAGAGGTTCTACTGTATAGGGCTCGAAAGGGCACATGATCTCGCAATGCATTGTGGGCCGTCAGCGCCATTTTCATGGTTTGTTTACATTGCTGAGTTAGATATGGTGCTCCCTTCACTTTTTCGCTTTGCCCTGTGAGCCCTTATATTCTTAGGTTTTTCGGTGAGCCCTTCTGTAAAATGAGCGGATCAAGGAAACGAAAAGTGCCGAGTGTTTAACACGGAGTGGACAAAGGCTGTATGCCTGATATGCCGAGAAAATGTCGCAGTTTTCAAGGAGTACAACATCAGCTGTCACTTTGCTACGAAGCATGCTAACTATGCTAGCAAGCAGTCAACGCGAGAACGGGCGGCTACGGCTCAGAGGTTGGCGGCTAAATTACAGACTCAGAAACATTTTTTTCACTGACAAACTGCGATTCAAGAGTCAACTACCAAGACAAGTTTTTTGGTGGCATTCGAAATAGCAAAGGCTAGCAAGCCTTTCTCCGAAGGCGAGTTTGTAAAGAATGCATGGTACAGACAGCAGACATCTTGTCCGGAGATCAAAAGCAAATTTGAAAAAGTCATCTTCTTGGTTCTTTGGGTAAAGTCACGTAGAAGGGACATAATAAAATAATAAAAATTAAACATAATAAAATAATTCTCACGACGTTTTGGCCACAACGCAAGCAGCTGTCCTCAGGTGAAGAACAGGTCTGTCGGAAAGACAGCGTCTGAATGAGCACCACCAGGCTTGGCAGCGTATATTTAACCTAACCCTACTCCCTCCCTTTGATGCTGCTAATCCTGCATAATGCACGGGCATAATATGACTTTAAACCCCCCCCACCTCCTACGCATTCCACAAGTAGTGACTAATCCCATATCTGCATTTCCCATAAATATGCTAAATTCCTCTTGATATGCAAATTCTTTTGTCAAAGCGCCCTTCCCCCTCCAACCCAGCTTAAATATACGCTGCCAAGCATGGTGGTGCTCATTCAGACGCTGTCTTTCCGACAGACCTATTATTCACCTGAGGACGGCGGCTTGCGATGTGGCCGAAACGTCGTGAGAATTCTTTTATTATGTTTTATTTTTATTATTTTATTATTTCCCTTCTACGTGACTTTACTGAAAGAACCAAGAAGATGAATCCCTGCAGTCACGAAAGCTTTAAATCGAAATTTAAATTGAAAAAGTCAGTTTATCACGCAGGACTGTGACTCGCCGTGTGGAACTGATTGATGAAAATATAGCCAGTCAATTAAACAAAAAGTCAGATTCCTTTGAATTATATTCACTAGCACTGGATGAAAGTACGGACGTAAAAGACACTGCTCAGCTCCTCATTTTTATCCGAGGCATTGACGACAGTTTTGCGATAACAGAGGAGTTTTTGATCATGGAGTCCCTGAAAGGAACAACGCGGGGAGAGGACTTGTATAACCAGGTATCTGCTGTCATAGAAAGAACGAAGCTACGTTGGAGTAAACTTGTCAATGTCACAACGGATGGATCGCCAAATTTAACTGGAAAAAATGTTGGGCTGCTGAAAAGAATCCAGGATAAAGTGAAAGAGGAAAACCCTGTCCAGGATCTTATTTCCGTCACTGCATCATCAATCAGGAATCCCTGTGTAAGTCTGTATTGCAGCTTAATCATGTCGTGATTACAGTCGTAAAACTTGTGAACTTTATACGAGTGTAATAAAGGACTCGTTCACTGGGTGTGTCTCCGTTGTCCTTTATTTGGGTTCTTTACACTTGTCCCACACGGCCATCGCTCAGAGCCTCCCCGCTTGGCAGCCCGACAGCTGCCTTCGCTCCCGTAGCCTTCCTCGTTCCTGCAGTCCCGCTGCTGGTCCCCTTTGTGCAGTTCTCTGGCTGCTCTCACTGCAGCTCCACCGCTGCTCCCCGTTCCTCCGTGCTCGTCACCGCTGGCCGACGGTGCCGAGTCTTAACTGTGTGTGTGGCGATCTCGCCACTCTCCAACCTCCGCCCTGCGTGGCCTCACTCTGTCTCTATTCCCAACTCTCCCTCTTCCCTTCCGGTATCTCTCCCTTAAGACCTCACCCCTCTCTCTCACGTGACCTAACTCCTCCCCCCGTGACGTCATATCCGCGAGGCCGTTAACGCCCGCATTACACCACCCTCCCCCATAGAGAAAATCCAGCCGACCTCGGCTGAACAATAACGACAACAAGTAATGCGAGCGAACACAACCATCACACATGCAAGGACAACGAAGCATACAATAAATATAACAATAACAACAAGATCACAACAGTAAAATTCAACAAAATGTAAGGGACTTCGACCGCGTGCGGGTCGCCGGTCCGTCCCGGACGGGCGGCGGCCCTCCTGCAGACCGGGAACGTGACGGGGTTTTAGGAGCGACAGGATGAAGTTCTCCTGTCACTATTGGAGGCCCGTCAACGTCCCAGTCCTGTATCCCTGAAGGCCCAGCGTCGGGGGTGTCCCGCGATCGTGTCTGCGGCGGGGTCGGAAGGGCAGCGGGGCTCGGAGTCCCCGCAGCCCTGGTAGGCACACCCCGAGCAGAGTCCCCTGTCTCCTGCAGTGTCACGGCCGGGTTGTCTGTAAAAGGCACGACAGGCGCTCTTGCAAGGTCAACAGGCACAGGCAAGGGTGAGTCGGCAGCAACAGACCCCGGCAAGGCAACATCAGGAGATGACGCATCAGTTCGAGGGGCCACATATGGTTTCAAGCTAGACGTGTGAACGAACCAATGCCGAGATCCAAACCGAACACGCGCAGACTGTGGGTTGGGAACCTCGATGAGGCGAACCGGCCCTTGCCATGGTTTATGTAATTTAGGAGAAGTACCTGGCCGCACCTGTGGGCAATGGAGCCAGGCCATGTCCCCCACCTTCCAAGGGCACTCCCCCTTAGAGCGTCGAGCACACCGCTCGTTCCGGGCCTGGGCTTTGGCCGTAGCCATGCGGGCCCCTTCCCGCGCCTCAGTAACACGGCGAACGGTGTCCTGAATGTAATCAGGAAGAGGCTTAGCAGGTCCCCTCACTCCAGTTCCCAACTGCACATCCATCGGCGGCACGTTTTCGCGACCGTACATAAGGAAAAACGGCGAATATCCCGTAGCCACATGCGGCGTCATCCGGTATGCCGAAAGTACCCCAGGGATATGCAAATCCCAATCTGATTGTTTTTCACTCACCGTGTGACACAACATGGTGGACAAAGTCCGATTTAGCCGTTCGACCATACCATCCGTTTGTGGGTGGTAGGGAGATGTCCGTATCTTTTTAGTTCCAAGAGCCGCACACACTTCCCCCAACAATTTAGAAGAATAATTCCGGCCTTGGTCTGTGAGGAGCCTCTCCGGCGCCCCCTTGTCCATAACGTACCCAAATAGAAAGGCGTCTGTGATAGACGCCGCCGACTGGTCGGGCAACGGCCAGGCCATCGGCCAGCGGGAGAGGTACTCCACCCCAACCAGCAAGTATTTATTACCTTTAGCGGATGGCGGGAAGGGTCCCAAAATATCTAATGCCACCAATTCATTAACTCGAGACACCTGAATAGACTGTATCGGCGGCACATATGGTTGTTTAGGTGGCTTTCGCCGGGCACAATCGGGACACGCGCGAACGTGACCGACGACATCCGTTGTCATGCCGTGCCAAAAGTAATCTCGCTGCAACGTCAATAGGGTCTTCTGCACCCCCAGATGTAAAAGCGTGTCGCAATGCAGAGTCCTAATCAATTCGTACCGCAAGGATGCCGGTACAACCAGACGCCAGCGTTCCTGTAACCCTTCTCTCCACATCAGCAGACCATCGCGGAGAGCGGTTTCCGGCATACCCCCCGTACCCGGTCCCCCACTCTTCTTCGCAGACCGATTTTGTAAAGTCACCAATGAATCGTCCAACATTTGTTCCCGAATCTACACAGCCCTTGGAAGATTCAAAATCCCATCAGCCGGTCCCGGCTCCCCTGGAGCTTCAGGCACCTCGACCGCCAACGCAACAGGCTGAGGGGATTGTTGAATCGGCGCACATCTATGCGTCCCAGACGCGCACGCGCAAGGGGATCGCTGCAGCAACCTAGCAAGCGTGTTCGCATTCGCGTGACGCACCCCCTTCCGATGGTGAATTTGGAAGGAAAATTCTTGCAGTGTGTCCAACCACCGCGCCAACTGTCCGGATGGTTGGTCCATCTTGAGAGCATACTGCAAGGCCGCATGATCCGTGCGTACAATAAACGAACGACCGTAGAGATACGGGCGAAATTGGCGGAGAAAGAAAACAATAGCCAAAAGTTCCCTGCGAGTGACGCAGTAGCGGGTTTCTGCAGGAGACAATACCCGGCTACCGTACGCCACCATGCGCTCCACACCACCTTTGGACTGCGACAACACGGCCCCAATGCCCGTGTCACTCGCGTCCGTATCCAGAATGAAGGGGTGATCAAAATCAGGATAATCCAACGTCGGCGCCGTAGCCAATCGATCGCGCAAGCCCTGAAACGCCGCCTCATCTGGCGGTCCCCAAGCAAATTTCCGTCCTTTACCCGTAAGGAGATGCAAGGCCCTCGCGATCGTCGCAAAATTCGGAACAAACCTCCGATAATATGAGGCAAACCCCAAAAACCGACGTACATCCCCCACCATGGCCGGGGTTGGCCAGTCACGGACGCACGCTGTCTTGTCCGGATCCGTGGCCACCCCGTCCGCACTGACGATATGCCCCAAATAGCGCACAGACCGTTGCAGTAGGTGACATTTCTTAGGCTTAAATTTCAAATTAGCGGAACGCATCCTGGCGAACACAGCCTCCAACCGCAGTAAATGCTCATCAAATGTGCGGCTGAAGACGATAATATCGTCTAAATATATCAGACATGTCTCCCACTGCAACCCCGCTCCATCAACCTTTGAAATGTGGCAGGAGCAGCATTCAACCCCATCGGAAGACAATTAAATTGGAATAACCCCTGCGGCGTGCGGAAAGCAGTCTTCTCCCGCGAGGGCTCGTCAAGGGGAAGCTGCCAGAATCCCGAAGAGAGATCTAGCGTCGAAAAGAACTTCGCCCCCGACAAGGCATCGAGGGAGTCGTCCATACGCGGCAGGGGGTACGCATCCACCACAGACACTTTATTTAATTTCGGAAAATCCACACAAAATCGCAATTTGCCGTCTTTATTTTTAACCAAAACAACAGGCGCGCCCCATGGGCTGTTAGATGGAGATATTATGTCCGCAACCAACATGTCATCCACTGCCCCTCGAACCTGATCTCGCTCCGCGGACTCATCCGATGCGAGTTTAACCGAATAGGGGCAGCGTCCCCTGTGTCAATATGATGGTAAAGCAACGAGGTGCGTCTCAAGTCCAAATCGTCGGAGCTAAACACATCAGAATAACTCAATAATAATTTACGAAGCGCGCAACGTTGTTCCCCGGAGAGGGAAGGATTTTCCCCACACAATTCGGCGATCCAGCGATTATCTGCGGCCCCAGGGCCTGAAACACCACGAACCATGACCTGGCTGCCCCGACAATCCTGTGCCATAAACGCCGTAGTGGCATGTGCCACAACCGTACCAGCCGGCACACACACATTTTCGGTACTTGCATTAAGCACCTGCAGAAACGGCTGCTGGTCCGGCCGAACAATAGTTTGCTCCCCGACGAGCGCCGATCCGCCCGTTATGGTGGCGGACGGCGACAACAAAACCCCAATTGCACCGTGACGACCAGGCACAGGCTTCCGATATCGCAAAGGGATAAGCATCTGTGAGCCAGGTGGAATGTCAACAGATACCTCGGACAGCGCCTGCACCTGGGCGACCGGAGCAGGCCGCCCCCAGGGCGACGGCAGAAATGTAATTTTACGCCCACCCGGTAATTCAATGCAGTTTTCATTAATTCTGATTATAATGGGCATTTTGGCCAGAAAATCAGTTCCCAACAAATAAGGAACTGCAAGGGACCTCGAAATTAACACAATTCCTGAGGCCGACACTCCCCCGATAGATATTTTAGCGTCCACCTGGCCCACAATGCCCATGCTACCCCCGTTCGCAGCGACGCAGGAATCGTAAACCGGACGCACGGCCTCTGGTGGGATGCCCAACAGATGGAAAATTACATCCGATATAATGGTCGCGGACACTCCGGAATCCACTAAAATACGCACGTCCACCCCTTGTATAGAACCAGGTACAGTGGACGAACCAGTAGCGGCCACGACGACCCGCCGTGCCAATTTACGCCACTGCGTTACCGAGCGACATGGCCCAGTCGATGGCCTCCCGTTATTAACAACACCCGGATCGCACGACAACGGTGATGAGTGAGGTGTCAAGCCTTGCCGGGTGTCTGGTGCGCACCGACTTGCCTGTCCTGGAGAATCCTTCCGCGGCGCGTCCGGTGTCGAGGCCTCCTGCTGGGGCGGACCTGGGACACGGGCCCAGCAGTCCCTGGCGTAATGGCCCTTACGACCGCAGCGGAAGCAGTCGACGTCATTGCGCCGCGCCGCAGGCCCCCCGTCCCGACGCTCCCGTGTCGGCGGCGCAGATCGCGGCCCCGGCCTACTGCGGGCCGACCACTGAGCGGAGGTGGCTGTCAGCTCCTGCGGGCCCCCCCCGTCAGGAACGTACACCGCCTTCTTGGGATCTCAACCCATGGCACCTCCTTCGACGATGGGCCCCCCCGTCTACGCCGTGACTTGCTTCCAACGGCGCAGGTTGAACTGGGCATCCAGACATTTAGCGGCCGCCCGGGATGTCAGCTTTTCGTGGTCACACACCGGCATAGGAATCCCCAAATCCCGGGACAGCTCGAGCATCTTACCCAAGATGAGAGGTTCGAGCAGGTCAGGCTCCGTCTCCGGGTATGCGGCCATGGCCAACTCCAATACCGCACCCCTGTATGCCACCGGCGACTCCTCGGGTGCTCGCTGGCATTGAACAAACCGGCGATGAGCATCATCCGGTGGCTCGTATGCATCTGCCATCTCGTCGAAAGCTCTTCTCAATGTTTTCTTCTTCTCGGCCTTTATAGAACGGAAGAATCTCACCGACTCGTCATCGAAAAGAGTCGGTGAAACCTCCAATGCCTCAGCGTCCGTCCACCTTGCAGAGCGTACCGCCGCCAAAAATCTGCAGGCGAAAGCACTCCAATCGCCACCAATGGAGAATTCTTTAACGGTCGTGAGATGACGACTGCGACTCCTTGTTGCGCCGTCCTCAGCCGATGACTCATCAGGCGGCATATTCAAAATGGCGTCGCATCGCAACGTGTTCAAGATGGCGGCCTCCCGCCATGGAGAGCGCAAGATGGCGGCTTCCCGCCGTTCTTCTCCTGCCACGCCCAAGATGGCGTCTTCGTGCCGCGTGGCCGATGGCGCCGACAGCGGAGGCAATGCCGTCCTCGGCGTGACGAGCTCGCACAATTGCGCAAGCACGATTTTCAGTGTCTCCAGCTGCGCCGCCATCTGTCTCCATCGCAAGTCCGCGTCCTCCGGCGCAGACGGGTCCACCGACGCGGCGACGTCTTGGACTCCCGGACCCGTACTCGTTCCCGCACGGATCTCCTCCTCCATCGCAGGCAGGTCCACCGCCTGAGGAAGGTCGTCGTCGTCGGATGATGTAGCAGATGATGGCGCAGGAATATTCTTTCTTCTGAGCTGTTTTGACATGCCTTTTCACTTCTGACTCCAGTGTAATATGTCAGTGAGTGGAACGCGGTCTGAAAGCCACCGTCCGCGTTTACGGTGGCTTTCAGACCGCGTTCCACTCACTGACATTAACTATATATTTTGTGTTCTCCGCGGGGAGTGGATTCTTTGCTCCGCTGCAAGCTTCCTTCGGCCGCTCTCCCATTGACATATTTCGTTGCTTCCTCTTGGTACCTTTCACGCGACGGTCAATGGTATAGTGTATAGCATATTGTATAATAATAAATAGTATTAAGGTGTAATGTTTAATACAATGTATATGGTAATATATAGTATCGTGATTGTATGGTGAATATACAGCAGTGTGGTATACAGTTGGGTGGGTAGAATAATACATACTTGTAATATTACACTATGTATTATTCTAAGACATAGGGTAGTGTATAGTAATACAGTATACAATTTGGTGTTGGGTTTGTCTATGGCAGCATATAGTGTGGGATAGACCCGTGTGATGTAAGGAAAAAGTTTAAAAAGTTTAGCTGTAATGTATTACTTACGGTTGGTAGCTCAGCTTATTGAGAGTGTACTTGGCATACTGATGATACTATGTAGTTTATACTTTAGCTTGTTACGTGGTTGTTTGGTTGCTGCAGCTGCACACTATTAACATTCCTTCCCTTTGTTGGTGCTGCCCCTGCCCCCTCCCTTTGATGCTGCTAATCCTGCATAATGCATGGGCATAAATTCTAGATTTGAAGCTTTCGTGACTGCAAGGATTCATATTCTTAGGTTTTTTCGGTAAAGTCACGTAGGTAAAAACATTAAAATTAATAAAAGTAAATTAAAATCACGACGTTTCAGAGGCAACACAAGCTTCCGTCTTCAGGTGGAACCGTCACAGCCACGACAGCTGTATCAAGTAAATGAGAGATTGCAGGAGCTACCACTCAGTTTATATAATGGTTGGAGAGGGGGGAAGGGCCAAGTACAGCACACTTTTTATTTATATGGTCAGGTGAGGCTTAAGAGGATGAGCCTTTGTTATGGTGTGTGACGACTAAACATGGTGAACATGGTAAACATGGTACACCTGTAATAGTTGTCTGTCGAATAATAAATAAGATTGGTCAAATAAGTGTAGTTAAATCTTTTTTGCATGGTTAATCACATCCTTCCGATGATTACTCAGTTTGTAACCATCATCACGGTTGAAATTATGTCTGTGTTTGTATATTTGTATGGCTTCGTGTACAAACCTTTGATGGTAGCCAGGAGGTTTGCAGAGAACCTTGGTCTCGGAAAAGACAATTCCATGAGAGCCCACCGAGTTGTAGCAATGATCGGCAACGGCCGAAGAATCAGTTCTGCCGTGTTTCAGATCTGACTTGTGCTCGCGGACACGATCAGAAACATGACGTTTCGTTTCTCCAATGTAGCAATCACCACAAATGCAACTCGATTTGTAGACTCCAGGATACTGTAAGTCAGGAACGACATCCTTCACAGATGGAATCAGATCACGGATTTTATGCACTGTACTGAATCGGACTTGGATCTTATGTTTGTTTAGAATTTTGGAGATCTTTTTGGTCACGCCTGCTATGTATGGTAACTTGATAGTTTTGGTCGGAGTTTCATGTGGCTGTTTCTGTGTGGTGGGAGAAACAGCTTGGCGGATAGTGCGGTCAGAGTATCCGTTCATCCTGAGGGCCCGATGTACATGTCTTAATTCACCGGCCAGGTGGTGTTGGTCAGAAATGCCATGGGCTCTGTGGTATAGCGTTTTGATGAGAGAATTCTTTTGAGATGGGTGGTGGTGGGAATCCGGTTTCAAGTAGGAATCTGTGTGGGTGGCTTTCCTGTAGACAGAATGTCCCAAGGATCCGCCAGTCCTCTTCTGTTCACCATGTTTAGTTGTTACAAACCATAACAAAGGCTCACCCTCTTAAGCCTCACCTGACCATATGAAAAAAAAGTGTGCTGTACTTGGCCCTTCCCCCCTCTCCAACCATTATATAAACGGAGTGGTAGCTCCTGCAATCTCTCATATACTTGATACAGCTGTCGTGGCTGTGACGGTTCCATCTGAAGACGGAAGCTTGTGTTGCCTCCGAAACGTCGTGATTTTTATTTTACTTTTATTAATTTGAATGTTTTTACCTACGTGACTTTACCGAAAAAACCTAAGAATATGCATGGGCATAATATGACTTTGAAAACCCCCCGCCCACCTCCCACGCATTTCACAATTAGCACTATTCGCATTCCTGCATTTCCATAAATATGCTAAATTCCTCTTCATATGCAAATTATTTTGTCAAGGTGCTCTTCCTCCTCCCTCCCAGCTTAAATAGACGCTCCAAGCCTAGGACGTGTCATTCAGACTCTGTCTTATCGACAGACATGTTCTTCACCTGAGGACGGCTGTTATGCTTTACTTAACAGAGCCACGTTTCCAAACCTCCGGAGGACTGCACAAAAGATACTGACTTTGTTTGGCTCGACTTATGTGTTTGAGCAGACATTCAGCGTCATGAACGCCAACAAAGCCCGTCACAGATCAAAGTTAACGGATCAGCACCTCAGATCTATCTTGAGAATTGCCACAACCAAAATAACTCCAGACTTGGATGCACTGGCAAAAATGGGAGATCAACAACACTGTTCCCACTGAAACTGAAAGTGATTATGTGTTGCTGCAGCGAGGTTGGAGCCAAATCTCCGACACACAGCCTGCGTGGCTGCTCTAACCTGTTAATGTAGATAATAAAGAAGTTCAAGTGAGGTAATTGGTTTGGGCGCAGGCCTCAGATGTATTCATGATGTTTGATCAGTCACGTTACGACATGTTTTTGTATTGTTCATGTTCGTGCAATTTGTTAAATTGCCTTGCATATAAATGCTTTGCTACCTGTTAAAGGCCAAATCCTTTAATGTAATGATTTTTACATGTAATTTATATTAGTTCACACAAACACTCCATCCATCTGTTCCTGGCCCGGCCCCTCTGTCAAATTTTAGAACCCATTTTGGCCCGCGAGTCAAAAAGTTTGCCCACCCCTGGGCTACACCCATTTCAAACCTCTATAGCATCCTGCCTCAGCAGCTTTCCCACTATATTTTTTCCGGCCTCAGCAGCTTTTCCGCTATATCTTTTTTACCTGATAACGATTGCTTGTGTTGAGATCGAAATGTCGTGATAATTTTATTTTTTTATTATTATTTTCTATCTACGTGGCTTTACCGAAAGACCCAAAGAATAGGTGTTAAGATATTAAAACACCAAACTGAAACCTTTTACAAGTAACCATGCCTGCATTTGTAGTGACATACCACATCACTACTGTGTCGGGACTGTACGAGCGTAGGGCCATATGATGTCACTACTGTGTTAGCTCGATATGGGTGCTGTAGGCGGGTGTAACGGAAGTCATGTCAGGCCGTGACACTCTGCGTGAACCCAACAGGAAACGTGACCAGACAAAGGGGGGCTAGGGGACCCAGGGGGGAGCTTGGGGGTCACGTGGTTGGGGACCCGTACCTTCCCAAAGGATTGAGAAGGGGGGCATGGCCTGAGGCAGAGCCGGCCACACCACGGGCGTTATAAGCGGGGTGTGAACAGAGAGCTGGGCTGTTCAACCCTGGGATGAAGACGTCATCAACGGTCCTCGAGTCTCTGATCGTCGTTCGTACCCAGGCAGCCCGTCACCTGCCTTAGTCATGCTGTGTATTATTCCCCGAGTGTTAGTTAGATTTGGAACGGTGGTGACCACCTTATGTATAGTGTTCACGTTGGTTGTTATGTGTTAATAAATAGTGTTGCCTACAAGCTGAGGGTGCGCCTCAATCAAACCCATTACACATTTACCATAATACTTGTGGTCAGAATGCAAACAAACAACATACTCTGATAATATATTCATTGTCTTTGAAACTGATTGGTCCACACCATAGACAGCAGAGACAGCTGACCACAAGTATTGTGGTTAATGCAGACATGATTCCTTGTAAAAGGTTTCAGTTTGGTGTTTTAACATCTTAACACCTGTTTTCTTTCCAGAAAAAAGGGGAAAACCTATTCTAAATACACGCATTGTTTTTGAAACTGATTAGCCTACACCAGACAATGCATGTATTATAATACATGCTCTGATAAGTATCAGAGCATGTTTGTTTGCATGTTCACCACAAGTACATGTGGTTAATGCAGGCTTGCTTCCTTGCAAAATGTTTCTATTTGGTGTTTGAACATCTTAACACCTGTGTAATGAGAGCGTCCTCTGTATTATGTGGGGTGTGGTGTGATATGCAGTTATGGGTTATCTAGGGGAAGGATTACATCTAGGCCAAAGGTTAATGGGCGGAGCCACCCAAGAAGCCTCTGGAACGCTCCCGAAGGTTCCATGAGGGGCGTGGCCAGAGGCGGGGTTTAGTCGCCGGGGATCGGGGGCCAGAGCAAGGTAGTGGGTCGGTTTTTGGAGAATCAAGAGGAGCTCCCCGTCGCTGCTGCCCCGCCATCTCCATCGGCCACGTGGCGGCTCGACCTTCAGCTGCGGGGCGGGGTGCGTGAGAGAGCGAGCACGGGGTTGGTGTGTGAGGTGCGCATCCATTACCATCTATACGACCGTCATTGTTTACGTGGGTTTTCGTTCGAGTGTGTGTAGAAAACGCGCACCTGCTGTACCGCGTGAGTGATTAAGCGGGGGTCGGGGTGCACTAAATCCACTCCCTGCCGTTTGCGCGTAGATTACCATCTATTCGACCGTCATCGTTTACGCGTGCTTGCACTCGCGTGCGTGTTTGCACAGCGCGCTTTACGCGGCGCGTTTACACGGTAGAAATAGCGAGACGTGCACCCAGGGTCCCGCCGCAGGTCATCTCCTTCTTTTCGTTTACATCAGTAGTGGTAGGGTAGGGGTGCATATTCATACAGCCCTGTCCCAGCCATCCCCTTCCCGCTAGCATTAGCATATGTTAGCACAGCGGATTAAGGCCGACCCATAGAAGGGGGGAGGGGCGCGTGCATATTCATACAGCTATTTTTAGCGCTAGCCGTGGTGGGTGACGTGCGCCTGCACGGGCACGCGCGTGCACGCAGACACCTCCGCATTAGTGGTGGATTGTGTGGAATAACTCTTGGCGGTGGTGAGCCAGCCACTTAGCCATGTCCCTCAAAGAGGGTGCTGGTGGGGGGGGCCAATCACCCGATCGGCAGGGGCCCGGCGGGAAGTGGCCGAGGGGGAGGGGGGAGTGAAGGGGGTGGACGTCGCGCCCCACCCACTCACGGGGAGCGGGGAGGTGGGCATCAGCCCCCACATAGCCGCTCCACACACAAATCACAGACACTGCACTGATGCTCTGTGCTAATGTTTATCCACGGCACTGCCCAGAGGAAATATTCCGTGAGCAGAGCCTAGCCTACTGCTATCCAAGTCCCCAAACACTCACGCCCTATCACGTACCTCGCAGCTGTACTCACCGCATCGCACGGATGATGTGAGAGTCGGAGGGAGGATGGAAAAAAAACCTTGCCAATCACTGCCTTGTAGCAGCACTCGCTGGCATCACACAGATGCTGCGAGTGGCTCGAGGAGGCAGGATGGCAGGGGGGTCGTCTTGGCGACCAAGAGGTTGGAGATGAGATCTCCTCTGAACGGGTTTTAGTTCCCTTTTTATGCCCCTTGACTTCAAACAAAAGTCCAGGGTTATGTTATCCTGCTCAACCAATCGTGCACCTGATTTTCAAACGTTCATCTTGCCTTACATGTGAAGTATTCAGAATGACGGCGGGAAACCACTTGACGGGTAGCACACTTTATTAAATCTTGTCTTTCCACAATAACACGTGTGGTCACTATTTCTCACACTACACACTCCACTTGACACGTGTGGTCACTACAACTCACGCTGCACATTCCACTTGACACGTGTGGTTACTACGGCTCACGCTGCACGCTCACGCTACTCGCTCACGGTGCACGCTCACGGGCACTCCAGCCCCGTAGCGTCCGTGGAGCCTACAGACCCACCCCGGCTTGGGCGTGGGTCACGACCTCTGGGTCCCGCGGGCCGGCCCTCACACGGACGTTCGGCCCCGGGTCCCAAGGTCCCGCCTCTGAGCCACACAGGGCCCCGGTCCCCACAAGGAAAGCGGGACTAGGTGCCTCAGGGCCCTATCTCTTCCTCGTCCGTCTTCTGTCTTCACTGGTCACCAACTCCCCGTGCGCCTGTGCGCACCGCCTTATATAGCCTCCGCTCCCGGGAGACGGAGCGTATGCGGACCGCGACGTGAGCACCCCCTTAGTTGACCAATCCCCACGCGCTGCCACACGATCCCCCCGCTGTCAGCGCGCGTCACCGATACCCAGCCAATCACTACCTCATAACCCATGACCCCGCGCTGACCCATGATCCTTCACCGTCAGCGCGCGTCACCAACACACACAGCCAATCACTACGCGCTGGCACACGATCCTTACCCCAGCGCGTATCACCACTACATCACCCCCTCCCACATAGCTCGCAGCCGGCCCGGCTGCTAAACAACACAACAACAACAACAATAGTAACAACAACAAAATCCCCACCCCCCAGTGTGCCCCGTAACACAACAACAACAACACAACGACACAACACCAGACAACAACCTATGTACAAACCGACGAACAACACAATAAAAAGTCAACAACAACATACAACACCAGACACAAGCTATGTACAAACCGACGAACAACACAATAAAAGTAATTCCAAGAAAAAAACGTGTCCAGTGTCTCTGTAACTATCGATCCCCCCCTCCGCTCGCTCCTCAACCGGGGTGATAGAGCGGTCGAGCGGATGGGGAACGCAGTGACGAGACGCTCCGCCGCATCGGCCCCTCATTCAGTTGGTCAGGAAAAGTTGCGCGACTTAGCGCGAGTCCGCCTGGCCGGTCCATCGTACGGGACGGGACGCTGACGACCGTCTGGTGGCTCCGGCAGCCCCGGAAGGCACGGATCGGGCCTGGAAGGACCGGCCGTGTCGCGGGGATCCGGCCGCCGGTGGTCGGTAGCTGTCAGTTCCGAGCCACCTGGGAGCGGATCAGGCGGAGATATGTGAGGATCAGGCGGAGACATTTCCCTCCTCGGGTCGTCGGTCACGTCACATGCTCGGTCCTCACGACACAAAGG
The DNA here is from genome assembly GCF_965212315.1 of Lampetra planeri. Lineage (NCBI taxonomy): Eukaryota > Metazoa > Chordata > Hyperoartia > Petromyzontiformes > Petromyzontidae > Lampetra > Lampetra planeri. The sequence goes on along the minus strand of NC_136177.1, from coordinate 1,712,484 downwards.
GAGGCCATACGGAGGCGAGAACGGTTTCAGCCGGGAGGGGTGGACGGACCAACGACGCTTTCCCCATTTTATCTGAACACACTGGGGGCGTGCAACCCGCACGACCTCCACGGGTCCCCGCCATGGCCTCAACAATTTAAGCGACGTAGCCAAAGGTGCCTGAGGGCAGTGCAGCCAGGCCCTATCGCCCGGTTTCCAGTCGTGCACGGATACCTTCCGTGCACGCAAACGCTCGTTGGCGATTTGGCGAGACCTCGAATTAAGCCGTGCGGCCTCCCGTGCCTCGGTCAGCTTAGCAATGTTAAATTTAATATGTTCGGCCAATTTTGAATTCGTTCGTGACGCGGAAAGACCCAGCTGAGTTTCCATGGGCGGGTCGGCCTCCCGACCATACATCAGATAAAATGGGGAAAATCCCGTTGCTGCATGGGGGGCTATTCTATACGCGGCGAGGACCCCCGGGACCTGCAGGTCCCAGTCAACATGCGCCTCGCACACCTGCTGGCACAGCATAGAAGTCAAAGTCCTGTGGAGTCGCTCCACCATCCCGTCCGTCTGTGGGTGGTACGGGGAGGTGCGCACCTTCTTAGTACCCAAAAGGTCGCACACCTCCTGCAGCAATTTACTTGAAAAATTATTTCCCTGGTCGGTCAGCAAGCGTTCGGGAGCCCCCTTGTCCAGAACGTAGCCCTGGACAAAGGCGTCCGTCACAGCCGCCGCCGACTGGTTGGCGAGTGGCCACGCCATAGGCCACCGGGTAAAGTATTCCACACCAACCAACAGGTACTTGTTACCCCTAGGCGTGACTGGAAAAGGCCCCAAAATATCGAGCGCAACGAGCTCGTTAGTGCGCGAGACCTGAATAGATTGCAGTGGTGGATTTGACGCCACGGGCGGTGGTTTCCATCTGGCGCAGTCTACACACCCCTTTAGTATATTTACCACATCGCTCCCCATCCCCGGCCAATAATAGTCACGCTGAAGTAGAGCAAGCGTTTTGTTTACCCCCAAATGCAAGAGGCGTTAGTGTGCGGCCAGGACAACTCTTCCCCGCATAGCGGAAGGCACCATGAGTGCATGCCGCCGGGACAAATTGTCCCATCTCATTAGCAGGCCCTGCGTGAGCAGCCAGGAGCCAGTTCGCTTCCGGCCCTCCTCGGGACCCCCGCCCTGCGACGCAACGCTAGCAGAGAGCTGTCAGCCATTTGGAGACGGCCCCACTCAATCAGAGACAGTGAGAGCAGCGAGTCCCCTCCCTCAGGGGTAGCGGGAACGTCACCAATTGGCGCATCCGGGGTCGCGGCCAACGCACCCACGTTTACAGCAGCTGGCGGTTTACAGCGCGCCGACCCCATTAAGCATGCACATTTGGGACAAGGCGACAATCGCGACAGGGCATCCGCATTAGTGTGGCGCAACCCCTTACGGTAAGTGGTCGTAAACTGATAGTCCTGGAGGACTTCCAACCACCGTGACAATTGGCCCGAGGGTTGGGCGACCCTCAATGAATACTGAAGCGCCGCGTGGTCCGTCCGGACCGTAAAATGACGGCCATAGAGATACGGTCTAAATTGCTCTACAAAAAAAACAATAGCCAGCAACTCGCGACGGGTGACGCAGTAGCGCTGTTCCGCCGGCGACAAAACCCTGCTTCCATAGGCGACCACCCGTTCGACTCCCCCAACGACCTGTGAGAGCACCCCCCCAATGCCCGTGTTGCTAGCATCCGTATCTAGCAGGAAGGGACTTGTAAAGTCAGGATAACGTAAGGGCGGGGCACCCACCAAGGCGTCCCGGAGGGAGCAGAACGCGGCCACCTCCTCCGGTCCCCATCGGAACTTGACTCCTTTTGCCGTTAGAGCGTGCAAGGGTTTTGCAATGGTGGCGAAATGCTCAACGAATCGGCGGTAGTAGGAAGCAAAACCAATGAAACTGCGTACGTCAGAAACCGATGTGGGCGTTGGCCATGAACTGACACAGTTCGTCTTCGCGGGATCGGTAGAGATACCCGAAGAATCGACAATGTGGCCCAAGTATCTCATGGACTTTCGAAGAAGGTGGCATTTGGCCGGTTTAAACTTTAATTTAGCCGATCGCATCCGCAAGAACACCCCTCTCAACCGCTGGAGGTGTTCCTCAAACGTTTTACTGAAAACAATGACATCGTCTAGGTAAATCAAGCAAGTATCCCATTGCAAACCCGACAAAACCAACTCCATAAGGCGCTGAAACGTCGCGGGAGCGGAGTGAAGTCCCATGGGTAACCGGTTAAACTGGAACAGGCCCCCTGGAGTCCGAAATGCTGTCTTGGGTCTAGACTCGTCATCGAGTGGCAGCTGCCAGAATCCCGATAATAAATCAAGAGTAGAAAAATATTGCGCACCAGACAATGCATCGAGGGACTCGTCCATTCTGGGGAGCGGATACGCGTCAGCCACGGAGATTTTATTGAGGCGACGGAAATCTACACAAAATCGCAAGGACCCATCTTGCTTTTTAACCAGCACGATAGGTGTTCCCCAAGGACCGGAAGAAGGCGAAATGATGTCGGCCGCCAGCATATCGTTGACGGCCGACTGAACGTGTTCCTCCTCAGCAGGACTCAGCCGGAAGGGATTCTGTCTGACCGGTGCCGCATCGCCTGTTTCAATATGGTGGCGCAACAGGTCCGTGCACCCGATGTCATATTTGTGCTTACTGAACACATCAGAGAATTCTATCAGCAAAGCACGCAGCGCACCCAACTGTACCCTTGACAAATCCTTTGAGTCCGCACACAGCGAATCGACCCATTCAAGGTCCTCCCCCGATCGAATTTTCTGCGCCGGGACTGGATCAACATGCGCAACAAGGCGCTCTTCCGCAGGGACCCGTGCCGCGTGAGCAAGCACAGTGCCCTGCTGAATAACGGCCGGCCGCGAACCAGCGTTTAGAACCATAACGAACGGGTCCTTGTCAGCCCGAACCAACGTGTGAGCCACCGACAAATCCAGACCTCTGACAGCCCTATTTGATGGACCCAAAAGCACGCCCTGTTCCGAGGTCTCCCCATCCAATGGCTTCCTCAACCGGAGGGGAATCAACATCTGCGAACCCGGGGGCACGTGCACGGTCTGTGTCGCCAGCGCTTGTATCGTAGCGCACGCCGTCCGAATTTCCGTAGGATTCAACAAAAAAGAAATACGGCGACCCGATGGTAGCTCAATGCAACGTTGATCGATGAGAATTTTAATGGGCATTTTAGCCAAAAAAATCTGTGCCCAACAGACAAAGAACCGCTAAGGAAGAGGAGACGAAAACAGGTCCCGACAATTTAATATCCCCAATGCAAATGGACGCCCGAATCTGCCCGACAATTCCCAACGAGCCCCCATTTGCCGCGTAAAATGGCACGTCCACCGGAAGCAGAGGTCGACATTGGACGGGGAGAATGTTGTAAATGAGGTCTGAAATAATAGTCGCCGACGCCCCCGTGTCCACTAACACCCTGACCTCGACCCCGTCTATGAATCCCGTAACGACCGATGAACCCGCCAACGCAGCCACTATTCTGTGACCCAACTCAGACCATTTAATGTCCCCTCAGTCCCGCACGAACCCCCCTCTCCGAACCGAATCCCCGACCCCTAATCGGCCCTCCTCCGCCGCAAAGCGACGGCCCATGTGTGTCGTGCATGTAGGCTGAGCATGTGAAGTGCCGCGACTTGCCGGGGGTAGTAGGGACGACTTGGGGCCTTGGTCGTCGTCCAGCCGAGGTCCCATGGCGCGCTGACGTGGAGCACGGCAACCGGACACCACGTGGCCCCGGAGGCCGCAGTTGTAACACGTGATGAGGGACGTCGGAGGTCTCGGTTGCTCCAGCTTGCGGGCCGATCGCAGAGGCGAACGACCCCCGGTCCTCCAGTCCCCCGGTCGTCCAGCGGTGAACGCCTCCTCCCGTGGGCAGACGACTTGGGGCTCGGTGACCACCGGGCCCGGAGCTGAGCCCACGGCAGCAGTGCAGACGACCCCCTGTTTACGCTTGAGGACCTCGTGCGCCTGTATACTTGTTGCGACCCGCAATGAAAATATGTCGACTTCGTCGGCCGTGTTGATGGGGACCCCCAGGTCGTGCGCCAACTTGAGCAGTTGCTCCAAGACCATCGCATCCTGGCCCTCCTCGTCCATACGAGGGAACGCAGCGTCGGCGAGAGCCAATAACGCCGTGCGGTAGGCGAGCGCGGTCTCCGTATCCGCCTTCCGTCGCTCGTAAAACTGATGGCGACAAGCCGAAGGAGGTCCATAGACCTTGGCCATGAGGCCCAACGCAGCCTTAAGCGTGGAGCGGTCCGACCTCTGTGCGGACCTGAAGGCCGTGAGCGCGTCGTCGTCCAACATGGCAGGCAGTGCCCGCAGCGCCGTAGCGTCGGACCAGGCCGACATTTCTTGATGCGCCAGAAACTTGTGTTGGAATGCGCCCCGGTCCCCGCCTTCCGCCTTGAAGGCTGTCAACTTGGGAAGGCGCTGCTGGAAGATGAAGTCGTCCTCTGCCACGTGGTTCCTCTCCGCCCCACCGTCAGTCTGCAAGATGGCGGCCCCTATGGCGGGTGGCTGATGGCGGTCCGTAGCGCGCGCTGATGACGTAAGCGGGCGCGCTTGGAGAACTCCCGCCACGTGTTGCTCGCCGTTCCCGCCAAAAGATGTCCGCGTGGTTGAAATGGCGGGAACTGCCAAGTCATTTTGGCGGGAATCAGCGAGGCGAGCCTGTTGAATGTCTGCCGACGTCCCCGCTCCTCCCGACGTGGTGATCTCCGCCAGGATGGACGCCGCGGTGAGTAGCAGCTCTGCCAGACGGGAGTGCGCCTCGCGGAGTCCGGCATCAGCTCCCAGCCGCTCGTCGGGCGCCCCCGGTGGGTCCTGCGGCGTCGGCATCTCCTCGTCCTCTCCCCCTGATGCCAGCTGGCCCGAGTCATCGAGGTTATCCTCGCGGTCAATCCCGTGAGTCCGAAGAGTCTTCCTTGTATCCATGCCTGGAAGACTGTTTCACTTCTGATGCCAGTTGAAGTATTCAGAATGACGGCGGGAAACCACTTGACGGGTAGCACACTTTATTAAATCTTGTCTTTCCACAATAACACGTGTGGTCACTATTTCTCACACTACACACTCCACTTGACACGTGTGGTCACTACAACTCACGCTGCACATTCCACTTGACACGTGTGGTTACTACGGCTCACGCTGCACGCTCACGCTACTCGCTCACGGTGCACGCTCACGGGCACTCCAGCCCCGTAGCGTCCGTGGAGCCTACAGACCCACCCCGGCTTGGGCGTGGGTCACGACCTCTGGGTCCCGCGGGCCGGCCCTCACACGGACGTTCGGCCCCGGGTCCCAAGGTCCCGCCTCTGAGCCACACAGGGCCCCGGTCCCCACAAGGACAGCGGGACTAGGTGCCTCAGGGCCCTATCTCTTCCTCGTCCGTCTTCTGTCTTCACTGGTCACCAACTCCCCGTGCGCCTGTGCGCACCGCCTTATATAGCCTCCGCTCCCGGGAGACGGAGCGTATGCGGACCGCGACGTGAGCACCCCCTTAGTTGACCAATCCCCACGCGCTGCCACACGATCCCCCCGCTGTCAGCGCGTGTCACCGATACCCAGCCAATCACTACCTCATAACCCATGACCCCGCGCTGACCCATGATCCTTCACCGTCAGCGCGCGTCACCAACACACACAGCCAATCACTACGCGCTGGCACACGATCCTTACCCCAGCGCATATCACCACTACACATGGAACGTCAAGCCGGTTATTTCTCAACCTATTGTCTGTGCACCTGTACTCATTAATTCCTGACTCAGCCTGTTTAATATGGAAGGACGTCCGGCTGGCGAATACACACCCTGCCCATGTGCATTCGGTCTGTGGCGCTGGGATCCCCTGACCTCATTGTCTGCTCTGCTCGCATAATATTTCACCCCAGCCCCCCTCCCCAATGGCCTGCATTACTCATTGTGGCTGGCTCCGTGATTCTGTGTGCCCATACAATTTTAAGTCAATTTAGGGGCACCGCAATGGGACTTGTCCTGTGGGGGTCGGCCAATCTGCTGGCACCGGGAAAGTTGCGGGACTTCCCACCTAGGGGCCCTTTGTATGAAAATCCGTTGTGCCAGGCGATCCCCCGCCGGGACACTACATGCGTGTGCTGCGTGTGTGCGTGTGCTCAGGGTGGAGGGCACTGTTGAATTTAGTAGCCGCTGATTTTCGCACACCTGGCACTAATTTAAGGCTGTCAAACGGGGAGGAGCCACCAATTCAGACTGTCACCGCTGATATTGAATGTACATTGGATTTTTATCGCACCATACGAAGCCAACCATGTTAATTGAAGATGCAGGGGGTGGACAAAAAACTAAACACAACAAGCATTTCTAAAGAAATTAGTTCTCAATGTAGTATCGTGGTGTCGTGTACAGTAGTGTAGTATATAGTAGTGTAGTTTGACCGTGTCGCGTATAGTAGTGTAGCAGTGTGTATGGTAGTGTAGTGACATAGAATGGTCACTACTGTGTCGGCCTGTACGAAGGCTGGGGGCCCCAAGGGGGTGCCTGGGGGGTCACGTGGTGGAGGGATCCGGACCTTCCCAGAGGTGGGGGAAGTGAGGTGTGTCCTGGGAAGGGAGGCGTGGCCTGAAGAGAGCCAGCCACGCCGGGGCGGAGCCAGCCACGCCAAACCAGATATAAGCGTGGTGTGAACGCAGAGCGAGGCTGTTGTACTGTACTCCAAAGTGAAGACATCATCGGTCGTCAAGTCCCGAGTCGTCAGAAGTTGTGGAAAAATAAATATTGCTAGGTGTTATCCTAGTGAAGTAAAATGAGCACACGAAAAACAAATATAAAACTCACCTGGACGCCTTCGTACGACGGGGACGGTGTGACGACCATCCTTCGGACAGCCCCGGGGATGGCAGCCCCGGTGACAGAGAGAGAGAGAGATGGCGCTGCACGCGGAGTGGTGGGACTTGCATCGCACTGCTGCTTCGCCGCCATCGGGAACAGAGCGACGGAGCCGCGGGGAGAGGACACCATCGTCGCTGCGGGGGCTGGCGGGGGAGGCCCGGGCATGCGGGCCACACGGTGGGCCCGCCATTTCGGCGGCGGGTCGGGGCGCTGTTCCCGCCAAAGCGCCGCTCCCGCCATTTCGGCGGCGGGTCGGGGCGCTGTTCCCGCCAAAGCGCCGCTCCCGCCGACATCAACGCCTGCGGAGGGGGAGTTCCACACGTGCAGGTGGCGCCCCCGTCTTGTGGATGGGGGTTCGCAAGAGCAGGCCGTGTTCACCATGCAAGATTCTTCGGGGTGTCCCAGTGCTCCACCTTGCCGCCTTCCACTATTCACAGTTTGCCAGGCGAGTCGTGACATGACAAGCACCCGGCCTCAAGAAAAATAATAATAACTTCACCCATCTTGCGTGTGCCGGGTTGCGATCGCGGGTGGTTTTTTTTTTAACTCGCTGGTTTGCGGAGCGTGTTCGTCCGGTTGTGTGCGTGATAAAGTGACGCGGCGACCATGCCGGTTTCTGCTTGTAACAGTGTTGTTGTTAATTACGGCGTCGAGATCGGTATCTTCTGGGTGTAGTTAATGATTAATTCGTTGTTGGTGTCCCGAGCTCCGTTGATACCCTGTATGTTGCCGTGTTAATGACTCGTGTTGTTACATCGTTGTGTTGCGAAATCGCCATTGTTATTGTGTATACTGTATGGAGTTTCGCTCGTGATTGTCACTTGTAACTGTCAGAAACTTTGATTGTCATTGTTGCCAATGTACAGACCGTATGGAGCTTTGCTTGAAATTGTTAACAGTGTATGGACTGTTGGGTACTTGCTTGTGATTATTTACTATGTACGGATTGTCTGGAGTATTGATTGTGTGTGTTGCTATGTGGGGACTGGATGGAGCATTGCGCCAAATGATTGACTGTACGAACTTCGTATACTGCATATACTGTATTAATCAATTCGGCGATTTTTGACGTTTGTGTCTAGTTTTTTTTTGCTCTCAAAATTCGAATGCCCTGAGTCTCATGGTTAATGTTGAAGGGGATTTTGAAATGACAGGTTCGGTTTGTTTCAAACTCACTGGTTGGTTCCTGTCCGTTGTTGCACAGATTATATCTTTTGTGCGGGAATGCTCCTTGTGTTCTACATGGATCGGGGGTGCGTTTCCGTTAATTGCCGTCAAATTGCGCTGCTCTCTCCACTCGGTTGGTACAGCTGCATGCTGCCATGCGAGTCTCGGAGATGATGTGTACGGATACGGGATGTGAGGTGTATTGTTGTGACCATTGAATATTCGGGATCGTCACAAATTGTGTGTACCTGTTCGGCATTGGATCAGTTCTGTGGGGGATCATAATTCAAATTGTATGTGTTGTGATGGTGTTAAATTGCGATGGTGACATGCTGCCAGGGATTTGGAATTGTGCTGCTGGCTGTCACCTATCTTGGGGCGCAGGTCCTGACCAGGATGGCCCAGTGAGTGTTGCGTGTCTAACATGAACGTTGTGGTCCCGTCATGCTATGGCTGACGGCTTGACCTGACAGCCCGGAGATTGAAACACTCCGTGGTATGTCTAGCCTAGTGGGCTGTGCGCTCACAGGGCTCGGAGAGTGTGGTCCCGTCATGCAATGGCTGACGGCTTGACCTGACAGCCCGGAGATTGAAACACTCCGTGGCATGTCTAGCCTAGTGGGCTGTGCGCTCACATGGCTCGGAGAGTGTGGTCCCGTCATGCAATGGCTGACGGCTTGACCTCACAGCCCGGAGATCGAGACACTCCGTGGCTTGTCTAGCCTAGTGGGCTGTGCGCTCACATGGCTCGGAGAGTGTGGTCCCGTCATGCTGTGTCTGACGGCTTGACCTGACAGCCCGGAGATTGAAACACTCCGTGGCATGTCTAGCCTAGTGGGCTGTGCGCTCACATGGCTCGGAGAGTGTGGTCCCGTCATGCAATGGCTGACGGCTTGACCTGACAGCCCAGAGATCGAGACACTCCGTGGCTTGTCTAGCCTAGTGGGCTGTGCGCTCACATGGCTCGGAGAGTGTGGTCCCGTCATGCTGTGTCTGACGGCTTGACCTGACAGCCCGGAGATCGAGACACTCTGTGGCTTGTCTAGCCTTGTGGGCTGTGCGCTCACATGGCTCGGGGAGTGTGGTCCCGTCATGCTATGGCTGACAGCTTGACCTGACGGCTCGGAGGTTGAGACCCTGCGAGGCGCATTGAAACAGTGGGCTGGAGATTCGTAAGGTTCAGGTGGAGTTGTCCTGTTACGTTGAGACTGTATCCCTCAGTTGTTAGGGTGCATGTTGTGCAGTGAGTGAACGATGGGTCGTCTCAGCTTGGTCGGTACAGCTATATGCTGCGATGCGAGTCTTGGAGAGAGACTGGGTCATCTCAGCTCGGTCGGTACAGCTATATGCTGCGATGCGAGTCTTGGAGAGAGACTGGGTCGTCTCAGCTCGGTCGGTACAGCTATATGCTGCGATGCGAGTCTTGGAGAGAGACTGGGTTAAAATCCCACCGATATGGCCGACGCGTGCTGCTGGTTGTGACGCCGCGTCGGAAAGGCGGTGGGGTGGTAACATGGAAATTCCCCCCCCGATATGGCCGACGCGTGCTACTGGTTGTGACGCCGCGTCGGAAAGGCGGTGGGGTGGTAACATGGAAATTCCCCCCCCGATATGGCCGACGCGTGCTACTGGTTGTGACGCCACGTCGGAAAGGCGGGGGGGTGCTAACGGGTGACTGTCATTGCATGCGTGATTCTAACGGGGGGGGGGGGCTGTGCTGGAGCGTAAGTGGGTTAGCCAGTTTTCATGTATATTTGTTGTTAATTCCCCGTTTTCTATGCGGTTCCCTTTTACCCTCGTCGATTCTGTATATATTACGTGATTGTATTTCTTATCGGTCGCCGGTCATTTATTGATGTTGCTGGTTCGGAGGCACACCTTTTCGATTTTTCACAGTTGTGTTACAGCCGGGGACGGCTGTGTGTTTATACAGGGGGGGGTGATGTAGTGACATAGAATGGTCACTACTGTGTCGGCCTGTACGAAGGCTGGGGGCCCCAAGGGGGTGCCTGGGGGGTCACGTGGTGGAGGGATCCGGACCTTCCCAGAGGTGGGGGAAGTGAGGCGTGTCCTGGGAAGGGAGGCGTGGCCTGAAGAGAGCCAGCCACGCCGGGGCGGAGCCAGCCACGCCAAACCAGATATAAGCGTGGTGTGAACGCAGAGCGAGGCTGTTGTACTGTACTCCAAAGTGAAGACATCATTGGTCGTCAAGTCCCGAGTCGTCGTCCTGGGCCAGGCAGGCCGTTGCCTGCCTGGTCCAGTCTGTGTCGTGTTCCAGAGTGTTAGTGAGTTGAGGAAGGTGGTCACCACCTTATGTACAGTGTTATATTACTTACCGTTTAATAAATAGTGTTGCCTCCAAGCTGCGTGTGTGTGCACCTAATTTGAACCCACTACAGTAGTAGTGCAGTGTATAGTCGTGTATAATCGTGTAGTGTACTGTATAGTAGTGTAGTGCATAGCACATATAGACCACCGTGCTAACTGGATGTGGGTTTATAGTGCGGTTCACGAACCACTTTTTCCGCAATTTAAAATTTTCCGATCGCGGCTGCGTCACCAATCCACTTGCCCACGTTTTCACCTCTCCACTTCCCTCACCTCCCATCCACCTCTACATTGGGTGCACTTCTGCCTCCGAGCTCTCTCCACTGCTGGTCGATTCTTCGATTTCGTGTCCTCCCGGGGAATATTCGTCTCGCTCATGGGGCTCCGTGCCATGGTCATTCTATTCTCTGGGCTCCTGGCAGGTGAGTGCTGCTCTTGTTGTTTATATTACAACAACGACAGCATTGATGAGAGATTCCTTGTCCCAAAGGGCAATTCGCTGCTTCTATAATCTGCTCATTGTAAGGTGGTTAAGAATATTGATTTTTACCAGAAATTTTACTGACTCTTATCAAATAGGGTAGTGTAGAGTCGCGGAGTTCTGAACAATTTTTTATATGACCACACATTTTTCTTGGATTGCCTTTAGAGCTATATGTTAATTGCTTAAGGAATTCAGATTTGGATGGTTAGAATAAAGTACATTTCATACTGAAGTATCTCAGAGCGATGTACGTAAAAATAAAACTACACTCACAAGTACAGATAAAATCTAAGCGAAATAGAAAGCTGATAATGACGATTATCAGCTTTCTAATCAATGACTACTCTCGAAATTCCAAAATGAAGGACCATGATAACAGCCAATGATACAATTATAGAGTAATCCAATCAGACAACATAACTGGTCTTTAAATGTTCAGTTACAGGAAAAGCCTGCAGTACAAACAGGTGAGTTTTAAGATGGTGATTTAAAAAGTGAAACACTCAGAATCCCTAATGGACCGAGGAAAGGGATTCCAAAATCCTGGAGCCTGGCTGTAGAAGGCTCCGTATCTCCCATATAACGTCGACAACAGCACCACAGGCTTGAGTTTGGAATCACGAGTAGACCAGAATCAGCTGATCTAAGTTTCGCAGGGTTATATTTATATATGGAAGTATTAAAAAGGTTGCACGCAGAAGAAGACCCGATGATGTGGGCAGTGATGTGAAGGAAACTGGCACTATTTGGACACACATATCTAGGATGGAAAACAAGAAAACTTAAAGTGTGTTGTTGTTGTTTAGACAAATGAAAAGAACCAGGAATAGAGCAAGACCTAACAGAATAGCTTGATGGCGATGTTATAAGAGGTTGGTGCCATAAAGATGTGGCCACTACTTGAGAATATTTGCACTACAAGACAGAGAAGTGGAAACAACAAATTACGAAATGTGCAGTGGACATTTACTATAGGTTATCTGCCCCATGGATCATGATGAAAACTTGAGCGGATTGGCCAGATATTTAAGGAGCCAGCCCTTTCACGGCCTTGTACATGAGAAGTAGAATCTTAAAAGTCAATCCGTACTTTACAGGGAGCCAGTGCATACACGAGAAAGAATATAGCCAATATGGTAATACGTTTTTACATGTGAGCAGTACATTTATTTTGGAGTGTATTCTGAAATGTTGACTTCCTTGCCATGGCAAATTTTTTATATGTCAGAGGATGTAGGTTGCTACGTTAAAAAGTGAACCAGATGTTAATCTTGTTTATTACTTTGTGTCTAGAAGGGGGCGTGCAAATTGATATCCAAAAAGCGTATTTTTAAATCAGACCAGACCAATTCTATTACATTTGAATTAAGGACTGAATATCAGTTACATGGATGTAATCAATATATTTCAAGATACATCCTTTTTAAAGGTCGTATTTGTGATATTGGTGTTTTTTTTGTATTACTTTGGTCGATTAGATGTGAGCAACTATGCAATAATTACTGAGGTTATTTCCTAACTATCTCTTTAAGGTGGTCAAGACAGATAACTGCATCAGGAGTAGCAGAGTGTATGGCTGTGAGGTCTTCATATTTGTGGATCGATAATTGCGTCATTGTACTTTGTACGGTTTGCTCATCACAATGATAGAATCTCAAAGAGTTTCCATTCTGGATATAAATATAGGACACGAATGATGTTTGTATGTTGAACTGCTTTTGCACCGCACGCAGCCAACCATGCTAATCAGAGGTTGCACTTTTACAGGCTATTTGCACGTGGATCGTGTTAATGATGGATGGATGAATGAAGAGTTCCGATGGACTCATTCCCTGGAGCTACGAGCCTCTGCCAGTCATCGGCATGACTGTTCGGCGACGTGGCATTATTTTGAGATTCGTGCGCAAACCACAAATGTATTTATTTTCCACCACCAAAATGATTCGCTAAATAGGAGTCCTGTACCTGTGTCGGAATGCTAGGGGCGTGGTGCCAAGACGACGGCAAGATGAGCTGCAGGTCGGCGAAGCAAGGATACCAGGTCTGCTCGCGAACCTCCGTGGAGGCCGTGGAGGGCGGCTCTGTGACGCTGCCCTGCACCTTCTCGTACCCGGCTCACCTTCAGCCCAGCAGAGTTGCCGTGTCCTGGAGGTCGGACATGTTCCGCGACTCTACGGTTTTCCAGAGCACCGACGGATTCGTGCGCGAGTCTCTCAAGGGTCGCCTTTCTCAGAAGGGAGACCTGGACAAACGCGACGCGTCCATTTTCATCCGCGACATCCGGATCGACGACTTCAAGGTGTATGTCTGCCAGGTGATGGTGTTCGACGACAAGGCGGGCTACGAGTTCCACGTGTCCGACAGGATCGAACTGAAGCTAGGTAACGTATTCAGCAGGCGCGACGGTATTTTTAAAATAAGGTTTGCAAGTATGCAATGTATTTTGGCCATGTTCATACATTGACAACTACACAATTGACATGTATACAATGTACTTTGGCCATGTTCATACATTGACAACTATACAATTGACATGTATACAATGTACTTTGGCCATGTTCATACATTGACAACTACACAATTGACATGTATACAATGTACTTTGGCCATGTTCATACATTGACAACTACACGATTGACAGGTATACAATGTATTTTTGCCATGTTCATACATTGACAACTACACAATTGACATGTATACAATGTACTTTGGCCATGTTCATACATTGACAACTATACAATTGACATGTATACAATGTACTTTGGCCATGTTCATACATTGACAACTACACAATTGACATGTATACAATGTACTTTGGCCATGTTCATACATTGACAACTACACGATTGACATGTATACAATGTATTTTTGCTATGTTCATACATTGACAACTACACAATTGACATGTATACAATGTACTTTGGCCATGTTCATACATTGACAACTATACAATTGACATGTATACAATGTATTTTTGCCATGTTCATACGTTGATAACTATACCACAATTGAACACTTAATTGCAACATTTTTCATATTTTGCCACGTGATGAAGTCATGCTAATAAAAATATGTATGGTTAAACAACAACAACCGCCATTCATCACTAAGTGGCGGTGATGTCATAATGGTGCTTGTGCTAGGCTATATGCACTTTAAGGCCCCGTGAATTGTCACGTCAAATAACTCCCCTATGTCCCGCACGGACTGTAGGGAGGCCTTCATCCAGAAAGCGGATATGGCAGAGAAGGTCTGTGCTGTGCGACACCTGTGAACATTGGGATATTACTGTGCGTGGAAAACGTGTTGTCCCCTTCATTCACTCATCCACTCACCCACTCACCCACCTGCTCACTAATCCACTCTCTCATCTACTCGCCCACTCACTCACCCCAGGTGCACTTATGATTCGAACGGTTGGATAGGCACGGTGCGAAATAACTTCCTACATTCGTACATTATTTTGCAAAGTGATGGATACGTGACCTAGCTTCAGCTCGATCCAATCGGACACAGCAGCATGATTTCACATAGTTTGCTACTCATTATCGTCTTCGAACTTTATAATTTTTATTGTTTTTATATATTTAGCCGACCTGTCCCCCCTCGTTAGGATCCACAGGAGGAGATGGACAGGGCAGACCGGCTACACAACCACGTTCAACTTACCATAATTTGAAATAACCTCATTTTGCAAGCTGGGATTTCCAGCATTGAATCTCAATGTCAATATATGCAATAGTCAATGGTAATCAGTCTGATACCTTCACCATTATCTCTGGTATTCCAGAAGGTTTCGTTTTGGCTCCAACATTATGTATTATCTTCATTCATAACTTATCATTATTCCACACACCAAATCTAAGCCATTCATTTGTACGTGATATTAAAGTCCATGCATCACTCACTTAAAACACAAGTCTAAAGTAAAATATATTTAGATACCCAACTTCCATATGCTTCAATATTAAAACATCTGGTCACATTCAACTAAATAACCAAGTTAATATTAACATCACTTAAGCTTATTAATACGACTGTTACTACCACATGTCCTCAACGGCAGAGTAGGCGGAAGAAGATGTTAAGATCTCAATGGTTGTGAAGGCAGACGAAGGCTACAGCAGAACGATATCTAGAATTGTCTTGGTCTTCTGCCCATTGGATTTATGGTCCCGTTCTGTCAAGAACTGTGTGGAAGCTGCTGTGGAACAGCTCCACAATAAAATAATTCATGCACAGAGATCTTTCATGAAAGGAACAATATCTGCATAGCAAATTGACAGGGTGTTGGTGATGGCTCATCATCACCAACACCCTGTTCCGCCAAGAAAGGAGATACAAAACATCATGGCAACATCCGAAATCTAAGCAGTGACAGTATATCGATAATATCATTGTACCATGCCTAGGATCGCGAATATGTCTGCATCACCCAGGCTGTTCTAGCAACTGATGATTGCTGGACTGACCATCGACTCATCTGCTCAATTATATCCATAAAACTGGCTCACAAGTGACGGCTGCAGCACAAGAGATGCCTACAGAAGATCAATGTTGAAGGTCTCAATGACTCAATGAAGCAAGACCTCTTCCACCAATGCCTAAATGAAAAACTGTCAAACTTTAATCACCACATGTGGGAGAATGTTGGCAACGCTTGGGATGTCTATAAATCCACCATCATTGACACCTGTAAAAAAAAACAAGACTGATTTGATGAGAATGATCAGGAGTTCCAAGAGTTGATCGATCATGTGTGCAATTATTTTTATTCTTGACAAAACGATACCAATTCCAAGCAAAATACGTGGAATCACCAACAAGCAATGGCAGCGGTCCAGAGGAGGACCCACGATGTGAAAAACAGATGGTTGGAAGATAGGGAAAAAGAGATACAACATCTTGCCAACATCCATAATATGTGCGGCATTTTCAGTGGCACCAAAAGCGCCTATGGTCCGAACACTCAGGGACCAACCCCCTAAGGACTAAGAATGGAGGAGATGTGATCAAGGCGAGGGAAGCTATTAACACTTGTTGGAAGGAGCATTTTGAATATCTTCTCAATCGTGACTCGTTCATCGACGACAGTTTTTTCCGCTCCATCCCGCAACATCCGATGAGAAATAAGCTTGGAACCCCCCCTACCCTTGATGAACTGATGAAAGCCATCAAGCAGATGAAGAACAATAAGGCATCTGGAGCGGATGGAATCCCTGCTGAAATCTTCAAACAAGGGGGAGATCACGTCACGGCTCCAAAGTGATGGATACATTACCTAGCAGGTCGTTTGGAAATCCCAAACGACCTTAAATATGCCATGATTGTGACCATCCATAAAAAGGATATACCTACGATTGTGGAAATGACAGGGGGATTGCCTTGCTGTCCACTGCAGGAAATATCATTGCAATAACTCTCCTGAACAGTCTTCTGCCACTTGCTGATGAACTCCCGCAATCCCAACGTGAGTTGAGGCCATCAAGAGGCACAACTGACATGATCATCACTGCACGTCAACTGCACGAAAAATGTCAGGAACAACACAAACCTCCATAATAGAGGTTTTTGGGTTAGATCGCGTAATTGTATACATGTGTCGTTAAACCCGCCACCACCCGACACAGCCAAGTAGTAAGGGTTGTCACGATAACAAAACATGCCAATTCGTCATTAGTACAGCACACCGGTGTGTTGGAGAGTCAAACCACAACATTTACAAACTGAGTATGACGTTTCGCCAGTAATTACAAATAGCTCCATCAGGCGACAGCCAGATTTGTGGAGAAGTCTTACTGTTTTGTTCCTTATATAGAGGCTGTAGATGTCTTGACCACAACTTCTGCGCTCTTGCACAATGTGGGGGTGGGGGTGGAATTACTGAGGCAATGTACATTATGTATATGCATTAAGCGAACCCTTTGAACTTGTCCTTCCTGTCTGTGTTTATTAAAATAGCCCTACCAACGGTAATCCCCCCCATGCGTGGAAGTGAATTATGAAATAATACATTATTTAAATGCATGCCTACAAATGGCAACGTATTTCAATAGGGATTATCGTTGGTAGGGTTATTTTAATAAACTATACCTAACTATTGGCAAGCTTCAAGCAGGAGTGGAGCTAAACTACCAAATGGTAGGCTGTTCAACATCAACCGACTTCGATCTAAAACGAAGACCATCCCGACAGCAGTTGTTGAGCTCCAGTATATTGCTGATGATGCTGTTGTGTGTGCCCATTCAGCAGTGGATATTCAGTTAATCATCGCAACTTTTACTGAAGCATGTGAGAACATGTTACTGACGCTTAATATTTTTAAGACTAACGTCCTCCATCAACCAGTTCTCAATGAGCAGTCCCCAGCACCGACAATCTACATCCACCGTGAGACTCTGGAAAATGTTGAGCATTTCCCATACCTCGGAAGCCTTCTTTCTCAGAATGCTGACATTGACGAAGAAATCCAAAATCGCCTGAAAGGTGCAAGTGCAGCTTTTGTTCGGCTAAGAAAATGAGTGTTTAAGGAACGTGGCATCAGGTCCAAAACCAAGATAATGGTTTATCAAGTAGTCGTAAAATCTACCTCACTGTACAAAGCTGAGACGTCAAATCATACAGGAGACATCTCAAAGCGCTAGAGAAGTATAATCAACGCTGTGTATGGAAGATCCTTAAAATCAGGTTGGAAGACAGACATGCTAATATCAGTGTCCTCTGGCAAACAAACACCACGAGCATGGAGGCCATGATCATTCGACATCAGCTTTCCTGGGCCGGCCACGTCATCCATATGGCAAACTCCAGACTCGCAATGAAAGTCTTCTATTCCCAGCTTAGTCGAGGTGTGCGTTCAAGAGGCGGGCAGAGAAAGCGCTTGAAGGATGTCCTCTAGGCCAACATGAAGAAGTGCACCATCGACAGCAACTCATGGGAGACTCTTGCCCAGGATCCCCTCAGATGGAGACACAGTCTATTTCAAGGATCCAAACATTTTGAAATTTAATCGCAGAAACAGGAAGAGGGAAAAGCGAGGACGGCGTATACAGCAATGCTGCAGCCCGACTTACTAATTCAGTTCCACCCACCACTCTTTCTGGACACGCGTGTGCCCAAGCTGCGGCAGAATATGTCGATCCCAGATTGGTATCTTCAGCCATCTTTGCACCCACAGCTAATCCAACTTTTCTATGCCACACAATCATCCTCGATTGCGAGGGATATCCTATGATAATGCTGATGAGCACCATATATAGTGAGGTCCTGCAATTTTCATATCAGGGCTCTATGACACATTTGATCACTAATGAGTTGTGACATAGCCAACATGGTCGCTTGTAGCTTAGTATCGACAAGGCTCGATTATTGTAACTCACTACACAGCATTGTAATACGGTGGGTTTTTTTTTGGAAGATTTGCTGGTTTATCCAGGATGTTTCTGTTGCGCGTCGTCGCTTTAAGATGTTCTCTGTTCATATTTTGTTTGTTGCGGTTGCACCCGACTCAAGAGCTGCATGGCTCACAGGGCTATACCTAATGAATGAAACTTGAAACTTATAGGACGTCTGGCATAAAAACATTGCCAAGCTACAACGTGTACAAAACTCTTTGGCACGTGTCATTACTGGCCCTGCAAGATCCGACCATGTCCGTCCAGTGCTCGCTGAGCTGCATTACGCACAAAGTGCTTGCCACAAATGAACCACAATACCTTGCTAATCTCCTGAAGGAGTATAAACCATCACGTGAACATTTTCTTCTTGGTTCTTTCGGTAAAATCACGTAGAATGGTCCTCAGGTGAAGACCAGGTCTGTCGGGGAGGCAGCTGTCTCCCCGACAGACCTGGTCTTCACCTGAGGACGGCTGCTTGCGTTGTGGCCGAAACGTCGTGAGAATTATTTTATAATGTTTTATTTTATTATTTGTTATTTCCATTCTACGTGACTTTACCGAAAGAACCAAGAAGATGAATCCCTGCAGTCACGAAAGCTTTAAATCGAAACATCACTTGAACGTCGATCATCCTCGCACCAGCGGCTTTGGGCTAACAGTCGAGCAAATACGATCATTGCATTGTGCAGTGCTTTCAGATGCGCTTCTGCAGCTGTCTGGGATGCTCTTCCTTCTGATATTAAGTAGCCACTGGAGCTATGCATTTTGAAATCATCTACATTGAAAACTAATTTCTTTAAAACTGTTTTTTTTATTTAGTTTTTTGTCCTACCCGACACCTCCGATTAGCATGGTTGGCTATGTACTATGCGAAATAAGTTCAACATACGTATGCACATGAAACCCACTTACTAACATTCAGACAGACCAATTGTTCACTTATGTAGTCTTTTCTCCTAAAACCCATAGTTTTCAAATTGGATATAACGCAATGAATATGTTCAGGAACACATTTTTTATAACGCAGATGCGAATTGGATATAATGCAAATGAGTAAACATGACTAGTTTAACACGCAGGCTTTCGCAACCAATATCATCCATCATACAGTTTTTGTATTGAATTAGATCACGTAAATATACTGGCTGTGTCGGGTGGTGGCGGGTTTAATGACACATATTTTTACGCGATTGAACCCAAAGAAACTTGTATTATGGAAAATATGCGGTCATACAGCTGCCTCGGCGTACCATCATCATCATCGCACAAGACATTGGGATGCTGCTGGATACTACCAACTATGCGCCTCTCGGTCTGTGTTGAGCCTGCATAACGCATCTCATGTGTTATCTCGGACTCTGCTTTTACTCCCTATTACATGCTATTTATTATAACGCGATTTTTCCATAACACGGTGCTCTTCAGGAACGCAACTACTGCTACCGCGTTACAGGAGAACACGACTGCACAAGTTTAAATAACATCTGCCTTGTTCCCACATTGGAATGGAGGCATTCGGTGCAAAAGCCAAGGTGAGCTGAGCTGCAGGTCCACAAGGCTGGGCTACCAAGTCTGCGCGCAAACCTCTGTGGAGGCCGTGGAGGGCGGCTCGGCGATGCTGCCCTGCACCTTCTCGTACCCGGCTCACCTACCACCCAGCAGAGTTTCCGTGTCCTGGAGGCCGGAAGGGTTTCACGAGGCCATCATGTTCCAGAGTGCTGACCCGTTTCTGCGAGAGAATGTCCTTGGGGACGGCGGCGGGGGCCGCTTCTCCCTTGCGGGAAACTTGAGCACACGCAACGCGTCCATCTCGATCCGCGACCTCAGACTGGACGACTTCAAGGCGTACGTCTGCCAGCTGGTCATGTACTACGTGAACAAGGAGAACGTCTTTCAAGTGTCCGATCCAATCAAGCTGAAGTTGAAAGGTACATGTATTGTACCAATAAGGGAAATAATGCTTTAGTTTATTAGTATGATTGTTATTTTAAGAACTACTTCTTGGTGTTGTGTTGTCTGTCCCCATCACTCACTCACCCACTCACCCACCCACTAACCCCACGTGCACCTCCGATGAGCATAGTTGGTTATTACATACGGTGCGAAAGAAGTTCAACATACATACAAAGACAAAGAGATATCTAGTATAGCCTGAACAGACTGTTGGGGGCAAGTGCTGTTAGCGACCAACACATATGAAGGCCGCACAGCACACAAAGGGGGTGGGTGGCCAGCACCATGTCCCCTGGCCACCTTTGTCTCCCCTAGTGGCAATGTTTTTACACATCGAACCGGTTGCTCATTTTGAGGTTGAGTCGACCTCAGGGAGATCCAGGAACCGGTTCGGATAACCGTCACTACCGGTGCTGGCGGCCGTGAGTGGGACTCGAACTCAGATATCGTCATAAAAACATGCTTAACCGCCATTCTGCGAGCTCCCCGCCGAGACACCAGAGCTCACTGTGACGCACCAGTGCCTCTCTTTAAGGAATCTAACCCCTCCTTCCTTCATGTCCACAGAGCACACCGAAATACCCGCAACCCCCGAGACAACGACGACGGCAGCAACATCGTCGGCAGCAACATCGTCGGCAGCACCATCTCCAGCCGCGACGGCTCAATCCCCTCGAGTTCCACGTGCTCCCATCCACTCCGTCGCCACCGCCGCCGCTGTGCTCGGTTGGGCGGCGCTCCTGGTGCTGGCGCTCACATGGGGGAGACGTGCCGCGTGCGCCAAGAGACGCCGGGCAAGAGGTGTGTGATACAATTGTCCCCCAACGTCCTGACAACAGTGGGTAGTAGAGTAGAGTCCATAATGGAGGTTGTTGGGTGAGATCGCCTACATATAAATGTGACATTAGACCCACCACCACCTTACACAGAAGTAAACCCACAACATTTACAATTCGAGTACGACGTTTCACTAGTAATTACAACAACAACCAGCATCGTCAGGTGACGGACAGATTTGTGGAGAAATCCTCCTCCCGTTTTGGTCTTAAATAGACAGATAAATGTGATGCCGTCACCTGTAAGCCAATCAGGTGCGAAGGCCGGGGGTGGGGTGGTAATGTAAGGATATACATTACAATGGATATCCATTACCGGTTGGGTTATTCATAGGACAATCAACATGCATTATGCGTGCGCATTGTGCTTTAACATCCTGCCATTTATTTTAGTGCAAGAAATCAAAATTCCTGTTATTTTCTGCTCACAGTTATTCACCATAGACATATGGCGACCTGTATAGGCATGCAGTAAAAGTGTATTACTTGATGATTTCCTGCCAAGCAGCACTAAGCCTGTAGCTATCAGAACGGCAAAATTATTTTTCGTTCACGTGACAAACCTTACTAATTGGGTTTGTCGGGTGGTGGCAGGTTTAGCGACACATTTATATTTATACGATCTAACCCAACACCTCTAGTATAGAAAATATTGGTCGTGCCTCCGTTTTAAACAGAGTAGAGTTCACGGGTCAGACTATAAACACACCTGTTTGATGGTCCAGTCCCTAATAGGTCAAGATGGTTGTGATTATGTAATGTCGGGCAAGTGCACACAAACTCCACCCTCCCTCAGCAGTTCGCTTGGGAGATCTTTCTTTGCCCGGCGCTTTTCCTGGTCTCAAGACTCTGGACCACCTTCCGTAACTTTCTCAACAGATGACACTTCAGCCAGTCATACGCTATCACAAATACAAAGTTCCCCCGTATAAACCTTAACAGACTGTTAGGGCAAGAGTTGTTAGCAAGCAGCACCTATGAAGACCTGAAAGGCACACGAGGGAGTGGGAGGCCAGCCTTTACACACCACACCAGGTACTCATTTGAGGCTGAGTCGACCTAGAGGAGGCCCAAGACCGGTTCAGATAATCGTTACTCGTGTTGACCGTGAGCAGGAATCGAACTTGGCTTTCTTGGTTTGTTATGCAGCACAGTGCTAACCGCGACACCACCGCTCCCCACTATACACACATGCACCCGCCCCAACACACACATGCTTACCAATACATCTCCCCAACACAGACACGTACTGCCAAATAGACAAAGATAAAATATCTCCAATAAAGGCTTTTAACAGACTATTAGTGAGCACCTATTTAAGACGGTCACGACATGCGACACAAATCCCTTCTCACTCTCAAACATGCAGAGAAATTGCATACGTGGGTTCAAGTACACTCACAAAATAGTTCCAAGCAAAAATCACGTGAACATTACTTCAATAAAACATTAATGACACGTACAATATACAACTTAGCTCAACCACAGCCTGGGCGTTGATGGAAAGACAGATATGTTGCACAAGGACTTGTTGGTTTGACAGCAGAGGTGTTCCTCCAAATCAGTCGGGCAGCATTGTCTTTTCATTGGCTGCGTATTGCTGTGTGGAAGTGACCTGGTCTGTTGTTTCAAACGACGCTTCAGGTCTTCTCAGCCATTATTATCCATTTCCTTCTCTATGCTTACAAAATATGGACCCCCTCTAATGGAACATCTTCGTCGGTTAGAAACATTCAGGCTGGCCTGCCTACGATTCATCTTGGGTTTAACCAAGCTGGATTGTGCGAGGAGCTCACAAATCCTTGAAAGATCTGGACACAGTCCCATCGGTGAGCTCCAGGCAAGGCTGCATTAGCTGGATCATGCAGCCCGCATGCCCAGCCACTGCATGCACAAACAGCTTTTGTTCGGTCCAAAATAGGGTGCTAAACGGGAGTGACATGGCCTAGAGAGGAGATAGAATGGTGTGGTACAGGAGGATTTGGAGCTGAGTGGACTTGCCAATGACAGGTACCAGCGGAGTCATGATCGGCCTCTGTGGAGGAGGCTTGTGAAGGACTTTACTGGGCAGTTGGAGGCAGTCGCCCTCCAGCAACAATGGAGGGCAGAGGAGCGATGCTCACAACAATGAGCAGATCACCGGGTGGCTAAAACACAGCAAGTAGGCATAGTGGGAGGCACAGGTGATGCATTGGCCAGGCACCTCAGTCAGTCAACCCACAGCATCACCTGGGTCTGTCCCATGACCTGCTGCCAGCGGGCGTTTGAGACTTCACGTGGCCTTAACGTGCACATAGCCTGGCACAAGCGCGGCAGTGACATCACCGCCACTTAAGTGGCAAATAGCGGCTGTTGTTGTCGTTGCACCAGGACCTTTATTTATTCGGGAATCCGGTAATCGCTGTTCACTACGAGAAGAAGTTAGGGAGTCTGCTACTATATTTTAAGTCAGGGCGGCCTTACCATCACCACAACAATGCACAAAGTAGCTGCCTGGTGATTGTATGTCATTAATCACAACCAATCCCTCACTTTCAATGAGTGTAAGAACTGCTTTTTGTTGTATTTCGTTTGTTGTCCTTCCCCCCCACACCTCTGATTAGCACGGTTGGTTAAGTACGGTGCAAGATAAGTTCAACATACATACAAACTACTATTCACTATAAGACTATACGTACACTATACACTACACAAGTATATACTACTATACACTACACCACTATACTACAATGGCGAAGTTATGTAGCCCCGTTTGTCCAAACGAGCTTCTATTTGAATGGAAAAAGAGGGAGGGTTAAACGGTCATGGTATAATGATTAGAGTTTGTGGGGTGGACGTGGAAATTGAGTGAACATTTTCAACATCTACTATTATCAGGATTAACAAATGCGTAACTCACAGAGACTCACACTTATCGAGATCCATACTAAAACGAAACTATTATTTTACCAGGTAAGGCCCCACTGAGCTACGTAGCTTTTTTTTTAGAAGCGACCTGACCATCATAAACAATAGCTCAACAAAGAAATTGGCTTATCATCATCATGTGGAAATGTACAGTAGTAGCCAAATTATCTACATTCATAGAGATGCATATAGAACCACATAGACCCAGAGACCTATGCTCATATCGAACTTTAGAGACCCACATAAACCCATACTCATATAGAACCAGAGACCCATACTCATATAGAACCATAGAGACCCACAGAGACCCATACCCATATAGAACCATAGAGACCCATACTCATATAGAACCATAGAGATCCACAAAAACCCACAGAGACCCATAGAATTAACTAAACTATTTATATTTTACCAAGTCGACCCCCTCGGGGGAGGCTGGCGGCCGAGAGGGCGTCAGTCCTTGGGCCCCTGAAGACGGAACAGTTAGCAGCGGATCAGAGGCAGGCGGCGACCCCGCCCTCCAGGAGTCAGTGGACCCCCCACATGTTCGGCCATAGTCATGAGAGGAAGCATGTGGAGCAAAGAACGGCTTCAACCGTGAAGGGTGCACGAACCACCGACGCTTCCCCCATTTAATGCGAACACATTGAGGCCGCATAACCTGCACAATTTCCACGGGGCCCCTCCATGGTCTCAACAACTTAGACGAGGTGGCCAATGGCACCTGGGGGCAGTGCAGCCACGCTCTGTCGCCCGGGTACCATTCGTGCGTGTGTGAACGGCGCGATCGCAACATTTCATTCTGCTTCTGGCGAGAGTCAGAGTTTTGCATGGCCGCCTCCCGTGCCTCAGCCAACCGGAGGATGTTAAACTTAACATGGTCTGCCAACTTGGATTTAGCGTGTGGTGTGGCAATTGTCAGCTGAGTCGCGACAGGCGGGTCAAATTCGCGGCCATACATTAAAAAAAAACGGCGAGAATCCGGTCGCCGCGTGAGGAGCCATCCTGTATGCTGCCAGGACTCCCGGGATCTGAAGGTCCCAATCGGTTTGGGACTCAGATACCTGGTGGGATAGCATGGACGTAAGAGTCCTATGCAGGCGTTCTACCATCCCATCCGTTTGTGGGTGGTAAGGCGAAGTACGAATTTTCTTTGTACCCAGAAGCTGTTGTATGTGTCGGGTTATGAAATTTTGATAAAAATAAGAAAAATTAATAATTTTCCGAAAAATGCGCAAATCGCATTAATTATGTTAATGTGTGTATTAACATGCATAAATTATGATAATGCGTGTAATGATATGCATAAATTATGATAATCGCGGAGATAATCGTAGTAATTTATGCGGATGCTTGCGATTATGTTAATGTGAGCAGTTGTGATAATTAAGCTCAGCTTCGTTTATCCAGTGTTATATCAATCAGGATAACACGATTATCATCGATTAAACGTTTACCGATTATCCTAGTGTGTGTTATGATATTTTAGGTCTCCATTTTCATATCTCATCGCAGGATACAGTTATCAAGAATAAGATAGTTTTGCATGGACTTGGAAAGAAGCACTCGAACAGTTGGTGTTAAGCAATTTTGTTCTAAACAAGCACATGACACTCTCTTATCCGAAAGCAAGTATATGTCAATAAATTCATGGGCAGGATTATGCGATTACGAAAATGAATGACTAAAAATACTTCTTCATTGGCATGATTATGCAGTTAACGAAAATGAATGACTAAAACATTTCTTATTCATGTAACTCGACGGCAGCAACTGCTTTGCACGATCAGTTGATATTGAACGCACCACCTCGAAATGGCAACCCTTTTTGAAACGCAATGACAATTTTTTTTTTTAAGTCTTATTCGTGTGCGTGCTGTGTGTGCGTTGTCCCCTTGTAATATTAATTAATTCTTAGAGCCGGGAGTTGTGTCGTTAGCTTGTGTGGTGTGGGAGGATACAAACAGCGGCCAGAAGTTTTCTCTGGGTTGGGCGTGGCCGCCGCTCTGCTCCTGCTGCTCCCTCGCTCTCTCTCCACTGCTGGACGACGAGTTGGCACGATGCTGTCCATGAAGATGCTCGGTCGCTCGGTGTCGCTCGTGTTCGCTCGTTGTCGCTCGGTGGCGCTCGGTGGCGCACGGTGGCGCTCGGTGGCGCTCGGTGGCGCTCGGTGGCGCTCGGTGGCGCTCGGTGGCGCTCGGTGGCGCTCGGAAGACTTTGACTCTCTTTCTCCACTGCGGGATGACGAGTCGGTTTTGGTTGATGCTGGTTGATCTGGGTGTGTATTAGACACACGGCGCATTCAACAGCGCTGTCCTCCTCCTCACAGCCATTTGACCAGGTTTTCTCCACTGCTTCGCGCTCTCTGCTTTGCTCGCTTGGCGATCTCCGCCTTTCCTGCGGGTTGTTCGCTGGTCGTCACTCTGACGAGGAGCGATGCTTCGTTCGTGGCAGGGTGGACGTTGGCGTCTTTGTTGGCTTCACTCGCAGCTCGGCGACTCAGGGTAGCGATTCTTCTCAGGTGGTGCAGACCTCGGCTTGTTGCTGCACGTCGCTACCCCGCGAACCTCGTCATTCTGGATGACGAAAACTTCTTCGTTGTCGGCGTTGAGATGAGGTGGGGCCCAGGGCCTCTGACGAGATGTGGTGGGGGCCGAAGCCCTTGACGATCTGAGTTGAATGGATTTTTCCCCGGTTTATATTGGGAAAATCCACTCAGTCTTCCCGAGTTGTTTGAAGGCTGTCATATATCTTTCTGTGGGTTGAACACATCTGCGTCCGTGTGTTTCGTGTGTCGTGTGCGTGTTTATTAGTAAAGACACAGCTGTGTAACCATTCTGGAAGGAGGGGTGGGGAATGTTATTTGCTTGGGTGTGCAAATCTTGCTGTCCGTGCTGCGGGGAGACAAAGACGGCCGTGTTTAACTCAAAACGTGAGCACCCTCTCCTCTCTCCGCGTCTCTTGCGAGAGAAAACAAACAATGTCAGCACAACCCCCCCCCCCCCCCTTGTGACCTTTTTGCTCCCTCCTTGCTTGCCAGACCCCGCTGGAAGACAAAGGTGGCTGAGGAGATGTTTGTAATACATTTATGTGGTCCTGTGTGTTACATTTATTCTTGAATTATATTTTATGAGTTCCTTCGGTCTTAGTATCGTGGTTATCATTCGTCTATGTTTAATGAATATTCGTAATGATCCTCGTCACATTATTATTTTGGGGCTTCGCCAAGTTTAGTTCTCCAGAGATTGGTGTTTTATTCTGAGTTATATTTTAATGTCCTGAGGTTAAATGTAACTATGTTTCCACTTAAGCTTTCTGGAATTCGTACTCTTTCGTTTTTCGGAAGGTCGTGTAGATAGGAAACATATACTTCTAAATAATATGTATGCGGTGAATATAAGGGAATTACTAATAATAAAAATTATTGTTTGTTGGTTAATTATCTTTGTTAAGTTTCTACTTTTCGGTAAGAAAAACGTTAAGAAAACGCGAGTTTCAACCGTTATTTACTCTGCACCTTATCTGTACATCTCCAGATGTCTTTGGGAGGTTAGTCCATACATCTTTTTGTCCATCTGGATGTCTATGACCTCTCTGTGACTGACTTCTTACCAGTTTAATGGCCGTTTCACAGATTCCTGGTGTGCTTGTAGTGGGTTGTTTTCATTATTTAATTTAAAAAAAGTATATATAGATATAATAAAAAAATATATATTTTTTTCTTAATTATTCTTAATACAGTATTAATAACGGAAAACAGGGCATAGATACAACAAAGCTCACACACCTCGTGTAAAAGGGCACTAGTGAAATTCTTTCCCTGATCGGTCAACAACCGTTCCGGAGCGCCCTTGTCGAGGACATAGCCCTGAACAAAAGCCTCCGCAACGGCTGCTGCTGACTGGTTGGCGAGGGGCCAAGCCATAGGCCATCGCGTGAAATATTCCACGCCAACCAGCAGGTACTTATTACCCCTCGGCGTGGAAGGAAACGGC
Organism: Lampetra planeri; assembly: GCF_965212315.1. NCBI lineage: Eukaryota > Metazoa > Chordata > Hyperoartia > Petromyzontiformes > Petromyzontidae > Lampetra > Lampetra planeri. The sequence goes on along the minus strand of NC_136177.1, from coordinate 1,684,476 downwards.
CCCAAAATATCAAGGGCGACAAGCTCATTAACCCGGGTGACCGAAATAGACTGGAGCGGTGGGCTGGCTCCCCTCGCTGGCGGCTTCCGTTGAGCACACTGGGTACAAGACTGCAACAGATCGTCCACATCCCTTGCCATGCCCGGCCAAAAGAAATTAAGCTGGAGCTTGGCAAGGGTTTTGAGGGTGCCCAGGTGAAGGAGCCGCTCATGAGCGGCCCATACAGCCCTACCCCTCAACGCGGAAGGCACCACCAGCCTGTGGCGGCGGATCGTTCCGTCCCAATGTATGAGGAGGCCCTGGCACAACCCCCATGAGTCAACGCCCGACTTCCCCTGAACGGATCCTTCCGCGCGACGCCGTAGCGCCAGGAGGGAAGTATCCTCCATTTGGAGGCGCCCCCACTCCGCACATGACAAGCCCAGTAGGGAATCCTTCCCTCCCACAGCAATAGGGTCAACGTCCGAAGGAGCCTCCACGGCGGCCGCAAGGACCCGATCGTGGCCGTCGCTCGCCGATTTACAACGCCCCGAGCCCAAGAAACAAGTGCAATCAGAAGCGACTGGCAGGCGTGACAGGGCATCGGCATTGGTGTGGCGAATCCCCTTGCGATAAGTTGTTTCGAAATCGAAATCCTGAATGATCTCCAGCCATCGGGACAACTGCCCCGATGGCTGGTGAATACTCAGGGCATACTGTAATGCCGCATGATCTGTACGGACGGTGAAATGCCGGCCGTACAGATATGGCCGGTACTGTTGAATAAAGAAAACAATAGCCAACAGTTCACGGCGGGTGACGCAGTATCGCTGCTCGGCCGGAGACAATACTCTACTACCATAAGCCACAACGCGCTCCACGCCACCCACAACTTGGGAAAGCACGCCCCCAATCCCGGTGTTGCTCGCGTCCGTGTCGAGCACAAAGGGTAGAGAAAAATCGGGGTAACTCAACGGCGGGGCCCCCACCAGGGCGTCACGAAGAGAGTTAAAAGCGGCCTCCTCCTCCGGCCCCCAATGAAATTTCACTCCCTTGGCCGTTAAGGCATGTAATGGCTTAGCGATGGAAGCGAACTCCGCGACAAACCGGCGGTAATATGAAGCAAAACCGATGAAGCTTCTAACCTCCCCCACTGAGGTGGGAGTTGGGCAGGAGCTGACACAACGCGTTTTGGCGGGATCGGTTGAGATGCCTGACCGGCCGATGATGTGACCCAAATATCTTACAGATTCGCGCAGCAAATGGCACTTTTGTGGTTTGAATTTCAAATTAGCTGCGCGCATTTTGAGAAAGACGGCCCGAAGCCTATCAAGATGTTCCTCGAACGTCTTACTGAATACGATAACGTCGTCTAGGTAAATCAAACACACCTCCCATTGCAAGCCAGCGAGAACCAATTCCATCAGGCGCTGGAACGTTGCGGGAGCGGAGTGGTGCCCCATAGGTAACTGATTGAATTGGAAGAGGCTGTGCGGCGTTCGGAAAGCCGTTTTGGGCTTTGATTCGTCGTCCAAGGGAAGTTGCCAAAATCCTGAGAGCAAATCCAAGGTGGAGAAGAATCGTGATCCTGCAAGGGCATCCAGAGATTCGTCCATTCTAGGAAGCGGGTAAGCATCGGCCACCAAGATCTTATTTAACCGCCGGAAATCAACGCAGAATCTTAGGGACCCGTCGTGCTTTTTAACCAATACTATGGGTGCACCCCAAGGGCTGGTCGAGGGAGAAATGATGTCAGAAGCCAACATGTCATCTACAGCCGATTTGACATGATCCTTTTCGGCGGGACTTAACCGAAAAGTATTTTGGCGGATAGGAGCGTTGTCACCGGTATCAATATGGTGGCGCAGCAAATTGATACATCCGATGTCGTATTTGTGCTTGCTAAAAACGTTGGAAAATTCTCGCAAAAGGGTGCGCAATTTAGCACGTTGTGATTCGGACAGGTCAGGTGACTCAGCACACAGCGCCTCCAGCCAACCCTCGTCAATGTCCGAGGGCAGTCGTGACTGAGAATCGGTGGCCACCTGGCAAATGATCGGCATTTCTGCAGGTACCGGAATTGCATGTGCGAACACGGTTCCCTGTGAAACCACCACCGTCCGTGTCCCGACATTGAGGACCGCGATAAACGGGTCCTCATCCCCTTTAACAATAGTCTGGGCCGTCACCAAATCTGGCCCATTCACCCCGGCCCTAGACGGCCCCAGCATAATGCCCCGGTGTGAGACCCCTTTAGCGAATGGTCGACGCAACCGTAGGGGCACAAGCATCTGTGCCCCCGGGGGTACGCGCACCGTTCGAGCAACGAGCGCCTGTACCATTGCACAGGCAGTACGCAAGGCAGGGGTGGAAGGCAGGAACGTTATACGTCGGCCCGATAGAAGCTCGATGCATCCTTGGTCAATCAAAATTTTGATAGGCAATTTGGCCAAAAAGTCCGTCCCCAACAGGCACGGAATCGCCAGCGAGGAGGAGACCAACACCGGTCCAGATAGTTTAATGTCCCCGATAGAAATTTGCGCTCGAATTTGGCCGATGATACCTAACGAGCCCCCGTTTGGAGCGTAACACGGTATGTCGACGGGGAGCAACGGGCGACTCTGAATGGGCAGGATATTATAAATCAAATCGGAAATGATAGTTGCCAAAGCTCCCGTGTCGATGAGTACCCGTACCTCCACCCCATCAATGTGCCCCGTGACAACGGACGACCCCGCCGACGCAGCCACAAAGCGGTGAGCCAACTCGGACCATTGGCCCGGTTTGAGCGCCCTCCCCATCAAGCCGCGACCCGACGCACCAGCACCCGAACCCCGAGAATCGTCTGTCGGACCATGTGAGAGGGAAGTGGGTGTGCGTGCAGGCCGAACATGTGGGGTGCCACGACTTGCCAGACGATATTGTGGAGGCTTTTGAAGAGGACAGTCCTCAGCCCCAGTTCTCGCTCCGCGCTGTCGAGGAGCCTGGCATCCCGACGCCACGTGGCCCCAGAGGTCACAGTTGTAGCACACGACGAGCGCTCCAGAAGACTTGGGCTGCTCTCGGTGGCTCGGTACGTCCCGAGCCGGTCGCCCGCCAGACTGCCATCCCGCAGAACGGCCCGCAGCGAAGCCCCCCTCAGATTCGGAGGTGGTCGCCGCCACGGTGTGTCCCGCAGCTGCCTTGTTAGCCTTCCTCCGCTGGGAAATCAGATTGGCATGAATGTGCCTCGCAGCCCGTAATGACGACATGTCTGCATCATCCTGTGCTAGGATGACGAAGTTCAAGTCGTCGGCCAGCGGCAAAATTTTCTCGGCCACCATCGCATCGATCCCCTCCTCGTCCATACGCGGGAAGGCCGCCTTCGCCAATGACAGCAGGGCCGTGCGATACGCAAGTGGTGACTCTTTGTCGCCCTTCTGCTGCTCGTAAAAAAGCTGGCGACAATCAGAAGGCGGCCCATAAACCGTGGCCAGCACCTGCAGCGCCGACTGAAGCGTGGAGCGTGCCGACTTGGGTGCAGCGGTGAGGGTGCCAAGGGCGTCGCCATCCAGCATCGCCGGAAGAGCACACAGCGCCTCGTTGTCCATCCACCCAGCCATTTCTTGGTGGGCGAGGAACCGGCGCTGGAACCCACCCCAATCGCCGCCGCTCGATAAGAACACCTGCAGGGCCGGCAGGCGTTGCTGAAATGTCGGCTCCATCTCCGATCCTCTCCCAGCACTCGTACCGTGTCCATGGACAGTATGAGGAGCAATGGCGGACCCTTATGGAGGTCGCGCCGTCAGTGACGCGCTGGTTCCAGCTTGGTCGGTGCTGTCGTCCGCTGGTGATGACCTGGCAACCGCTGATAGGCAGCCACTGCGACCCGCCCCCGCCGATGATGTGGCGCTCGCTGGTTGGGCCCCGCGTGACGAGCTGGGGCCCCTCCCTCGGCTCCTACTGTACCCGTGGCGGGAATTTCAAGCCTCCTGCCCATCGCAAAGGCGGGAGTTTCTGGCGGGCGCTGTCCGTCTTCCCACCGCGCCGCTCCCCCCGGCCACAGAATCTGCTCCAGCATGGTGGCCACTGCATATAGGAGCTCCGCCAGTCGGGAGTGGGCTAACGCCAACTCATCAGCCGACGTCCCGACCCTCTCCAACTGTCCCGCAGGTGTTGGAGCCGGCATTATGTGTGTAACACATGAAATGCATGTGTAGTGCTCGACTTGACATGACAGCTTCTTGCTTTTCTTTCTTTCTTTATTTCGCTAATACCGATCAACATTCTTCCAGCTAACACCAATCAACATCCCTCCCGCGCACTCTCCGCTCGTTCGCCGCGTTCCGCCGGCCTCGCTCGCTCCGCGTCTCTCCTCCGTCGACTCTCCTCTCCAGTCTCTCGGTCACAGTTCAGCCGCTCTTTATCGGCTCTCCCGTCACACTCAGCCGTATCACTATCGGCTTCTCCGCCACTCTCCAGCCGCTTCTTGCTGGCTTTTCCCTTGCTACCTTATACTTCTCCACTGCTACCCTATACTTCTCCACTGCTACCCTATACTTCTCCACTGCTACCCTATACTTCTCCACTGCTACCCTATACTTCTCCACTGCTTCTGGCTCCGCTGCTTCAGCTCCAACATCCTTCTTCTCCTCCCAGGCGCGAACTCCCGTCTCTCCAAAAAACCCCTCTCTTTATCCCCAAGCCAATTAAACTCCAACTAATCGGTGGCATCCCCCGCGACGCCCATTGCCCCCTAGCCCAGACAATGCGGCGCCACTTAGCGACAACAACAACTTCCCGGCCATTCAGCGCCCTGCGTCCTTAATCGCCCCCTATCACCTGTTACTGTCCTCAGACAGCGTGGCATCACATTCGGACAATAACAACTCCCACCCAATCAGCGCCCTGTGTCCTTAATCGCCCCCTACCCCTCTCTGGCCTTCTCCTCATGCCTAGCGACAATAACAACCTCGATCTCGTTTGCTCCCAATGTACTCTGCGCGCGCGTACACCCACACCCGCGTGTGGCACGTATTTGAGGCACTACACATGTATGGAATGTGTGTAATATTTTGCATGTAGTAACACGCTTTCCTCCCAATTCTACGCCATGCTGGCAAAGATGCACAACAGGATATCGGTGGTGTTGACAACAACTGCACTACTGGTAACTACAACGTTGCCTTCATACTCAAAACTTTACACTAGACTATTTGTTTTTATTTTACCAAGTGTAAGGCCTACCATTGAGCTGTGAAGCTTCTTTTTTTATTACACGCTTTTATTTAACTCACTCTGTCTGTTGTTGTTGTCGTATCAAATCTTGTAACTCAATTTTAACCCACTTCCCAATGTGGTATCGACTGCAAACGTGGTATACTTATGTCATACTGATGACAATACGTCTAGATTTGAAGCTTTCGTGACTGCAAGGATTCATATTCTTAGGTTTTTTTCGGTAAAGTCACGTAGGTAAAACATCAAAATTAATTTTAAAAAAAATGTAATTAAAAACGATCTCACTAAAAGCCTAACGACGAAAACCAACAGTATCATCACGAGTTCGACTTCCCTAATCGAACCAAGCAAACGTCCCTCTCTAAAACCATCGGCGGCAAGACCTCCCAGACTCTATGGTCTTCCCAAAATCCATAAGGAAGGCACCCCGCTACGACCCATCGTGTCGACGATAAACTCTCCTACGTACAAACTAGCCCGTTTTCTATCAGATACTCTGCTCCCCTTCACAGGCAAGACATCTTCGGCAGTACTCAACTCAACCAAATTAGTCTCTATGGTTAAGGACATGGTACTAGCTCCTGATGACATCCTCGTCAGCTTTGATGTAGTATCTTTGTTTACCAAAGTCCCAGTACCGGACAGCCTAACAATAATTGAGGACTTAGTCCAAAATGGATTGAATTCTGATGCACCTACGCTGGTTAGGCATTGCCTCACCAACACCTATTTGACCTGGAATGGCACCTTCTACAAACATAATGAGGGTACCCCTATGGGCTCCCTCTTGTCACCAGTTATAGCCAACATGTTCATGGAAAAGTTTGAATCAGACGCCATCCAGACATCCACCTTGCGTCCTTCCCTGTGGAAGAGGTATGTGGATGACACTTTCGTCATCTGGCCACATGGCCTCCCAGCATTGAACCACTTCTTGGACCACATCAATTCTAGACACCCATCCATCAGATTCACCATGGAAGTGGAGAAAGACAGTAAACTACCATTCTTGGATATTCTGTTTGAAAGGAGGCCTGCCGGATCCTTGGGACATTCTGTCTACAGGAAAGCCACCCACACAGATTCCTACTTGAAACCGGATTCCCACCACCACCCAGCTCAAAAGAATTCTCTCATCAAAACGCTATACCACAGAGCCCATGGCATTTCTGACCAACACCACCTGGCCAGTGAATTAAGACATGTACATCGGGCCCTCAGGATGAACGGATACTCTGACTGTACTATCCGCTAAGCTGTCTCTCCCACCACACAGAAACAGCCACATGAAACTCCGACCAAAACTATCACGTTACCATACATAGCTGGCGTGACCAAAAAGATCTCCAAAATTCTAAACAAACATAAGATCCAAGTCCAATTCAGTACAGTGCATAAAATCCGTGATCTGATTCCATCTGTGAAGGATGTCGTTCCTGACTTACAGTATCCTGGAGTCTACAAATTGAGTTGCATTTGTGGTGATTGCTACATTGGAGAAACGAAACGTCATGTTTCTGATCGTGTCCGCGAGCACAAGTCAGATCTGAAACACGGCAGAACTGATTCTTCGGCCGTTGCCGATCATTGCTACAACTCGGTGGGCTCTCATGAAATTGTCTTTTCCGAGACCAAGGTTCTCTGCAAACCTCCCGGCTACCATCAAAGGTTTGTACACGAAGCCATACAAATATACAAACACAGACATAATTTCAACCGTGATGATGGGTACAAACTTAGTAATCATTGGAAAGATGTTATCAACCACGCAAAAAAGACTTAATTACACTTTTTTGGACCATCTTATCTGACAGGCACTATTTTACTTTACTTTACCGAGTGTTAACATCCCCAATGTTTAACAGTACTCTCTTCATTGGTATAAACATGAGCATTTTCGTTATTTTTCTATCATGTGTATCAGGCCTCCCCTCCCCCTCTCTGTCCAATGCGTTGGCGTGTGCAGCAGAAACCGCGTCCAAGCCGCCGTCCATCCTTTTGGCCCCGCCCCCCTCCCCCTCCCGATGCGTTGTACGTGGCACCCCGTGCCGCCTTTGAGCCCCGCGCCCCTCCCTCCCGATACGTTCCATTCATTGACAACTACAACCAAACCTTCTGATGAGCTCCCCCCCCCTCTCCTCCCCCCCTCAACTTGCTTTTAAGGGATTACATCTTGAATCATTGCCTCACTTGATGCAGCTAATCCGGCTGTGACGGTCCCACCTGATGACGGAGACTTGTGTTGCCTCCGAAACGTGATTTTTTATTTTTATTTTATTTTTATTAATTTTGATGTTTTACCTACGTGACTTTACCGAAAAAAAAACCTAAGAATGATGACAATACTATATTCTATCAAAAAGATTTAAAGTATTTTTAAACATTATTTTTAAATGTTATGTTTCGGCTTGGGTCTAATTGTCCACGCTGAACTAACGTTGGCTGTAAATCACCACGGCCTCTTACGTTATGGCAAGCTTTGTGGCCACTTCCTGGCGTCGTGAAGTTCTGCCATTACTAGTAGGGTACATTTCATTAAAGCGTGTTTTTTTTAAAGTATTTTTTTATATTACTTATTCAGAAGCGACCTGGCCATCACAAATAATAGCTGATCAACGAAGGGGGCTGATAATCATCATCATCACATGTAAATATATAGCGGCAGTCAAATACTCTCTAAACGCGTGACGTCGATTCTAAATGTGGAGGGAAAAGAAACCTCACGACCACCACGGGGTGGGGGGTGGGGAGAGACACAAACTCCAAATATACAGCACCAGGGATCAAATCCACGACCTCCTGTATACCAGGCCAGAGATGTTAACTTCTCCCTAGGCACTGTGACATTCCAAGTGAGCTTACTGCGAAAAATTATTCGGTTGGCATCTGCAGGATTTGAATGCGAGTGGAGTGATTGATTGGCTTTGCCGTCACAATCGAGAAGCTGTCACAGGAAATTAGTGACAATGGCATGGAATACAAAAAAATGAGGCTCCTAAATTCACGAAAAATCCCATTGGTACTCATCCAGGGGAGACACTGTGATGGAAACGTCCGGTTAAATCAGAATATGTATTTAGACTGAAGGAGGAATCCGATGAGCTATGAAGCTCTTCTTCACAGACGCACAGGAGGGGCACGAGGTCAGGACGTTACAACAGCAAACACAAGGCACATAGACACGATGGGATTGCAAAGTATCGGCAAGGTAAACAAATCACAATATTTCCATATACAACTACAACCAAACCTTTTTTTTTATTTTACCAGGTAAAGCCCATTGAGCTATTAGCTTATTTTGTCAGAAGCGACCTGGCCACAAATGATAGCTCAACGAAGTGGCTCATCATCATTTGGAAATGTATAGGAGCCAAATATTCTAAACGCACGTTTCTAATTGTCGAGGGAAAAACCGGAGGGACCCGGAGTAAACATTCACGCGACCACGGGGAGGGAGACATGCAGCCTCCAAATATACAGCAGGCATCCGGGTCGTGATCGAACCCCCGAAGATAACATCTCGCCACCGCAGCGCCCTTTCAATAAATAAATACAAATGTAGTGTCTTTTAAAATTACTCACACCGACACGTTGTAGTAAGTCACCTGTTATCATTTTAATCACCTATTCTTGCACCAATTGTAGGCACTCCCAATAACTATCTATATGTTCACTTATGTTGAACTTCTCCCCACTCTTATCTACCTTCCACCTCACTTATCCTGCACTCGTCAGTTTTGCTCTCAGTGACTCCGCACACAGCGTCTTTGCACGCAGTGTCTCCGCACACAGCGTCTCCGCACACAGCGTCTCCGCACATAGCGTCTCCGCACACAGCGTCTCTACACACAGCGTCTTCGCACACAGCAACTCTACATCTCCACCGCTGCCCTCACCTACGCTCCCGCAGACCCGCTCACCCATCTGTCCCGGGTGGGAGGATCAGCCAACACCCGCTCGGCGACGGCGTGAGGGTTGAGGTCCCGTTGATAGCTGCAGCGGCAACGGCTAGATGTCTTCACTCTTTGACCCCAGCAACAACTACCCCCTCCGATCACGCACACACCCTTTTATTTCCCTCTGCTAATTATCCGAGACCTCTCGTGCATCTCTTTAAGCTCTCGCCAGGCCGGCGCCTGTTGGCCCATCAATCAACCCTCATCTCCCGTCTCTCTTGCAACACCTCCGGTCTCAACGTGCACTACCGGTCGACCCCGTTTGCACCTGCTTCGCCCCTTAACAACTGGCGGTTAAAATTTTGATTTGAAGCTTTCGTGACTGCAGGGATTCATATTCTTGGTTCGGTAAAGTCACGTAGAAGGGAAATAATAAAATGAAAAAAATATTAAACAATAAAAAAAAGTAACTGGCGGTTTGTCTGTGCAACCTCATGTTGCACACACGCACCTGTTTGCCCTCAATTACCCTCAGTTAACTGTGCGCACCGCGTATTTCACTCCTCTACACAAATGTAAGTATATATTAGTTCAAATTGCATGAATGAAATGCAGACAGATCTCGTGAACACACGAGGCTGTGAGCTCTGTAGACCAATCATTGATCATAGATTTAATTGCCTTGACAGATCTTGGTTCTCTCCGTCTTTCGTGGCGAGATGTTAACTACCTCGCCTGGTATACAGGAGGTAATGGGTTCGATCCCGAATATGACACCTGTTGAATATTTGGAGTCCGTGTCTCTCTCTCTCTCCCTGTAGTCGCGTGGATTTTTCTCCGGGTCCACAAGTCTTTTCCCTCCACATTTAGAATCAACGTCACCACGCGGCTAGAGAGTATTTGGAAGGCTGCTATCCATTTCAACACGATGATGATAAGCCCACTTTATTGAGCTATCGTAGCCAAGTCGCTTGTGAATAAGAGCTACACAGCCTCAGTGGGCTTTGTGTGTGCAATGAGCGGCGAAGGAGATCTGAACTGATCCAACTGCCCCCGCCTCGCACTAAGCCCTGAACTCCCCACGATCAATATGACACACCGTGTGTGTGTAATGTTTTTTACTTCATGTCGACCCCTCCAGACCCTGCAACGTACGCAGAATACGAGGTGGAGTGTGCCAAGTCCGTAAGTCACACAACGCCACTGTGGACAGTAAACCCAACATTCTTCACATACACACACAGGTCGATGGTCTATCAACACAGACCGTCCTATCTCCTAATTACAATTCTTTAGAATTGCTTCCTGTTGCTGTGTTTATTTGTACTTCCCCCCGCACCTGCGATTAGCGCGGTTGGCTACGTACAGTGCAAAAGAAGTTCAACATAAGGACACATGTCCAGCTAAAAAAAGAAGCAGTAACGCAATATCCTTGTTTCCAATAACGAATGGATTTGTTTTTTTATGAAATGTTATAGTTTGGAGGCAAAGGTAAAATTGGAGTAACATGGTGGACGGATGTTAACTATCTCGCCTCGTATATAGGAGGTTGTGTGTTTAATCCCTACCCTGACACCTGCTGTATATTTGGAGTTTTCGTTTCTCGTTCTCCCCATGGTCGTGAGGATTTTTCTCCGGGTCCTCTGTTTTTCCCCCTCCACATTTAGAATCAACGTCACGCGTTTAGAGTATTTGGCTGCTGCTATGAATTTCCACACGATGGCGATAAGCCCACTTCGTTGAGCTATAATTTGTGAATCTAAGGTCGCTTTTGAAAAGAGCTACATAGCTCAGTGGAGTCTTACACCCGGTAAAATAAAAAATAGTTTAGCATCCTGTATCCACTTCTGTTTGTTAGCAGGATGTTGAGGGGGTCTACAGTGACTACGAGGAGCATTGCAACAACATCTACGATCGTCTGGAAGAGGCACAAGACGCAACGTTCGTGACCACAGCTGGAGGGGATGAGCGTGGCGTGGAGTGAGGATATTGAGCCGATCAGAGGCCATTAATCCCCCTATGGTCTTCGCACACCTCCCTCTATTCTTCATAATTATGAAAAATCGCGTGAAGATGGTTGTTGCTGTAATCACCAGCGAAACGTCACGGTACTCGAATTGTAAATGTTGTGGGTGTGTTTAACACGCAGGCTTTCGCGACCAATATCATCCATGAGAGTTTTTTTTAGGTTAGATCGTGTAAATATATAAATGTGTCGTTAAACCCGCCACCATCCGACACAGCCAACTAGTAAGGGTTGTCACGTAAATAGAACATGCCAATTCGTCACTAGTACAGCACACCAGTGTGTTGGAGAGCCAAGCCGCAACATTTACAATCTGAGTACGACGTTTCGCCAGTAATTACAACTACCTTCTTTAGGCGACAACCAGATTTGTGGAGAAGTCCACCTGTTTACGTTCTTTATATAGAGGCGTAGATGTGGTGACCACGCTTCTGTGCTCTTACGCAAAGTGTGGGCGGGGGTAGGATTAATGAGTCAACATAGATTATGCATACGCATTATGCGAGCCCTTTGAGCTTGTCCTTCTTGTCCATTGTGTGTATTAAAATAACCGTGCCAACGGTAATCCCTATTGAAGTATGGTGACCTGTATAGGCATGCATTTAAACAATGTTTTTTTATCATTTGCTTCCACCTGATGAAGCTAGTTGTAATTACTGGCGAAACGTCGTACTCAGATTGTAAATGTTGTGGCTTGGTTCACCAACACACCGGTCTGCTGTACTAGTGACGAATTGGCACGTTCTGTTCACGTGACAACCCTTACTAGTTGGCTGTGTCGGGTGGTGGTGGGTTTAACGACATTCATATATTTACACGATCTAACCCAAAAAAACTCTTATGTTGTGTGTTTACTCTCCAACACACAACCGGTGTGCTAAAGTAGTGACAACACATCTGCAGTACTCAATATTGAAGTCGTAACTAATTGCCCACATTTTGTTTTAGTGATAAACCTTACTAATTGACTGTTGGGTGGTGGCGTGTTTAATGACAGATTTTTATATTTCCGCAATCTAACCCAAAAAACTTATATCATGGGTAAAATTCGTCGCGAAAGCCTTTGTGTTACATCTTCCCTTCCTAAAATGCAACAATCCACACCTCATCACCTTACGTGAGCCGATGCTATCGCCTCATTGCCATGAACTATATCTCAGCTATGTCATCATGTGGTTGCCTCTATCGTTAGCCGCAACATCCATCCATCATCTCTTCCAGCAATGTGTTCTGCCTGAGACCAAGTTACATTCTTTGGAAAATCATTATGATGTCTAACTGGTAGATATCTCTGGAACCCAACATACACATCCTTTGATACTTGCATTGCCTTTGTACTGTTAACCTTTTGGCGTTCTCTGGTTTAACACCGGTGTCACGTCGCCATTAAACCAAAGTAATTTTACGGTAGCTGACACATGGCTTAGGTGTCGAAGGTTGACTTGCAAGGCACTCATCAGAGACATGAGCTTAGGGATGTCAGCGTTTATTTGATGAGGCACGCTGCCATTAGTATCTTAATGAGTCGCGGTAAATTACAGCAACAACACCAGTCTGTTGCTGCTAGCCACACACACACTCACACACCCACTCACACACACTCACACCTACAGTACTCCTAAGGCTTTCCCGAGACTCGCACTGAAACTTAGGCAAAGGGTTGCACCTCCGGGATATGGGTGCGACATATTGTTCATACAAGGTCCATACTCTTCCAGTTGAAACCTGCACAAATACGCGTTACGTACCGCCCAGTACGCCTCCTCAGGGTTTTCCCACACTACCCTCTCACTATGGGCAATTTGTGCCACAAGCTTCTCCACTCTGCAACAAGATAAATACCGTGTCCCTCATACACTGGCGAGATATACACTGCCTGCTCCAGTGTTATGACTGAGTCACTCTACTGACTTATGCACATGGCACTATCACGTTCCTTGCGTGGCCATGTCGCTTCTCATTCATTCACCGAAGCTCCCCACACTCCCTTGAACAGTTGTACATGTGCAACAGAGAGGTAGCCAAGGGGACAACAACAGAGGGCAACAGTCTCAACGCTGTGCCAGTGCCAAGCTGCACTTGTCTTGTTTCCCAGCTCCTGCCGCCCTTGTCATGCTCAGTCTCAGCACAGTCCCACCTTGCCCTGGTACGCTCCCCAGGTTAAACGAGTGACGATCACCCGGCCCTCGTGTAACTGCTTGAGATGGTGGTAGCTCGACCAGCTTCTGCTGCATAGTAATCCAGGCTACCCTAATTATTCACTGGGTGATACTTTTGTAATATAGGACTCTCAGCCGATGTTGTTCTCCGTGTCCTTTATTGGGTTCTTGCTCGCACCCCCCGATGTCTCCGCTCCGACCTGCACCTTCTCCGCATCGTGCCTCCGCACATCGTCTGAGTCCTCCGCTCCCGCTCTCTCTCTCTCTCTGCAGCCACCCCGCTGCCCGTGTGCTCCACACACTCCGCAGCCCCCTTGCTGCTCCGTGTGACTCCGCACGCCCAGCAGCCACCCTGCTGCTCCGTGTGCTCCCGCACACTCTGCAGACACCCCCGCTGCTCCACGAACACCGCTGGCCGACGGTGCCGTGACTCCTGCCTCGTGGCAATCGCGCCACACCTCGCCAGCACTCCGCGTGGCCTCTCCCTTCTCTATTCTGTCTCCACTCCAGATCTCCTTCCGGTTCTCCCCTTATATCCTCCCCCTCACGTGACCCTGACTCCTCCTCCTCCGCACGTGACCCTGACTCCGCCCACACTCACGTGACCCTGTCCTTGCTCGCATTACACTTTGATAGTCTCAGCTCTCATTCTATTGGTTAGCCACTTGGCCGATCACAGGAGACCTCAGACGATAAAAGGTCTCCAATTCCCTGTGGCTGCTCCTGACTCCACACAAAAGACTGCGCCCAAAGATACGAATCTCTCTCGCCACACCTTAATAGGTATGCTTTGCCCACAACGCCACAAGCAGTAATGAGACAAGGCCATGGTGTAGGCCAATCCGTTTCAAAGACAATGCATACATGATTATCAGACAATGTTTATTGGCATGTTTTGCCACAAGTATGTGTGGGTGATGCATATTTTATTTTTTGCAAAAGGTATTGGTGCTTGAACATCTTAAAACAACTCCTGTTTTATTATTGCCAGATAGGGTATTGAAGCCTATATATTTTTTTGTAACTGGCAGATATTTAGTAATCTAGGTGTGTCTCTTCCTGCCTCATTGTTTCTTCAAAGCATGCATCGCTTCATGTTTATCTTTCACATTTGACCTTTTATTCAATTTTATATCATTTGTTGTAACATTCTGACTCCGTGCCCCTAATGAACATCTGTCGAGGAATAAAAACGCTTTATAGCTCATCGGATTTCTCATGCAAGATATATACAGATTCTGATTTGTTAATCCGTGGGTAAAATATTGAACGATTAATTAAATGGATACATTATTCAATAAACTACAGACGCACTGATTAATTTACAGGCACTGGAAAGCAATTATTATTGTTTAAGCAGACAAGTCTTTCAATGCATGAATAGTTTAAAAATTAACACCGTGCACTGGATGCGTCGTCGGGCCAAGCAAAAGCGATGTAAAGTTTATAACAAAAGCGGTCTGAAAAAAAATAGGCAATTAATAATAAAACATGGTTACAGCTTATACAGTGCCTTTCATGCAATCTAAAGGCGCTTCACATCAATGACGTGTTGCCATAAAAGACGCACGTGACACAACCGCGATCCCAGAAAGGGGTCAAGTGCAAGTGTAATACTGTAATTGTTGCGCAACACTGAGAATGACAACGGCGAGTAGTCTGTTCTCATATAACACGGCAGTAGGAGTTGCATTCCTGAAGAACACCGCGTTATATAAAACTCGCGTTTTCATAATATATAAGATAGGGAGTAACGGACAGTCCATGATAACACGTGCGTAACACAGGGCTGAACAAAGATTTAGAGGTGCCTGGTAGGTAGCATCTCGAAGAATCATCCAGCAGCATCCCAATGCCTTGTGCGATGATGATGATGATGCTACACCGAGGCAGCCACACGACCGCTTATTCCTACTCGTTCTACGACGAAGTTCTGTTTGCTCGATCGCGTAATTTCAATTAGCATCGGCCTTACAAAAAATGTTCCCCTAATTACATCACATTATATATCCATTTTGCATTATGAAAACACGAGGTGTTATAGGAGAACAGACTTCGCTTCAGTGAGCAGAGATACCTACAACGGGCCATCCTTAAGTGATAGAAAGGAGTTCACTCGGGCGTACATTGGAATCTTAACGCTTGCCCGTTCCGAGACACAAGGGTGGTGTCCCATTCACCGCCGAATCCCGGAACGGCACGAGGTTCTCAGTGATCATTCTATTTTGAGAAAGGTATAGTAATAGAAGCAGTGTTGTTTTTAAAGACGTTACTCGCCAAAGAGAACCATAGCGACACGACCACTGCCACTTGAAGATACAGTGAGGGAAAAAAATATTTGATCCCCTGCTGATTTTGTACGTTTGCCCACTGACAAAGAAATGATCAGTCTATAATTTAAATGGTAGGTTTATTTAAACAGTGAGAGACAGAATAACAACAACAAAATCCATAAAAACGCATGTCAAAAATGTTATAAATTCATTTGCATTTTAATGAGGGAAATAAGTATTGGACCCCCTCTCAATCAAAAAGATTTCTGGCTCCCAGGTGTCTTATACAGGTAACAAGCTGAGATTAGGAGCACTCTCTTTAAGAGTGTGCTCCTAATCTCAGCTCTTTACCTGTATAAAAGACACCTGTTCACAGAAGCAATCAATCAATCAGATTCCAAACTCTCCACCATGGCCAAGATCAAAGAACTCTCCAAAGATGTCAGGGACAAGATAGGACAGCAAGTTCGACTCATCACCAACTGTTTATATCTGTACGGGGGTAGTGTTGCCGATCTATTAACGTGGTTATTGTCCAGGTGATCCAGTTTCTTTCCACTTGGAAAAACTCATTAATTAGCTGAACATATATTGTAATAAAAACCCAATTAAAAATGTTATATGACTCATCGTGGTTCTCCTGGATCTTGAAGTAAAATTCAAATGCAGTAAACATTCAGGCTGGCCTGCCTATAATTCCTGAGATTAACCAAATTAGGTTGTGTTAACGATCTGGACCGCACCCCATCAGCTAGCTACCCGGCAGGTGAGGTTGCATTTGCTGGGTAATGTAGTCTCGTAAGCCGAGCCACCAAATGCCCGAGATGCGTTTTTCTACATAAAATGGGAAGAAAAAACTGACTTAATGGGACTTTCGTAGTACAGAAGAATGAGTTAGCTGAGTGGACTCAGCTAACTCAAGGCTGGCGAAGAACGCTACCGGGCAGCTCAAGCAACATCATTGGGCATAGATGGAAAGCTAAACGACATTGAGCGTCGAGCCGACGAAGGAAACGCATCAAGTATAAAGTTATGAGCATTTTGTGCATATTAAACTCATCTCAGCCAGTCAAACAACAACACTTCAGTCTATTCCGTGACCTCTTTACCAGCAGCCTTTGACACTTAGCATCGTCTCAAAGTTCACCTAGCCTGGCTCAAGCACTGGGGTGATGTTACCAACGCTTAGTGGAGAATTGTGGCTGTCTGTTTTGCGTATGTAAAGTTGTGTCTATCTGTATTTTTGTAAGTGTCCAGTGTGTGTGTGTCTAATGTGGAGCTCACGGCCAACACCAGTGACGATTATCTGAATCTGTACCAAGGTCTCCCCTAGGTCGACTTAGCCTTAAATTAATACCTAGTGCAATGTGTAAAAGCATTGCCACTAGAGAGACAAAGGCGGCCAGGCGTGGTGTTGGCCACCCAGTCGCTCGTGTGCTGTTCCAGCCTTCATTAGGTGCGAGCTAACATCACTTGCCCCAACAGCCTCTTAAGGCTATATGGGGGATCTTTGTCTAGTTGGGTGTTTCCATCGTGGCATTTGGTGGAGAAAGTGCCCTGACAACATCATGGGGCGAGGTGCGGAGGCACCTTCTGGGGCTACCATGCCTCAAATCTTGGCAGAAGTAGCCATCCCTTCTAAGTGGCTGGCTGAGGTGTCATCTGTTTAGGAATTACGAGTGGCGATGCGGAGTCTGAGACCAGGAAAAGTGGCGAGCAGAAATTATCTTCAAATGAAACCATTGAGGGAGGGTGGTGTTTGTATGCAGACTGGCGTACATGACATCATAACAACTGTCTGGACCACAGGATGAGTTTCCGCAGGATTGGGAAGATGCCCTGGTGGTCCCCCTCTTACAGAAGGGGGCCGCCCAAATTGTAACAATTACAGGGGCACCTCACTCCTCAGTGTGCTAGGAAAGGGTCTTGGCAAGGATTATTCAACATCGCATTGCCAGGTAAACTGAGTGACTTGTGGAGCCCAGGGCTCTGGGTTGTTCTTCGTACTTTCGAAGTCCCTGCTTTTTTCTGCTCACAATCATGAATCGCCTTCATGATGGTAAGGCTACGTGACTGGGAGTCAGAGCCATTCCCTGTTCACCTTGGGGTGCGACAGTGATGTCCTCTGGCTCCTTGATTTTTGTTACATCTTCAACCGCATAGTTCTAGAAGCTGCTCATGGCTGTACTGGAGTTGGAAGCACTGCTGCTGAACCTGGAGCGTGCCACTCAGAGGTGAGACCATAACATCAGCCCCACAAACACAAAGCACCTGCCTGGGTATTTTATGTCGTCAAATGCTCCCATGGCTGAACTCCTCATGAGTGATGGGGCAGTTGTGAAGAAAGTGGAGATGTTTCCGTACTTGGGCAATGTGCTTATTACTAGCTCCAATTTGACAGCAGAGGTCTCAGTCAGAATCAGTCAAGCGGCATTCTCTTTTTATTGGCTGTGTAACGTTGTGTGCAAGCTAACTGGTTTGTCGGTCCACAGGAAGCTTCGGATCTTCTTGGACACAGCCACCCCACTATGCTTTTAAAATGTGGACCCGGCTAATGGAACATATTACCTGGTTAGAAACATTCAAGCTATCTTATCTACGATCCACCTAGGTTTTAACCAAACTGCATTGTGTGAGCTCACAAATCCTTTCAAGATGTGGACACATTCCCATCAGTGAGCTCCTCCGACGGGCAATACTACGTTGGTTGTGTCATGTAGCCCGCATGCCCAGCCACTCCATGCCCAAACAGCTTCTGTTTGGCCAGATAGAATGGGTTAAACGGGCCCGGCACGGGCTGGAGAAGTGATGGACTGTTGTGACACAGGCTGATGTTGTGCTTCGTGGAATTGCTGAAGTGTTACCAATGGTGTCAAGACCGGCCTCTATGGAGCAGGTTTGCGAAGAATGATACTGGGCAGTTTGAGGCAGTCACCCTTCAAAAACAAGAGAGTGCAGAGGAGCGATGCTCACAACAACAAGCAGAGCGCCGGGCACTTAAGTGCAGAGAGCTGGCACAATGGGGAGCACAATTGGTGCATCTGTCAGCAACCTCAGTCAATAAACCCATGGCACCTGGGTCTGTCCCGTGACCAACGGGCCTTCAACACTTCACGTGACCTCAAAATGTATCTCGCATTGCATAAGCACCCTGGTGACGTCACTGCCGGTTAGTGGTGAATGGCGGTTGTTATTTTATGTTGGCGCGCTGCGCTTCGAACCCGGTGACCCAGTAACCAATGATGTTCATCTTTTTCCGGAATTGAACTCGCTGGGTTTATAGTGCAATTCGCTAACCGCAATGCCACATTTCCACACGTTATACATTTAATAATTTCCAACAGCTGCCAGAGCCCCGCTGAAAGGTCAAACAGAGTGTTAATATACTCCATTTTGCACCTAACATCCTCTCCTCTGCACCCCTTACATTAACTCCTCTCTGTGCGGGCTGCTCACTACCTTCGTGCTCTTTTAAATACTGGTCGATTCTTTCATTTATCCTGCTCCTCCTGCTGGAGAATATTCATCTCCATCATGCAGATTGGCGTTGCGGCCATTATTCTCGCTGGACTGCTGCCGGGTGAGTGATGCTGCTGATGCTGCTGTTATCGTTAATATCAAAACAGCAACAACAACAGTATTGATGTCAGGTTCCTTGTCTCAAATAAAGTCGCTGCTTGTACAAAATGCTTTAAGACTGAAACGAGGAGGACGTCTTCACAATTCTGGCTGTCGCCTGATGAATCTGGTTATAATCGCCAGAGATATGTCGCTTACTCGATTTGTAAATGTTGTGGGTTTACTATCTAACACACAACCGGTTAGCGCTGAACTAGTAACTAATTTACACGTTTTGTTGACGTCACAAAACCTTACTGATAGGCTGTTTCGGGTGGTAGTAGGTTTAAATACACATTGAAACTTACGTGATCTAACACAACAAAAACTAAAACCTTTATTATGGATATTGGTCACGAAAGCCTACTACGTGTTAATTTGCTTGCTGAAAGCGTCAAGAATATTATTTGTACCAGAAATGTCACTGTCATTTTTAAATGGACGAGAACTAGTGGGGGGGGGGGGGTGCACACATCTTTGAATGGTGCAATGGTTTGTTCGAGTGTTCAGAAGTCAGGCGTCTTGTTTGTGGAACGCCATGCCCCAGACGGTTAGGGGCGCTCCGTAAGTCGAGGTTTTTAGAGCTTGTCTGCAATCACGTTTATTTTTTAGTTGCGTATTCCTCTGTGTAGGCTTGTTTTCATATTCGTTTTAAAGTTAAAGGTTTTTAGTGGGATTGTGTTGTAAAGCGCTGTGAGGCCTTGTGTGAATGGTGCTATATATAAAACTGAGATTTACTTACTTAATTTACTAGTAGTTAGATTTGAAAAACAAAATGTTGAGCAGTAGACAATACGGAATATTCATACATTGAGGGTAGCCTCAGAAGTCTTTGATTTCCTTGCTACGGCCCAAGATTTGCTTATTTTTTAGAGGCCGATTCTTCGTTCACAAGTGAATTAGTGGTTATTCTCAATGTTTGCTCTTTGTTTTTTTAAAGAGGACATGAAAATTGATACTAACTAGGAAAAAATCTGTTGAAAGCAGTTTTTACCGATTATATTAGATTGTAATTAAGGTCTGCAAGTCTGAACACCTTAATTACAATTGGATTTCATCGGTACATTTTTAAGGTATTTTTTTAAGGATCATATTCGCATTATTAGTAAGATTTTTTGAGACGTTGGTAAACCTGATGCAAGCGACGAAGTAATAATCACGGAGATGTTTCCCCCCAAGATTCTTGCAGCAGTAATTTAATGTTGGAAGGTAGACACTATTATGTCTGTTAAACACTTTGGCTTTCACGACCAATATCATCTTGTCACGTGACTTCCAGGGTCAACCAGAGTGCCATGGCCCAGGGAAACCTCTTAACATGGCTGACACTCTCACACTCCTTCCTGTAGGAGTCCGCACCACACGCCACGCGTGGTGCCACTGCGCTATCCTAGCGCTAACCAAGCCGCCTCTAGGGCTGGTACTACACCCACCTACGTGGTGTCCGTGATGACAATGCATCGCTTGCCTTGCCTCGCTAGAGCCGACATTACTGAGTGACATTCACGATGCTGCCACATCCGTGATGTCCACGATGTGAGTACATCGCACGCCGTGCCCCTATAGGGTCGGCACCATACAGTGACATCTGCAATGTCACTACACAAGGAAGGGGTCCCAATATATACAGTG
Source organism: Lampetra planeri (assembly GCF_965212315.1). Taxonomy (NCBI): domain Eukaryota; kingdom Metazoa; phylum Chordata; class Hyperoartia; order Petromyzontiformes; family Petromyzontidae; genus Lampetra; species Lampetra planeri. The sequence goes on along the minus strand of NC_136177.1, from coordinate 1,663,673 downwards.
AAGGAAAAAAGTTATTGATCCCCTGCTGATTTTGTACGTTTGCCCACTGACAAAGAAATTATCAGTCTGTAATTTTAATGGTAGGTTTATTTGAACAGTGAGAGACAGAATAACAACAACAAAATCCAGAAAAACGCATATCAAAAATGTTATAAATTGATTTGCATTTTAATGAGGGAAATAAGTATTTGACTCCTCTGCAAAACATGACTTAGTACTTGGTGGCAAAACCCTTGTTGGCAATCACAGAGGTCAGACGTTTCTTGTAGTTGGCCACCAGGTTTGCACACATCTCAGGAGGGATTTTGTCCCACTCCGCTTTGCAGATTTTCTCCAAGTCATTAAGGTTTCGAGGCTGACGTTTAGCAACTCGAACCTTCAGCTCCCTCCACAGATTTTCTATGGGATTAAGGTCTGGAGACTGGCTAGGCCACTCCAGGACCTTAATGTGCTTCTTCTTGAGCTACTCCTTTATTGCCTTGGCCGTGTGTTTTGGGTTATTGTCATGCTGGAATAACCATCCACGACCCATTTTCAATGCCTTGGCTGAGGGAAGGAGGTTCTCACCCAAGATTTGACGTTACATGGCCCCGTCCATCGTCCCTTTGATGCGGTGAAGTTGTCCTGTCCCCTTAGCAGAAAAACACCCCCAAAGCATAATGTTTCCACCTCCATGTTTGACGGTGGGGATGGTATTCTTGGGGTCATAAGCAGCATTCCTCCTCCTCTAAACACGGCGAGTTGAGTTGATGCCAAAGAGGTCCATTTTGGTCTCATCTGACCACAACACTTTCACCCAGTTGTCCTCTGAATCATTCAGATGTTCATTGGCAAACTTCAGACGTGCGTGTATATCTATTTTCTTGAGCAGGGGGACCTTGCCAAGCGCGGGATTTCAGTCCTTCACGGCGTAGTGTGTTACCAACTGTTTTCTTGGTGACTATGGTCCCAGCTGCCTTGAGATAATTGCCAAGATCCTCCCGTGTAGTTCTGGGCTGATTCCTCACCGTTCTCATGATCATTGCAACTCCACGAGGTGAGATCTTGCATGGAGCCCTAGGCCGAAAGAGATAGACAGTTCTTTTGTGTTTTTTCCATTTGCGAATAATCGCACCAACTGTTGTCACCTTCTCACCAAGCTGCTTGGCGATGGTCTTGTAGCCCATTCCAGCCTTGTGCAGGTCTACAATCTTGTCCCTGACATCCTTGGAGAGCTCTTTGGTCTTGGCCATGGCGAAGAGTTTGGAATCTGATTGATTGATTGCTTCTGTGAACAGGTGTCTTTTATATAGGTAACAAGCTGAGATTAGGAGCACTCCCTTTAAGAGTGTGCTCCTAATCTCAGCTCGTTACCTGTATAAAAGACACCTGGGAGCCAGAAATCTTTCTGATTGAGAGGGGGTCAAATACTTATTTCCCTCATTAAAATGCAAATGAATTTATAACATTTTTGACATGCGTTTTTCTGGATTTTGTTGTTGTTATTCTGTCTCTCGCTGTTCAAATAAACCTACCATTAAAATTATAGACTGATCATTTCTTTGTCAGTGGGCAAACGTACAAAATCAGCAGGGGATCAAATACTTTTTTCCCTCACTGTATAAGGCCACCAGCTCATTGACCCGTGAAACCTCAATCGAATGTATGGGCACTATTATAGGGCATTCTGGGAGTTTTGACAAGCACATTCACCACAAGAGGCAGTCCATGCACGAACATCCGCCACTTATGCCCAGCTAGAAATAGTGATGCTTAATCGTCGAGAATGTTTTCCGTTCCCCCAAATGTAGGAGACAACGGCCATGGACCTCCGCGACTAACTTTTTACATATAGAAGTCGGCACGACCACACGTGTGGTGCTGAGTGGCACCACACGTGGCGTGCAGTGCCGACCCATACAGGATGGGGTGTGAGAGTATCAGCCATGGAATGGGGTTGCTACAGGCCATGGCTACAAGTGGGGGCTAGGGGTGGTCAGGTGTCAGGGCGAGATCCTATGAGAAGAGTCGAGAAGGTGGCCGTAGCCAAGGGCAGGGCCAGCCACGACCAGGGAGCATATAAACTAGATCCCCAGAGGGACCAAGGTTCAGTGTTGCTATTGTCATCTGAAGATCTACGTTCTACGTTCTACATCTGAGAATAATCACCAACACGTGGACTGGGACCCAAGCCGGGGTCCTGTCCATTGTCGCTACTCCCAGTGTAATTAGTGTAGTTAGCCTGGTGGTCCACCACCATAGGCTGTTATCTGGTAAAGGGGCAGTTACCCCTTTGTGTTAATGTGTTGGTATCAATAATGTGTTGCCTCCAAGAAGTACATCTGTGACTCAATTGAATCCACTACATATGTATCCAAAGTCCTGTAACAGTTCCTGAAGGGCCTGGCGTTGAGGTTTGGACAAGTTAGCATCCTCCGCTATCATTGCGTCCAGCCAGGGCGTAGCCACCTCGCTCGCATGATCAGTTTATTCTGCCATTACCCCTGCCTGAACTTCTTTGAACTCTGCTGGCATGGGACGTACATGTGCTAAAACTGTCCCCCCATGCACTGTTAAATGTATATTTGCCGTGTTCAAAACCTGAATAAACTGTTTCTGGTGGCGACATAGGATGGTGTCCACTCCTGCTAAGGCATGGCGATCCATGATCGCCATCGTCGACGATAACAAAATTGGTGTGTTTGGTCGAGCCGTCACCAAAGGTGTGCAGTATAGCAGGAGGTACTGTGAACGTTTCCTTGACGACTGCCTACACTTGAGATGGTGTCCTCGCATCATTGTCTGGTCGCAAAAAATACATGCAACGTTGGTCTGCTACAATCTTGATAGGGAGTTGATTCAAATAATATGTCCCCAGCAATCAGGAAACCATCAATGTGCTGGAGACGAATACAAGGCCTCATATGGTCAGTTCTCCTATACAAATTTGGGACTCTACCTGTCCCAAAATCCCCATAATAATAATAATAATAATTTAACTACGCATATTTGTACCATCTTATTTGACAGGTACCAGTCTATTTTACCGAGTTGTTGACATCCCCAGCGTTTAACAGTGCTGCTATTTTTGTTTTGGCAGCCAAAATCGGCCGTAAACCCTGTGGAGGTTCTTCACTTGTACCTTCCCTTCTAGCCCCGCCCCACCCTCCCAGTTCCTGACTGCCACATTTAGATATGCTCCTCCCCCTTCCCCTTAACCAGTATTTAAGATCTTGTCCCTTGGATTTCTCTTCACTTGATACAGTAAATTTAGCTGTGACGGTCCCACCAGAAGACAGGAGACTTGTGTTGCCTCCAAAACGTCGTGATTTTATTTAGTTATTTCCATTCATTATTATTTTATATTATTATTATTTACCTACGTGACTTTACCGAAAAAACCTAAGAGTATGAACCCTTGCAGTCACGAAAGCTTCAAATCCTGAAGAAATGAAACAGAGGTTTGAAGAGGAATCTAATTGGGTCTTAGCCAGGCCTCCTAAAACTGTGCATATCTACAAACTATACAGACTAGCTTAGTTTGTAGACACCGCCAGGATTAGTTTGTAGAATAAATGTAGATCATCTATAGAGCCCCATTGTTTCATTGATTTACGCTCGCTAACGAAGCAACGACACCAGGAGGCGACGCTGCTTTGTCTGGAAGATGCCCTCAAGGGACAGATGCATCCTAGAACTGCGGAACTCGTCGAGTTCCCACTTGAGTATTGAGAAGTCCGACTCGACCGCCGTCGTGTTGGCGAGCACCGATGCCAACCCGCCGCTGAAAGCGCGGAGGTTGTCGAAACCACTCGGCAGCACATCCCACGCGTCGTTGAATGTCGTCGTGTTGGTGTGCTTGTTGATGGCGTCGTGAATGATCGTGTCCTCCTTGTAGAGCTTGACCAGTTGGCGATGCTCCTCCTCGACCATGTCGACCTTCACAGCTGACCAGAATTTCGTAACATGCACGCGACGCACTGCCAGCACGTCCTTCACGAACACACCAGGACGCATCTTCACGAGCTGAGCGGGCATCACGGGCGCCGCATCCTGGTCGAGAGCTCGATTGGCGTCGTTACGCTCTGCTTTGACGTCGTTGAGACCCGCGATCAGCGTCATCGCATATATCGAGATCTCCTTGACGATCCTTGTCTTGTCGACCTCATTGAGACCCTCGTAGCTCTCCTGCGCAACGATCCCTGGTCCTCAATGTGGGCAATGATCGCGGCAGACGCGATGCGCATCGACTGATCATGATACGACACGTACGCCTCATCATGATTGTTGACGCCATCAACAATCTCAACACTGAACAAAACGGTGAGCGACCCGATAAGCGACTGAATATGCTCCTCCTGCTGCGCGATGAGCAGCGACTGGCTCTGGAGCTGGACGATAGTGACGTTGATGGCGTCGATGGCGGGCGCGAGCGCGTAGGTAAGAACCCACCAATCGGCGGTGGGCAGCTTCGCGGGGTTGTTCTCAGTAGTGTACTCGATCAATGCTCGGCGGTACTGCTTGTAGAACTTGAGCACGTTCCCGAGATTTGCCCATCGGTTAGCCTTCCTGGGGCACTTGACCTTCATCTTGATGATCAGGTTGTTTTGGGCGTGGAGGTACACCGAAAAGTCGTACACGATCTTCACCCAGCTGCCATCGAAGACGCACTCGGCGGATTTCTTGACCACAATATCGATCTGATGAGGCGGACACCAGATTCGAATGACGTCGTTCTCGGCCTCCTTCACAATGAGCGTCACCAGCCCCCCATGACGCCCAGTCATCGTATTCTCGCCGTCCGATGAAAAGCCGATCAGCTTGGCGCGCCAGTTGGGGTACAGCGCGTCGAGGAACTTGACGAGCATGCGGAAGATGTTCTGAGCAGTGTGACGCTCGAACATAGGGATCGCGACCAGGTGCAGATTGACGAGGAAGCCGCGGTAACAAACGCGGGTGCGCAGGTCGAAGAACGACTGGCCGCGGTGAGTACTGCCGTCGCCAGCCAGAGAGAAGGCCCACACCGATGGATCGTCGATTATCCTGGCGATCATCTGCAGCCCGACGGCCACCAGAACACAGACTGACTGTGCGACGATGAGGTCGTTCATGCCCTGCTGCTTCGGCGTGTTGGTGCGGATCCTGGCATGATCGATGGCAGCAGCCGTTTGACGGAACGACATGCCGACACCGACGTGGTCCATGGCGAGCTCGAAGTGCATCTCGTTCTTGATTGTTGCTGTGTACGTATACGTCCCCGTCTCGATGTTCACTTTCTTGACGAACAGCTTCATCACGTTGACCTTCTCCTTGGCCTTCTTGGCGGCCTTCTTGGCGATGGCTGCGGCCGCGTCCTCATCGTTGTTGTCGTCGCCGCTGTCCTCGTCGTCATCGCGAAAGAACAAGTCCCCGATAATTGTCTCAATGATGCTGTTCTGGATCACGTAGTCGATCGACGCGGTCGACAGGTCCATGTACTTGTGGAGCGTTTTGGTGCGCTTGGCCATGCCGTTGAAGTAGCTCTTCTTCTCATCGGGCGACAGCGTCTGGTAGAGCATCCACGATTCCTTGTGCTGCCCTTCAAGATGGTGGCGGTACTGATGTGGCAGGAACGGCTTCGTGAAGTACTTGATGTCGGTGCGGTTCTTGCGCTTGCGGCCCGAGTCGCCCGTCACCTCGACCACATCACGGCCTTGGTGAACACAGAACAAGCAACGACAGGACTGCGCGCCATTGGCCTCCGTCGTGATGAGCTCCATCCCATACTGAAGGGTGTGTGAGGATTGGAACGGCGTCGCCACTTTCTTCCCTCCCATGTTGCTGCAGCTGCAATGCTCGGTATAACGATGCGGTACGTCTTGCCGCGGATTACGCAACTGCGCACTCCCGCGCACTCACTAGTTTGTAGACGCAGCCAGGCTTAGTTTGTAGATATGTGGCGCTATTTATAGCGAATCTACAGTTTTAGGAGGCCTGGTCTTAGCTGATCACCAAAATGGGATTAATATTTATCTTGAATGTAGACAAACAGTATGAGTAAGGATAGCCAAATACAAAACGTATTTTCGATAAAAATGTAAATACAACCAAGATTCTTTAGTGAAGAAAGTGGCAGTGGTGTATAGTCGTATAGATAGCCGTGGAATTACAACCATGCAAGTCAGTGCTCAAACTTTGAAACGAGGTTAATCTAAACAGTGTTGGGGAAAGGGGGAGTTAGGTAATATTACTAGTATTCATACAGCATTGAGATGCAGCCACATACAAAAAAGATTGTCAAATGTAGAAGATGAAGACTCTACTGGGGTCTCTTATGGAGCTTAGCTCTGGATATCAGTTAAGGAATCCGTGCTCGAGCTCAGAGCTGGAGTTTGAGTAGAAGCTGAGAAAATAAAATACAAATATTTTCACACCAACATAGCCACCTCCGCGCGCCGACCTCGACTTGGCGGTGGCTCTTCTATCTTACATTAACATGCTAATCTCTCACATTAACACAGCCACCTCCACACCCTCGTCTTGAGGCCCCTCTCCGATCTTACATTAACATGCTAATTTCTCACATTAACATCACTAACACAGCCTCTCTCCCCCTGCCACCGATTATCTATGCCCCACTCCCTCTCTCTCCCCCCTTGCCTCCCCTCTCTTATTTCTGCCCCCCCTCTCTCTCCCCCCTGCCGCTGATCTCTCACTCTTGTCGCGCCAGATCTCTCCCCCCGTGTCTCACGTGCGGCTCCACAGCCCCACTTTCTGCCCCGCCCCCTCTCTATTCCACCTCCAGCCCCGCCCACTTACCCTTGGGTTGCTCCAAGCTCAGACCTATACAACCTCTTGTCACGGCAGCTCTCTCGCCTGTTTTCAGTAGTTTTCCTGCTGTATCTGTCTCACCTGATGACGATTGCTTGTGTTGCGATCGAAACGTCGTGATTTATTTTTATTCTATTTTTTCGACCTACGTGATTTTACCGAAAGAACCAAAGAGTATGGATTCCTGCAGTTACGAAAGCTTCAAAGCAAGATTAAAATCTGAGAGCTAGACCAGAATCAGATATTCTATTATTTCCCAGAGATATGTTTATTGGGGCACCGCTGTGGCAAAATGTCATCTCCCTTTCCTGGTATGCAGGTAATGAATTCGACGCCTGTATATTTGGAATTTGCATGTTAGCCCCGTGGTCGTGTGGATTTTTCTCCAGGTTCAGCAAAAAATGTTCTTGCTGTGGGTTTCTCACCTGATGATGATTGCTTGTGTTGCAATACGTGACTTTACCGAAAGAGTAGGGTTCTCAGGTTTTTCCCTACAAATTGTGCGTTTAGATTATTTGGCTGATATGAATGTCCAAATGATGATAAGCAACTTCGTCAAGCTATCATTGGTGGCCAGGTCGCTTCTGAAAAAGAGCTTCTATCTCAGTCGGCTTTACCTGGTAAATAAAATATCAAAATAAAAAATTGTATTAGCACATATTTGAGGTGTGTGCTGCTCCGGCACACAGTTAGAAGTGGTTCTTAACCAATGTTGGCAGTTTGTGTCACTGCTTCGGTTGTGAAATTATCCTCACGATGATTTTGTTAGCCTCACTGCAAACGGGCGACCCATAATGAGCCAGCAACATTTTTATAATCTTACTTTTAATTAGAATTAATGTGTTCAGTCATACATATTGTATTATTCAAAGGTCTGTCTGTTATGCAATAGCTACGAATAAGTAACTATTCCTATTGTTACAAAATGTGCGTACATTTTTCAGAATTTTTTTTTTAAAAGACATTTCTTGTTGGTGACCAGAAAATTGTACAATTTTATGACCTGATAAGTAATTTGACATTTAAGTAACCACAGGGTGAGGGGATGGAAAACTCGAGGGGAGGACCTGCTCAAACCTAATTCAGAGAGGGAGTGGTGGAAAGTTATCAATGTGAGACCGGAAATTAAAATACAAGAGTTCACACTTTGCCTGGGTGACGAGAAAAAATATATTCCAAGGCAGACTGGAAGCATTTATGTGCATTTTTGGTCACATGGGCTGAATACGTGTAAATTATATGGAATGTCGTTTGACGACATTAAACTCACTTTAAAGGTTGCAGTGTGTGGATATACTTGTGTGGAATAGAGCTGAGACACTTTCGTTGACAAAGAATCCCAATTTAGGTCTTCGAAATGCTCCCTCCAGCAAACGTTGACAGCATTTCTCTCCCTTTTTCAGTTCTCCATGATTTGGTCTCAATGGAGTTGGGTCCCTCAGTGCTCGGACGGTAGATGACGTTGGTGGCACTAAAAACTTCCCACCATCTGTTCATGTCGCGGGTCCTTGGTCACTTACGGGTAAATTAAATTAACTGGGATAATCTGTAGTAAAGCAGAGTAGCTTATTACACGCTTTGATTTAACTCATTCTGTCTGTTGTTGTATCCTCAAATCTTGTAACTCAATTTTAACCCACTTCCCAATGTGGTATCGACTACAAACTTAGTATACTTATGTCATACTGATGACAATACTATATTCTATCATAAAAATATATACAAATTTATATTATTTCATATTTTTAAACAATCTTTTTTATATGATATGTTTCGGCTTTGGTCTAATTGTTCACGCTCAACTCACGTTGCCTGTAAATCACAACAGTCCCTTACGTTATAGCATGCTTCGGGGTCACTTCCTGGAGTCGTGG